>NC_065582.1:49484344-50146844 GCF_024542745.1 Macaca thibetana thibetana | reverse complement strand
AAGCCAATTACTTCACTTACACCTTTTTATAAACAGTTTTAGTTAAAAGCCTACTTGGTATTTCAAGCATTCCATTTCATGTCACATTTTTCATTCACCTGCCAGGATGCTTTTTATTTGAGAAAAATATCCATTTATGATATGAAATTAAATGTTTCAGACTCATCCATTTTTAATATGATGTATGAAATCTTAAGGGTTTATCCTGGGTACATTGTGGTATAAAGGTATAGCGACTACGACAGTATATACAGATTATATAATAGCTGTAAAAGACTATTAACTTTTAGGTCACCTGCCAAGGCCACAATTTTTTATCCTTTATCTGTTGATGTAGAATATTCCCGTTCATCTTCTTGTCCTTCTCTGTTGTTCTTAAGGAATTCCTTCAAAATACTATCAATCCATTATCATGTATATATGCTAGGAATATATTTCTCACATCTAAATTTTGCTTTTTTCTTATAGTTTGTCAGAGGAATGGCTGTGAATGGATGCCTGGAAGGACCATCCTCTAAATTTCTCAGTTGCCTGTTCATTGTGGCATTGGTTGGCAGTGAATCTACTCATCCTTTATGTCTTTAGCAACCAGCCACCCAGGTAACATCATGCCACTGGAATTAAGTTACTACAAGGATTGTCACTCAGTTTTTCATCTTTCAGACAGTATAAGAATACTGGTAACATACACACCTACTAGAAGGCTCTGTTTTTCGTAGCCCAGTATCTCCACTTGTAATCATTACAAGTAAGAAGACAAAAGGTAGGGATATGCTATGATTCTTTCTGGACACTTGGCTCACAGTGTCCATCACAACAAATAGCTGTGACCCACAGTTAATCTCTACTGAGGCTAGGCAATTGAATCCTTTAAGTCATAAATTTAACATTGGTTGTGCATTAGAATCTGAGTGAACTGTAGAAAATAAATCTTAATGCCCAGGCTTACCAGCAAAGATTCTGACTTAAATGATCTGGAGTCAGGACTACGCATTGGTCCTCCTTTATTTTCTGTCCTCTCTTTTCCTCCCCTCCTCTACTTCCTTTCCTCCCTTCCCCAGTGATTCTAAGGTACATCTAAAATTGAGAACTATTGTCTGATGAAGAAGTAGTTAAAAAATGCTTTATACTATTGGTTTTTCTCCTCAAAAAGATCAGAGGACAGAGGGGCCAGGTGCAATGACTCACGCCTGTAATCCCAATACTTTGGGAGGCCAAGGCGGGTGGATCACCTGAGGTCAGGAGTTTGAGACCAGCCTGACCAACATGGAGAAACCCCGTCTCTACTAAAAGCGTGGTGGTGCATGCCTGTAATCCCAGCAACTGAGGAGGCTGAGGCAGGACCTGGGAGGTGGAGGTTGCAGTAAGCCGAGATCGCGCCAATGCACTCCAGCCTGGGCAACAGGAGTGAAACTGTCTGAAAAAATGATAATAATAATAGTTGTCATAGATAGATGCTTGGGTTTTTAAGTGAGTATCAGAGCAAGGCAACGAGTCAGCAGGCTTTTAAATAAGGATCAGTGGTAGATACTACTCTCTGAAAATACAGACATACCTAACCCCCAAATACGTCTTCTCTTGCTATCCCTACAAGACTGCATTTTCCATAAATGAATGAATTACTGTTACAAATCTTACATGTGAAAGGATCCATAATTCTGGGACAGACAGAATTCAAGCTGAACATGTTGGCCTGTAGTGTCAAACCTGGGAAGGAGATTTATTTGCTACAGAATCATATGTCAAGCTAAAATTTACCTTATGAGATTTGTTGAAATAACATTCTGGATAGAACTCCCAAATCTATCCAATCTAGTTTGTTTCTTACTCATTAAAGAATATTTGATAATGAGTCAGGCTATGTTGATACTGTTGATCGCCATTCTTGAGTTTATAGACATTGATGGTTTTCTATAATTTTATAAACTGGGAGGTCTACATGTTTTAGTCTGCACATAGGTGCCTTGCCTTATGCTTTAGTTACTTTTCTTTGATCCTTGTGACTTAGCTGCTAAATACCTGGTATAAATACTCAGTGCTTTGGTACAACAGTAGTATAATATAGTTAAAAATAAGCTTTTAGGTCAGACAGAGCTAGGTTTAAATCCTGGCTCAGGTCCCTTAGACAAGATACTAAGAATTTATAGGTCATACAGCTGTTGGAAGGATAATATACTGTATATAAAGTGATTACCACAACATCTGCACAATGTCATTATGTTTATAAAAGGTTCCTTTCTGTTTGTCAATGTGATATTTGATTATTCTTTTTTTTTTTTTTTTTTTTTGAGATGGAGAGATGGAGTCTCACTCTGTCACCCAGGCTGGAGTGCAGTGGTACGATCTCAGCTCACTGCAAGCTCCGCCTCCCGTGTTCACACCATTCTCCTGCCTCAGCCTTACCAGTAGCTGGGACTGCAGGCTCCCACCACCATGTCCGGCTAATTCTTTGTATTTTTAGTAGAGACAGGGTTTTACCATGTTAGCCAGGATGGTCTTGATCTCCTGACCTTGTGATCCACCCACCTTGGCCTCCCAAAGTGCTGGGATTACAGGTGTGAGCCACCATGCCCAGCGTTCATTATTCTTATTTGTCTACAGCAGCACATTTGGCCAGTGTTTCAAGAAGGACTTTTTTTTTTTTTAAAGACGGGGTCTCGCTCTGTCACCCAGGCTGGAATGCAGCGGTGCAATCTCGGTTCACTGCAACCTCCACCTCCTGGGGTTCAAGCAGTTCTCCGCCTCCTGGGTTCAAGAGATTCTCCTACCTCAGCCTTCCAAGTAGCTGGGACTACAGGTCCCTGCCACCACGCCCGGCTAATTTTTGTATTTTTAGTAGAGGCGGGGTTTTGCCATGTTGGCCAGGCTGGTCTCAAACTCCTGACATCAGGTGATCCACCTGCCTTGGCATCCCAAAGTGTTGGGATTATGGGTGTGAGCCACCATGCCCAGCCAGGAATACTTTATAATTCTTTCCTAGATACTAACAGGTCAAATTTGCCTTTTTTATTTTTTAGTAGTCATGCCTTGGGAGATATTGTGGGCTCAGTTCCAGACCACTACAATAAAGTAAATGTTTCAATAACGTGAATATCACATTAAAGCAAGTCATACAATTTTTTTGGTTTCCCAATGCATATAAAAGTTATGGTTATAACTATATCATAGTCTGTTAATTGTGTGATCATATTATGTCTAATAAAACATTGTACATAGCTTAATTTTTTTTTTTTTTTGAGACGGAGTTTTGCTCTTGTTGCCCAGGCTGGAGTGCAATCGTGCGATCTCGGCTCGACACAACCCCTGCCTTCCGCCTTCTGGCTTCAAGCGATTCTCCCACCTCAGCCTGTCGATTACAGGCGTGCGCCACCACGCCCAGCTAAGTTAGTATTTTTAGTGGAGACAGGGTTTCTCCATATTGGTCAGGCTGGTCTGGAACTCCTGACCTCAGGTGATCTGCCCACCTCGGCCTCCCAAAGTGTTGGGATTACAGGCGTGAGCCACCGCCCCCGGCCTTAAAAATATTTTATTGCTAAAAAATGCTGATGATTGTCTGAGCCTTCAGCAAGTCACCTTTTTGCTGGTGGAGGGTCTTGTCTCTAGGCTAATGACTGCTGACTGATCAGGGTGGTGGTTGCTAAAGGTTGCGGTGGCTGTAGCAATTAATATAAAAGAATAAAGTTTGCTGCATTAATTGATTCCTTTTATGTAGGAATCTGTAGCATGTGGTGCTGTTTGATAGCTTTTACCTGCAGTAGAACTTTCAAAATTAGAGTCAATCCTCCCAAACGCTGCCACTACTTTATCAACTAAGTTTATGTAATATTCTAAATCCTTTATCATTTCAACAGTGTTCACAGCATCTTCACCAAGAGTAAATTTCATCTCAAGAAACCACTTTCTTTGTTCATCGTAAGAAGTTACTCTTTACTAAAGTTTCATCATGAGATTGCAGCAATTCAGTCGCATCTTTATGCTCCACTTCTTTTTTTTTTTTTTTTTTTTTTGAGACAGAGTATTGCTCTGTCACCCTGGCTGGAGTGTAGTGGTGTGATCTTGGCTCACTCCAACCCTCCACCTCCCAGGTTCAAGCGATTCTCGTGCCTCAGCCTCCCAAGTAGCTGGGATTACAGGCATGTACCACTATGCCTAGCTAATTTTTATAGTTTTAGTAGAGATAGGGTTTTGCCCTGTTGACCAGGTTGGTCTCAAACTCCTGGCCGCAAAGTGATCCGCCCACCTCGGCCTCCCAAAGTGCTGGGACTACAAGCGTGAGCCACCAGGCCTGTCCATGCTTCACTTCTAGTTCTAGTTTTCTTTCTTGTTTTTTTAACTAAGACAGGGTCTCGCTCTGTTGCCCAGGCTGGAGTGAGTGGCACGATCTTGGCTCAGTGCAACCTCCGCCTTCTGGGCTCAAGTGATTCTCCCACCTCAGCCTCTCAAGACTTAAGACTACAGGCACATGCCACTACACCTGGCTAACTTTTGTATTTTTAGTAGAGACAAGATTTTGCCATGTCGCCCAGGCTGGTCTTGAACTTCTGAGCTCAAACGATCCTCCCGCCTTGGCTTCCCAAAGTGCTGGAGTTACAGGCATGAGCCACCACGTCTGGCCTTTCTTTTTTCTTTTTGAGATAGGGTCTTGCTCTGCCCCCAGGCTGGAATACAGTGGCACCATCACAGCTCACTGCAGCCTCTACCTCTTGGGCTTAAGTGATCCTCCCACTTTAGCCTCTCAAGTAGCTGGGACTCCAGGTATACACCACCAATCCTGGCTAATTCTTTGCATTTTTTGTAGAGACAGGGTTTCACTCCAGGCTGGTCTCAAACTCCTGGCCTCAAGCGATCTGCCCGCTTTAGCCTCCCAAAGTGCTGGGATTATAGGCTTGAGCTATCACACCCGGCCTAATTCTAGTTATCTTGTAATTTCTACCACATCTGCAGTTACTTCCTCCATTGAAGTCTTGAACCCTTAAAAGTCATCTATGGGGATTGGAAACAACTTCTAAACTCCAGTAAATGATATTTTGCCCTTCTCCCATGAATCATGGATGTTCTTAATGATATCTAGAATAGTGAATCCTTTCCAGAAAGTTGTCAATTTACTTTGCACAGATCCATCAGAGAAATCACTATTTATGGCAGCAATAGCCTTACCACATGCATTTCTTATATCATAAGACTTGAAAGTTAAAATTGCTCCATAGTCTATGGGCTATAGAATGGACATTGTGTTAGCACGCATGAAAACAGCATGTATCTCCTTGTACATCTCCGTCAGAGCTCTTGGGATACGAGATGATTGTTAATTAGCAGCAATATTTTGAAAGGAGTCTTTTTGCGCAGTAGATCTCAATGGTGGGCTTAAAATATTCAGTAAATCATGCGGTAAACAGATGTGCTGTCTTCCAGGCTTTGTCCCATTTATAGAGTACAGGCAGAGTAGATTTAGCATAATTCTTAAGGGCCCTAGGATTTTCAGAATGGCAAATACACATTGGCTTCAATATAAAGTTACCAGCAGCATTAGCTTCTAAGAAGTCAGCCTGTTCCTGGAAGCTTTGAAGCCATGCATTGACTTCTCTGTAGTGGTGAAAGTCTAAAAGGTAGCTTCTTCCAATAAAAGGCTTGTTACATCTACATTGAAAATCTGTCACTGAGTATAGCCACCTTTAACAATGGTCTTAGCTGGATCTGGATAAATTCCTGCAGCTTCTACATCAGTACTTTCTGCTTTACCTTGCACTTTTATTTATGGAGATGACTTCTTTCTTTAAACCTCATAAACCAACCTCTACTAGCTTCAAACTTCTGTAACTTCCTTACCTCTCAGACTTCATAGAATTGAAGGTAGAACCTTGCTCTAGATTAGGCTTTGGCCTAAGGGAATGTTGTGGCTGGTTTGTATTTTCTATCCAGACCACTAAAATTTTCTCCATATCAGCAGTAAGGTTTTCTTAGGTGTTCACTGGAATAACACTTCTAATTTCCTTCAAGAATTAATGGTTTGGCACAAAAGCCTAGCTTTTTTAGCCTGTCTTGGCTTTCGACATGCCTCTTCATTAAGCTTAACCATTTCTAGCTTTTGATTTACAATGAGAGATGTGCAAGTCTTCCTTTAACTTGAACACTGGGAGGCCATTGCAGGGTGATGAATTGGCCTGATTTCAGTATTGTGTCTCAGGGAATAGGGAGATTCGAGGAGAGGGAGAAAGATGGGGGGATGGCCAGTTGGTAGAGCGCACACACCATTTATTAAGTTCACTGATGTTATATGGGTACAGTTTGTGGTGCCCACAAATGGTCAAAATAGTAACATCGAAGATCACTGACCACAGATCACTATAACAGAAATAATAATAATAAAAATTTGAAATATTGCAGGAATTACCAAAATGTGACACAGGGACACAAAATGAGCACATGACTTTGGGATGGCGTTAACGGACTTGTTTGATGGAGGGTTGCCATAAACCTTTAATTTGTAAAAAATGCAGTATCTGCAAAGTACAGTAAAGCAAAATGCAATAAAATGAGGTATGCCTGTGTTTATGCTTGCTAGTACTTTATACTATTTTACCTTTCCCACAGTTGAGAAAACCACCTATCTGCCACTCTTTTGACATTCATTGAAATCTTTAGTAGTGTTAACAAACTTGGCAAACTTCATAATGCCTCCATCCGTCCAGTAGTTACTGAATGCCTACTATCTCTAGGTGCTATGCTTCACACTGGGGGAACATGACATTGTCCTTGCTCCCACATTTTTCACAAGTTCCTAAAGGAGACAGACAAGAAGTGAATGCAACAGCAGTAGCTTAACTCCTGGGAGTCAGCACTCATTTCTGTTTGGATAGGTTAGGAAGATTCAGAGAATGTTGAATTTAGGTATGTGAAACAGAACAGTGTATTCAGGGGCTTTATGTAGTCTAGTGTGAACAGAATCTGAGAAATGAGACTGGGGCTCAGATTAAAGATTTAGGTGATTTAGGGGCCAGGCGCGGTGGCTCATGCCTGTAATCCCAGCACTTTGGGAGGCCGGAGGCGGGCGGATCATGAGGTCATGAGATTGAGCCCAACCTGGCTAACACGGTGAAAGATACAAAAAATTAGCCGGGTGTGGTAGTGAGTGTCTGTAGTTCCAGCTACTGGGGAGGCTGAGGCAGGAAAATGGCGTGAACCCGGGAGGCGGAGCTTGCAATAAGCTGAGATCGCACCACTGCACTCCAGCCTGGGTGACAGAGCGAGACTCCATCTCAAAAAAAAAAAAAAAAAAAAAGTGATTTACTAAAAAGGTCGGATTTAGTTTTTTGTAAGCAAATGACAGTTACTGAATTAAAGGACTGTAAGGGCTGGATGCAATGGCTCACGCCTGTAATCCCAGCACTTTGGGAGGCCGAGGCAAGTTGATCACTTAAGCCCAGGAGTTCAGGACCAGCCTGGGCAACATGGTGAAACTCCATCTCCCATCTCTACTAAAAGGACAAAAAATTAGCCAGGTTTAGTGGTGTGCGCCTGTAGTCCCAGCTATTCAAGAGGCTGAGGTTGGAGGATCACCTGAGCCCAGGAAATTGAGGCTGCAGTGAGCTGTGGGTGCCCATGCACTCCAGCCTGGGTGACAGAAATGAAACACTGCCAACCAAAAAACAAAAACCTGTTTGAAATAATTCTGCTAGTAATGTGATGGTGGGGGAAGGGGAGCAAGATTGGAGGCATCAAGACTAATCAACACTTAATAGTTGAGCTAATAAATAATAACTATCAGTATCATTTGCTGAGCTCTTACTATGTGCCAGGCAAACATTCTACATTTGTTAGCACATTTAATCCTTGAAAAAAAACCACATGAGGTAGGTATTGTTGCCCTTTAAAGGAAAACTGAGGGTCAAAGAAGTTAGGTTTGTAACTGCCAAAGGTCACACAGGTTATAAGTGACAAAAATCTGGATTCAAACCTAGGTGTGTCTAACTCCAAAACTGCTTGCTTCTAAAAACTGGACAATCTAGGTAGCCTCAGGCAAGAAATGGTAAGGATAACAATAGTAAATACGGAGAGAAAAGCAAGAATACAAGGGATGTTAAGGTGGGACAGATCAGCTGACTCCGGGGAGAAAACGGTGGTGAATGGAGAAGGGATAGTTAACAATGATGTCCAGGGTTCTGACTTAAAATGTTTTGTTTTTGAACAGAGTAAGAATTGGGTAGAACAAATTGAGGGAAGAAGAGAGATCATTTCAGACATGAATTTTAGGAGCTTATAAAATCTCTAAGTGAAATTGTCTAGTAGGCAGCTAGGTGTGGGTAAAGAATGAGTTGTGTGTATTATGGCCTGAGCAAGACTACTCAGAAGGAACAAAGATGGTGACTGGCAAACACCAACAGTGGGTAGAGGAAGAAGCTAGCAAGAGATCAAGAGATTGTAGTAAAAAAGCTAAGAGAAGTAGAAGATAACAGTGTTGAGCAACCGAAGTGTTTCAAGCCTTCAAAATTAAGATAATTAACACCTATCAAGTTGTTAAGATTTTAAAAGTCTGAATATTAAATATTGATGAGGACGTTGTAAAACAACACAGCAATTCTCGGGCACTGTCTTCAGGAGTATACATTGGTGTAATTGTTATGAGGGCTATTGGCAATATTCATTTAGTAAAATGAAACTTGCATATCCTGTGAACCAGTAATTCCACTCAGGTATATGCCCTGTAAACATTCCCCACACATTTGCCAGAATGGCGTGTGCAAGAATGTTCAGTGCAGCATTGTTCATAATAAAATCTGGAAATAAAATGTCAGCGTAAGAATGGATACATTGTGCTATGTTCACCAAATGCGCAGTTAATAAGTTAGCATTAAGTGAATCAAGGATTACCTTCCAAAACAGTGGTACTGCCCAAAGCCAAGTTAAATGGCATTATATTATATATCCTTTATATAAATTTTTAAAAATGCAAAACAAAACTAAATATGGTTTATAAATATATTCACCTGACGTAAAACTTTAAAAACAGGCTTGGGAATTATAAACAAAATTCAGAGCAATGGTTCTCTTTAAAGGAGGGAGGGACACATTAGTGGCTTTACCTCTATAATCTTATTTCTTAAACATTTGAGGCAAGTGTGGCAAAATTTTAAGATTTGTTCTTTGTTAATTTGGGGTCTGTTTGGGATTTTTTTTAACTTAAATTTTGCACTCCCCAGTGACAGTGTGGGTGAACAGTAATGGATAATACGAATTCACTCAGAAAGCAGGGAAGCTATCTATAATTGAACCAAATAATGGCTTGGTTTCTATACATTCCCAAAAGGTCAAGGGTACTTTTACTGATTTATCAAGAATGGCCAGAAAATGAAAAAAGAGTTTAAAAAAGTATGGGGGAGGGTTACAAGGATGTGTAACATAATTTGTCAGGAAGAAAAGAGGCTCAAATAATATCTAAAACGTTACTGCCCTTTGTAATTTCCAAGGTGGTCATATGTAGGTATTATTATTCTTTCCTTATAGATACCCGTCTCAGAAATATTCAATAACTTGTTAAAGGGTGTGCAGATAGCAGTAGAGAGAGCCAGGTCAAAGGATCCATATATATACACACACACATATATATACATATATATATACACACACATACACACACACGTATACATATATATACACACACACTAGTTTTTCCCTGTTGCTCCTCCTGTTATCGGCTGGTTGTTCAAGGTCACTGAACTGTAAATGTTAGAGCAGGAACTTGAAGCCCGTTGTTAGTTTTAAGGCAAAGTAAACTGCACTATGTTCCTGGATCCTATTATTTTGCCTAGGGAACTATAAGTGAAGTTAAATGTGCTTATGCTATTTAGGACTTCCTTAGAAGAAAAGAACGTTGAGATTTTAAATATCAGTATTTTAAAAATTATGTATTACACAGTGTTTATCCACTTTGATATATACATCATACTTTATGTTGGCACTGCTTTGTGTTTCAAACTTAACTTTTCTTCATAACCCCCTGTTAGAATGGCATTTAGATTTCCTCTTACATTAGGGAGGTAGTTCTTTAAAATGGTGAATATAAGTGCCTAAGATTACCTACCAAATCTATGAATTAGAAATTACAATCCCTGTATCTCTTAAGTGAAGTACAGTGTCCTGCAGAATAAACTATTCCAGTGAATAATATGCCAGTAGGTAAGTAACTAAGAGCTGTCTGTTATACATGTATTCATTATTAGAGATTGCTGGGTTGTCTTGCTAAAGTATAATTAGAAACCAAGAAAGTAGGATCTATCTGCATGTAACTTTACCCCAACTGCAATGTTATACTCGGGCCAAAGATCAACTCCTCAGTAAAATGAGGGAAAACACTATTGCAAACTATTATAAACTCACAAATTTTAATGTTTATTCAATTTTGCAATTAGCAAGTCCTTTGTCAAGTTAGCATAGTTTCCACAGAGTAGTGAGAATAGAAGCCAGGCATATGAGTTGAACAGTAAGTGAGAGGTGAAGATAGAGACAGCAAGAGAATACACTTTTCCAAAAAGCTTTAAATAAGACGGTAAGGAGAGGTGGAGGGGAGAAACCAGAAGGACATATCATAAAAAGAGGGGTCATGATATTTGAGAGGTTTGAGGATGATTGTATTTTTTTTTTTTTTTGAGACGGAGTCTCACTCTGTCGCCCAGGTTGGAGTGCAGTGGCGCGATCTCGGCTCACTGCAAGCTCCGCCTCCCGGGTTCCCGCCATTCTCCTGCCTCAGCCTCCCGAGTAGCTGGGACTACAGGCGCCTGCCACCGCGCCTGGCTAGTTTTTTGTATTTTTAGTAGAGACGGGGTTTCACCGTGGTCTCGATCTCCTGACCTTATGATCCGCCCGCCTCGGCCTCCCAAAGTGCTGGGATTACAGGCGTGAGCCACCGCGCCCGGCGGATGATTGTATTTGAATGAAAGAAACTAGTACAGAAGGAGGGAGAAAATCAGAGTCAGGTCCCAAAAGACACAGGAAAGGTGGTCCTTGAAAAACACACTTTAGGCCAGGCACAGTGGCTCACGCCTGTAATCCCAGCACTTTGGGAGGCTGAGGCAGGCGGATCACCTGAGGTCAGGAGTTCGAGACCAGCCTGACCAACATGGAGAAACCCCGTCTGTACTAAAAATACAGAATTAGCCGGGCGTGGTGGTGGATGCCTGTAATCCCAGCCACTTGGGAGATTGAGGCAGGAGAATCCCTTGAAGCCAGGAGGCGGAGGTTGCAGTGAGCCAAGATCACACCATTGCACTCCAGCCTGGGCAACAAGAGCCAAACTCCATCTCAAAACACACACACACACACACACACACACACACACACACACACACACAAATTAGCCGGATGTGGTGGCAGGCGCCTGTAATCCCATCTACTTAGGAGGCTGAAGCAGGAGAATTGCTTGAGCCCAGGAGGTGGAGGCTGGAGTGAGCCGAGATCGTGCCACTGCACTCCAGCATGGGCAACAGAATGAGACTCCATCTCAAAAAAAAAAGAAAGAAAAACACACCTTCACACCTTTTCTCAAAACTAGAAGGAAGTAAGGGAATAGTTATAAGTTTGTAGATGTGAACAGAGAGATTTATGTTAGATATTCTCCAAATTTTTTATGAAGTAGGAAGTGATAGGTGATATTATTTATGAAGTAGGAGGGGGAAAAAGGTTAGTTTGGAGGCTTGAAGAGAATAGAGATGGTTTGGAATAGAGCTGATGAAAGACAAAAACATTAATGAACAGGGTTAACCATGGAACTGAATTTGGAAATCATGAAAGTATGGTGATTTTGTGATTGTTTCTAGCATCTCATCTGAATGGCTTACAGGGCCAGGTAGATTACAGGACTGATCCAGAATTGTGATTTGGATAACGGATGTAGGAGAAAGACAAGGATAGAAATTGAGAGCATTTGTGCCAGGCAGGATACAGAAATGTGAGTTGGAAGAGATATACCAGGGATGGAAAAATATGGAGGGTAATTGAAAGCACTGACGAGGCCAGGCATGGTGGCTCATGCTGTAATCCCAACACTTTGGAAGGCTGAGGCAAGAGGACTGCTTGAGCTCAAGAGTTCGAGACAAGCCTGGGCAACATGGGGCTAAATAACACAAAAATTAGCCAACTGTGGTGGTTAGTGCCTGTAGTCCCAGCTACTCAGGAGGCTGAGATGGGAGGATGGCTTGAACCCGGGAGGTGAATGTTGCAGTGAGCCGAGATTGGGCCACTGCACTCCAGCTTGGACGACAGAGCAAGACCCCTGTCTCGAAAGAAAAGAAAAGAAAAGAAAAGCACTGGAGCAGGTCATATGACCAATTTAAGAGATCCAGGTCAGATACAGAAGGAAGCAGGATCAAGAATAAACTGGAAGAGGCAACACTATAGGAATGGAGGTCTCAATGGGGTTAATGATCAGGCACGCTGTGGGTAATATGAATAGAAGCATAAGAGTATGAAAATCACCCAGAACCGCTCCATAACAAAGTGGGGGGTGTGACCAAGGGAATGAGGTTGAACTGGCATTGGAACCGTGAAGGTTGGATATTCAACCGACATTCCACACAAATGTTGAAATCCCCTAGGAAATGATTAAATGAATTTGGGGTTTAAAGGAATAACACGATGTAGGTATTAGGGACAAAGCAAGGTAAAGGGTGACAAAATTGAATGGAATGAACTTCAAAGGAATTAAAATTTTTAAAAGCGCTGAGAATAAAGGTGGGTTTATTTATAATAGAATAGGTTGTCAAAGCCCATACTTGAAAGGTTGGAGGGAGGGCATTGTGTGTTGGCGGGATGCTATCCAGTACAGTTTGGAGACAAGAAATGAGAGGGAACTGCCTTCTGAGCAGTGACCAAGCATAATCGGAATGAAAAGTTTAGATGGTACTAAAGTTTCTCAGCTTTTGGCCAAGTTATTTTGAGCAAAACTGAGAAGCTGAAGGTCGCAGGCAGTGTTTGGCCTATCTTTGTGAGGGTGTCTTAGATCCATGGTGTAGTGGTAATTGCTGGATCCTTGCAAGAGCTGCTGTGCAAAATGGTAACTGGTAGCATTTTGCTTAGTCTATATGAACTTCCTTATGGTTTAGGACATGCAGCCATTTACTTGCTATACTTTCTGGCATATATGGCATGTAACTCCAGGAGACAGAACCCAAGGATTTTCTCTATAGGACTTTACCGTGTTTAGCATAAGGATCACTATCTGTGCCTTATATAAGATGCAATCCCTTTTTTCCTTTTTCGTTAAAGATAGATTTCATTCACCAGTCTGTCGTAGAGAGTATGATATAGGAGAAAAAAAGAGCATGGACTCATGCAGAACCAGGTCTGAATCCTGGAAGCTTCTTGAACAATTCACTTAAATTTTCTGAGTCTTAATATAGCCCAAGTATAATAGACCTTATATATAAAGTGCCTAGAACACAGAAAGTACTCAATGGATTTTTCCTATCATTAGTTATTCAATAAAAGTCTTAGGAAAGACTATCGGCCAAGCACTGTTGTAAGTCCTGGGAATCCAAATATGAGTATGACATGATCCTTGCCCTAAGAGCCTTACAGTTTAGTAGAAGGAGAGAGAAAGATAAGTATATTCAATGACATAACAAATGCCTTGGTAGATGCATAGATGGAAAACAGTGGGAGCCCAAGCGGCAACAGTAAGTTCTGCTTGCCAGCCTGAGGTGGAGTGAGAAGGTAGGGAGCCTCCTTAACTATTCCTTCTCAATTTTCTCTGCTCTTCTTCCTTCCACTCTGTGTGCATATCTATTTTAAGTCTAGGCACATTTCCTGAAATAGACTCAGTGTGCCTTATGTCTATCTCAGTGTGTCAGTGATAATGTATGTGCTGACGCGTCCAGATCTCTATAGTGAGCATCACAGCATATATTCAGTTGTCAAGTAGATGTTTGTTCTTAGATACATCATGAGTGCCTCCAGCTCAACAGGAGTAAAAATGAATTTTATTATCTCAAAACCTGCTCCTCCACTTTTTGGACACCACCATGCACTCAGTTGTCAAGTCAGAAACATGGAAGTCATCTTTGGTGTTTCCGTCTTCCTAATTCTCCATAGTTGGCTTTTAGCAAGTCCCATTTATTATATCTGCAGAACATCTTTCAAACCCTCCAACTTCTCTCCATTTCCATGTTTATAATCCTAGCTTAGTACCATTATCTCTTGCTTAAATTACTCTAACAACCTCTCTCGATGCTCTAATCTTATCTCGTTTTAATCCATTCTCCATACTAAAACCAGAATATTATTTCTAACATACAAATCTAACTACTTCATTTCCTTGCTTAAGATCTTTCAAAAAGTCCAAAGCTTTCCATTGCTTCTAGAATAAAATAGCTTACAGGACACAGCAGAATCTTATCTCCTCTTACCCACTGTTTTCATTTTAGATAAACTTCCCACTAATTTTCTCTAAACCTTTAACTCCTGCTGGTGCTTGTTGGCGCTTACATATTTTCTGTACTTCTGCTCTCGTAGCACCCACTACCCAGTATTCAAATGCTTAGTTGTATGTTTCCCTGACTAGACTAATCTCTGTAGGGCAGGGATCAAGCAGATTGTTTTATTTTTGTTTTGCTTTTGAGTGTGAGAGAGAGTGTGTGTGTTTGTGTAATATGGAAGAGCCTTGAGCATGAGGTAGTCACAGGTTATATAATCACCTGCTTGGGTTGAGGCATATAATTACCAGGGGCAGCATGGACTGCATTATGGCAGTCACATTCACACTCCTATAAAGGAGATGTAATTGGTTAGGGGCTTCAGTGTGTTCCTTCTAAGTCTACAAAAAAGACAAATAGAACATTGTCAAGAATGTTTCAACAATATACTCAGTATTCAACAACTAGATGGCAATGTCATCTCTACAGTTTATATCTAAATGAACAAGTTGATTAGGTTTACTCTCAGTGGGTTGCCTGTTTTTACATTATTGCATGAGGTAGTGTATTAATCCATTCTCACACTGCTATAAAGAATATCTGACACTGGGTAATGTATAAGAAGAGGTTTAATTGGCTTACGTTCTGCAGGCTGGACAGAAAGTATGGCAGCATCTGCTTCTGGGGAGGCCTCAGAGAACTTTGAATCATGGTAGAAGGCAAAGGGGGAGCAAGGCATCTCACATGGTAGGAGCAGGAGCAAGACAGAAGGGGGAGGTGCCACACACTTTTAAAACAACCAGATCTCATGAGAATTCATCATCGCGACAACAGCACCAGGGGGCGATGGTGTTAAACCATGAGAAACCACCCCCATGATCCAATCATCTCCCACCAGGCCCCACCTCCAGCACTGAGGATTACATTTCAACATAAGATTTGGATAAGGACAGAGATCCAAACCATATCACGTAGCAGGATTGTTTGTTCTATTTTTTACTTATAATCTCAATTTAAATGTTCCCTAATTATAAAAATTGAATTATTTATTTTAGAGATAGGATCTCACTTTGTCACATAGGTTGAAGTGAAGCGTTGTGCATTTCGAACTCCAGGCCTCAGCCTCCTTAGCAGCTAGTACTACACGTGAGTGCGTGCCACTACACTTGGATAAACATTTTATTTTAAAATTTTTTGTAGAGATGTGGTCTTGCTATGTTGCCCAAGCTGATCTTCAACTCCTGGCCTTAAGGGATCCTCCTGCTTCAGCCTCCTAAAGCACTGGGCTTACAGGTATGAGCCAACATGCCCTCTAATCTATTATTCTCTAATAAAAGGTTGAGCAATTTCAATCTTAGGAATAAAATAATCATTTTGCCTTATGCAGGGTAGTCATTTAACTATGATAGTTTATAGGTAATCATATATGTACTTTTGTCTTAATCACCATGATTATCTTATATGTCCTGGAAATTAAGACACATGGGTCTCTGATCTTATTAAAACCTTCTACTGATCTTTTAGATTCAACATAAGATGGTTTAAAAGACAAAGGTGATGTCTCTCAAAGAGAAGTGTGTTTTTTTTTTTTTAAAAAACAGCTTTATAGGAGCAGAATTTCCATAAAATAAGCCGTTCATATTTAAAATATATCACTGACACGTACAGAGTTGCGACTTCATCCTCACAATCAAAGTAGTAAACATATCTATCATCCCAAAAAGTTTCCTCATGCCTCTCTGTAATGCCTCCCTCCTACCCTTCCTAGTACCTGCCCTCAGTTTTCTGTATGTGTAGATTAGTTTGCATTTCCTAGAGTCTTATATAAATGAGATCATATAGAATTTACCTTTTTCTGGGTCTGGTTTCTCTCAGCACAATTACTTTGAGATTCATCTGTGTTGCTGCATGTATCAATGGTTAATTCCTTTTGATTTTTGAGTAGTATTCCTCTAGTGTTGTAGAAAAACCAATCCTGAGCTTCCTCCTGCTAGTGGAAGAAATTACAATTTGGGACTTCTGTCTCTTAAACATTTAAATGAGACTTTCTGACCAAAATAGGCTGATATTAATCTATATTAATATTGTGCCTGTGTGTGCTTTCATTGTTGCTAATGAAAATTTCAGGGTTAACTCTACAAATTATGTGGTCAAAAGGATCACACAGAGGCTGTTTGTTAAAAATACATTCTTTGAAAGACAAAAGAAAGGGCTACTTTCATTGTTGTACAGTATTTTCCCAAGTGGAACATCGGCATTATCATAAAGACTGGAAATCAGCTTTCCATCCACCTGTAAACAAACAAGAACCGGGTTATTCCTAATCCTTTCCCATGCAAAGCCTTTTCTCGTATCTCTCACTCTGGCTGAAATATTATTTCCTCTCTTATCAACTGAGCAAATTCTGCCCATTCTTTAAGGATTTTTCTCAGCTGGATATAAGTTATTTCTTCTCTGATCTTTTTTTTTTTTTTTTTTTGAGACGGAGTCTCGCTCTGTTGCCCAGGCTGGAGTGCAGTGGCCGGATCTCAGCTCACTGCAAGCTCCGCCTCCCAGGTTTACTCCATTCTCCTGCCTCAGCCTCCCGAGTAGCTGGGACTACAGGCGCCCACCACCTCGCCCTGCTAGTTTTTTTTTTATTTTTTAGTAGAGAACTTCTCTGATCTTTCATAACACATTCCATCTTTCTGTCAGTCATATGTAGTATTAAACTTTTTTGAGTATTTGTCTTATTTTTATATTATTATAAGCTCTTTAAGGGCAAAGTGTCTGCCAAATACATAGTAGGTACTCAAATATTTGCTGCATGAGTAAATAAACCTACCAATAAGAAGCAAGAAAGTTATAGTTCCATTTTTAGCCTACATGAGAACAGTGACAAGATTTCAAAAGGAGCATATCCATTGAACACTTGAATACATTTGGAGCCACAGGAGCTTTACATAAAGCCCCTAACCAACATTAAAAATAAGAGGATGAGAGAATTTTTACCTATACAAGGCTAGGTACAGGGATGGGAAGTAAATGATCATATTGTTATATTGCATACTGGCTGGATTCATTTTATATTGAATGATTTTCTTTTTTCATCTTAGATACCCCTGCCATATCAAAAGTACCTATTGTAGTACTTAGGCCACAAACGTGGAATGTGGTGGAGCACAGTATCATGGTAAAACCCAGGCCGAATTTGAGCCAGGTGAACAAGAGCACAAAGGAGTGAGGGTATTTATGAAAAGTTGGATCATGAAACCTGGATCATGCGTCTAGGCTGATTTAAGGAAGGAAGTGGCAGAGGAGGGCTTTTAGTAAGAAAATGGATGAGCTAAAGGAATGGAAGAGATTGAAATTTAGGATAAGGAAGTGGCAAAGGAGGGCTTTTAGCAAGAAAATGGACGAGCTAAAGGAATGGACGAGATTGAAATTTAGGATTTAAGAGGTGATAAACCACCTGGTTTGTAATAAACTTAGATTTAGCTATAGAATAGACCAAAGAACAGAATAAAGTTGTGACAAACCACCTAATAGTGGCAAACTTAGGTATAGCCATAGAACAGACCAAGTGGAATGTGTTAAAGGGTATCAAATTGAGAGGATTCAAGGAAATGGAGACTAGGGCTGTTCACATGGACAGTGAAGTCATCTCAGATGATGGGACCATAAACCAGAGAGAAGAATAACTAGTAGCTTAGTAGATGTCAGTAACAAGCAGTAGAGAGATGGATTGTTGAAAATAAAAGCTTGAGGCTGGGCGTGGTGGCTCACGCCTGTAATATCAGCATTTTAGGAGGCCAAGGTGGGCAGATCATCTGAGGTCAGGAGTTCGAGACCAGCCTGGCCAACACAGCGAAACCCTGTCTCTACTAAAAATACAAAAATTAGCTGGGTGTGGTGGCAGGGTGTCTGTAATCCCAGCTACTCAGGAGGCTGAGGCTGGAGAATAGCTTGAACCTAGGAGGCGGAGGTTGCAGTAAGCCAAGATCACGCCATTGCACTTCACCCTGGGCGACAAGAGCGAAACTCCATCTCAAATAAATAAATAAATAAAAATAAAAGCTTGAAAGGAGAGGGTTTTCTACAAGGGTGAGACAAATTAACAACTTCCACCCAAGATAGCAGTAGGAAGATAATTTTTCTAATGGAAAACAGGTTTCTATTTTAGGCCAGAGATAGAAAGAATATTCTGTTAAAAGGATGAAAATATGACTAGGCACAGTGGCTTATGCCTATAATCCCAGCACTTTGGGAGGCTGAGGCAGGTGGATTGCTTAAGTTCAAGACCAGCCTGGCCAACATGGTAAAACCCTGTTTCTACTGAAAATACAAAAATTAACCAGGTGTGGTGGTGCACACCTGTAGCCCCAGCTACTTGGGAAGCTGAGAATCACTTGAACCTGGGAGGCAGAAGTTGCAGTGAGCCGAGATGGTGCCATTGCACTCTAGTCTGGGTGACAGAGTGGGACTCTGTCTCCAAAAAAAATAAATAAATAAAAATAAAAATAAAAAGCAACAAAAAAAGGATGAAAATATAGGTGAGTTTATTTTGAATAGGCTGGAGTTCCAGAAAGCCCAGGAAAAAGGAGAGCAGTAAGCAGAGGGTTTGGGAGAACTTGCAAAGCTCTCTGGGAGAGGAGAGCCACCTGGAGAGGCTTGTATTTGGAGAAGTGATGAATATGATAGGTAACTGAAGATTAACTGGCCTTAGAGATCTCATGGAATTCATATGAAAAGATGTTTCAGGACTGGTCCAGGCAGAGGCATCAGAATTGTGAGGAAGAGGACAGTTGGCAAGTAGGTCTGGGATGCATTTCTTTCTGCCCTAGCTGGTATAAGAGACATAATGCTATTAGCAACCTTTGTTTAAGGTTTTTTCATTTACTCAGCATACAGTGATTGAGCATCTTTTCTATGCCAGGCACTGTGCTAGATTCTGGGAATGGAGTTACAATGGTAATAGAGATACAGCCCTTCCCAAAGGAAACATATAGCGTGGGGTATAGACCAGTGAACAGATAACTATAATATTTTGTATTCTGATGGGGGAGTTCAGGGTGTAATGGGAATATGGGCAGTGAGGGTGGGACATATACCCAGACTTAGAAAGAGTGAGGAATGCTTCTTGGAGGAAGTATTGAATAAACGGGGGCCTAAAGTATTAGTATGAATTAGCCAGTTGAGGAGAGGGTCAAAGAGCAAGGGAAAAGAAAGTAGTGTTTCAGGCAGACAGCAGTGTGACCAGCATGTACAAAATCCTGGAGGTAAGAGAAAGAAAAGCTGAGACATTGAAAGAAACCTGTTTTCTACCTTACAAGGTTGTTGTGCGACAGCCCCTAGAATAGTGGCTGGCACAGAATCAATGCTGAGAAATATCAGAAATTATTACTATGCCTGGACCATAGAATTGAGGGTGAGTGGGGGCCAGGTGCGGTGCCTCACGCCTCTAATCCCAGCACTTTGGGAGGCTGAGGCAGGCGAATCACCTGAGGTCGGGAGTTTGAGACCAGCCTGACCAACATGGAGAAACCCCATTTCTACTAAAAATACAAAATTAGCCGGGCATGGTGTCAGGTGCCTGTAATCCCAGCTACTTGGGAGGCTGAGGCAGGAGAAGCGCTTGAACCCGGGAGGCGGAGGTTGTGGTGAGCCGAGATTGCACCATTGCACTCCAGCCTGGGCAACAAAAGCGAAACTCTGTCTCAAAAACAAGCAAAACAAACAAACAAACAAACAAAAAACAAAAACAAAAAAACAGAATTGAGGGTGAGTGGGAAAAGAAGGCTACACAAGTAGGCAGAAGGCAAATTATAAAGTCCCATAAACCATGATACTAGGCATTTAGACTTAATCCAAGTCACTGGCAAACCAGTCACAGATTTTAAATAGTGGAATGAATTTCATGCATTTTAGAAAGATGGGCTGAGACTAGTAGCAGGGAGATGAGGCAGAAGATTACTATAATCATGATCTGAACTAGTTAGAGGCAGTGATGGTAGGGAAACATAGATGGATTTCAGAGCTAAGAAAATTAATTTCCTGGGACTACCATAACAGATTACTACAAACTTCATGACTTAAAAAAGCAGAATTTATTCTCTTAGTTTTGGAGGCCAGAAGTCTGAAATCAGGGTGTCAGCAGGGTTGGCAATTCTTGGTGTCCTTTGGCCTGTAGCAGCGTCACTCTAATCTCTCTCTCCAGCCTTATAGGGATCTTCACATGGCATTCTCCCCTGTGTCTGTGTCTCACATCTCCCTCTCCTTTCATGTTTAAGGACACCAGTTATTGGATTTAGGGCCCTCCCTAATCCAGGATAATCACCTCTCAAGATCCTGAATTACATCTATAAAGATCCTAAGATCACATTCATAAGCAGTGGGGGCTGGGACTTTGACATATCTTTCTGGAGGGACACAATTTCTCTCACTGTAATAGAATTAATGGAAGCCAACGGTTGGCTAGATGGGGGAAGGGGGCTGAAGGCAAAGGATAAATCAGGACAATATCCATGTTTTCTACTTGAGCAACTGGATGATGCTACCACTCACTAAAATAAGTAACACTGGCGGAGAATCAAGTTTGGAGATGGAAGAGGGCATCTTTATTTTGAGGTGCTTGTGGAAACCAAGGTGGATATCAAGTAGACACTAGGTCAAATAAGTCACGAGCTTAGTACAGAGAAATGTGAGCTGGGCATCCAGGTTTGGGTGGTAACTAAAGCGATGGATGTGGTAAGATTGCCAAAGAAGAATCTGGAGAACATGAAGAACTTGTATCAATGCTGTGATACACAAAATTTGAGGGAGGGACAGGAAAAGTAGCAATCAGGGAAGTAAGATAAAAAAAAAAAACATGAGAGTAGTATCTTGGAAGAGCTCAGGAAAGAAACTGTTTAAAGCAGGGGTGAACAGTTTCTATGGGTTTGGAGAAACTAGAATAAAAGAGAAGTGAGGCAATGCAAAGAGTATAAATAAATATTTCAAAAATTTGTTAAGAGCAGGAGAGACAGAGACTGGCAGCTGGCAGGGGATGCCCAGAGAGAATTTTCTTTTTTAATTTAAAATGGGAGAGATGTGTGCTTGCCAGAAAACAGAAAATGTAGCTGGGGAGAATCGAACGTAGAAGATAGGCAATATTAAGGAATGCTGAGGAGGCAGGACACAGGGGAGACATTATAATCTGAGACAGGAAGAAAAACATCTCTTCTACTTAAAAGGAGCGGGGGGCGGGAAAGGATGGCTGTGGAAGCAGGTAAGTTTACTCACTTACTTATTCAATGAATATTTTTGAATGCCTGGCAGATGTAAATGCTGATGATACAAAGTGAACAAAACAAAGTATTGAACCTGTATTTCAGGTGGGAAGCTTACATTTCAGGTGGGACTACATATAGAGTCAGGTGTGGTGGTGTGTGCCTATAGTCCCAGCTACTTGGGAGGCTAAGGTCGGAGGATCACTTAAGTCCAAGAGCCTGGGCAACATAGTGAGACTCCTATATGAGGGGGAGGGGGAGGGGGAGGGGAGGGGGAGGGGGGGGGGGGGAGGGGGAGGGGGGGGAGGGGGAGGGGAGGGAGGAAGGAAGGAAGGAAGGAAGGAGAGAAAGAAAGAAAAAAGAAAGGAGAGAAAGGAAAGGAGGGAGGGAGGGAGGCAGGAAGGAAAAAAGAAAAGAAAGAAGTAGCTCAATATCAATGTGGGGTAAGTGCTATGAGGAAAATAAGCATAAGGAGAGAAAGAAAGCCTTGCAGGGGTATCTGTTTAAAATGAGGTACCTAGCGTCAGCCTCTCTGAGTTAGAAAATGAGAAAGCAAGGCATTAAAGATCTAGAAAGCGCATTCCAGGCAGAGGGAACAACAGATGTAAAGGCCCCAAGGCAGGAGTATTCTTGGCACCATCAAAGAACAGGAAGGAGGGCTGGGCACGGTGGCTCCCGCCTGTAATCCCAACACTTTGGGAGGCCGAGGCAGGCGGATCACCTGAGGTCAGGAGTTCAAAACCAGCCGGGCCAACATGGTGAAACCCCATCTCTGCTAAAAATACAAACAATTAGCCGGGTGTGGTGGCGGGTGCCTGTAATCCCAGTTACTTGGGTGGCTGAGGCACGAGAATTGCTTGAACCCGGAAGGCAGAGGTTGCAGTGAGCCAAGATCACACCATTGCACCCTAGCCTGGGCAACAAGAGCAAAACTCCATCTCAAAAAATAAACAAATAAAATAAAAATAAATAAATAAATAAATAACAGCAAGGAGGCCAGTGCTGCTGGAGCAGAGTAAGGTAGCAGGAGAGAGGTTTGAAGTCAGAATGATAGACTGGGGTCAAATCACATAGATCTACTAAGATTTGGTAAGGACTTCAGATATTTAGTCTAAAAGTGATAGGGAGCTCTTGGAAGGTTTTGAGCAGAGAAGTGACATGATCTAATTTATAAAAGAATAACTTTGGCTGCTATGTGAACAATAAATGGGAAGCAGCAAGAGTGGAAGTTGGGAGTCCAATTAGGAAGTGACTACAGTTGTATGAAAAATGATGATGGCCTGGACCAGGGAGGTGGTCCAGGGAGGAGCAGGAAATCACTGAGTTACGAATCTAGTCTGAAAGCAGAGCTCACAGTATGTATTGAGAGATCGAAAGTGGGGTATGAAAGAAAAAAGCAGACAGCCGCAAATACCACAGATAGAACACTGGCTAAGATAGAAATGGTTCCTCCAAAGAAATCCTAGCCCATGTGGTTAAGTATATAACAAGGGAGAAGGGAAGGAAATGTGTATTTGCTAGATGCCTCTATGTCCTAGTTTTATGTGTCATCCCATTAAATCGTCTCCACCACCTTTGGTGATATTATTATCCTTAATTTTATATAATAAAATTAAGTAATTAAAATTTAATGTAAGTTTCCTCATTACAGCTAACATGTGAATTTTAACTCAAGACTGTCTAACAGTTAAGCTCTTTTTACTAACACTGTTCTCCAAAAAATGTAGCTGAAGAATAGGAAATAACACTTATAATACTAGTACAAATAAAAAGATTTATTTTGAAGCAAACTAATACTTGAATAGAAGCACCTTTAATTAGACAATGATACAATAGTACGTATTCATTTTGGGACTAGTTCTGAATGAGACTTTTGGGGTCTTCAAGGGTTTCACAGGCTAACTGCACTCGTTATTTCAGATTTCTAATTTCCCTTTCAAATGGCAGATTTATCCCTAGTACAACTTTTACACTTATTGACATTGATGCCATTTGTTTTTTCTTTTGTAAACTGAGGTAATATATAACATATCATCTTTACCATTTTAAGTGTACAGTTCAGTGGTAATAAATATATCCTTTTTCCCCCTTCGTCTCCTACTCCATCCCCTCCTTTCTGGCCTCTGGTAACCACCAATGTACTCTATGTCATCATGAAATCCACATTTTTAGCTGCCATGTATGACTGAAAACATGCAATATTTGTCTTTATGTACTTGGCTTATTTAACATAGTAGTCTCCAGTACCATCCATGTTGCTGCAAATGAGAAGGTTTCACTATTTTTTATGGCTGATTAACATTTCATTGTGCATATATACCACACTTTATCCATTCATCCATTGATGGGCACTTAGGTTGATTCTGTATCTTGGCTGTTGTGAACAATGCTGCAATAAACATGGGAGTGCGGGTATCTTTTTGATACATGGATTTTCTTTCTTTTGGATATATACTCAGTAGTGGAATTGCTGGATCATATGGTAATTCATTTTTAGTTTTTTGAAGAACCTCCACACTGTTCTTCGTAGTGGTTGTATTAGTTTACATTTCTACCAACAGTGTACGAGGGTTCTCTTTTCTCCACATCCTCACTAGCATCTGTTATTACCTGTTTTTCTAATACAAGTCATTTTAACTGGGGTGAAATAACATGTTGTTTTAATTTGAATTTCTCTAATGATTAGTGATATTGAGCATTTTTTCATATACCTGTTGGCCATTTTTATGTCGTCCTTTGAGAAAAGTATGTTCGGATCTTTTGTCCACTTTTTTTTTTTTCCTCATAAGATGGAGTCTCGCTCTGTCACCAGGCCAGAGTGCAGTGGCGCGATCTTGGCTCACTGCAACCTCTGCCTCCCGGGTTCAAGTGATTCTCCTGCCTCAGTTTCCCAAGTAGCTGGGACAACAGGTGCATGCCACCATGCCCAGCTAATTTTTTTTTTGTATTTTTAGTAGAGATGGGGTTTCACCATGTTGGCCAGGATGGTCTTGATCTCTTGACCTTGTGATCTGCCTGCCTTGGCCTCCCAAAGTGCTGGGATTATAGGTGTGAGCCACCGCGCCCAGTCTGCCCACTTTTTAAATTATTTGGTTTTTGTTGTTTGTTTTTGGCTTAAATTGTTTAGTCTCTTTATTCTGGTCATTAATTCCTTGTCAGATGGATACTTTGAAAATGTTTTCTCCCATTCTGTGGGTTGTCTCCCTAACTCTGTCGAGTGTTTCCTTTGCTGTGCAGAAACTTTTTAGCTTAATGTAATCTCATTTGTCTGTTTTTGCTTTGTTGTCTGTGCTTTTGAGGTCTTATACAAAACAAAATCTTTTGCCCAGACCAAGGTCCTGGAGCACTTCCCCAGTGTGTTCTTCTAGTTTCGTAGTTTCAGGTCTTAGATTTAAGACTTTAATCCATTTTGATTTGATTTTTGTGTATGGTGAGAGAGAGGAATCTTGTTTCATTCTTCTGCATATAGTTATCTAGCTTTCCCCCACACCATTTATTGAAAAGACCATCCTTTCCTCATTGTATGTTCTTGGCACCTTTGTTAAAGATGAGTTGGTATATCCAGATTATCTATTCTGTTTCATTGGTCTATGTGCCTATTTTTTTTAATGCCAGTACCATGTTGTTTTAGGTATCAGAGCTTTGTAGTAAATTTTGAAGTCTGGTAGTATGATGCTTCCAGCTTTGTTCTTTCTGCTCAGGGTTTCTTTGGCTATTTGGGGCTTTTATGGTTCCATATATATTTTAGAATGATGCCCTTTGTGTTTGATCCACAAAAAGGGAGACATCCAGAGCCGAAGAGTTTTCCCTGAGAATTTTGTCAAGAGCTAGAAGAGAAAGGGGAAGAAGTACATGAACAACTGCATATGGTGATATACACTCTTAACTCTGCTATACAGATACTTAAGGGGTGGGAGGAGGGAGGGTTATAGTGTGGAGCCGGGAACCCAAGGAAGCCTATCCATAGTTCCACATCGCTGATGTAAGATTCTTAGTATATGGACACTTGAACAATTCAATATATTAATAAGTCTAAGTTTCTACCTGGACAAGGATCTTGGGGTAAGGAGCTGGGGGTATTTTCTTTCCTTTCATGTTGTGGGAAGTCAGGGACCCTGGAGAGAGGGACCGGCTGGAGCTGCGGCAGAGGAACATAAATTGTGAAGATTTCATGGGCATTTATCAGTTCCCAAATACTTTTATAATTTCTGACGCCTGTCTTACTTTAATATCTTAATTCTGTTATCTTCACAAGCTGAGGATGTACATCACCTCAGGACCACTGTGATAACTGTGTTAACTGTACAAATTGATTATAAAACATGTGTGTTTGAACAATATGAAATCAGTGCACCTTGAAAAAAAACAGAATAACAGCAATTTTTAGGGAACAAGGTAAGACAACCACAAGGTCTGACTGCCTGTAGGGTTGGGCAAAAAGAGCCATATTTTTCTTCTTGCAGAGAGCCTATAAATGGACGTGCAAGTAGGAGAGATATCACTAATTATTTTCCTAGCAAGGAATATTAATATTAAGACCCTGGGAAAAGAATGCATTCCTGGGGTGAGGTCTATAAACGGCCACTCTGGGAGTGTCTGTCTTATGCGGTTGAGATAAGGATTGAAATATGCCCTGGTCTCCTGCAGTACCCTCAGGCTTACTGAGATTGGGAAACTCCATCCTAGTAAATTGTTGGTCAGACCACTTCTCTGCTCTCAAACCCGTTTTTTGTTAAGATGTTGATCAAGACAATACATGCACTGCTGAACACAGACCCTTATCAGTTCTGCTTTGCCCTTGTCCTGTTTCCTCAGAAGCATGTGATCTTTGTTCTGCTTTTTGCCCTTTGAAGCATGTGATCTTTGTACCTACTCCCTGTTTGTACACCCCCTCCCCTTTTGAAATCCTTAACAAAAACTTGCCGGTTTTGAGGCTTGGGTGGGCATCATGGTCCTACTGATATGTGATGTCACGCCTGGCGGCCCAGCTGTAAAATTCCTCTCTTTATATTCTTTCTCTTTATTTCTCAGCTGGCCAACAGTTATGGAAAATAGAACCTACACTGAAATATTGGGGGTGGGTTCCCTGATACTTATACTTCTCTCAGTAAATGTTTATACTGTCTTTACTGTCTTTTCCTTCCCTCCCTCCCTCTCCTTCCTTCCTTCCTTCTTTCCAGACAAGGGTCTTGGGGTATTTTGTTTCCTTATACTTCTCTCAGTAAATCAATCTTTCCTTCCTTCCTTCTTTTTTTTTTTTTTTTGACACAGTCTCGCTCTATCCCCTGGCTCCCTGGCTGGAGTGCAGTGGTGCAATCTCGGCTCACTGCAACTTCCACCTCCTGGGTTCAAGTGATTCTCATGCCTCAGCCACCCAAGTAGCTGGGATTACTTTAGTGGAGATGGGGTTTTGCCAGGCTGGCCTTGAACTCCTGACCTCAGGTGATCCACCTGCCTTGGTCTCCCAAAGTGCTGGGATTACAGGCATAAGCCACCACACCTGGCCTATACTGTCTTTTCATCCATGAGAAACATAACACAAAGACTGGGCATATGCTAAGAGTTGCCACCAAAATACTGAAGAAAGGGACAAGGAAAGGGAAAGGGCACGTAGTGGAAGGGGCAGGGGCAATTAATGGACTAAGAAGGTATAGTACAGAAGGTTCAGGAGAGGGAGGTAAAACTCAGAATGACTGGCTGTATCCCAAGTATACAGCCTTGGGTAAGTTGCTTACTTTTTCTGAGCCTCAGGATCCTCATCTGGTAAGTAGGGATAAGTGAGAGTAAAAATAGGACCAACCTCATAGGCTCCTGTGACAATAAAATGATGTAATTCATTTGAAGTACTTAGCAAAACGGCTCTACAAATGTTTGCTACTATCATTAAGTTTCACTAACAGTGCAACTTTAGACAAGTGGCTTAAAGTCTTTCCCCTTTATTTCTTCAGCTACAAAATGATGGATACAACCAGGTGATACTGAAGATTTCTTTATAACTTTATATAATTATGATGCTATGTGCGTTGTACTCAAGGTGGTAGAAAAGAAATTAGAAACCTCCCTTGGTTGCCACCAGGTGGCAGTAATGAGGAGTTTAAGTACCATCCCATTTTGGGGAAAGTTTATCATTTTTTTCAGTGTACAGATGCAGAACTATTGTTAACATTTTGACATATCATCTCCCATCTAGGTTTTTTCTTCACAGGTATATGCCAATTTTTATTTTACAAAAATGTGGACACTATTAGACATCTGTTTTGTAAACAGCTTTTTAAAAAACATAATATATGGCAATCACCTTCCATATCAATTAATGTAGTTCTACAACATCATGCTTAAGAGCCCTGAGGTATTCCACAGGAATGTGTTTAAACCATACTTTGTTAAAACCATCCTCTACTTGTCAAACAATCAAATGTTTTTAATTGGTTTGGCATTATAACATTATAGACAATGTTTCAATAAACATCTTTGCCATATACTATCTAGTTATTTCTCAGGGAAATGTTCCAGAAGTGGAATGTCTGGGCAGAAGGTATGTACTTAAAAAAAAACTTTTAATATATACCACCCATTTGTCTTTTCCTATATAGGGTTTTGTGTCTAATAGAGCAAGGTCCCTTATCAATGCCTTTATTCAAAATATGAATTGACTATTCTGAAGCATTTATTCTTCATGGTGAAATTTACAATCATTTTGTCAAATTTGCCCCTTCCTTTCCTCCAAAAATTCCACTGGAATTTTTATTGATATTGTGTCCAATTTATAGATTAACTTGAAGAGAGTTTACATTATTACAATATTGTGTCTTTCCATCCAGCAGCATGGTACTCTCCTCCATTCATCCATTTCCTCTGTCGGTAAAATTTGGGTGTTATTTACCATTTAGTTTACTTCTGAATATTTTATATTTTTTATTACTATT
Source organism: Macaca thibetana thibetana (assembly GCF_024542745.1). Taxonomy (NCBI): domain Eukaryota; kingdom Metazoa; phylum Chordata; class Mammalia; order Primates; family Cercopithecidae; genus Macaca; species Macaca thibetana. Next base: position 50,118,269 of record NC_065582.1, on the reverse strand, counting down.
ACTGGGTTGGTTTTTGTTTTGTTTTATTTTTTGTTTTGTTTTGTTTTGAGACAAGGTCTCACTCTGTAGCCCAGGCTGGAGTGCAGTGGCACAATGTCGACTCACTGCAACCTTTGCCACCCAAGTTCAAGTGATTCTCCTGCCTCAGCCTCCCAAGTAGCTGGGATTACAGGCGCATGCCACTACACCCAGCTAATTTTTGTATTTTTAGTAGAGACGGGGTTTCACCTTGATTGCCAGGCTGATCTTGAGCTCCTGACCTCAGATGTTCTGCCCGCCTCAGCCTCCCAAAGTGCTGGGATTACAGGCATGAGCCACCATGCCCAGCAGAATGACTGATTTTTTAATTGGTCACATTACTAGACTTGCTTAATGGTTCTAATATTCTTCAGTTTATCTATTCATCCTCTCTACAAATATTTATTGAGTGTGTACAATGTGCCAAATGCTATTCTGGGTCCTGGAAATAGCAGTAAAAAATCTGTTCTCCAGGTCTTTATATCCTACTGAGAGGAAATACTAAACAGAGAAATATATGAAAGGTGGTGATAAGTTCTAAGGAAGTGGTGGTGGGGAAAAGCATAGAAAGGAGGATGGAAAGTGACCAGGAAAGATACTCTTTCAGATAGTGTATTAAAATAAGCCCCCTCTGATGAGTTGAAGTTTGAGGAGACACCTAAAGTGATGTTGCTTTTCTTGGGTTTTCCTGGTAGATATTTATTTATATCACTATGCTCTTTCCCAGTCACAGCAGGATTTCCAAGCTCCTGGAGATTGCCTGTCCCGTGGCAGCAATACCAAAGACTTAAGACTGTAAAGAAAGCCTCTAAAATTCCCAGTGTTCCTGGATTTAAATAACACATCCAGAGTTCCTCCCAGTCGTCACAACTCCAACTGGATTTTAGAGGCACACAGAGCTGAGTGTGATCCTGGTAAATCTACCCCCGACCCCATCACAATATCCACCTGCTTTATCAACTGCCTAAGAGAACAATTCCAAGAGATTATAATAACCACAAACTGCTTAAAAGAACAATCCCAAGAGGTATAACGAGACCTTCTTTTTTTAATAGAAATAACCCTGTCATACCTCATTTGCCTATTTGCATCTTTTAAAGTCCATTGTATAGAATTGTGACACCATCATGCTTTCCTCTAATCTAGCCTAATTTCCCATTCCGTTTTTTTTTTTTTTTTTTTTTTTTTTTTTTTGAGAGAGAGTCTTGTTCTGTTGCCCACGCTGGAGTGCAGTGGTGCAATCTTGCCTCACTGCAACCTCTTCCTCCCGGGTTCAAGCAATTCTCCTGCCTCAGCCTCCCAAGTAGCTGGGATTACAGGCATGAGCCACCACACCCAGCTAATTTTTGTATTTTAGTAGAGATGGGGTTTCACCATGTTGGCCAGGCTGGTCTTGAACTCCTCACCTCAGGTGATCTGCCTGACTCGACCTCCCAAGGTTCTGGGATTACAGGCATGAGCCCCTGTGCCCAGCCTCCCCCTCCTCTTAATCTGTGTTGACCCTTCCATTGTATTGTCATCAGTCAAATTCCCTAATCCTTAATACCTTTTCTAAACATTCCTTTCATTTTCTTACTCTAACCAAAACCTAACCATCTCCTAATAATGTTGCTTTCCCTACAATACTCTCAAATTGTGTCTGCTTTTAAAAATTACTCAACCCACTTACCAAAGGAGCCTAGAGATGAGGTAGGTGTCCTGCTTATTTCCCGCTGTCAATTCCAGACCTTTTTTCTCCTTTGAAAATTCCAGTTTCCTTGACCATATCGATTCTCCTTTTTTTGTACAGTCATCTATTGTCCTCCTGGTCTTTCACCCTCATCGCAGAAGGGCTTCTTAGCATGCAGTGTCTTGTTTTCCTTTCCACTGCTACTGCTGTCATTATTCTTTTTTTTTTTTTTTTTTTTTGAGATGGAGTCTCGCTCTGTCACACAGGCTGGAGTGCAGTGTTGCGGTCTCAACTCACTGCAAGCTCCGCCTCCTGGGCTCAAGCGATTCTCTTGCCTCAGTCTCCCAAGTAGCTGGGACTACAGGCACCTGCCACCACGCCCAGCTAATTTTTTGTATTTTTAGTGGAGACAGAGTTTCACCATTTTAGCCAGGGTGGTCTCGATCTCCTGACCTTGTGATCTGCACGCCTTGGCCTCCTGAAGTGCTAGGATTACAGGCGTGAGCCACCGTGACTGGCCAGCTGTCATTATATTTAACTCTAACAATTCATCTATTACCTTAGCTATGGCTGGTTCTACGTGATTTGCCCTGCCTGCTTCTTCACCTTTACATCCTGCCGCTCTCCCGTTAAGTGAGAAACTGTGAAGTGTCTTAGATTTTGTCCCTCTTGCAAGCTAATAGGTTAGCTTGCCACAGTTTCATATACACATACTGCCAGAAGACACCAGACCACTGGGCCATAAAAGATTTGTTACTGAAAGCACAAAGCATTTGCAACACCTGGTGTCATTTCCCCATGCCCCATTTTCCATAAGGCAACAGATGTTTCCCGTGCAGTGGGTTGCATCACAGGAGAAGAATCTTAAATTCAGAAGACTCCAAGCTTTTATCAAAGTTGCTGGTGACCTATCCATTCCTCCCATTCAGGAGAGAAATTATTCATTATCTTGAAATGTAAGTGAATTTCCTTTGGGAGGAGGAAGAAGGCCCCTCTAGGTTTATTACCCAGGAATTTAATACACACTGGGGTTTGGGAGGTGGATATGAATATCATTATGCACTTTTTCACCTAGAGAAGACTAGTCTGAACTTGTGGCAGGAACCTACCCAGCTTGACTGCCTGCTAAAACAAAAATATCAACATTCTTAATAGGATTTAAATAAGATCCAGCATCTCAAAACAGAATATTCAAAATATCCATAATACAGTACAGTCCAAAATTACAAAGCATACAAAAAAAAAAAAACAAAAAAAAAAAACCAGGAAAATCTCAATTCATATAGGGAAAAAAAGGACAATGCTGAGATAACACAGATAACACAGATTATAAAATTATCTGATGAAGGTTTTAAAGCAACTATTAATATTTGTTAGGAGACTATTCTTCATAGGTCTTTTACATTTCTACATGTGTTCTAGGCAAAGGCATTAACAACTTTTTCTCTGAACTATCTTTTTTAGCTGTTTGTATAGCAAACATCCTTGGAAGATAGAATGTCTTCCTTTGGGAACAAGGACAGATGTTTTTTCCTTCCAGGATTAAAAAGAAGATAATGTCTCTCTCCAGGACAAGGCTGGGCAGGTTTGCTGGCCCTTTATCAAAGACTGGTGTTTCCCACAGAGTTCTTCTATAACAAATCCCACAACATATATAGGTAGCAACAGGCCTAGGAACTGAGGCTCAGAAAACTGGGTTAAATGGTGATACTCTGCCTCCTGCTACTCGTGTGGGTAATAAACTGTCCTTTATCTCTGACCCAGAGTCTCGTGTCTTCTGTCACTATTCATGAAATTGTGGCAGCCTAACTTGTTAACTTGCAAGTAAGGTAAAATCTCAGACCCTCCGAAGTTCTTGACTTTGTTATAACAATTCTCCTACAAGCAATCACAAGCATTTTTTAAGCCAATATAAAAAACAGAAAGTATCAGCAAAGAAATAGAAGACATAAAGAAGAATCAAATGGTTATTTCAGAACTGAAAAATACAATAGCCAACATTTAAAAAAAAATTCACTAGAATGGTTTCAATAGCAAGGTAAACATGACAGAGTCAATGAACTTGTAAATAGATCAATAAAAATTAACCAATCTTAACAGCAGAGAGAAAAAAGATTTGAAAAAACAATGAGTAGAATCTCAGAGACCTCTCGGATACTGACAAAATGCGCTGAAAAATTTAGAATAATGGAAGAAAAGGTCTCAAATTTGGCAAAAGACAAATCTACAGATTCAAGAAGTTCAACAAACCCCAAACAGGATGAACACATAAATTTATACCCAAACACATCATAATCAAAATGCTGAAAAATGAAGACACAGAAAAAAACCTTGGAAGCAGCTAGAGAAATTGAAAGTACTACCTACACACAAACAATGTGAATCACAGCAAATCTCTCAGCAGGATCCACGCAAACCACAGAAGTGATACAATAATTTTAAAGCTCTGAAAGTGTCAACACAGAATACCACATCTAGTGAAAATATTCTTCAGGAATTGAGATGAAATAACGGCATTCTCATATGAAGGCAAACTACAAGAATTCATTTCTAGCAGAGCTGTTCTAAAAGAATTGCTAAAGAAAATTCTTCAGACAAAGGGAAATGATACCAGAAGGAAACCTGAAACATCAGGAATGAATGAAGAGCACCAGAAATGGTAAATATCTGTGTAAAAACAGTAGTCTATTCTCCTATTCTCCTTTTTTTAAAAAACTTATACTTTAAGTTCTGGGATACATGTGCAGAACGTGCAGGTTTGTTACATAGGTATACACATGCCATGGTGGTTTGCTGCACCCATCAACCCGTCATCTACATTGTTTCTCCTAATGCTATCCCTCCCCTAGTCCCCCATCCCCCAACAGGCCCCGATGTGTGATGTTCCCCTTCCCGTGTCCATACATTCTCATTGTTCAGCTCCCACTTATGAGTGAGAACATGTAGTGTTTGGTTTTCTGTTCCTGTGTTAGTTTGCTGAGAATGATGGTTTCCATCTTCATCCATGTCCCTGCAAAGGACATGAACTCATCCTTTTTTATGGCTGCATAGCATTCCATGGTGTATATGTGCCACATTTTCTTTATCCAGTCTATCACTGACGGGTACTAAGTTCTTTAAAAATATATTTGATGGTTGAAAATAAAAACTGTACCATTGTCTGATGGGGTTTTCAACATATGTAGATGTAATTCATGACAACTCTAACGTAAGGGGTAGAGGATAAGTGGACCTGTATGGTAGTAAGGTTTCTACATTCTACTTAAAATTGGGGGAAAAGACATTCTAAGCAGATTCAAAAAGCTAAATATGTATATTTGCATTATGTGAAACTCATTTTTGCCTCAAGGTCTTTTCAGTTGCTTTTCCTTTTGTCTGAAAAAATGTTCCCCTCAACTAATGTCTCCCTCAACTAATTCATGTGTCCGCATAAATGGCACCTCTTCAAGGAAGCCTTCCCTTAACCACCCTCATAAAATAACCACCTCTTCCCATCAGATTCTACCTTTATATTTGATTTTATTTTCTTCATTCATTTATCATTATCCAAAACTTGACATTTTTGTTAATTTATCTTCCCACTAGCATGCAGGTGATGGTCTCCCTGTTCACTTCTGTATTCCCAGGTCCTAGACCAACGCACTGGTTTTTGTTTGCTTAACCTATCAAGAACTGAGAGAGCTGCATAGAAATTTGCCACCTCCTGTAGTTCTAAGATTTTTTGCTGTATATAGCTTAAGTCCATTTTATTAGTTACAAACCGGATTAGAATTATTCTGTTTTACTGGTGAATTCAACCTTTTATCAGTAGGTAATGACCTTTTTATTCTAATAATCTTTTTTGTCTTAAAATCTTTTTTCTGATATTAATATATGTATGTGAATTCTTTGTATTAAGATCTGCCTAGTATATGTTTTTCTATCTCTTCTACTGTTTTGCCTGTATGTTTTCAGATTCTTGTATATGTCATACAGCTAGATTTTTCTTTTCAGTCTGACAAACTCTGTCTTTTAATTGGTAAATGTCATACATTTATGTTTATTGTGATTCTTGATATTGTTGGATTTGTTTATACACCTTACTTGTTTGTTTATATTTGCCTTGCTTTCTCTGAGCTACTATTTTTATAGCCCCAATGTTTTTGTTTTTGTTTTTGTTTTTTTTGAGATGGAGTCTCGCTCTGTCGCCCAGGCTGGAGTGCAGTGGCGCGATCTCCACTCACTGCAAGCTCTGCCTCCCAGGTTCATGCCATTCTCCTGCCTCAGCCTCCCCAGTAGCTGGGACTACAGGCACCCGCCACCACGCCTGGCTGATTTTTTGTATTTTTAGTAGAGACAGGGTTTCACCATGTTAGCCAGGATGGTCTCGATCTCCTGACCTCGTAATCTGCCTGCCTCGACCTCCCAAAGTGCTGGGATCACAGGCGTAAGCCACTGCGCCCGGCCTGTTTTTGCATTTTTAAAAAACTGATTTTATGGTTAGATTTTTAAAATTCCATTTATTCCTTTTTTTACAACTGTCCCTGCACTTTATAAGTGTCTAACTTAACAAAATGTAAAGGCAAACATATCTTAACCTTCCTTCCAAACGAAGCAATGATCTTGGAATAATTTTAATTACATTGACCCCTCCCCAAATGCCTACATGCTATTGTTATTGAAGGCATTAGTTCAAAACTTCACAAATCAGACCTCATTTTTCTAGACTGATTAATGTTTGGACTGACAAGCTTGTTCACCATTTTATTCACTCACCATTCTGTTTTGTACTTCAGACCATTCTTCTATGATAATTTCCTTTTTTAAAGCTCTGATTTAACAAAGCGCTTATATTCCAGGTTTGGTTCTAAGTGCTTTATTTTATATTAGTTCATTTAATCCTCATAACAATTCCATGAAGTAAATACAATTATTGTCAAAATTTTACAAGTGAGAAAAAACAAAAACAAAAACCTGAAGCACAGAGGTGTTAACTAACTTTTCCAGTGTTCCACAGCTAGCAAATGGTAGACCAGGGATTCACACCTATGGAGTCTCCAAAGTGCATATTCTTAACTCCTGTAAAATACTATCTCTCAACTACAGCCACACATCACTTAATGACGGGATACATTCTGAGAAAGGTGAAATGTGTCCTTAAGTGATTTCATCATTGTGCAAACCACAGAGTGTACTTACACAAACCTAGATGGTATAGCCTACTACACATGGCATAGCCTACTGCTCCTAGGCTACAAACCTGTATAGCATATTACTGTACTGAATAGGCAACTGTAATACAAGAGTAAGTATTTATATCTAAACATAAAAAAGGTCCAGTAAAAATACGGTATTACAGGCTGAGTATCCCTAATCCTAAATGCTTAGGACAAGAAAATTTTGGTTTTGAATTTTTTTTTTATTTTGGAATATTTGCATGATACTTGGTGTTGAGCATCCCTAACCTGAAAATCCAAAGAAATGCTCCAAAGAACATTTCCTTTGAGTATCATGTTGGCACTCAAAAAGTTTCGAATTTTGAAGTATTTTGGATTTTGGATTGTTGGATTAGCAATACTCAGCCAATATAATCTTACGGGACCACCATTGTATACGTGGTCTATTATAGATCAAAACTTTGTCAGGCCGGGCGCGGTGGCTCAAGCCTGTAATCCCAGCACTTTGGGAGGCCGAGACGGGCGGATCACGAGGTCAGGAGATCCAGACCATCCTGGCTAACACGGTGAAACTCCGTCTCTACTAAAAAATACAAAAAACTAGCCGGGCGAGGTGGTGGGCGCCTGTAGTCCCAGCTACTCGGGAGGCTGAGGCAGGAGAATGGCGGGAACCCGGGAGGCGGAGCTTGCAGTGAGCTGAGATCCGGCCACAGCACTCCAGCCTGGGCGACAGAGCGAGACTCAGTCTCAAAAAAAAAAAAAAAAAAAAAAAAAAAAACTTTGTCATGCAGTGCATGACTATGTGTCATTTAGGAGTTTCATGCATATCTCTGAGCTAAACTCTCAATTATCACTTATCTTTAAATGTCTCTATTTCACTCTTGTTCTTAAAAGGTAGTCTGGGCAAGTACATAATTCTAGTTGACCATTATCTTTCGGCACTTGAAAGATATTATTCCATTAACTTCTGGTTTCCATTGATGCTGATAATAAATTCACTGTTATTTTCACTGCTGTTCTTTTGCAACTGATCTGCCCTTTCTAGCTGCTTGTAAGATCTTATGAGTTCTGCCATTTCTTTATACAATATGTCATATATTTCTGTTTATGTATCCTGCTTTCATTATGCTGTGATTCCTAGATCTGTTAATTAATTTTTTTTCATCATTTTTGCAAAAATCACAGCACTATTTATCTAAATGATACCTCTCATTAGGACATTTCCTACCAGTGGGAGGTAAAGGGCAGGGATTGACTAGTAAGGGGCATCAGGGAACTTTCTGAAGAGCAGTATTTTTTTTTTTTTTTTTGATAGTTTGTGTTACACAGGTGTATGCACTTGTAAAAACTGACCAAATGTTGCACTTAAGATCTGTGCATTTTATTATATGCACATTTTAAATACAAAAAAGCTATAAAACAATATTGAATACTAATGATGAACATAGTAAAATGTTTAGTGGTGATGTCTACAACTTACTCTGAAATGCATACAAAATAGGATTGATGGATGGATAAGTGGATACCTATATGGTATAGTAAATATAACAAAATGTTCTAGAATTAATTGGTAAATGTAAAAGTTCACTCTATAATGCTTTCAACTTTTCTGTATGTTTGAACAATTTCACAAAATATTGGGGGGCAGGGAATATTGCCTCTTCTTTTTTCCTCCTTTTCTTTCTGAGATTTCAATTAGTCATATGTGTGACTTTCTTATCCAAGCTTCCATCTCTTAATATTGTTTTCATATTTTTACTTCCTTGTCTCTCCTTAGTATACTCTGGGTAATTTTAAAAGATATCTTCTCATTTATTTTTTAAGAGACAAGGTCTCACTCTGTCGCCCAAGCTGGAATAATCATAGCACTCTGGCATAATCATAGCACTCTGAAGCCTCAAACTCCTGGGTTCAAGTCATGCTCTGCTTTAGCCTTTTGATAAGCTAGGACTACAGGCATGTACTACCATGCCCAGCTAATTTTTAAATTTTTTTGGTAGAGACAGGGTCTCACCATGTTGTCCAGGTTGGTCTCGAACTCCTAGCCTCAAGTGATCGTCTTACCTTGGCCTCCCAAAGTGCTGGGATTATAGGCATGAGCCACCGCAGTGGCTTCATTTATTCTCTCTTCATCTGTATCAAATTTGCTCTTTAACCTTTCCATTGAGCTTTGTTATTCTAACAATTATATTTTATATTTCTAGAGCATCTCCCCATCTCCCACCTACCTTCCAACTTGTCTGTTCATTCCTGGTAATCTCTTGCTCATCTTTATAACATCCTTTACCTTTTAAAACATTTGGAACACAGAAATTCTATACTTTTCATATCTGTCAATTCCACTACCTATAGTCCTTGGAGTTGTACATCTATTGAAGGTTATTTCTGCAGACACTCATAGCAGTTTGGCTTTTCGGTATATTTTTCTCTGTGTGCTACAGCTTGAATAGCTTCTATTGCTATGCTTCAAGGTCACCAATTTTTCTTCTACATTAAATTTGCTTTAAACTCCTACAGTGATTTAAATTTTTTTCAGATATTACATAAGTCTAAAAATTACATTTGTTTTTCATATCTTCAACTTTATGTTCATGTTTTCTTGTAAATTCTTAGTTATATTAGTAATAGCTGTTTTAATGGCTTTTTTTTTCCTGCTAATTCCATGATCGCTGTCATTTCTGATCCTGTTTCTATTGACTGATTTTTCTTCTGGTATGGATCACATTTTGTTGAATCTTCATGTGTCTAGTAATTTTTTATTGTATAGTGGTAACTGTTACATTGCTTAGTATCTTGATGTTGTGAGGTTGTTTCCTTCTTTTACACAGTGTTGAATCCTGTTTTGGCAGGCAGTTTTTTTTTTTTTTGGAAACAGAAGTCATTCCTGGTGACATGCTGGATGCCACAGATGGTGGCATTCTGCCTCATGTATGTCTTGAGCAGTGTGTGCACCTTCTCAGCTTTCCAGAAGGTCGGGTGGGTCAGTAGGTCCATGATGTAGGTCCCCATTGTGTCAGGTCCCTGCTGCCCATGAGCTCGTCACAGATCCAGCTATGGCTGGGGCTCAGCAGGCTACCTGAGTAGATGCAGGTGTCGCAGATCATCACCACTCCTGTGTAGTGCTTCGAAATTGGTTGGTTCACGTGCACACAAAGGCAGGCAGGAAATGCAGCACGTTCCCCACCAGGCTCATCAGCTGCAGGCAGTAGCACAAGGCCATCACCATCCAAAAGGCATCCACTGATGTTGCTGTGTTCTTGCAAACCACATTCTTCCCAATACCCTAATGGACTGTGTATTAGTCCATTCTCACACTGCTATAAAGAAATACCCGAGACTGGGTTATTTATTTTTTCAAGATGGAGTCTCGCTCTGTCGCCCAGGCTGGAGTGCAGTGGCATGATCTCGGCTCACTGCAACCTCTGCCTCCCTAGTTCAAGCGGTTCTCCTGCCTCAGCCTCCCAAGTAGCTGGGACTACAGGTGTGCGCCACCACGCCTGGCTAATTTTTGTATTTTTAGAAGAGATGGGGTTTCACTATTATTAGTCAGGCTGGTCTTGAACTCCTGACCTCGTGATCCACCCGCCTCGGCCTCCCAAAGTGCTGGGATTACAGGCATGAGCCACCGCACCTGGCCCAAGACTGGGTAATTTATAAAGGAAAGAAGTTTAATTGACTCACAGTTCCACGTGGCTGGGGAGGGCTCAGGAAACTTACAATCATGGCCAGAAGGTGAAGGGGAAGCAAGGACCTTCTTCACTTGGTGGCAGGAGAGAGAAGTGCAAGCAGGGGAAATGCCAGAAGCTTATAAAACCATCAGATCTCATGAGAATTTACTATCATGAGAGCAGCATGGGAGAAACAGCCCCTATGATCCAATCACCTCCTACTGGGTCCCTCCTTCCACACATGTGGATTATGGGGATTATCATTCAAGGTGACATGTGGGTGGGGACAGGGACCCAAACCATATCATACCAAGATGGATTCTGTTCACACAGGCTCAGGAGGGGAACTCATCTGGCCAGCTTGCAGCAGAAACAATCGTAGACACAGACAATAAATCTAGAGCCTTGACATATATCTGCTGGGTGAGTGGAGGGGAGATGCTGATGCACACCAGATCCATATCTTGGTGCAGCAAGATGTCATTGGTCCGGCTGACACAGAAGCAGCAAGCTGCTTTGCCTCCTCCTCAGTCTTTCCCCAAAGGGTCTCACCAGTGAACCCTTCTGCCCTCAGCAGCGAAAGCAGAACCCGGGGGGAGCTGCCAGTCCCAAACAGGCCCACGCCTGAAGGCATCTTCATCCTGGTCTCTCTCTTCACCAATTCATCTCCTCACAAGAACCTTCTGCATGGCTATGACCTTCCCAATGTTCTGGTCAAATATGGCTTCTGGCACACTGGCATCACCCACCCTGTATTGCACTGGAGACCATGGGTCCGGATGGGTCTCCATGGCCACCCATCTGCCTTCAGGGAGGCTGGTGGGGATGCGAGAGCCCGGAATCCAGCGTGCCACCACCGGTAATATGCAGCCTGGTTTCTAAAGAATGGGAAGCTGTGGAAAGGGTGCTACTTATTTTTGTATGTTGATTTGTATCCTGCAACTTTACGGGATTTATCAGTTCTAATACTTTTCTTGTGGCGTATTTAGGTTTTTCCAAACGTAAAATCATATTGTCAGCAAACAACAATAATTTGACTTCTTCCTTTCCAATTTGGATGCCTTTTCTTTCTCTTGTGTGATTGCTCTATCTAGGATATACAGTACTGTGCTGAATAACAGTGGTCACAGTGGGCATCCACGTTGTGTTCCAGATCTTAGAAGAAAGCCTTTCAGTTTTTCCCCATTCAATATGACACCAGCTATGGGTCTGTCATATATGGCATTTATTATGTTACGATCCTTCTATACCCAGTTATTTGAGGGTTTTTATCATGAAGGGATGTTGAATTTTATAAAATGATTTTTCAGCATCAATCGAAATGACCATATGGTTTTGTCCTTCATTCTGTTGATGTGATGTTATCATATTATCACACTGGCTGATTTGCATTTGTTGAAACACCCTTGCATCCCAGGGATAAATCCCACTTGATCATGATAAATGATCTTTTTAATGTGTTGTTGAATATGGTTTCCTAGTATTTTATTGAGGACTTTTGCAAAAATGTTCATCAGGGATATTGGCCTGTAGTTTTCTTTTTTTGATTCATCTTTGTCTGATTCTGCTATCAGAGTAATACTGGCCTCATAGAATGAGTTTGGGAGTATTCCCTCCTCCTCTATTTTTTGGAATACTTTGAGAAGGATTGGTAATAGTTCTTCTTTAAATCTTTGGTAAAATTCGGCAGTGAAGCCATCAGGTCCCAGGTTTTTTTTGTTTTTTTTTTTCTGAGGCAGAGTCTCTGTCGCCCAGGCTGGAGTGCAGGGCCTGATGTCAGCTCACTGCAACGTCCCCCTCCTGGGTTCAAGCAATTCTCCTGCCTCAGCCTCCCAAGTAGCTGGGATTACAGGTGCCCGCCACCACACCTCGCTAATTTTTTGTGTTTTTAGTAGAGATGGGGTTTCACCATGTTGGCCAGGCTGGTCTCGAACTCCTGACTTCAGGTGATCAACCCGCCTCCACCTCCCAAAGTGTTGGGATTACAGGCGTGGGCCACTGCACCCAGCTTGATCAATTCATTTTTATTGTTCTACTTAAGATATGAGTCATTTACACAACACAATTACAGTTATAATATTCTGTATTTTTCTGTGTATTTACTGTTACAGTGAGATTTTTACCTTCAGATGATTTCTTATTGCTTGTTTAACATCATTTTCTATCAAATTGAACTCCTTTTGGCATTTCTTGTAAGAAAGGTCTAGTGTTGATGAAATCCCTCAGCTTTTGTCTGTCTGGAAAAGTATTTCTCCTTCATGTTTGAAGGACATTTTTGCTAGATATACTATTTGAGGGTAAAAGTTTTTTCCTTCAGCATTTGAAATATGTCATGCCATTCTCTTCTGGCCTATAAGGTTTCCACTCAAAAGTCTGTTGCCAGACCTACTGGAGTTCCATTGTATGTGGTTGTTTGTTTTTCTTTGAGACAGTCTCACTCTGTCACCCAGACTGTGGTAGAGTGGCACGATCTTGGCTCACTGCAACCTTTGTTTCCCATGTTCAAATGATTCTCATGCCTCAGCCTCCTGAGTAGCTGGAATTATAGGCACACACCACCATGCCTGGCTAATTTTTGTATTTTTTAGGAGAGACAGGGTTTTGCCATGTTGGCCACGCTGGTCTTGAACTCCTGACCTCAAGCAATCCACTTGGTCTCAGCCTCCCAAAGTGCTCAATTACAGGTGTCAGCCACCATTCCTGGCCTCCATTGTATGTTGTTTCTTTTCTCTTGCTGCTTTTAGGATCCCTTTTTTATTCTTGACCTTTGGGAGTTTGATTATTAAATGCCATGAGGTAGTCTTCTTTGGGTTAAATGGGCTTAGTGTTCTATAACCATCTTGTACTTGAATATTGATTTTTTTTTTTTTTGAGACAGAGTCTCACTCTGTCGCCCAGGCTGAAGTGCAGTGGCGTGAGCTCAGCTCACTGCAACCTCTGCCTCCCGGGTTTAAGCGATTCTCCTGCCTCAGCCTCCCGAATAGTTGGGATTACAGGTGCACGCCACCACACCTGGCTAATTTTTGTATTTTTAGTAGAGACGGGGTTTCACCATGTTGGCCAGGCTGGTCTTGAACTCCTGAGCTTGGGCAATCTGCCTGCCTTGGCCTCCCAAAGTGCTGGGATTACAGGCATGAACCACCACGCCCGGCCTGAATATTGGTATCTTTTTGAAGTTTGGGCTGGTGTCTCACTATGTCACATGTCCCCCAAATCCACTGGTTCCAAGCCCAGCACAGCATTAGAACTTTCTAGGCCAGGTGCAGTGGCTCACGCCTGTACTCCCAGCACTTTGGGAGGGCGAGGCAGGTAGATCACAAGGTCAGGAGTCCAACACCAGCCTGACCAAGATGGTGCAACCCCATCTCTACTAAAAATACAAAAATTAACTGGGTGTGGTGGTGGGCACTTGTAATCCCAGCTACTCTGGAGGCTGAGGCAGAGAACTGCTTGAACCCAGGAGGTGGAGGTTGCAGTGAGCCGAGATCGTGCCACTGCACTCCAGCCCGGGTGACAGAGCAAGACTCTATTTCAAAAATAAAAAATAGAAACAAACAAACAAAAAACTTTCTAGGAGGTGCAGTCCTTGTAGTCTAGACTGTCTTTCAGGTTTATTTAGAACTGTAGGGCATGTTAGCCCATGGTGGCAAAGCTTGCTGAAACTCATGTTCCGACCTCTGGGATGGGCAAATTCCTTCTGGCTAGGGCTGGTCTAAATGCTCACTCTGGGGGTGCTGGCTGAGTTCTGCCCAGTGTTGTTCTCAACTGCAACAGGGGAGCACTAAATTCCAACACAGTCCCACAATCACCGCGCTCTCCCTCCTTCAAGTGCAGAGTCTCTCTGTGTGCCACGTGGCCACTGCCGGGGGCTGGGGGAGGGGAGGTGTTAGCAATTCAAGACTGTCTTTCCTACCCTCCTCAGTGCCTCTTTCAGTCACATGAAGTTAAAACCAGGTACTACGAGTGCTCACCTGACTTTTGGTTCTTATGAAGGTGCTTTTTAATATAGAAAGTGGTTAAATTTGGTGTCCCTGTCAGGAGACACCTCCACAATTGGAGGCTTCCATTTAGCTGTCTTGCTTTGCCTCCTCCATTTTTGTTGTTTTTTTAGACAGACTCTCACCCCGGTTGGAGTGCAGTGGCACAAAAGTGGCTCACTGCAGTCTCGACCTCTGGGACTCAAGTGATTCTCCCACCTCAGCCTCCTGAGTAGTTGGGACTACATGCGTGCACCACCGTGCTCAACTGATTTGTGTTTTTAATTTTTTTGTAGAGATGATGTCTTACTATGTTGCCCAAGCTGGTCTCAATGTCCTGGGCTCAAGGGATCCTCTGGCCTCAGCCTCCCAAAAGTACTTGGATTACAGGCATGACCTGTTACTGTTTATGAACTGTGTGCTCTTTACAATTTTCTCTTTGCAAGAATTTATTCTTTAACCCACAATTACTACAACCACTGTCAGTCATAGATTTGCCAGAAATTAGGTAAATATTTTACTTGTTTTTATTAATCTTTCTTAAATGTACATGTAGCTTGCATTTATTTCAGTGTTTAAAGCTGGAGATGTTTTGGGTCTTTCTTTAGGACTTTGATGATGTTTTTGTGACCAAAAACATGCTGTAGGAACTTAATTCTTGTTTATAGAAATTAGTTTTTTTTTTTTTTTTTTTTTTTTTTTTTTTGAGACAGAGTCTTCCTCTGTTGGCCAGGCTAGAGCACAGTGGCTTAACCTCAGTTCACTGCAATCTCTACCTCCTGGGCTCAAGTGATCCTTCTACCTTCTACCTCAGCCTCCCAAGCAGCTAGGACTACAGGCTTTCTTTTTTTTTTTTTTGGTAGAGGTGAGTCTCACTCTATTGCCCAGGCTGGTCTTGAGCTCCTGAGCTCAAGTGAACCTCCCATCTTATCCTCCCAAAGGGCTGGGATTACAGGTGTGAGGCAGTGTGCCTGGCAAGCCTATGGCAAAATTGGCTTCCTGATATACCATTTTACTTAAAGCGACAGTTTCCAAGTACCTATTAACATTAAGTGATGACTTAAACTCTATAATCATTTAACTATACTGCTGAATTCCGTATGCAAGTTACCTTTCAGAGGATTTTTGCATCAGTCTTCATAAGGGATATTGGTCGGTAGTTTTCCTGTAGTACCTTTACTAGCCTTGGTATTAGGTTAAGGCAGGCCTCATAGAATGTGTTAAGAGTATGCTCTCATCTTCAATTTTTGGGAAGTCTGAAATGATTGATGCAGTTCTTCTTTAAATGCTTGGGAGAATTCATCAGTGAAGCCATCAGGTTTAGGGCTTTTCTTTGACATGAGACGTTTGATTACTGATTGAATCTCTTTAGTAGTTACAAATCTACTCATATTTTTTATTTCTTCATGGTTTAGCCGGGTAAGTTTAGTGTTTCTAGGAATTTCTCCATTTCACTGGGGTTATCCAATTTGTTAGCACACAATTGCTGATTGTACTCCCCTATAACCCTTTTCATTTCTGTGGAAATGGTAGTAATGTCCTCATTTTCATTTCTGATTTGTCTCCTTTGTCATGAGTAGATCTAGCTAAAGATCTGCAAAGTTTTTTGATTTTTGAATAACCAACTTTTGGTTTCATTTTGATTTTTCTGTATTATTTTTCTAGTCTCTATTTCATTTATATCTATTCTAATCTTTACTACTTCCTTTCTACTGCTAGCTCTGGGTTTAGTTTGCTCTTCCTTTTCAGTTCCTTAAATTGGAAAGTCAGATTGGTGATTTGATATTTGTCTTATTTTTAAAAATTATTTTTAATTTTGCTTTCTTCAGAACACACTCTTATTTTTTAATGTAAGAATTTATAGCTAGAAACTTTCCTCTTGGCACTGCTTTTGCTGTGTCTCCTAAGTTTTGGTATGCTGTGTTTTCATTTTCACTTGTCTTTATACGTATTTTATTATTTGTCTTGTGGTTTCTTTTTTGATCTAATGGTTAAGAGTGTGTTAATTTCCACGATTTTTAAAATTTTCCAGTTTTCTTTTTGTTTTTGATTTCTAACTTCATCCCATTGCGGTCAAAGAAGATACTTTGCTGTCTTTTAAAATCAATTCAGACTTCATTTATGACCTCTCTTGGAATTTATCCTATGTATACTTGAGAAGAATGTGTATTTCATTGTTGGGTGGACTGTTCTGTGTATGTTAGATCTATTTGGTTTATTGTGGTTTATTGTGGTTTATTGTGTTGTGAACGTCCTCTATTTCCTTGCTTAGATTTTGATGGTTCTATCCACTATTGAGATTGGGATATTAAAGTCTCCAACTATTAATATAGAACTGTACTTTTCCCTTCAATTCTGTCAATTTTTGTTTCATATATGTTGATGGTTTGTCATTAGGAGCATAAATGTTTACAACTGTTATACCTTCGTGCTGTATTGAACCTTTTATGTTTTTTATTTTTCTAAGACAGGATTGTGCTCTGTCACCCAGGCTGAAGTGCAGTGGTGTGATCACAGCTCACTGCAGCCTCCAATGCTTTGGCTCAAGCTATGATTCTGCCTCAGCCTCCTAAGTAGCTGAGACTACAGCCACGTGCTTCCATGCTCAGCTAATTTTTAAATTTTCTGTAGAGACAGGGTTTCCTATGTTGCCCAGGGTGTCTCCAACTCCTGGTCTTAAGGCACCCTCATACCTTGGTCTCCCAAAGTGCTGAGATTACAAATGCATGAGCCAATGTACTCATCCTGAACCGTTTTTTAGTATATAATGTCCTTCTTTGTCATTAGTAACCTTTTTCGCTTTGAAGTGTATTTTGTTGGATACTAGTATCGCCATCCTTAATATTTGGTTATTAGTTTCATCGAATATCCTTTCCTGTCCTTTCAGTTTCAACCTGTTTTTGTCTATGGATCTTAAGTCTCTTACAGACAGCATATACAGTCATGTATCATTTATGTATGGGTACATATTCTTAGAAATGCATTGTTATGCAATTTCATCATCATGTAAATATCACAGAAACAAACCTAGATGGTATGGTATAGCCTATTGCTCCTAGGCTACAAAGCTGTACGGCATGTTACCATATTAAATACCGTAGGCAGCTGTAACCCAATGGTGTTTGTATATCTAAACATAGAAAATACATAGTAAAAATATGGTATTATAATCTTACCATTATATTACCATCCTATGTGCATTCCATCATTGACTGAAATGTTATGTGGCACGGGAGTCTTGAATCATGGTTTTTTAAACCCATTCTTCTAATCTCTGTCTTTTCATTGAAGTTTAACCCATTTACATTTAAAATAATTACTGATGAGGGAATTCTGTCATTTTGCTATTTTCTATATATTGCAGCTTTATTTTGTTCCTCATTTCTCATCTGTCTTCTTTTGTGTTTAGTTGATTTTTGTAATGAAACTTAACTTCCTTTCTTATTTTCTTTTAGCTATTTTCTTTGCGTTATCATCGGATTACATTTAACATTCTAAATAAGGAAGCTTCTAACATAAATTTATAGCAGCTTAATTTGAAAAACATACAAAAACTGCTCCTTAACTGCCCTGTCCCCCACCCCTTTCAGCTGCTGATATCACATAATTACATCTCTATACAACGTGTGTCCACAACAAACTAAATATATTAGTCCTTTAAATTAAGTAGAAAATAAAATGTGGAGTTACCTGTTGCGAAAATGTTTTCTGGGTACATGACCACAAAGTGCATTGTAGGATGCAGTGACCTAAAAATGCATACCAGTGCTAAAATAACTGCTGCTGTCTGCAATATCCCTCCTCCCCTTAGGAATGTTGACCAGACTCTACAAAACCCAAACAGTTCCTGTAAGCGGAGAGTAAACAGATTAAGAAAACAACCAGATGGCTTAACACACCATCAGTGACTTCCCCCGGCCTCTCCATTCCCTCTTCATGATATAAAAGACTAGATAGGCATGCGCTATAAGCACTGAAATCTACGTTGTCTTGCTGCTGCCCGAGGCTGCCTTGTAAATTTCCCCTGAATAAATCTTTGACTACCTGCCAACCTGGAATCATCTGCCTCTTTCTTTGGTCTGATGGCAAATCAGTAATTTGCCTCCACTTGTAGAGGGCAGTTCTCAGTCCTGGCAGGGAGTTTTCCCAACAAAACTAAAGTTACAATAATACTAGCTTTTGGACTAATCATTGGTTTTTGTTAATGTATTGGTCTCAAGTCATGTTGTAAACAAAAAGTGGAGTTACATACCATTGTTACAATAATACTTTTATAATTTCCCATGTATTTACCTTTACTTATCTTTATTTCTTTATACAGGTTCAGTTACTGTCTAGTGTCCTTTCAACTTGCAGGACTCCATTTAGCATTTCTTGTAGGGCAGGTCTTGTGGTAATGAACTCCCTCAACTTTTGTTTATCTGGAAAGTCTTACCTTCTACTTCAATTTCGAAGGACAGGTTTTGCCAGATATGCGATTTTTTTTTTTTTTTTTTTGAGACGGAGTCTCGCTCTGTCGCCCAGGCTGGAGTGCAGTGGCAGGATCTCAGCTCACTGCAAGCTCCACCTCCCGGGTTCACGCCATTCTCCTGCCTCAGCCTCCCGAGCAGCTGGGACTACAGGCACCTGCCACCTCGCCCGGCTAGTATTTTTGTATTTTTTAGTAGAGACGGTGTTTCACCAGGTTAGCCAGGATGGTCTCGATCTCCTAACCTTGTGATCCGCCCGTCTCGGCCTCCCAAAGTGCTGGGATTACAGGCTTGAGCCACCGCGCCCGGCTTTTTTTTTTTTTTTTGACACGGAGTCTCACACTGTTGCCCAGGCTGGAGGGCAGTGGCACGATCTCAGCTCACTGCAAGCTCCACCTCCTGGATTCACGCCATTCTCCTGGAGTAGCTGGGACAACAGGTGCCCGCCACCATGCCCGACTAATTTTTTGTATTTTTAGTAGAGATAGGGTTTCACTGTACTAACCAGGATGGTCTGGATCTCCTGACCTTGTGATCCACCCGCCTCGGCCTCCCAAAGTGCTGGGATTACAGGCATGAGCCACCGTGCCCTGCCAGATATGGGATTCTTGATTGACAGATTAATTTTTTCTTTTACCACTTTGACTATATTAGCTCATTGTCTTCTGGCCTCCAAAGTTTTTGATAAGAAATCTGCTGATAATCTTATTGAGGATCATTTGTATGTGAAGAGTCATTTATCTTTTGCTGCTTTCAAAATTCTCTTTTGATAGTTTGATTATAATGTATCTCAGTATGGGTTTCTTTGAGTTCATCCTACTTGAAGTTTATTGAACTTCTTAGATATTTATATTCATGTTTTTCATCAAATATGGGAAGTTGTTGGTCATCATTTCTTCAAATACTCTCACCAGACTTTTCTCTCTCTTCTCCTGTAATTATCACAATGTGTATGTTGA
The DNA here is from genome assembly GCF_024542745.1 of Macaca thibetana thibetana. Taxonomy (NCBI): domain Eukaryota; kingdom Metazoa; phylum Chordata; class Mammalia; order Primates; family Cercopithecidae; genus Macaca; species Macaca thibetana. The sequence goes on along the minus strand of NC_065582.1, from coordinate 50,098,353 downwards.
TCTGCTTGAGGTATCCCACAAGTTCCTTAGGCTCCTTTCACATGTCTTCAATCTCTTTTCTTTCTGTTCCTCAGACTCAATAATTTCCGTTATCCTTTCTTCAAGTTTTCTGATTCTTTCTTCTTACTGTTTAATGTGCCTTTGAATCCCTCTTGTGAATTTTTCATTTCAGTTATTGTACTTTTTCACTCCAGAATTTCTTTTTGGTTTCTTTTAGGTTTTCTATCTGTTTTTGATATTTCCATTTTGTTCATACGTAATTTTCTTGACTTTAAATTCCTTTTGTTTTTTTGAGTCTCTTTAGTTTTCATTTGAATGGGTTAAACTTTCCTGTTTCTTTGTATCCTTTGTGATATTTTTGTTGAAAACCAGACATTAGAATTTACTAATGTGTTAACTCTGGAAATTAGATTCTTCCTCTTCTCCAAGGTTTGCTGTTTTTGTTACTGTTTTTATTTTTCTTTTTTGATTGTTGTAAGCCCTCTTTGCCTAGGATGAGTCTGAAGTATAAATCTAAGGCCTTCTCAGGTCTTTTCTGAGCCCGCACCATCCCCGAGGCATGCGCCATTACTTTCTGATTTCTCTCATATATGCAATTGTGTTTTTGTCTGGCTCCCAAAAGAGGAAAACGAGAAAAACGAATGGGAATGGAGAGGGAAGCACCAGCTCTTTAATTCTCCTGGAAGTCACTTCAACCAGGTGAAGGACTTGCAACAATAGAAGTGTAACAATGGCTAATGACTCTGCACCTCTGTGATCACAAGTAGCAGTTAGGAATCAGAGCTCAGATCTAATGTTTTGAGGACATTGTCCTTTTTGCCCCCCTAGCTCCTACAAGCTGTGTGCAAACCACTCTAGGAATATGTGCACAGCTGCCTGCCATGAGATTCAGTGGTAGAAGATGGTTAGCTGCTACTGTGCTAAGAGTGGAAATTGACCAATTTTTTTTAAATTTTTTTGAGACAGTCTCTCGCTCTGTCACCCAGGCTGGAGTGCAGAGACATGATCTTGGCTCACTGCAACCTCTGCCTCCCAGATTCAAGTAGTTCTCTTGCCTCAGCCTCCAGAGTAGCTGGGACTACAGGAATTCACCATCACGCCTGGCTAATTTTATATTTTTAGTAGCGACGGATTTTGCCATGTTGGCCATGGTGGTCTTGAACTCCGGACCTCAGGTGATCCACCCACCTCGACTTCCCAAAGTGCTAGGATTACAAGCATGAGCCACTGAATCCCACCTCTTTTTCTTTCCTTTTTGTTTTTTTTGTTTTTGGTCTTAAAACAACATGCATTTATTTGGGTCACAATGCTATAGATTGGCTATTTGGGCTGGGCTCCGCTGGGCAATTCTTCTGGTCTCTGCTGGACTCACTCACGCATTTTTTCCCCAATTGCTAGGTTGGCTAAGTGTTGGCTAGTCTAAGACAGATGGCTCACTGCTGCGCCACATAATCTCATCCCCCAATAGGCTAGCCCAGGTTTATTCTATAGCAGCTGAGTAGGATCCCAAAAAAGCAACTGGAAGCATGCAAGACCTCTTAAAGGTTACACTTAAAACAACCACATGATCACTTTCAGTACATTCCATTGGGCAAAACTTCATAACAAGGCTAGCTCAGACTCAGGGTTGAGGAAACAGATTCCACTCCTTAATGAGAAGTTACAGAGACACACTGCAAATGAATGAATATAGGGAGAAACAAAGAACTGGAGACATTTCTGCAATCCTCTTCAAAGCATTAGCATATACATTTTGCCTTAGGCTTTATTTTTTAAGGGACTCAGGCAATGACAGTGTCTATTACACTAATTTTTTTTTTAAAGAAATTGACCAAAATGAACCACAATGTACTGTCCAAGTCTTCCTCTGGAAGCTGCAAGTTTCAATAAATTCTACAGTTCTAAAATACAGATGTTCCTTGACTTATGATGGAATTATATCCCAGATAAATCCATCACAAGTTGAAAATATCTTAAGTCAAAAACACACTTTCGACATATTATTTTTAACTTACAACGGGTTTATCTGGGACATAACCTCACTGTAAGTCGAGAAGCATACTAAAATCTGTAACATTTTTGGACTATTGTAAAGTTGAAAAATCGTAAGTGAAACCATCATTAAGTCAGGTATTGTCTGTACATAAAGACAGACTCTGCCAGTGTAATTTTTGTCTAGGTAAGGAGACAGATTTCTTGTGCTTCCTATTCTGCCATTTTCCTAGAATCCTCTATTTGTTTCATTTTCATTCTTTCTATATTGATTAATATTAAACATCTAATATTGTGACTTTATATATTACTTTGGCTGAACTCTCATGTTTCTATTTTTTTGTTCTCATTGTGATTAATTTCTAAATAGTTTATAAATCTGCAATTGCAGTTGTGATTTTCTCCTTGACCCAGATTTAAGGCATTTTTCACTTTAGCTTCCAATTAGATGAATTTCCTTTTATCTTTTTATCTAAAAAATTATTTTTAGTGCTCTCTGTTAACAGAGTGTGTAACTTAAAATTGAGATTTTTTTGGTGTAAATCTTAAAAATCAATTTTTATAAATGTTTCCTGGTCACTAAAGGTAACTTCTCTATCTGCAAGTTATGAAGTTTAATATAGCTGTTAAATCTTGTATAGATACTTAGGTTCTTTTGAAAATTATTGTCTATTACTTCCCTGTTGAGGTTTCAAATACAAAGAATGGTATATAATCAAACAATCTAAAGGTGAGGAGAAAGAGAATGTGACGGTTAATACTGACTGTCAACTTGATTAGATTGAAGGACACAAAGTACTGATCCTGTGTGTATCTGTGAGGGTGTTGCCAAAGGAGTTTAACATTTGAATCAGTGGGCTGGGAAAGACAGACCCACCCTTAATCTAGGTGGGCACCATCTAGTCAGCTGCCAGCATGACCAGAATATAAAGCAGGCAGAAATATGTGAAAAGATTAGACTGGCTTAGCATCCCAGCCTATATATTTCTCCTGTGCTGGATGCTTTCTGTCCTCAAACATCAGATTCCAAGTTCTTCAGGAACTCAGACTGGTTTCCTTTCTTGCAGCTTGCAGATGGTCTATTGCGGGACCTTGTGATGGTGTGAGTTAAAACTACTTAATAAACTCCCCTTTATATATAAATATATGTATCTATTCCATTAGTTCTTTCTCTCTAGAGAACCCTAATACAGATTTTGGTATCAGAAGTGATTCTAGAAGAACAGAATATTAAAGATGGAGTTCTTTTGTTGGTTTTGGGGTTTCTGGAGTTGGCTGCTTAATATGATTAGACCCCAAAATTCTAAGGACTCTAATAGTATGGAGAACACTGATAGTCGTTGGCATGAACTTTTTAGAGAGTTATGAAAAATAAATGCATTTGACACTCCTGATTCATCATTTGTGAGAGGCAAGGAGTTTAGTGACTCTATACATAATACCTTTGACTGTATATGGAGAACCAAGGAACACAAATAAGTTGGTTGGTTGTTCCTAAGTTCACTGGACAAAGTGAATCCAAAGGGATTCTAACTCCTGGCTTCAGAAGCAGATACTGAGCCTCAAATCTGCTAAGATTGTCCTAAGTGAGAGTCTTTATCTCCTGTAGAGAAAGAACTGAAATTGTGGAAAAACAGACACAAGCTCTTATCATGCAAGTGGCTGACCTGCAATGAAAGGTGCATGCACAGCCTCACCAGGTGTCTACTGTTGAAGTGAGAGCATCGATTGGAAAAGAATGAGACACTGCAAGTTGGAATGGGGACGTGTGGGAGGACCCTGATGAAGTTGGGGACACTAAGCTTGTAAACACTGATGAACTTTTTTTGCCAAAAGAAACAGCTTCCCCATCCCCAGTAGTGGCAACATCCCCTCCCTGACCCACACTGCCATCAGCCTTTCTACATTTGTCGGAGGAGATAAACCCTATGCTGCCTAAGGCAATATTGATGACCTCCCCTGAGGCAGTTGCCAGGCAAGATAATGTTGATTCTCTTCAAGAGCCACCCCCAACACCCTTGTTTGCTTCCAGATCTATAACTAGACTAAAGTCCTGGCAGGCCCCTAAAGGTGAGGTTCAGACTGTGACCCATGAGGAGGTGCGCTATACTTGAAAATAACTGCTTGAGTTTTTAAATTTATATAAGCAGAAATCTGGAGAACAGGCATGGGAATGGATATTAAGGGTGTGGGATAATGGTGGAAGGAACACAGAGTTGGATCAGGCTGAATTTATTGATTTGGGCCCACTAAGTGGGGATTCTGCATTTAATGTTGCAACTCGGGGAGTTAAAAAAGGTTCTAATAGTTTATTTGCTTGGTTAGCTGAAATATGGATTAAAAGATGGCCCACTATGAGCAAGCTGGAAATGCCTGATCTCTCTTGGTTTAATGTAGAGGAACGGCTCCAAAGGCTTAAGGATATTGGGATGGTGGAGTGGATTAGTCACTTTAGATATACTCATCCCAGCTGGGAGGGTCCAGAAGATAGACCCAGAACCCCTTGAATGAAGGGGAGGCTGGTCCCCTTGAGGAAGGACCCCACTACATTACCAACAATTTAGGCTGTTAATCTTTCTCCCATTCTTCCCCAAGGAGACCTCCAGCCTTTTACCAGGGTAAAACTGTGCACTGGGGAAAGGGAAATGATCCAACATTTCAGGTACTACTGGACACTGGCTCTGAGCTGACGTTGATTCTAGGGGACCCAAAATGTCATTGTGCTCCTCCAGTTAACATAGGAGCTTATAAAATTCAGGTAATTAATGAAGTTTTAGCTCAGGTCCAGCTGACAGTGTGTCCGATGGGTCCCCAGACTCATCCTGTGGTCATTTTCCCAGTGCCAGAATGCATAATTGGCACAGGCATACTTAGCAGCTGGCAGAACCGCCCCCCATTGGCTCCCTGACTGGTAGAGTAAGGGCTATTATGGTGGAAAAGGCCAAATGGAAGCCATTAGAGCTGCCTCTACCTAGAAAAATAGTAAATCAAAAGCAGTATCACATCCCTGGAGGGGTTGCAGAGATTAGTGCCACCATCAAGGACTTGAAAGACGCAGGGGTGGTGATTCCCACCACATCCCTGTTCAACTCTCCCATTTGGCCTGTGCAAAAGACAGATAATCTTGGAGAATGACAGTGGATTATCGTAAGCTTAACCAAGTGGTGACTCCAATTGCGGCTGCTGTATCAGATGTGGTTTCATTGCTTGAGCAAATTAACACATCTCCTGGTACCTGGTATGCAGCCATTGACTTGGCAAACGCCTTTTTCTCCATTCCTGTCCATAAGGCCCACCAGAAGCAATCTGCCTTCATCTGGCAAGCCCAGCAATATACTTTTACTGTACTACCTCAGAGGTATATCAACTCTCTGGCTATGTCATAATCTTATTTGGAGAAACCTTGATCTCTTTTTGCTTCCACAAGCTATCACACTGGTCCATTACATTGATGACATTATGCTGATCAGATCCAGTGAGCAAGAAGTAGCAAGTAGCAAACACACTGGACTTACTGGTGACACAGAAGATGGAAAATAAATCTGACTAAAATTCAGGGACTTTCTACCTCAGTAAAATTTCTAGGGGTCCAGTAGTGTGGGTCCTGTCAAGATGTTCCTTCTAAAGTGAAGGATAAATTGCTGCATTTGGCCCCTCCTACACCAAGAAAGAGGAACAACGCCTAGTGGGCCCATTTGGATTTTGGAGGCAACACATTCCTCATTTCGGTGTGTTACTCTGGCCCATTTACTGAGTGACCCGAAAGGCTGCCAGTTTTGAGTGGGGTACAGGAGAAGGCTCTGCAACAGGTCCAGACTGCTGTGTAAGCTGCTCTGCCACTTGGGCCATATGACCCAGCAGATCCAATGGTGCTTGAGGTGTCAGTGACACCTCAAGGGATTGCTGTTTGCAGCCTTTGGCAGGCCCCCATAGGTGAATCACAGAAGAGGCCTCTAGGATTTTGGAGCAAGGCCCTGCCATATTCTGCAGATAACTACTCTCCTTTTGAGAGACAGCCCTTGGCCTGTCACTGGGCTTTGGTGGAAACTGAACGTTTGACTATGTGTCATCAAGTCACCATGCAACCTGAACTGACTATCATGAACTGGGTGCTTTCTGACCCATCTAGCCATAAAGTGGGTCATGCACAGCAGCATTCCATCATCAAATAGAAGTGGTATATACGTGATCGGGCTCAAGCAGGTCCCGAAGGCACAAATAAGTTACATGAGGAAGTGGCTCAAATGCCCATGGTCTCCACTCCTGCCACCCTGACTTCTCTCTCTCAGCCTGCACCAATGGCCTCATGGGGAGTTCCCTATGATCAGCTGACAGAGGAAGAGACGACTAGGGCCTGGTTCACAGATGGTTCTGCACGATATGTAGGCACTACCCGAAAGTGGACGGCTGCAGCACTACAGCCCCTTTCTAGGACATCCCTGAAGGACAGCAGTGAAAGGAAATCTTCCCAGTGGGCAGAACTTTGAGAAGTGCACCTGACTGTGCACTTTGCATGGAAGGAGAAATGGCCAGATGTGCGATTATATACTGATTCACAGGCTGTAACTAATGGTTTGGCTGGATGGTCAGGGACATGGAAGAAGCATAATTGGAAAATTGGTGACAAAGAAATCTGAGAAAGAGGTATGTGGATGGATCTCTCTGAGTGGTCAAAAACTGTGAGGATATCTGTATCCCATGTGAGTGCTTACCAATGGGTGACCTCGGCAGAGGATTTTAATAATCAAGTGGATAGGATGAGCCCTTCTGTGCATAGTTCTCAGCCTCTTTCCCCAGTTACACCTGTCATTGCCCAATGGGCCCACGAACAAAGTGGCCATGGTGGCAGGGATGGAGGTTACATATGGGCTCAGGAACATGGACTTCCACTCACCAAGGCTGACCTGGCTACCGCCACTGCTGAGTGCCCAATTTGCCAGCAGCAGAGACCAATACTGAGCCCTCAATATGGCACCATTCCTTGGGGTGACCAGCCAGCTACCCGATGGCATGTTGATGATACTGGACCTCTTTCATCATGGAAAGGGCAGAGGTTTGTCCTCGCTGGACTAAACACTTATTCCAGATATGGGTTTGCCTATCCTGCATGCAATGCTTCTTCCAAGACTACTATCATCTGTGGACTCACAGAATGTCTTATCCACTGTCATGGTATTCCACACAGCATTGCCTCTGACCAAGGTACTCATTTTATGGTTAAAGAAGTGTGGCAGTGGGTTCATGCTCACGGAATTCACTGGTCTTACCATGTCCCCCATCATCCTGAAGCAGCTGGACTGATAGAACAGAATGGCCTTTTAAAGTCACAACTACAACATCAACTAGGTGACAATACTTTGCAGGGCTGGGGCAAAGTTCTCCAGAAGGCCATGTATGCCCTGGATCAGTGTCCAATATATATTAATTCTCTCACAGCCAGGATTCACAGGTCCAGGAATCAAGGGGTGGAAGTGGCACCACTCATCATCACCCTTAGAGATCCACTAGCAAAATTTTTGCTTCCTGTTCCCACAACATTACATTCTGCTGGATTAGAGGTCTTAGTTTCAAAGGGAGGAACGCTGCCGCCAGGAAACACAACAGTGATTCCATTAAACAGGAAGATTGTCAACTGGACACTTGGGGCTCCTCCTACCTTTAAGTCAACAGTCTAAGAAGGGAGTTACAGTGTTGGCTGGGGTGACTGACCCAGACCATCAAGATGAAATCAGTCTACTACTCCACAACAGAGGTAAGGAAGCATATGCATGGAACACAGGAGATCTATTAGGGCATCTCTCAGTATTACCACGCCCTGTGGTTGAAGTCAATGGGAAACTATAAGAGCCCAGTCCAGGCAGGACTACAAATGGTCCAGACTCTTCAGGAAGGAAGGTTTGGGTCACTCCACCAGGAAAAAAACCACGACCTGCTGAGGTGCTTGCTGAAGGCAAAGGGAACAGAATGGGTAGTAGAAGGCTAGTCATCCATACCAGCTACAACCAAGTGAACAGCTGCAGAAATGAAGATTTTAATTGTCCTGAGTATTTCCTTCTTCTTTTGTTAAAAACATGTTCGTGCATATATACACTCATACTAAGAAAATATCTTCATTTCATTTCCTTTTCTTGAGACAGAGCCTCACTTTTTTTTTTTTTTTTTTTGAGACGGAGTGTCGCTCCGTCGCCTAGGCTGGAGTACAGTGGCAAGATCTCGGCTCACTGCAACCTCTGCCTCCTGGGATCAAGCGATTCTCCTGCCTCAGCCTCCTGAGTAGCTGGGATTACAGGCTTGCGCCACCATGCCTGGCTAATTTTTGTATTTTTAGTAGAGACAGGGTTTTACCATGTTGGCCAGGCTGGTCCTGAACTCCTGACCTCAAGTGAGCCACCCAGCGGGGCCTCCCAAAGTGCTGGGATTGCAGGTGTGAGCCACCATGCCCGGCCGTAATATTATTTTTGTGAAAATGTGTTCTGAGGTCTAAACATTCAGCTTACAGGCCGGGCGCGGTGGCTCAAGCCTGTAATCCCAGCACTTTGGGAGGCCGAGACCGGCGGATCACGAGGTCAGGAGATCGAGACCATCCTGGCTAACACCGTGAAACCCCGTCTCTACTAAAAATACAAAAAACTAGCCGGGCGAGGTGGCGGGCGCCTGTAGTCCCAGCTACTCCGGAGGCTGAGGCAGGAGAATGGCGTAAACCCGGGAGGCGGAGCTTGCAGTGAGCTGAGATCCGGCCACTGCACTCCAGCCCGGGCTACAGAGCAAGACTCCGTCTCAAAAAAAAAAAAAAAAAAAAAAAAAAAAAACATTCAGCTTACAAATCCCTTTTGCATGAGTGTTTGTAGAGTATGTGAGTGTCGTGAATGTGTGCATGTGAGTATATGAACGTGAATGTGTAAGCGCACAAGTGCATGAGTGTGTGCATGCGTAGGAATATGTGTAAATCTGGTTGTGAGTGTGTGAAAGTGTGACTGTGTGGGGAGGGCTGCAAGTGCTGAGAGCTGTCAAGAATGAGGATTTTTATTTCTCCTCACCAATCTCTAGATCCTGCTTTATTTTATCCTCGCCTAAGCCTTATGCAAACTTAAGACAACTCAGGTTGAGACCCTCTATTACTGTCAAAAGCCATTACTCGCCTCGGCCTCCCAAAGTGCTGGGATTGCAGGTGTGAGCCACCGCGCCCGGTCTCATTTTATCACGTGATGTAAGATTTACTTCATATCAGCATTTAAGTATTGTTAACTTTATGTAGTAGCATTTGGGTTGGGGACTGGTGTGTTTCCAGTTGTACAAAGGATAGCTGTATTAGATGTAATTATGACCTTATTATTGTCATTATTTGAAGATTATGAATGATCTCAGGAGATGTGTATGTGTTCAACTTGACAAGGGGTGGACTTGTGATGGTTAATACAGTCAACTTAATTGGATTAAAGGATGCAAAGTACTGATCCTGAGTGTGTCTGTGAGAGTGTTACCAAAGGAGATGAACATTTGAGTCAGTAGGCTGGGAAAGGCAGACCCACCCTTAATCTGGGTGGGCACCATCTAATCAGCTGCCAGCACAACTAGAATATAAAGCACGCAGAAAAACATGAAAAGACTAGATTGGCTTAGCCTCCCAGCCTACAGCTTTCTCCCATGTTGGATGCTTCCTGTCCTCAAACATTGGACTCCAAGTTCTTCAGCTTTGAAACTCGACTGGCTTCCTTTCTCCTCAGCTTGCATATGGCCTATTCTGGGACCTTGTGATCATGTGAGTTAATACTACTTAATAAACTCCTATTATAGATGTGTGTGTGTGTGTGTGTGTGTGTGTGTGTGTGTGTGTGTGTGTATCTCCTATTAGTTCTGTCCCTCTAGAGAACCTGGACTAATAAAGAGAACGAGATAGAGGAGGAAACAACAAGAGGCCATGACTGTACTTTTTACATATATCAAATATTTGCAAGTCTTGCTAATTCACAATTTGGGTTTATTAGCTAGAAGAATCCCACTACCACAGGCACACTCATCTTCAGTTTATTGTCCAATTTATTTGGACAATACCTGTTTATTGTCCAGGTCTGCCATCCTAGCTTCCTGTTGGCCTACAAGTGGGCAGAGTCATTTTTAACCTTTCTTACTGTGAACATACTTCAATTCATTTAGAATTCTTGAAGTCCAGGCCGAGCACCTCTAGGGAAAAATTTAACATTCTATTTTATCCAGGTGTTCACTAACGGTTCCATATTAACTTGCTTCTGCAGATACAGTATAAATTCCTCATGGGCTAAAATCACACCTTCTTTTGTATCTTCCCCTGCACCAACCACTAGCATAGTACTGAATACATAGTTCAAATGCTATTAACTCCACAATGATCTTAGCTATGAAGATAGGACTTGAAAAATTCTGAAACTCAGCAAGCTAACCTATAAAAGAATACTAATTTGCTACTTATGTACTGAAATTAAAGCCCTAGGATGATGTTTGGGGTTACCAAACACAGTGATATGGTAATTCTGTGGAGTCCAGCAAGGCCAATGCCATACTTCTCAGGGTAACTGGAATTGTGTCTTCAAAGGAGAAGTAATTCCCACTATCAACTGGGATACACACACTTGTGAGAAGAGCCCTCTTTAGGCTCAAGGAGTGCCAGTGGCATTCAAGGAGGAGGGAGGGAGGGAGGATTTTTGTCCCCAAGCAGCATCTGGCAACATTTTGAGACAGTTTTGGTTGGTAGTGGGGTGCTACTGGGATTTACCGGGTAGAAGCCAGGGATGCTGATAAAATAAACATCCCACAATGCACAGGACAACCTTCCACAACAAAGAATTATCTAGCTTAAAATGTCAATAGTACCAAGGTTGAGAACCCTTTCTTTCGTAGGCAATCAAAGGGAATGCTTTGTCCCCTGTGCTCAGACCTGAACTTAGGAGCAAAATCATCTAAGAGCTGTTTCTAAGACAAGTTAGAAAACTGGCACCGTCATCAGGAGGTGGCATCTCTAGTTAAAAAAAAAATGCTGAAATTGAGTAGTCTTATTTTGTATATAAGATTATCCTTATGCTATTCTGTTTTCTACTTTTTTTTTGAGACAGAGTCTTGCTCTTGTCGCCCAGGCTGGAGTGTAATGGCACAATCTTGGCTCACTACAACCTCTGTCTACGGGGTTCAAGCGATTCTCCTGCCTCAGCCTCCTGAACAGCTGGTTTAAAGGTGCCCAGCACCACGCCCAGCTAATTTTTGTATTTTTAGTAGAGATGAGGTTTTGCTATGTTGGCCAGGCTGGTCTCGAACTCCTGACCTCATGATCCACCCTCCCAAAGTGTTGGGATTACAGGCGTAAGCCATCGCGCCCAGCCTGTTTTTTACTTTTATGTTTTAGAGATGGGGGTCTCACTGTGTTACCCAGGCTGGAGTGCAGCGGTGCAACTATAGCTCACTGCAGACTTGAACTCCTGGGCTCCAGAGATCCTTCAGCCTCAGCCTCCTGAGTAGCAGCGAGTAGAGGTGTACACAACCACACCCACATTTTTTTTTTTTTTTTTTTTTTCCGGAGACAGGAGGTCTCACTCTATTGCCCAGACTGGAGTGCAGTTTTGCAATTTCGGCTCATTGCAAACTCTGCCTCCCTGGTTCAAGCGATTCTCCCACCTCAGCCTCCAGAGTATCTGGGATTACAGGCGTGGGCCATCACACCAGGCTAATTTTTGTATTTTTTGGTAGAGATGGGGTTTCACCATGTTGGCCAGGTTGGTCTCAAATTCCTGGCCTCAAGCAGTCCTTCTGCCTTGGCCTCCCAAAGCATTGGGATTATAGGCATGAGCCACCACACCCAGGTACTACTGTGTGATTTTAATAAACGATGTTTTTTCTTATATTACAAAAGTATCTTTACATACTTATCTTACCCTAAGCCATTGAAATTGTTCCATTTTAAGTTGTACTGACAAAGGATCCAAATTTACAGTTTCTGCTCAGCTGTGTAGCGAAGTATTCAGGAAAGGGTTACATGTTCACACTTTGAGGCCAAGTGGTAGTGACTCCAAGGACAAAATGAACTGTCAAAAAACAGGGCTGCATAATCCATCCATTTTTCCCAACAGCAGAATCTCCTCCAATTATCAATTCTGGAGATTCTGGGGTTATTCAATTAAGAAGAGTAGCACATATTTCAGTCACATGAGGACACTCTCAAAATACAAGCTGAAAATACAAAACTCTTCATAACGATATCAAGGGCCAACAATGATTTTTAAAATTTAAGTGGGGCTGAACTGTGTGTAATTGGTGAAATGTTCAAGTTAACAATCCTTACATACGAAATCTCTCACTTCACTGACTTAATTCATTATTTGCTGAATAAACAATAAACTTCCAGTCAGTAGTCAAGAGTTGGCAATCTAGCTGGTAGGACATAACATATAATCATGAAATAGCAAAAACAGTATTCAAAGACTAAATTAGCAATATCCCAAAAAGTGTGTTAGAGTTAGCATAAAGAATTTCTGCATAAAGAATTTGTGATGTAGCTTACCAAGATCTAAACTAAAAAGTCCACAATACAAAAAAGAACAGGGGTGCAATGATGCTGAGTTTTTTTCACCATCCTTGAAATTCTCCCATTAACCACAGCTTTCAGTTTTCAACTGCTCTTCGTCCTTAAATCTTCAGAGTCCCTCCTTTGAATGGGATAGGTAGAGTAGATTAGAAGTATATTCCGAGGCTCTCTAATAGTCTCTGGATGATTAATCTTCATGGAAATAACCTCACAGATAAGTAATTAGGATTTTTCACCCCATTTCTATAAACTTGGTAAGTAAACTTTTTCTCTAGCGAACATAACTTGGTATATTAGTGACTGTAGAAAGTCTTTCTACAGCAACAGAAATTACTCTATATCAAGGCTGTTGCAAATTCCTGGCAACTCCGGGCATGTTTAAGTTCTACCACTCATCTGTTCTGACTACATTTTCATCTCATCTGACGGAATAAGCAGCTCATCTCCTTTCCTAGGACTTTTAGTGCTCAATTGTCCCCCTCACTTTAGTTAAGGCCTGCCATGTCCTCCTCTCCGACAGTCCTTGACTTTGCCAATGGCTATTCATCTGCTCAAACAGATGTCACTGCAAAACAAAACAAACTTTTAACAAAAAGGAAATCTGTTTGCATATTTGGGACCTTTTGTATGACAATATAGGACGTGTCCTCAGAAGAATTCACGGAGATTCTTTAAGGTTGGGGGTTTAATCTATTGATATTTTCCTTAGGTAGACAAAGACAACCTCTAAGTGCGCTCAGTTAATCTTTAACCGCCACATCATCGTCACCCAGGCACTAAGACATAACTAGGGCATAATGAGTTTTATTTCCACCAGAGGCGCCTAGTAACTCCCAGGTTCAATGCTCCCAAGTGGCAGACATGTGATGTGCTCTACTTTTTGGGCTGGGGACATTAACCCAACAAACTGTGGTCACAAGGATCACGCGGATATTCTTGGGGACTTGGGGGATGCCTAGCGAAATGCGCTGTGCCTACGCCTCGAACTCTCGCCTGCTCTCCGTTGGGCGGCCTCGAACTCCAGCCTGCTCTCCGGCAGCCCACAGCAATGCGCCTGCGAAGACCTTAGGCTTCAAAACTCAGTGCGGCCCACAGCTCGCCTCCAAGTGCGCCCCGCACCGGGCAGGCTTTCGGCGATGACTCGCGTCCCACCCATCTAGCCCTGGCCACCGTCCCAACTCCCGCAGTTCACAGAGGCGGCCGCGGTGGGGAGCGCAGCCGATGCCACATCCCCAGCGGCAAGCTGAGGGAACCTGCCTCTTCTCCGGGGCAACCAAACGATACATCGGTGCCGGAACCGACCTGACGCCGGAGCCCGGCGACATCCTTACCGTCGCTCTCCAGGCACACGCCCCCGTCAAAGGCGGCTCTGCGGCCCTCTCGCGAGAGAGCGCCCATGGCACCTCCTTCCTCTCAGCTGTCTATCTCTCCCCGCCCCCGGAGTGATTGCGCGGCTTCCTCCAGAGGGCGGGAACGTTGGACGTGGCGGGGCTGGGTCAGCCAGGGCGTTGGGCCTGGGGCGCTCGGCTCAGCCTCTGGGCAGGCTAGCTTTCCGCGCCGCCATAAAGCCCCCGACAGGCCCCACGCCTGCCCAGGTAGACCGGCGCCAGCCCGAGTGACGCGTGGCGTGTGGCCACGAGCAGGCGGCTCAGTGCGGCAGGGCGGGCGGGCGCCACACCTGTGCGCGCGAGGGTGGGGCGGGAAGGTGCGCAGGCGCGCTCGGGGCTGGTGGGCGGTGGCTCGTGGGAAGTTGCGCAGCCGAACTGGCCGGCTGGGCGCGCGCGCTCGAGGTGGCGTAATCTCTCAGCCTTTCTGTGTCTCCTTTCCTCCGCCTCAGTTTGGGGCGGGTCGGGGGAATGGCTGAGGAGATGGAGTCGTCGCTCGAGGCAAGCTTTTCGTCCAGCGGGGCGGTGTCAGGAGCCTCCGGGTTTTTGCCTCCTGCCCGCTCCCGCATCTTCAAGATAATCGTGATCGGCGACTCCAATGTGGGCAAGACGTGCCTGACCTACCGCTTCTGCGCTGGCCGCTTCCCTGACCGCACCGAGGCCACGATAGGGGTGGATTTCCGAGAACGAGCGGTGGAGATTGATGGGGAGCGGATCAAGGTGAGCGGATGGGGAACTGTTGGGGAGGATGGGATGACAGGTGTCCCAGCCCCACCGTGGGCTGGTCGCTGGCCCTGTGCACGGTGTGTGTGTGCTCCATTTTTTTCTCATGCTGATGAGATTGGAGTTGGGGATTGGAAGGATTCATATACTGCAAACTTCTGAGACACTGTTTTTCAGACTTCAGTGTGCATGCGATTTCCCTGGGGATCTAGTTGTTGAAAATGCACGTTATGATTTGATAATCTCGCGGATGATGCAGGTGCAGCTAGTCCGTGGACCACACTTGAGTTCAAGAGTGTAGGGTTTATCTACCGACCCATTGACTGTGTGTCATGTGCTGGGAGTCAGTGAAATATGAACGAAGGAAAAACAGTGACAGTTCGCTAGCATGGAAAATTCATTTAATCTGTAATAGTTATTAAACATTCATTTGAGCAGTGCCTTAGGTGTTGTGGAAGTAAAGCTCATTGCCTTTGAGGAAGTGCTTAGGTATTCTCTTGCATACAGTTTTGCTATGGTAGTTTCTGTATGATACTGATTTTAGAAAAATCTGTTTTCCTGCAGAAATATTCTGTATGTGATAGTTCCTACTCAGGTTGCCAAAAGCATTTCTCACGATGCCACCTCAGACACACTCCTAATTCTTTATTCCCTTTAAGTCGTTATTGAGGGTCCCTGGTACTGGGAACACTGAGTGACAGTAATAGTGCTAGGAGAAGGTAGTATAGGCCCCAGGGCAGGTTTGAGGTTCTGAAGGGTTGGAATGCAACAGTGAAATGAGGATCAATGACAAGGCTTAGGCCTCTTGATGGTATAAACCTTAGACACACCTTCATAGCAAGCCACCACTAAATGCCACCTGTTGATGCCACTCCTTAAAACATAGGTGGAACTACCCTGCCTTATACCACTGCTTTAAATCAGAGATCATCTTTACCTCAGTCTCTTGGTGGGGAGTGGTGGGAGAACAGGCTTGCTTCAGACATTCCTACCCTCATATCTTTGAGGCAAGAACAATTTATTTTTCAGTTCCCTAATCATCGACCCCCACCCCAATGGGTTATACTGCTAATGATGGTAGAGGTGAAGTAAGCAGAGTTAAAAGAAATTAACCTTTCTTTGGTGCTTTTGTCTTTTAATTTTTCACATTCGTATTTCATGTCCCATATGAGCCCTCAGTGGTGGTTTTGGGGGTGCTTTGTATTAGGGAGTTTAGAAAGATTTGTATACTTGCAGAAGAAAAGATAGAATAAAAGGCTAAATATTTTTCACCAGAATTAGGTTTGGCCCAGAAGCCGTTGGGGTGAAAAATAATGGAGCTTCTGAAGTTCGAAGGGAGTTCAGTTTGGGAGAAGCAGGGAATCTGGGAAGTACGTGGGCTTTGGAGCCCCACTAACCTGGATTCAAATCTGAACCTACGAAAGGGTAGGAATGGGCTGTGTGTCCTTACTAGGGTGACAGACTTTGCCCAAGACCGTCCAGGTTTTGAAACTGGGTCTCACATCCTGGGGACTCCCTGTATTGAGCACACCAAAATAGTTGGTCACCATGGACCTTAGGCAGATTCTTTAACCTCTCAGAGTCTCTTTTTTTCTTCTGAAAAACTGGGATCATAATACCTTATTAGGCTGCTGTGAGGATCAGATGAGGGCATATATGAAGCACCTGGTTCATAGTTGGTACCTTTAAAAAGATTCTTTGTCTTTCCTGGTGGCTTAACATTATTTTTCCTATTTGCCACCATTAGTTCTGCAGTTGTACACCCAAAGGTGAAAGCAGAGATAGTGGAGGGCATACGTAGACAGCTAAGGGGAGAAATATTTCAAAAACAAAACAAAAACAAAACGGAAGTAGGAAATTCTTTCAAAAGTGGAGAGAATGAGGGTGGGGGAGGAGTTGGGATTTGAGGGCCCTTTATCTGTTCCTGGGTTGCTGTTTATACTTAAAGATCACAGACGAATCAGGTGCAAATTTAAGAGATAATAGTATTGAAAAAACACAAAGCATGTGCAGTGTATAAAGTCAATTACCTAACTACTGAGGTGAGTGCTGGCAGTGATAAATAAGACAGAACCACAGGTATGACAAATCTGGGAGCACAGAGTTGATAATTCTGATTGGGAAGAGCAAGGAGAAAATATTTTTTGGGGGATTACTTCTACCGAACTTTAGCCTAACCTGTTATATTAATGTGGACTTGGATACTGAGATTGTTTTTCTTCTAAAGCCCTAACCATTGATTTGTGCCACCAGTGGTGAGACTTGAGATTTTTATTGTGGTTGAAATGACTACAGACATGTTCTGAGGTTTCTATAGTAGGAAAAGATATAGCTGTGTTGGGCATTTTTTTTTAAACCACAGAGCTTAATTTTTTTTAGTGCCCTTTTTTTCTAAAACTGAAAAGTGATATAAAGAGCCTTATTCTGTGTGCTGCTTCTGCTGCTTTTCTGTTAACCTGTAATACATCTGAAGTGCTGCTGAAATGTTCGTATTATGTCTTTGGAAAATTGTAGCCTGATCTAAAATGACATTTTTCCTAGTTTTTCATCTTAAAGCTGGAAAGGTCTATGTTACTTTACTAGTAAAATGCCATTCTAGACATTATTTGTTTGATAAAAATGAGATATTGTGTTAAATGTTTTGATAATCGTGGACTAGAAAATTTTCAGAAAGCATGACTTAACGACAGTGCCCTTTCAGAATCTGTTAAAATGTTTTATGAAATGTAAGAAAGCCTATATCTGCTAATCCGTTCCTAAGCAATACGTGTGTGTAATTGAAAGAGGAAAATCTTGTTTGCGAAATTTCGGAAGTCGAATAAAATTATAAAATTAAATTCCTGAAATAAAAATACATTAGGCTTTTAAATTGAGACTCCTAACTCTAATCCTTATGCTCCTTCCTCGTGTGTGTATCCCCTTCATGACTAATTGTATTCCTTTTGCACAGTCATTTTCCAGTAACAGACACACACCAACCTATTAAAGCCTGGTGTTGTATTTAATCCAGCCTCCCATTAGAGGTCAGCAGTTCCTACTTGAACATTTTAGTCACTTACTTTTTTGTAGCGGTGGAAATGAAATGTTCCCATGTTAAGTGCAATTTAGTTAATATTAACATATTAACTAAAGGAAAATAATCAGGACCTCTCCCCACACTGGTAAAACAAATATTTAATGAGTAATTGCTGGAAAGAAGACATTTTGATAAGCACAGAGAATTATGATACAGTACAAGGGTTAGCAAACTATGCTTGAGGGCCAAAAATGGTCTGTTGCCTGTTTTTACATGGCCACAATCTAAGAATGATTTTTTATATTTTTTAATGTTTAGGGAAAATATCATAAGATTTCATGACACATGAAAATCATATGAAATTCAAAATTCACCTAGGTTGTACTGCTGTAATCCTTCTTATCCTTGTAGTGTCACCCCTCTCCTTTGCTCTCTGAGTCCAATTGGTTTTCCACCTGCACACTTTCTGTTAACTGTCTTGTCTTCAACATTCTAGTTCAAGTCCTTTTTTTAACCTCTCTTTGAAATGTTGGAGCAGCTTAACAGTTGCAGCAGCTCACCTGTTCTCCCAGTCCTCAATTAATCTATTTTGTACATTGTTGCCGAAATGCCAGATTAATGTTGTACTTCAAAGAGATTTATCTCCCCTGACTCAAGTGCCCTGGGTGGTTCCCCATTATATTATAAAATTCCAGCTGGGTGTTGTGGCTTGTGCCTGTAGTCCCAGCTACTCCAGAGGCTGAGGTGGGAACATTGCTTGAGGCCAGGAGTTCAAGGGTGCAGAGCACTATGATCGAGCCACTCCAACAGAGCCAGATCCTGTCTCTGTCTAGCCCCCCCCACCTTAACACTTTTATTTTAGGTTCAGGGGGTACATGTGCAGGTTTGTTGTATAGTTAAATTCATGTTACGGGGCTTTGGTGTACAGATTATTTTGTCACCCACATATTAAGCATAGTACCAATAGGTATTTTTTCTGATCTTCCTCCTCCCACCTTCCACCCTTCAGGAGGCTCCAGTGTGTGTTGTTCCCGTCTTTGTGTCCATGCGGTATTTGGTTTTCTGTTCCTGCATTAGTTTGCTTAGGATAATAGCCTCCGGCTCCATGTTGCAACAGAAACAACCCCATTAAGAAGGGGGCAAAGGACACAATCTTGTTCTTTTCATGGTTGCATAGTGTTCCATGGTATGTATATACCACATTGTCTTTATCCCGTCTACTATTGATGGGCATTTAGGCTGATTCCATGTCTTTGCTATTGTAGATAGTACTGTAATGAACATACGTGTGTAGATGTCTTTATGGCAGAATGATTTATGTTCCTTTGAGTATATACCCAATAATGGGATTGCCAGGGCAAATGATAATTCTGTTTTTAGCTCTTTGAGGAATCACACCACTTTCCTCAGGGGATGAACTAATTTACACTCCCACCAGCAGTGTTGTCTTTTCTCTGCAACTTTGCCAGCATATGTTATTTTTTGACTTTTTAATAATAGCCATTCTGACTGGTGCGAGATAGTATCTCATTGTGGTTTTGATTTACATTTCTCTAATGATTAGTGATGTTGAGCATTTTTTCATATGCTTTTTGGCCACGGGTATGTCTTGTTTTGAAATGTATCTGTTCATGTCCTTTGCCCCCTTCTTAATGGGGTTGTTTCTATTAGGAACAGATCTCATCTCAAAAAAAAAAACAAAACAAAAAAAACAAAACTTGCAGCCAGCCGGATTCCAGTGGCTCACACCTGTAATCCCAGCACTTTGGGAGGCCAAAGATTACTTGAGCCCAGAAATTCAAGACCAGCCTGGGCAACTTAGTGAAGCCCCATCTTTACCAAAAATTTTAAAAAATTAGCCAAGTGCAGTGGCATGCATCTGTAGTCTGAGCTGCTCAGGAGGCTGAGACAGGAGGATTGCTTGAGCCCAGGAGTTGGAGGCTGCAGTAAGCCATGATCACACCATTGCACTCCAGCCTGGGCAAGAGAATGAGACACTGTCTCTTAAGAAAAAAAAAAAGTCTCCTCACACCTTCACTCTACTTCCTTCTATGAACTTTTTTAGCAACTTACCTGAACGTTTAGATGATCTCTATCTCATTTCGTACGTACCTGTCTTACCTCCCTTATTAAGTTTTATTCAGGGCAGAATCCATGTCTGGTAATTTCATAGACTTCTTCCAATGTCTAGTTCAGTTTTTTTTTTTTCTTTTTTTTTTTCTTTTTTTTTGAGACAGAGTCTCGCTCTGTCGCCCAGGCTGGAGTGCAGTGGCCGGATCTCAGCTCACTGCAAGCTCTGCTTCCCGGGTTCACGCCATTCTCCTGCCTCAGCCTCCCGAGTAGCTGGGACTACAGGCGCCCGCCACCTCGCCCGGCTAGTTTTTTGTATTTTTTAGTAGAGACGGAGTTTCACCGTGTTAGCCAGGATGGTCTCGATCTCCTGACCTCGTGATCCACCCGTCTCGGCCTCCCAAAGTGCTGGGATTACGGGCTTGAGCCACCGCGCCCGGCCTTTTTTTTTCTTTTGAGACAAAGTCTTGCTCTGTTGCCCAGGCTGGAGTGCAGTGGCACGGTCTCAGCTCACTGCAACCTCCGCCTGCTGGGTTCAAGCAATTCTCCTGCCTCAGCCTCCCAAGTAGCTGGGATTACAGGCGCCTGCCACCACACCTGGTTAATTTTTTGTATTTTTAGTAGAGACAGAGTTTCACCATGTTGGCCAGTCTGGTCTCAAACTCCTGACCTCGTGATCCGCCTGCCTCGGCCTCCCAAAGTGCTGGGATTACAGGTGTGAGCCACCACGCCCAACCTAGTTCAGTTCTTAAACCACGTAGTAAGTATTCAGGGAAAAGTGTTGAATATATAGAGGCAGAGAGATCAGTTGATAGGGTGCTCTGGAAATCCAGAATTGAGGTGACAGGGGAAAATAAAGGAGTGATAAAAGAGGTGTTTTGAAGATAAAGCCAAAGGCTTCAGTGACTGGCTTTTGGTGATGAGAAAGAAGATGACTAGATGAGTGAGGTTGAGTCTGGGTGATGGGAGGTAGGTAGTGGAGCTACGGGGGACTACGTGAAACATCGAATTTGGACGGGCTCTGTAACATTGTGTTTTAGTCATGTGTTTATTGAGGTGGTCCTATTTCAAATGGAAATATCTGATTGGCAGCTACAAATACCGGATTGGCACACAGGAGAAATAATTATGCACATGAAATTGAAGTTTGGAAGCACAGATAGAACAAAATGTAGCTAACATGCCTAGAGAGAAGAGTAGAAATTTTGTTAAATTTTTTTATAGCATGATGAAGATGACATTCAGTGAATGCTGTGTAAATATAAAATATCAATTAGGTTACTTATCCTAATTTTTGTTCTGTGTTGATCTTCATTAAAAGTAAATTAATGTTTATAAGTCAAAAAATATATTATATGAAATCACCTTGTACCCTATCTTAAAACAGAATCAAATTGATACTTTATTTCTTAAAATGTGGTGTTGGTGGTTGGAGAGATACCAAATTGATTCTCTTGATTTGATTTGATTTGCATTGAAATTCAGTGAATGAGAATATGAGCAATTAAGGTATCTTAAGAATGCTCAGGAATCTTGTGATCTCGTAGCTCAGAAACTTTTGGGCAGTTGGGTTTGGTCTGAAAAAGACTTTGAATTGCTAGGATTTGGTCCTGGGGCTGGCATGGCGTAAGTAATATACGTTATCACAGACCCAGGCCTTCCTACTATCTGAAGGATCCCAGGAACCAGGTTAGAATTCCTGTTGTTCTTCCACCCTGATTTCAGAAGCCTATGATTCTCTTCTATCACTTCTTATGAAGATGGCAGCATTGGTGTGTACATTCAGAGGTGGTGAGAAGAGAGAGAATTACTTCTCTGGAGTCAGTGGTCAAGATCTCTTGCTTTGGATACTGTGTGAGGACTCTAAGAAAATTAGTTTAAGCAAAAAGGTAATTTATTGTTTCACGTAACTAAAAAGCCTAGAAGTAAATTTCTCTGTCTGTCAGTTCCAACTACAGTCCTACATGCCCATTTCCTAAACTATGGTAGTGACAGGGAGTGCGGGGGTGCGATGCTCTGATTGTTCAGACGTAGGTCACACGCCCTCTCTGGGAGCCAGTGGTTCATGTGAATGGAAAGCAGGGGAGGGCTGATTCCCAAGGAAAATAGGGTGCTATTAATAGAAGGGAGAATGAGGGTTAGGCTGGAGAAACAACATGCATTCTCTACAGAATCAGGTAGTCTAGGTTTAAATTCTGGCCTTAAGACTTACTCATTTTGTGGCCTTGGGTGAATTACTTAAACCTCAATTTCCTCATCTGAAGATTGGGTAATTATTACATAGGGTCGTATATATTAAAATAAGAGCATGTAAAGAATTTAGCAGAGTTCCTGGAGTGTACTTGGAATGTGCTAAGCCCCAAATCAATAATAATAGTTTAAGAGTAAATGCTTATTCCTTCAGGAGAGAGATGGTAATGGGAAAAAAACAAAAAACAAAACAAAAAAACAGTGAAAGAATAGGGAGAGAGGATGGATAACCAAGATTACTGTTCCAAATTGTGTGTATTTTTTTCCTCTAAGGCAATAACTAATTGAAAAAAAAAAAAAGATGAGCCCATAATGTTGCAGAAGTTAGCCCAGGTTTTAAGATTAAAACAGCCTCTTGAAAGGCTGAGTGACTGGATCAAAGTTATACAAGTTGGTAACTGTACTGGGAATACAGGTCTTGCCTCTGTGTCCTTTCTCTCACCGCTTGCTCTCTTCCTTATCACCATTATTATTCTGTAATTAATCCTTCATTTAAAAAAATTTTTTGACCGGGCGTGGTGGCTCATGCCTGTCATCGCTTGAACCTGGGAGGCAGAGGTTGCAATGAGCTGACATCGTGCTACTGCACTCCAGCCTGGGTGACAAAGTAAGACTCCATCTCAAAAAAAAAAAAAAAAAAATTCATGCATATGTATACTTCCTTTATATAATACTTCATAAATCTCTAAATTCCAATATCAAGTTTTAACAAAAATGGCAACCTAGCTACTGCTAAATCCTAATAGTAGATTGTTGTTCATGACAGCTCTTTTGGTAGTTTTATTATCCAAAATGAGAAATGATCTGACTTTAAATTGATTTAATACTCTTTTTGCTTGACTTAAAATGTTAAAGGTTTTAATCCAAATTTTCCATCCCTAATTAGCGATCAAATTTCCTTCTCCCGTTTCTTCAAAGAACACATTTTTATTCTTTCACGTGAAAGATCATCTATATAAGAACAACATAAGAGCTTCTGTTAACATTTTAAGTTGTAAAACAACATCATAACTGGTATTAGTAACATCTCAAGAGAACTTTTTGCTTTTTGTATGTGGAGTAGAAATTTGTGCGTCTGGTGTACGGAATCAAATGGCAAATCTTTGAAATAAATTTTAGCTTTCTGGAATCTCTCTCAGCCTCTACTGGTTCTGAGTGCTGCCAATTCATGTATTGGTCTGTGTTCACTTAAACCCTGTTAAAATTTTAAAATAAATAAATTTTAGCTTCCTAAGAAGACAAGTAACAAAGTTTTGTGACTATTTGAAAGGAATCCTGCCTTTAAAATGAAGAATTTGGGCCAGGCGCCATGGCTCACGCATGTAACCTCATCACTTTGGGAGGCCGATCAGATGAGCCCAGGAATTCAAGACCAGCCTGGGCAACATGGAGAAATCCCATCTCTACAAAAAACACAAAAATTAGCTGGGTGTGATGACACACTCCTGTAGTCCCAGCTACTCAGGAGGCTGAGGTGGGAGGATTACTTGAGCACGGGAGGAGAAGGTTGCAGTGAGCCAAGATTGTGCCACTGTACTCCAGCCTGGGCGAGAGGGAGACCCTGTCATAAAAAATATTTTTTTTTGAGATGGAGTCTCTGTCGCCCAGGCTGGAGTACAGTGGCGCGATGTCGGCTCACCACAACCTTTGCCTCCCAGGTTCAAGCGATTCTCCTGCTTCATCCTCCCCAGTGGCTGGGATTAAAGGCGTGTGCCACCAAGCCTGGCTAATTTTTTTGTATTTTTAGTAGAAACAGGGTTTCACCATGTTGGCCAGGCTGGTCTTGAACTCCTGACCTCAAGTGATCCACCCACCTCAGCCTCCCAAAGTGCTGGGATGACAGGCGTGAGCCACCGCGCCTGGCCAAGTATATATTATGTTGTCTTTATAATGTTTAAAATGGGAATAAGATTGGTGTGAGCACATATTAGCCATTTTTCCTAAGATATTTAAGTATTAAATTGGGAAAAATTTCTCTGAAAATATTTCCTAATTTAACATTTACCAGATGAAAGCATCTCACTTCCTTGGGTCCAAAAGTGTCATTTTCTCTTCTTTTTTAAACATCATAAACCATTCCACTCACAGCTAAGCCTCAAGAGTTTTCTA
Source organism: Macaca thibetana thibetana (assembly GCF_024542745.1). Lineage (NCBI taxonomy): Eukaryota > Metazoa > Chordata > Mammalia > Primates > Cercopithecidae > Macaca > Macaca thibetana. The sequence goes on along the minus strand of NC_065582.1, from coordinate 50,074,259 downwards.
GGCTTTGCTTTTTGCCTACTGTCTGTCTGTCTCCTTCAAAGTTTTCTCTAGCCTTTTATGGCCAACAGTTTTTAATCAGTTGTCCTGTCCTGTAATGGCTGGGTCTCTCGCTGCTCCTTTCCTGTCTTCTCATCTCAGTGTGCAGGCCTGGAAGGCAGCAGGCAGCAGTAGCCCTAAGCCTTCCCATCATTTAGTTATTCCGTAGGAGAAATTTTGAAGCTTCTTTTTAAATATTCCTTTGTAAATGCCTCATCAATTATTAGTTACTTTTATGGGTCTCCAGTAAAGTGTAAAGAGTTATGTCAGGCTGGGCATGATGGCTCATGACTATAATCCCAAAGCTTTGGAAGGCCAAGGCAGGAGGATCACTTGAGCCCAGGAGTTTGAGACCAGCCTGGGCAACCTAGTGAGACCCCCCGCCCCAGTCTTTACAAAAAATTAAAAACATAGCTGGGCCTGGTGACACTCGCCTGTGGTCCCAGCTACTCGGGAGGCTGAGGCAGGAAGATTGAGCCTAGTAGGTGGAGGCTGTAATGATCCATGATTGTGCCACTGCATTCCAGCCTGGGGGAGCTGAGTGAGACCCCGTCTCAAAAAAATAAAAAGAAAAAAGGGGTAATTTCATACCTCTCTGTTCTGGAAGACTTGATATGATTAGAAAGCATAGAATTTTGAACAGGATTGATGGGAAGAGGAATATTGTTTTTTTGTTTTTGTTTTATTTATTATACTTTACGTTCTAGGGTACATGTGTACAATGTGCAGGTTTGTTACATATGTATACATGTGCCATGTTGGTGTGCTGCACCCATTAATTCGTCATTTACATTAGGTATTTCTCCTAATGCTATCCCTTCCCTCTCCCCCCACCCCACGACAGACCCCGGTGTTTGATGTTCCCCACCCTGTGTCCAAGTGTTCTCATTGTTCAGTTCCCATCTATGAGAACATGTGGTGTTGGTTTTCTGTCCTTGCAATAGTTTGCTCTGAATGATGGTTTCCAGCTTCATCCATGTCCCTACAAAGGACATGAACTCATCCTTTTTTATGGCTGCATAATTCCATGGTGTATATGTGCCACATTTTCTTAATCCAGTCTATCATTGATGGACATTTGGGTTGGTTCCAAGTCTTTGCTATTGTGAATAGTGCCGCAATAAACATATGTATGCATGTGTCTTTATAGTAGCATGATTTATAATCCTTTGAGGATATACCCGGTAATAGGATGGCTGGGTCAGATGGTATTTCTAGTTCTGGATCCTTGAGGAATGACCACACTGTCGTCCACAATGGTTGAACTAGTTTATAGTCCCACCAACAGTGTAAAAGTGTTCCTATTTCTTCACATCCTTTCCAGCATCTGTTGTTTCCTGACTTTTTAATGATCACCATTCTAACTGGTGTGAGATGGTATCTCATTGTGGTTTTGATTTGCATTTCTCTGATGGCCAGTGATGATGAGCATTTTTTCATGTGTCTGTTGGCTGCTTAAATAAATGTCTTCTTTTGAGAAGTGTCTGTTCATATCCTTTGCCCGCTTTTTGATGGGATTGTTTGATTTTTTCTTGTAAATTTGTTTCTTTGTAGATTCTGGATATTAGCCCTTTGTCAGATGCGTAGATTGCAAAAATTTTCTCCCATTCTGTAAGTTGCCTTTTCACTCTGATGGTAGTTTCTTTTGCTGTGCAGAAGCTCTTTAGTTTAATTAGATCCCATTGGTCTATTTTGGCTTTTGCTTTTGGTGTTTTAGTAGTGAAGTCCTTGCCCATGCCTATGTCCTGAATGGTATTGCTTAGGTTTTCTTCTAGGGTTTTTATGGTTTTAGGTCTAACATTTAAGTCTTTAATCCATCTTGAATTAACTTTTCTGTAAGGTGTAAGGAAGGGATCTAGTTTCAGCTTTCTACATATGGCTAGCCAGTTTTCCCAGCACCATTTATTAAATAGGGAATAGGAAGAGGAATATTGTTTAGTCAGTCTCATCTAAAAACAAAGGGTTTTCTTAAGGTTAAAACTTCTTTTTTTTTGGAGACAAGGTCTCACTCTGTCGCCCAGGCTAGAGTGCAGTGGCACGATTATGGCTCACTGCAGCCTTGATTTCCTGGGCTCAAGTGATCCTCCTACCTCAGCCTCCTAAGTAACTGGAAACACAGGTGCATGCCACCACTCCCAGCTCACTTTTTTTTTTTTTTTTTTAAGAGACAGAGTCTTACTGGTAGAAACAAAGTAGCGACAAGGTCTCACTGTGTTGCCCAAGCTGGTAGAGACAGGATCTCACTGTGTTGCCCAAGCTGGTTTCAAACTCCTGAGCTCAAGTAATCCTCCCACCTCAGGCTCCCTAAGTGCTGGGATTACAGGTGTGAGTCATTGCACCCGGCCTGGGGTTAACATTTATCATTACCGCTTACATTTCTTGAGGACATCCACAGTTCTTTGAGGCAGGTCTAAATTCTGTGTAATCTTTTTTTTTTTTTTTTTTTTAGTTTGTTTTTATAAATGACATGCATGTCTGTTAAGGAAAATAGAAAAGTAGAAATAAAGGGAGAAGTCACCTTGGAAACAAGCATTGTTAATATTTTGGTATATTTCCTTTTTGTGTGCTTTTTATTTTTTATCTTGTGAATATAATTTGCTTAAAACATAAGTCATTTTTCATTAATGAAGTGATGCTTGAACATCTGAGTTACAGAAAATGTTATTAAAAGAGAAAAAAATCAGCTCTAGTTCCCTTGGATAGCTTTTATATAGGTCATCCAATTTATTACCAAAATATCTTTCTAAATGCTAAATATAGAATTTCAAGGGTCTTTTCCTTTTTTGTTTGTTTGTTTTTTGTTTTGTTTTTTGTTTTTGAGACACAGTCTTGTTCTGTCACCCAGGCTAGAGTGCAGTGACGCGATCTCAGCTCACTGCAACCTCCACCTCCCGGGTTCAAGCGAGTCTTGTGCCTCAGACTCCCAAGTAGCTGGGACTACAGGCACATGCACCATGCCCTGCTAATTTTTTGTATTGTTGGTAGAGACGGGGTTTCGCCCTGTTGACCAGGCTGGTCTTAAGGAACTCCTGAACTCAGACAGTCTGCCCGCCTCAGCCTCCCAAAGCGCTGGGATTACAGGCGTGAGCCATCATGTCTGGTCTCAGATATATTTTATTTGCAGATATTTTCTCCCATTCTGTGAGTTGTCTCTTCACTTTGATAGTGTCCTTAGAAGCACAAACCTTTTTTTTTTTTTTTTTTTTGAGACAGGGTCTTGCTCTGTCGCCCAGACTGCAGTGCAGTGGCATGATCTCAGCTCACTGCAGCCTCTGTCTCCCAGGCTCAAGTGATTCTCCCACCTCAACCTCCCGAGTAGCTGGGACTACAGACACCTGCCACCACACCTGGCTGATTTTTGTATTATTAGTAGAGATGGGGTTTCACCATGTTGGCCAGGCTGGCCATGAACTCCTGGACTCATGTGATCCGCCTGCCTTGGCCTTCCAAAGTGCTGGAATTACAGGGACGAGCCACTGTGCCTGGCCCTCCACCCACCCCCGGTATTTTTTTTTTTTTTTTTTAAGAGACAGGGTCTCCCTATGTTGTTCAGACTGTTTTTTTTTTTTTTTTTAAATGGAATATTTTGATTTCATTTTAAAAAAATTTTTAAAAGTTTTTGTGGATACATAATAGGTGTATATATTTATCAGGTACATTATATGTTTTGATACAGGCATGCAATGTGAAATAAGCCCATCATGGAGAATGGGGTGTTCATTCCCTCAAGTATTTATCCTTTGAGTTACAAACAATTCAGGTCAGATGCAGTGGGTCATGCCTGTAATCCCAGCACTTTGGGAGGCTGAAGCAGGCAGGTCGCTTGAGCTGAGGAGTTTAGACCAGCTGGCCAACATGGCAAAAACCCATCTCTACAAAAAAATAAAAAAATTAGCCGGGTATATTGGCTCGCACCTGTAGTCCCAGCTACTCAGGTGACTAAGGCAGGAGGATTCCTTGAGCCCAGGAGGTCGAGGCAGCAGTGAGCTGAGATTGTGCTGCTGCACTCCAGCCTAGGCAATAGAGCAATGTCCTGTCTCAAAAAAAAACAAAAAACAGGCCGGGCGCGGTGGCTCAAGCCTGTAATCCCAGCACTTTGGGAGGCCGAGGCGGGCGGATCACAAGGTCAGGAGATCGAGACCACAGTGAAACCCCGTCTCTACTAAAAATACAAAAAAAAAATTAGCCGGGCGCGGTGGCGGGCGCCTGTAGTCCCAGCTACTCAGGAGGCTGAGGCAGGAGAATGGCGGGAACCCGGGAGGCGGAGCTTGCAGTGAGCCGAGATCGCGCCACTGCACTCCAGCCTGGGCAACAGCGTGAGACTCCGTCTCAAAAAAAAAAAAAAAAAACAATTACATTAAGTTATTAAAAAATATACAATTATTATTGACTATAGTCATCCTATTGCCTATCAAATAGTAGGTCTTATTCATACTTTCTATTTTTTTTGTACCCATTAACCATCCCCATCTCCCCTACCCTGAAACCCCACTACCTTTCCCAGCCTCTGGTAACCATCTTTCTACTCTCTGTGTTCATAAAGTCAATTGATTTGATTTTTAGATCCCACACATAAGTGAGAACATGTGATGTTTGTCTTTCTGTGTCTGGCTTATTTCATTTAACATAATGATCTCCAGTTCCATCTATGATGTTGGAAATGACTGGATCTCATTCTTTTTTTGTGGCTGAATAGTACTCCATTGTGCATATGTACCACATTTTCTTTATATATTCATCTGTTGTTGGACATTTAGGTTGCTTCCAGATCTTAGCTGTTATAAATAGTGCTGCAAAAAACATAAGAGTCCAGATATCTCTTTGATATACTAATTTCCTTTCTTTGTGGTATATACTCAGCAGTGGGATTGCTGGATCATATGGTAGCTCCATTTTGAGTTTTTTGAGGGACTTCCAAACTGTTCTCCATAGTGGTTGTACTAATTTACATTCCCACCAACAGTGTAGGAGGGTTCCCTTTTCTCTACATCCTCCCCAGCATTTGTCATTGCCTGTCTTTTAGATACAAGCCATTGTAACTGGAATGAGATGATATCTCATGGTAGTTTTGATTTGTATCTCTCTGATGATTGTTGGTGTTGAGCACCTTCTCGTATACCTGTTTGCCATTTGTATGTCTTCTTTTGAGAAATGTCTGTTCAAATCTTTCGCGCATTTTTTATTAGATTATTAGATTTTTTGCTATAGAATTTGAGCTCCTAATATATTCTGGTTATTAATCCCTTATCAGAGGGGTAGTTTGCAAATATTTTCTTCCATTCTGTGGGTTGTCTCTTCACTTTTTTATTTACTTTGCTGCGCAGCAGCTTTTTAACTTGATGTGATTCCACTGTCCATGTTTGCTTTGGTTGTCTGTGCTTGTGGGGTAATGCTTAAGAACTCTTTGCCCAGACCAGTGTCCTGAAGATTTTCCCCAATATTTTCTTGTAGTAGTTTCATAGTTTGAGGTCTTAGATTTAAGCCTTTAATGCATTTTGATTTGATTTTTGTATATGGCGACAGATAGGGGTCTAGTTTCATTCTTTTACATGTGAATACCCAGTTTTGCCAGCACCATTTATTGAAGAGACTGTCTTTTCCCCAGTGTGTTCTTGGCAACTTTGTCAAAAATTAGTTCACTGTAGGTGTGTGGATTTGTGTCTGCATTCTCTATTCTGTTGCATTGGTCTGCAGGTCTGTGTTTATGCCAGTATCATGCTGTTTTGGTTACTACAGATCTGAAGTACAATTTGAAGGTAGGTAATGTGATTCCTCCAGTTTTGTTCTTTTTGCTTAGGAGAGTTTGAGTTATTCTGAGTCTTTTGTGGTTCCATATAAATTTTGGGATTGTTTTTTCTATTTCTGTGAAGAATGTCACTGGTATTTTAATAGAGATTGCATTGAGTCTGTAAATTAATCTGGTACTATGGACATTTTTTAACAATATTGATTTTTCCAATCCATTGACATGGAATATTTTTCCATTCTTGTGTGTGTACGCCTTAATTTCTTTCATCAATGTTTTATAGTTTTCATTGTAGAGATCTTTAACTTCTTTGGTTAATCCCTAGGTATTTTATTTTACTTCTGTTATTTTGTTATTTGTTTTCTGGTTGTTTTATAGTCTTCTCTTCCTTCCTTCTTTCTTTCCTTCCTGTCTTCCTCCAGTGAAGGTAATTTTCTCCAATGATATGATTTAGTTTCTTGCTTTTTATTATTTGTGTATCCATTGTATATTTTTTGGCTTGAGGTTACCATGATGCTTGCAAATACTATCTTGTAACCCATTATTTTAACCTGATGTATTAGTCCATTTTTTATGGTGCTAATAAAGACCTGAGACTGAGCAATTTTAAAAAAAAACAAGTTTATTGGACTTACAGTTCCATGTGGCTGGGGAGGCCTTTACAATCAAGGCAAAAGGTGAAAAGCGTGTCTCACATGGCAGCAGACAAGAGAAGAGAGCTGGTGCAGGGAACTCCCCTTTTTAAAACCATCAGATCTCTTGGGACTTACTCACTGTCATGACAACAGCACAGGAAATACTTGCCCCCATGATTCAGTTACCTCCCACAGGGTCCCTCCCACAACACATGGGAATTCAAGATGAGATTTGGGTGGGGACACAGTCAAACCATATCACCTGATAACAGGTTAACACTCTTTATATAAACAAACAAAAAACTAATAGAAACCATATGCCTTAACATCATCCTTCCCACTTTTTAACTTTTTCTTGTTTCTGTTTATATCTTATTGTATTGATTATGTCTTGAAAAGTCATCATAGTTATTATTTTTGATTGGTTCATCATTTAGTCTTTCTACTTAGGATAAGAGTAGTTTACACGCCACAGTTACAGTGTTATAATATTCCGTGTTTTTCTGTGTACTTATTATTACCAGTGAATTTTGTATCTTTGAGTGATTATATATTGCTCATTAATGTCCTTTTCTTTCTGATTGAAGTGCTGCCTTTAGCATTTCTTGTAGCAGAGGTCTGGTATTGATCAAACCCCTCAGCTTTTGTTTGTCTGGGAAAGTATTTCTCCTTCATGTTTGAATGATATTTTTGCCAGATATACTATTCTAGGGTAAAAGGTTTTTTTCTTCAGCAGTTGGAAATATATCATGCCAGTCTGTCCTGGCCTGTAAGGTTTCCACTGAAACATCTGCTACCAGACCTATTGGAGCTCCATTGTATGTTATTTGTTTCTTTTCTCTTGCTGCTTTTAGGATCCTTTCTTTATTCTTGACCTTTGGGAGTTTGATTATTAAATGCCTTCAGGTAGTCTTCTTTGGGTTAAATCTGTTTGGCGTTCTATAACTTTCTTATACTTGAATTTTGATATCTTATTCTAGGTTTGGGAAGTTTTTTGTATTATCCCTTTGAATAAACTTTCTATCTCTGTCTCTTTCTCTACCTTCTCTTTAAGGCCAGTAGCTCTTAGATTTGCCCTTTTGAGGCTATTTTCTAGATCCTGTAGGCATGCTTCCTTGTTTTTTATTCTTTTTTCTTTTGTCTCTTCTGTGTATTTTCAATTAGCCTGTCTTCAAGCTTGCTTATTCTTTCTTCTGCTTGATCAGTTCTGCTGTTAAAGGACTCTGATGCATTCTTCAAGAATCTCTTCATTGAATTTATCTGGTAGTGTTCTGAATTCCTTCTCTGTGTTATCTTGAGTTTCTTCAAAACAGCTATTTTGAATCCTCTTCTGAAAGGTCACATATGTGTTTCTCCAGGATTGGTCCCTGGTGCCTTATTTAGTTTATTTGGTGAGGTCATGTTTTCCTGGATGGTGTCAATGCTAGTAGATATTCTTCTGTGTCTGGACAATGAAGGGTTAGGTCTTCACTGTCTGGGCTTATTTGTAGCTGTCCTTCTTGGGAAGGCTTTTCAGACATTTGAAAGGACTTAAGTGTCATGATCTAAGCTGTATCTGCCTTAAGCGTTACCCTAAGCCCAGTAACACTGTGGTTCTTGAAGACTTGTAGGGGTACCACCTTGATGGTCTTAGACAACATCCAGGAGAATTCTCAACCAGGCAGAGACGCTTGCTCCCTTCCCTTTCTTCCAAACATACAAAGTCTCTCTTTCTCTCTCTCTGTTCTGAGCCACCTAATACTGAGAGTGGAGTGACACAATCACCCCTGTGACCACCACCACTATGACTGCACTAGGTCAAAGTCTCCTTTACTTTTGCCTCTGCACTAGGTCTAGACTGTACTAGACCTGAAGCCAACATAGCAATGTGTCTCACCCAAGGCCTGCTGTAACCACTCCCTTGCTACTGCCTGTGTTTACTCAAGGCCCTAGGACTCTACAATCAGCAGGTGGCAAAGCCAGCCAGGCCTGTGTCCATCTCTTCAGCGTGGCAAGTTTCCCGAAGTCTTGGATTGGTCCAGAAGTGCCTTCCAGAAGTCAGGGACTAGAGTTAAAAATCTTAGAAGTCTACTTGGTGTTCTGTTGTACTGTGGCTGAGCTGGCACTCAAACTGCATGACACAGTCCTTCCCACTCTTCCCTCCCCTTTCCAAAGAGAGGAGCTTCCCACCTGTAGCCACTGCCACCTCAGGCCATGAGGAGTACTGCCAGACTACCACCAGTGTTCCCTTAAAGTCCAAGGGCTCTTAAGTCAGGTTGTCATGAATACTGCCTGGTCTGGGCCTTACCCTTCAGAGTAGTGGGGTCCCCTCTGGCCCAGGGCAGGTCCAAAAATGCTGTCCAAGAGTCAAGTCCTGAAATCTGGGACCCCACAAGCCCCCCTGTGGCCATGCTGGTACTTAAGGTACAAGACAAAGTCCCCTTTACTTTTGCCTCTGCTTTTCTCAAGCAGGAGTTTTGCCCTATAGCCGCCACAGCTAATTACGTGCTGAGTCTCACTTGCAGCCAGCAAGTCTCAGAGGTTCACCCAAGGCTGTCAGTGTAGTGCCTGGGTATGGCTGCTGGTTTTTCAGGGCCCAGGGGCTCTTCATTTAGCAGTGATGAATGCTGCCAGGATTGGGTTTTTTCCTTCAAGGCAGCAGGTTCCCTTCTGCCCAAGATGTATTTAGAAATGTCATCCAGGAGCTAAGGCCTGGAATGAGGACCTCACAACTGACCAGTGCCCTATCCTGCTATGGCTGAGCTGGTATCTAAGATCAAGACAGTGTCGTCCCCACTCTTCCCTCTCCTGTCCTGTCCTCTCATCTCTCCTCTCCTCCTCAAATGGAAGGAAGTGGTCTTTTTTGGAGCTGTGAGCTGTGCAGCCTGGGGTTAGGGAAGGGGTGATGGCAGCACTCCCTTGGCTGCCCCAGCTGGAGTCTTAGTATGTCTCCTGCCTGCCTCAGTCCACTGTCTCTAGGCCTAGTTTAGCACTAAGACTTGCCTCAGAATTGCAATGCTTTTGGCCTAGACTGCCTTTCAAGTTTACTTGGAGACACAGAAGGCAAGGTTTGTGGGAACTCATGTTTGGACTGCTGGGATTGGTGGTTCCCCTTTGGCTGGGGCTGGGTTAAATGTTCCCTCTGTGGGTAGACATCAGCTGAGTTTGGCCGGTTTTCCTTTTTGCTCTAACAAGACAGAACTGAGTTCAGTGCCTCACAGTTGCTGTGTTCTCTTTTTCCCAGTGCCCAGAGAAGCTCTCTGTACCACACCGCTGCTGCTGGGGGTGCGGGGAGTGGGTGTTGGCAATTCAGGACTGTTTTTTCTATCTCTTCAGTTCCTTTTTCAGCAGTATGAAGTTAAAACTAGGTACTATGAGTGCTCACCTGATTTTTGGTTCTAATGAAGTTGTTTTTTTTTTTTTTTTTTTTTTTTTTTTTTTTCCTGTGTAGATAGTTACTAACTTGGTGTCCTTGTCGGGGAGTTGGGGGCATGATAGGTGGAGCTTTCTATTCTGCCATCTTGCTCCACCCTCCAATTTTATTTGTTCAGGCTGGTCTTAAACTCCTGGGTTCAGGTGACCCTGATGCCTTGGACTCCCAAAGTGCTGAGCCACCATACTTGGCTGCACAAATATTTTTAATTTTGATGAAGTCCAGTTTATTTTTTTCTTTGGTTGCTTGTGCTTTAGATATCATATCTAAGAAACCATTGCCTAATTCAGGGTTACAAAGAGTTATAAAGTTTTAGCTCTTAAATTTAGGTCTTTGATCCATTTTGAGTTAAGTTTTTATATATGGTGTGAGGTAGGGATCCAGCCTCATTTTTTGCATGTTGTCCAGCACCATTTATTGAAATGACTAATCTTTCCTGCTGTTGCATTGTTTTGGTAATCTTGTTAAAAATCAGTTGACTATAGATACATGGGTTCATTTCTGGGTCCACAGTTCTGTTCCATTGATTTATGTGTTTAATCTTAGGCCAGTTTCACAGTCTTGATTACTGTAGCTTTGTAGTAAGTTTTGACATTTATAGTTTTAAGCATTTTAATTGTATGTTGAGTGTTTTTATTCTTGCTTTTTTTCTAGCCTTCTTAAATTTTCAAGGGGGCCTGGATTTCATAGACATACACATACATGTATGTTTGTTTGGAGGCTGGATCTCATAACAACATCTTTCCTAGGTTTAATATTTTAAATTAGACTAGTGAAAGGTAAAGAGGAGTATATAGTAACCAAATTTACAGGAACTAAATGCTTAACATGTTAACACCTGATATATTTTTCTCAACATTTTAAAATAAAATTTTGAGGTATAATTTTATTTAAACAAATTGGACTTACAGAAATTTAGAAAATCCTGTATTGAAATATTTGTTCCGACACTTGTATTATAATTTAATTATGAGGTAACTGGTATCATGAAGTCTGGATCCCATAGGTAACACTGAAAAGACATTATGGAAGGGAGAAATCAAAATATTTTAAGTGACGAGATAATAAAGACAGTGCAAGATGATTACATTTCTTGATATGTATAATTTGAATGAGATTTTCAGTTTTCTTCTTTTTCTTCCCATTTTTAGATCCAGCTATGGGACACAGCAGGACAAGAACGATTCAGAAAGAGCATGGTTCAGCACTACTACAGAAATGTACATGCTGTTGTCTTCGTGTATGATATGACCAACATGGCTAGTTTTCATAGCCTACCATCTTGGATAGAAGAATGCAAGCAACATTTGCTAGCCAATGATATACCACGGATTCTTGTTGGAAATAAATGTGATTTGAGAAGTGCCATTCAGGTACCCACAGACTTGGCACAAAAATTTGCTGACACACACAGTATGCCTTTGTTTGAAACGTCTGCTAAAAACCCCAATGATAATGACCACGTGGAAGCTATATTTATGACCTTGGCTCATAAGCTTAAGAGCCACAAACCATTAATGCTTAGTCAACCCCCTGATAATGAAATTATCCTGAAGCCTGAACCAAAGCCTGCAACGACGTGCTGGTGCTAAATAACAGTCTTTATTATATTACCTAATTTTGGCTAAAGAAATACTTTTCAAGTATGACAGTAATAAGTCATAAGATTTAATCTCAACTGTAATGGGTCATCTTGACACTTTGCTGTTTGTCATTGTCACACTTTTGTATTTTGTATCTACTTAAGTTTGTCACTGTGACAACACAGGAAAAGTTGGTTTTCAGGTGAGATTGAAAATGAAGCAAAGATAGGATGAATCTGAACATCTCTCCATCTAGAGCCCAATGAAGGAAGCTTCAAACGAGAACATGATGGAATAAAGAATCAGTAACCGTTCCATGTTGTGTTCCTAGGATTGGAATAAAATATTAAAGGTTTAGCACACACCTAATAGTATGTCCTTTAAATGGGAAGTGTTCTTAATAGGGTAAAAACTGGTATTTGCCTCTCCCCAGAGTACTTTTTTTGTTTTTTGGTAGAGACAGGGTCTTGCTATGTTTCCCAGGCTGACCTTGAGCTCCTGGGCTCAAGCAATCCTCCCACCTCAACCTCCCCAGTAACTGGGACTGTAGGTACTCACCACTGCATCTGGCCTTCCTTTGTTTTACTAACATATTTAGTTTTGTTATTATTGGTAGTTTTAGAGCTAACACTTTAGTTCCAGTGGGATAAGAAGGCACAGAATGTTTCCTGGTTCCCAGTCCATAAAGAATGACTTTTCCAAGAGTTCTAGATGTTTGATTTTCTAATTAATATTTATCAGATCTACAAAAATCATTGTTATTTTTAAAAGAGTTATTTCTTTCTTTTTTTTTTTTTTTTTTTTTTTTTTTTGACGGAGTCTCGCTCTGTCTCCAGGCTGGAGTGCAGTGGCGTGATCTCGGCTCACTGCAACCTCCACCTCCCAGGTTCAAGTGATTCTCCTGCCTCAGCCTCCCGGGTAGCTGGGACTACAGGCGTGTGCTACCACGCCCAGCTAAATTTTGTATTTTTAGTATAGACAGGGTTTCACCATGTTGATCAGGATGTTCTCAATCTCTTGACCTCATGATCCACCCACCTCAGCTTCCCAAAGTGCTGGGATTACAGGTGTGAGCCACCATACCTGGTCAAATTGCTTTCTTACTAAATCCTATTAAAATATGCAAAAATAAGTCAGATTTTAAGGCAAATAAAGTGACATAGGTGCTTTATATTTTATTTTGGTATATTTAAACAGTGTAAAACTAACTGAAAGCATCTGAAGAGTTGTAACTTGGGGGAAAATAGGTAAACATAGCTTCTAGCTAACACAGGAGACCTATTCTTACTTGGCCTTTAGTAATTTCAAGCGGTGTATCTGGTATGGTATCTCTTGCTCTCCCTTCAACTCCAATAAATTTAATTACAACTGCCAAGTTAACAAATGAACTTGCATTTGGATTGTAGCTGTGAAGGCACAACTCTAATTGCTATTAGTCTACATGTATTTCTGTAATAGTATTGTGTTGTATCAATTTTTAAGATATCTAAATTTTATGGTCACAAGAAGCTGTTCCTCCTCAGTCTGAAAAATAAATTAGATATTGAAAAATGTCTGTCCTTCAGTGATGGAAATAATATTTCAAAAAGTTTTTTAACCTAAATACTTTTATTTTGAATTTAAATCTTTGCACATAAAATATAGCAAGCTTACATATTAAACTATTTACGTAAATGGAATGTAAGCCATGACTTTTAACCGAAGTGTTCACATTCACTAATTTTGATAGATTGCTGTCCTTAATAATTTTGGAGGAAATTAAGCCAAAAGATTATTGTACTTAAAATATTTTCAGAATGTGGGAAATCAATTAAAAATGTAATCTAATCTAGTTTAAGATTTTTGTTTAATCATCATGGTGGTCCTAACTGGATAATTTAAATATAAAGACAAGGTAATTCTATTAAATGAACTAACTGAAAATAATAATTATAGGAAGTGATTATTCCATTTTAAGTATTAGAACTCAAATTGGCTTTATTTGCATTTAGGGAGATCATTTTTGTTAATCATGCTGGAATTAAAAATTAAAAATTGTTTTACTTGTATCGAAATTAACCTTGATTTATAACTATTTTTGTAATAAAACAGTGACAGCTGTAGTAACTGTGATGGATGTAACAACTTTTTTTTTTAAAGAAGGGAATCTGTTTATTGCTTTTCAAAATATTTTCTAAAGTTGGGGAAGAAAGTTTATAGACTTTCCAAGCACATTTATGGTTTTTTATTACTGTTATTATGGTTTTAAAAAGAGTAACTTTATTTCTTTTTGTAAGGAATTAGTAGTATCCTTCACAGTTCTGTGAAAGGACTTATTTTTTAACTTTAATATTTATTAGTTTTAAAATATTTGTATCTCATTTGTAACAATTTGTTTTAATTTTTTATATGTATGTTTTTATTTTTAAAAAGAACCTACCAGTTGAATGGGGATAAAGCTTTCAATATCTTAAAATATTTATAAAACAGTTCATTGCCTGTTGCATATCACTTCCAAAATGATAGCTATCTAACAACTAATTATTAATTTTTAAGGAAAAAATCACACATTTTAAAAATCTGCAGAATTTATTTTAACTATGACCTTTAATTGAAAATAATTAAAATATCAGACATGTTTTGGAAAAGTCTTAATTTGAGAATACCAAAGGAAACTACCCCAGAATCTAATGTAGTTAGCTGTTAATAACAATGCATTATTGAAAGTATATTGCAAATACATGTTTCCTCATGAAATCTAAAGTTAAATAATTTTGTTGTGGAATAGTGTCACTGTTACATTTCCCCCATGAAGTTCAATAAACCAGCTTAGCCACAAAGAAATTGTGTTCTATTTCCTTTGTTTTGTTACTGGGTAGAGTATAAAATAAAACAATCTTTTTTTCCTCCTGGTTTCCAGATAATGTTATATATCTGATACACTTAAAAACAACAAAAAGCCTGCAACCCATTGGAAATTTATTTTCTTGTGTACATTTGAGGTTAAATGTATACAAGAACTTCAGGAAAAAAACTTAACAGAGTATTAAAATTAGCTGATAACATAGCTTTTGCATTTGTGTGGTTTAGTAATCCAACTTTTTTTTAGAATACTTCGGTGCAAAAAGCAAATGGTGCAAGTGGGGTTGATGTGTATTTAGAAGTAAAAGCATTTAACAGAATGAATAAGTATAAAAAGTATAAGAAAAGAGAACGAACAACATCTCAGGTATAAGATTGTAGTTACTGATTTAGACCCCATAGGATTAGGGATGTGGGGGGCTCTGATGTTGATTCTGCTTCCCCTGGTCAGTTTATTTTACGTATAAGTTACCCTTGTTGTGTTCAAACACAAAATTGACATTATTCATGAAAGACTGCTTTCTTAATCAGATATTAAGAAGTTGGTCATGTCTTTTGGGAGCACATTTGCTACAGCCCGTGTGGCAAGGGGGAATGCATTTGATTTGTTGGAATAACCTGATTTATCAAACATTTAAGAAGTATGGGTCATGTGTTCTCTATTTGTGTTAGTGGAGCTACATAGACACTGTCCTTGAAGAACTTAAAAAACAGTATATGAACAAATGGGAATTCTACAATATAATGTGATCAGTGTAATCAAAGAAGCATCTACAAAGGACAATGAACCACAGAGAATGGAGTGGTCTTTTGACTTGGATATGGGAGCAGTAGATAATCAAAAAGCTTCACAATGAGTGGAAGCATTTTTGCAGCATCTCAGGGTAAATGTGAGGCATTCTCCATGTAAAGGAGAAGGAAGAAAGTCATCCCAGGTGAATGCACTGCAGGGCTCAAGAGTGGAGTTGAATTTGAGGGGAATGACTGCTAGGTCAGTGTGGGTATGTGATAGAATGGAGGTGTGGTCAGAACACGGAAGTGAAGCTAGCAAGGTAGATTGTGGTTAAACTGCCAAGTTGCCATATGCAGTGGGATTAGGACTGACTTAGGTGCAGTATCTGAAACTCAGTCTGAACCAGCCTGTAACGGGGATTTTAATGTAAGGAGTCGGACTTGTCTCGCTGGACTTGAAGACAAGGATGTGACTGGACTCGAAGAGCTGGGATTGAGCACACAATTTCCCAACTCTGGGTCCAGCTTCTCTGCACATCTTCATTTTCTCTTTATTTTATAACTAAACTTTTCCAATTTTTAGGTTTAATTAGCAGAAAACATAGCCACTGAGTACTTCTGAACTTTTGGATGCTGCAGGCATCCAAAGAGAGATGAACTCTCAGTCCCAAAGTTGAAATTTCCAGCATAGACTGTTAATTGGCCTGGCAAGAGCCAGGTGTCCACCCAAGACCAATAGCCAAAAAAGATAAAATAAGCAATTTCCACATTTAGGAGAGAAGGTATTTTGGGGGAAGGGGAGCAAAAAAAGAAGACAGTCACACAAAAACATTTGAACTTTACTATTTAGGCAATGGGTAACTTATGAAAGCATTTTGCAAGGTAGTGAGACCATTAGATTTATGCCATAAATTCCAGCGGCAATGGGAAAGATATGAGGGGATGAAGTCATGGTGACAGCTTACTGAAATAGCCTAGAAGAAAGAGCTTTAACTGGAACACTGGCAGAAAAAAATATGGATTTGAGGCACTTTAGAACTAAAATCCCCAGGAGTTAAAGACCAAGGTCAGGAATTTCATTGCATGAAACAGTCAGTATTCTTTTCTAGGGCTACTAGTTGCACTCATGTATGTGGCCAAATGTTTTTTTTAAAAAGTCAGCCTTTGGTTTTATTCTTTAGATTATTACATTGCTTTAATTCGTCTTTATCAAAAGTTTGATTCCTGTGATGCTATTTTCATACATGTTTTTCAAAGTGTTTTGAGTGAGATGAAACTTGTCATTTGAAATTATTTAAGTTTTATATCCTAAGCTTTTTGATATTTTTCTTGTTCTGAGTAATTTAATTATAGAAGATTCTGTATATTTTTCTTTGAGTCCCAGAACATTCTTCAAATTATGAAAACAACTTTTGTTTTGGTTATTCATTCCATAGACTTTACAGAGTATATGGAGCCATTTTATTACTTCTCAACTCATTATTAATCTTGCTGGAAATGGAGAGTTCCATGTTTCAATAAAATGTGATCAGTAATGGGACTCCTTTTTTTAAGTTAAATTTTTGTATAGGAAATACATTCACATGGTTCAATATTTGGACCATTCACAAAAGAGTAAATGGTGAATTCTCCTTCCCATTCTTTCTCCCAGCTCCCCAGTTCTTATCACAAGGAACCAGTACCATAAAGTTTTGTTTGTTTGTTTTCATTTTTGTTTTGAGACGATCTCAATCTGTCACCTACGCTGGAGTGCAGTGGTGTGATCTCGGCTCACTGCAGCCTCCATCTCCCGTGCTAAAGCAATCCTCCCACCTCAGCCTACCAAGTAGCTGGGACTATGGGTGCGTGCCACAACACCCAGCTAATTTTTTGTACTTTTTGTAGAGACAGGGTTTTGCCATCTTACCCAGGCTGTTCTGGAACTCCTGGGCTCAAGTGATCCTTTCACCTTGGCCTCCTGCCCTGATTCCCACGCTGGGATTACAGGCACCAGCCACCACACCCAGCCCCTGAATTTGGTGTGTTTCTTCACATAACAATATACCCTGGAGATGAATTAATGTTAAAATATGTAAGCTTCATCATTCTCTTTTAGGCATCATGGAGTTCCTTTAGTTGGCCGTTATTTAGACAGCCCTCTATTGATGAACATTTAGGTTGTTTCAAATCTTGCTATTACAAGCATTACCAAAATGAATATCCTTTTACGTAAGTCATTTCTCAAATGTGTGAGTATATACAAAGGGAAAATTCCCGGAAGTGACATTGCTAGATGAAAGGTAAATGCATTTGCAATTTGGATTTCTAATCGCCCTCCTCCGAGGTTGCACTGCTAATAAAAAGCATGCCTGTTTCCTCACACACTCACAACACAGTCTATTATCAAAGGTTTTGACATTTGGAACATTAATAGGTGAAAAATTATATCTCACTGTGGTTTTAACTGGCATTTATCTTATGAATAGGGTTGAGCATCTTTATATTTAATGTTTATATTTCGTTTTCTGTTGAATTGTCTTCATATTCTGTCAGGGTTTTTTTTTTTTTTTTTTTTTTTTTTTTTTTTGTAGGGATACTGAGTATTTTGGGAAAGTTAGTGATAAGAGTTTTATTTTTTTTTTCTAGTTTGTTTTTTGCCAAATGGCATTGCTCCTAATGGTTTTTGGCATGAAAATAATTTTAATGTAGTGAAACTTAGTAGTCTTTTCCATGATTATAGTTTTGTGTCATAACTATAAAGACTAACCTTGCCTGAGATAATACAAGAATTCTTGGCCAGATGCGGTGGCTCACGCCTGTAATCCTAGCACTTTGGGAGACCCACGCGGGCAGCTCACTTGAGGTTGGGAGTTCAAGACCAGCTTGGCCAACATGGTGAAACCTAGTCTCTACTAAAAATACAAAAATTAGCCAGGCGTGGTGGCAGGCGCCTATAATCCCAGCTACTTGGGTGGCTGAGGCAGGAAAATCACTTGAACCTGGGAGGCAGAGGTTGCAGTGAGCTGAGATTGTTCTACTGCACTCCAGCCTGTGGGACATAGTGAGACCCTGTCTCTCTGTCACACACACCCACACACAAGTGAATGTTACCTATGGACTGGATAATTATGATGTCTCAATGTAGGTTTATCAAATGTAATAAATGTACATAGTGAGGGAGGCTGTGTGTGTGTGTGGATGGGCAGGGGCTCTGTGGGAACTCGATGGTTTCTGTTCCATTTTTCTGTGACCCTAAACCTGCTCTAAATATAAACCCTATTTATTATTATTATTCTTTAAGTTCTAGGGCATACGTGCACAACGTGCAGGTTTGTTACACGTGTATACATGCGCCATGTTGGTGTGCTGCACCCATTAACTCGTCATTTACATTAGGTATATCTCCTAAGGCTATCCCTCCCCCGTCCCCTCACCCCACGACAGGCCCCAGTGTGTGATGTTCCCCACCCTGTGTCCAAGCGTTCTCATTGTTCAATTCCCACCTATGAGTGAGAACATGTGATGTTTGGTTTTCTGTCCTTGCAGTAGTTTGCTGAGAATGATTATAAACCCTATTTTTTTAAATAGATGTGTCAGAGACTGCGGGTTGCCTACCCAATTTTTGTCTTCCCTCTTGTATTAATTTCCTAGGCTACAGGAACAAAGTACCATAAATTGGGTGGCATAAAAAACAGAAACGTATTGTCTCACAGTTCTGGAGGCTGGAAGTATCAGCAGTGTTGATTTCTTGTGAGGACTGTGGAGAGAATCTGTTCCATTCCTCTCCTGGCTCACTGCAGCCTCGACCTCCTGGGCTCAAGTGATCCGCCAACCTCGGCCCCTCAAGTAGCTGGGACCACAGGTGCATGCCACCAGGCCCAGCTAATTAAAAAAAAAAAAAATTTGGTAGAGATGGAGTCTCCCTATGTTGCCCAGGCTCATCCCAAACTCCTGGGCTCAAGTGATCCTCCAGCCTCAGCCTCCCAAAGTGCTGTGACTACAGGGGTGAGCCACCACGCCTGGCCAGATTTTTTTCCTCTTTTCTTTTGTGTGTGTGTGTGTGTGTGTGTGTGTGTGTGTGATGGAGTCTCACTCTGTTGCCCAGGCTGTAGTGCAGTGGCGTGATCTTGGCTAACTTCAACCTCTGCTTCCCGGGTTCAAGTGATTCTCCTGCCTCAGCCTCCCGAGTAGCTGGGACTACAGGCGTGCACCACCACGCCTGGCTAATTTTTGTATTTTTAGTAGAGACAGGTTTTCACCATGTTGGCCAGGCTGGTCTCAAACTCCTGACCTCAGGTGATCCGCCAGCCTCAGCTTCCTAAAGTGCTGGGATTATAGATGTGAACCACACCACCCAGCCCAGATTTCCTTTTCTCATAGGGACGCCAGTCATACTGGATTAGGGCCCATCCTGATGACCTCACTTAAGGCCCTATCTCCAAACAAAGTCACATTCTGAGGTACTAGGGATTAGAACTCCAATATCTTTTTTTGGGGGGGCAGGGGCATAATTCAGCTCGTAACACATCTTCCTCTTTTCTTACTAACAGAACCCTGGTTTCTTTTGGCCTGGCCACATAGCCCACAGGAGAAAACCAGTTCCCAGCCTCCTTTGCAGCTAGGTATGGCCACATGTTACAGTTCTGGCCAAAGAGATATGAGCAGGTACTTACTAGGGATTTCCAGGGAAACTTTGCTTTCCTGTAAAAGGCCTGCCCTTTCCTCTGGTTGCTTCCTCCTCCTCTGTCCATGGCTGGCACGTGGGAGGGAGGCAATAGCGCTGGCATGGATGCCTTGGCATTACAAAATGCTCTGGAGAACAGTGTCCTGCAGCTACCACACCAGCTCAGGCTACTTATCTTATGACTTCTGGTGAGAAAAATAATCCCCACTGTTTGGGGGATTTGGATACCTGTAGACGAATGCAATTCTAACTGGAAGAACAGTTGAGGTGAAATGTGGAAGAGACTTGGGGACACTGGGACTAAAACTTTTGGATGACGATTGCACTATCTCTGTTTAGGGACTGCCCGTGTGGTCAGGGAGCAATTTGGGGCCCACTCACTGCTCCAGTGCATCAGTCCTTCAAGGGTAGAAACTTGCTGGGAGAGCCTGAGTTAGTGCCTTTCTACCAGCCTTTAAACCTGCCCCAGGGGAAAACACCCTTTTAGGGACTTGGTGAAAAATGGGTGTGCCATGCAGATGTCATTCCTCGGCAACACCCTAGGAGTGGCAGAGCAACCAAAGAGAAGGAACTGGGGTCCCAGATGCTGTTCTGCTACCACCACAGTCCCAGACAGTTACGCTTGGAAGAGTAAGTGAGAGTCAAGCAGAAGACTTCCATCAGGTTTGAGCCAATGTTATTTGGACTTAACTAATACCTCATCTAAGTTATCCTAGAAAAGTATATCTAGCTTCAAATTGTTAAAATGTGTCAGTCTGTGATAAAATTGATGGTATACAGTTTTACTACTGTATGAAAATAAATATACATGTAAAGTCTATTATGGAACTGGTATACGTTAGGGATCTCCTCTAGCTCATTTAAGAAAGGGACTGGCCGGGCACGGTGGCTCACACCTGTAATCCCAGCACTTTGGGAGGCTGAGGCGGGCGGATCACGAGGTCAGGAGTTCGAGACCAGCCTGGCCAATATGGGGAGACCCCATCTCTACTAAAAATACAAAAATTAGTTGGGCTAATTAGTGGTGGTGCGTGCTTATAGTCCTAGCTACTTGGGAGGCTGAGACAGAAGAATCACTTGAACCTGGGAGGTGGAGATTGCAGTGAGCTGAGACCCCACCACTATACTCCAGCCTAGGCAACAGAGTGAGACTCTGTCTCAAAAAAAAAAAAAAAGAAAAAAAAAAGAAGAAGAAGAAGAAAGGGACTTAGAGAATTGGGGTAGCTTATATTATCTTTAGGAGAACCTGGGCCCAAAATTTGGTTGCTACAAAGACAGGAACAATAGTAGCCAAGAGAAATGCCCCGATGTTGTAGCAGGAAGTTCACTGCCACCACTCTCTCTCCTCAGCACCTATGGCACTCAGGACTGGCCACAAAATGTCCCAAAAGCTGTCCCAGAAGTACTGAAATCTTCCAACATTACACTGGCAAGAAAGGCCATTCTCCCTGTGACCCTCTCCCTGCTCACTTCCTAGAACTCAAGTTGCAAATACATCTTGGGAAGGACAGGTTTTATCACCCCAGGCTCTGCAGCAGGAAAGCACACTAGAAGAGGATGGAGAGGCGTCGAGTAAGCCAGTCAGCATCTGCCGCAGAAAGTGATACTAGCTTACGCCTCTGAAGCTCTTCACTGGGAAACACAGCATACTGCTATTTTCATGCATTTCTGAAGTACTTCTAAAGTGTGAACTAAAAAATCCTTGCTAATTTGGTGATTTGTTATATTTTTGTAAACTCCTTATGCAAATGTAAGATTAGTAAATGTTGCCTGCTTCTGAGAGTGTATTCTTCCACTGTACATCCAAAGGCGCTATGGAGCACACATTTTTAAATTCTGAAAACATTGGGAACTTAATCACGTAAGATAAGGTGTATGACCAGCTAAACAAGGAGGCACTCCCTGAGCCTTTGTCCTCCATCCTCTTCTGGCTGAACATCCTTTCCTTTACGATCTCACCTTCAGAGGCACTTGATTCCTGAACCCATGTTTAGAGCCTCAACTTTACCTCTCAGTTCCTGAATTGACAGCTGCATGTGGGCCATCTTTCTTTTGCAGTATCTGTGGACCACTCAAACATGTAATTTAAAATGTATAAACAGTGGGGCACAGTGGCTCACACCTGTAATCCCAGCACTTTGGGAGGCTGAGGTGGGAGGATCACTTGAGCCCAGGAGTTTGAGACCATCCCAGGCAATAAAGAGAGACACCATCTCTACCAAAAATTTAAAACCTAGCTGACTGTGGTGGTCTGTACCTGTGGTCCCAGCTACTCAGGAGGCTGAGGTGGGAGGATCGCTTGAGCTCAGGAGATTGAGGCTGCAGTGAGCCGTGATCATATCACTGTACTCCAGCCTGGGCAACAGTGAGACTCAATCTCAAAAAATAAAAATAAAAAATAAGCCGGGCGCGGTGGCTCAAGCCTGTAATCCCAGCACTTTGGGAGGCCAAGACAGGCGGATCACGAGGTCAGGAGATCGAGACCATCCTGGCTAACACGGTGAAACCCCGTCTCTACTAAAAAATACAAAAAACTAGCTGAGCGAGGTGGCAGGCGCCTATAGTCCCAGCTACTCGGGAAGCTGAGGCAGGAGAATGGCGTCAACCCGGGAGGCGGAGCTTGCAGTGAGCTGAGATCCGGCCACTGCACTCCAGCCCCTAGCGACAGAGCAAGACTCCGTCTCAAAAAAATAAAAAATAAAAAATAAATAAAAAATAAAATAAAATAAAATAAAATGTATAAACTCAATCTTCCTCCTTAAATTTGTTTTTCTTCCTGTGTTTCCTCAAAACAACTGGAGAGGTTCTATCGCGGCTTCCCTTCCCCCAGCTCCCACATCTAGTCTCCCACCTGGATCTATCACTTCCGCTGCCTTTGACCCTTGCTTCTGTCCTCTTTTGCTGAGAGGCAGAGGACTCCACACTCTAACTGTGGAGTGAGACCACAAAGAAACTGAACCCTAGATGTTCTTTTTTTTTTTTTGAAACAGAGTTTTTCCCAGGCTGGAGTGCAGTGGCGCGATCTTGGCTCACTGCAACCTCCACCTCCTGGGTTCAAGTGATTCTCCTGCCTCAGCCTCCTGAGTAGCTGGGACCACAGGTATTGTGGTCAGATTACAGGCGTGTGCCACCACGTCCAGCTAATTTTTTGTATTTTTAGTAGAGATGGAGTTTCATCATGTTGGCCAGGCTTGTCCCGAACTACTGACCTTAGGTGATCAGCCCTCCTCAGCCTCCCAAAGTGCAAGGATTACAGGCATGAGCCACCGAGCCTGACCCAGATGTTCTTTTATAAACAAATTATTTTATTTTTTAGTTTTTTAGAGACAGTCTTGCTCTGTCACCCAGGCTTGAGTGCAGTGACATGATCTTAGCTCACTGCAACCTCTGCCTCCCGGGTTCAAGCAATTCCTGTCTCAGCCTCCCAACTAGCTGGGATTACGGGAGTGTGCCACCACACCTGGCTGAATTTTGTATTTTTAGTAGAGAAGGGTTTTTGCCATGTTGGCCAGGTTGGTCTCGAACTACTGACTTCATGTGATCCATCTCTCTCAGCCTCCCAAAGTGCTGGGATTATAGGCATGAGTCACTGTGCCCAGCCTAAATCCTAGATGTTCTAACCTCTCCATTCTTCAATTTCTTCATTTTTAAAAAGGGCTGACACTAACCCACGGGGTTATTGTGAGAATGAAATAATATATGTGTAGTATCTAGTGTTATATAACAAGCTTCCCCAAAACTGAGTAGATAAGACCACAGTTACTGGTTGTCTCACCACTGCGGCGAGGCAGGAGTGTGCAGGCAGCGCAGGCTGGAGGTCTCTCCTGAGGCTGCAGTCATCTGAAGGCCAGGTGAAGATGCAGCAGCTGGGGCAGAGCAGTGGGCACTCCTCCGGCATGTCTCTCTCTCTCTCTGTGCTGCTCTGTATGGCAGCCTCAATGTAGCAGGACTTCTTACATGGTGGCTGCAAGCACCCAGAGTAAGTGGCCCGAGATAAACCTGCAAAGCCCTGGGACGTTTTCTAACTTAGCTCGAAGGTCACTCTGATCCATGTAGAACAGCAATCGCAAAATCCTGCTTGGGTTTAAGGGGAGGAGATGCAAATTCTGTGAATGAGAAGCCTGTCCGAAAACTTGTGGACCTTTCTACAAACCATCACAGAGAGTGACTATGAAGATGTTTTGCACTATTTGGATGGTCCACTGTTTATCTCATGACAGAGTAATTAAAAGACTTATTAAACTGAAAAAATGTGCTACACATTTTTTTTCCCGCAGATACCTGTTTCAAATTGTTGACCATTTATATATGTATGTATGTATGTATGTATGTATTTTGAGATGGAGTCTTGCTCTGTTGCCCAGGCTGGAGTGCAGTGGCGCAATCTCTGCTCACTGCAAGCTCTGCCTCCTGGGTTCACGCCATTCTCCTGTCTCAGCCTCCTGAGTAGCTGGGACTACAGGCGCCCGCCACCACGCCCGGCTGATTTTTTTGTATTTTTAGTAGAGATGGGGTTTCACCATGTTAGCCAGGATGGTCTCGACCTCCTGACCTCGTGATCCACCTGCCTCGGCCTCCCAAAGTGCTGGGATTACAGGCGTTAGTCACAGCGCCCGGCCATTGTTTACCATTTCTATAATGGCAGGTGAAATATATTTCATACTAAGGAATATGCTACCTTAATAGTTATTTTTAGATAAACAATCTATCTCTTCCTAGTAGATGTTTGGAAATGTTTCCATCTGATGCGTGTGTTTTTTCTATTTCTGTGTCACCTATAAAAATTCTCCTACTCAAGCATTTTAAGAGTTAGAATTTTCCATCCTGTTTAAAATTCTTCCAAACTAAGACTAGGCTTTGGATCTTTTTGTTAAAAATATAAATATAATGCTTAATTGGTTTGCAAGAACGATTTGGGGAGATGGCAATCTAGCAAGTTAATTCCAGTATAAACTTCTGCATAACTTTATACTGAAGTTAAACTTCAGTATAAACATACCACCTTCTGCATAGCTGGTAGGTGGAATTGAAAACTCTGGATCAGGGTTTAACAAGCCTGGCTGATGATGCTTTTCTTCATTTTGGATCTGAGGATCTTCGTAAGGTCATTTGTTTTCACCATTGATAGTTATTAAATGCAAGCATCAACATAAACTGCATTTAGAAACAACCTTCACCTTGTTTCATCATGAAGTAGTGAATCAAAACTTTCAAAATAATGAAGCATATTTAATTTCAAAAAATGACGTTGAAAAATATTGTTGGATGGGTGCAGGGGTACAGTGGCTCACACCTGTCAGCCTGTCATCCCAGCACTTTGGGAGGCCAAGGTGGACGGACCACCTGAGGTCTGGAGTTCAAGATCAGCCTGGCCAACATGGTGAAAACCCGTCTCTACTAAAAATACAAAAATTAGCCAGGCATGGTGGCGCACGCCTGTAATCCCAGCTACTCGGGAGGCTGAGGCAGGAGAATTGCTTGAACCCGGGAAACAGAGGTTGCAGTGAGCTGAGATAGTGCCACTGCACTCCAGCCCGGGCAATAGAGTGAGACTCTATCTCAAAAAAAGGAAAAGAAAAAGAAAAAGAAAATATTATCAACAATATAGGCTGGTGTATCTGCGAATAAACAGGTTTTTTTTTTTTTTTGGACTGGTAAGTGAAAAATACAAATTATTTTAAAAATTATTTATTTCATCTTTTCATCCTTTTAAATTTCTATTTTGTAAATGTTTCTTAATCTACTAGCTAGTATGCTTTGTGATTATAATTTTAGGTGAACCAGTGAACATGCATTGGGAGTGCTTGCTGAAACACTTTTTCTGACAAGGGTGTGATCTAAAGAGTGTCAGTGGTCTGTACAACAGCCCTTTGCAGAGGGGCAGTTGTGTCTTCTTCAGCTTTGTGACTCCATGGCTTCACGGCCTCTTTGCTGCGTGGGAAGAGGCAGAGACGGGAGCCACTGCTTGAGGATTTATATTATACTAAGCATCTTCCTTTTGTTCCAGTCCCCCTAGCGTATTTTTGTGGGGAAAAGGTGCACCTAGCCTTGTTAATTCTGCTTACATTAGCCTTCATTATGTTGAATAGTCTCCACATCTTTGTGGTCAGTATCTTGTAACTGAATGTCACTTGTTTCCTACACAATAATTCTCTTCCCCAAAGTGTTTGCCAGTTGAAAATCACTCATATCCTGAAGTGGTTCCTCTTGATTCTTTAACAATTTGGCTCTAAGAGCTTTACAAGAGGAAAATGTTCCTGACATGATGGTGAGTCATGGTTTGTGAAAATGAGCAATTTATGCCTAACGTGGTGCTACGGCCAAATTGCACTAAGACTTTGCCTTTTTTTTTTTTTTTTTCCTTTTTGTGGAGAACGGGGTCTTGCTATATTACCCAGGCAGGTCTCGAACTCCTGGGCTCAAGCTATCCTCCCGCCTCTGCCTCCCTGAGAGCTGGGATTACAGGCGTGAGCCACCGCGCCTGGCCTTTGCTTATTTTTTTTTTTTGACTTTGCCTAGAATATGTGTCTTCTGAGAGTTTTGCTACATGACAGTAAAAATTAAAAGTCACTTTGCTTGTAATGTCTCTGCTAAGCTTAAGAAAACAAAGCTGCATTTGGGAGGCTGAGGCGGGCAGATCACAAGGTCAGGAGATTGAGACCATCCTGGCCAACATGGTGAAACCTCATCTCTACTAAAAATACAAAAATTAGCTGGGTGTGGTGGCGCGTGCCTGTAATCCCAGCTACTCAGGAGGCTGAGGCAGGAGAATAGCTTGAACCAGGGAGTCAGAGGTTGCAGTGAGCCGAGATCATGCCACTGCAAAAAAGAAAGAAAGAAAGAAAGAGAGAGAGAGAGAGAAAGAAAACAAATCTGCATTTCTGAATTTAAAAAATACAATGAACTTAAAATATCGAATTCCTCATCTCTTCTCTTGTATCGTGATAGCAAACAACATCCAGTTCTGCCAGCCTCATCTCAGCCAAGACTCCTACAAACAGGTGCAACTCTCTCTCAGCCTCAGTTTTCCCACCTGCAAAGTGGGGATGATAACAATACCTGCCCCCTTTTAAGCCTTAAGACACTTACTTATTATCAGATTGACTTATACTAATTAAGTCCTCTTAGCAACATAAGGAGGACTTCATTCTTCTGCAACTGACAAACTGGTTTCTAACACAAACTTTTGTACTTCCTATTGTATTTTGTATTATCTCTCATTATCCCCAATTTACTACAGCCAGAACCTTATATGGCCTTGAATGATTTCTAATTAAATACCCTCCATTTCAGATATACTCCTTAGCAGAAACAAAACAAAACAAAAAAAGTCAGCAGATTCTCCAAACTATGCGCCTCAATCTGGAGTTTCTGACCAGTTTTGCTCAGAAGATGTCCTGTTACCTTCTCAAAGACGATTTCCACCATGGGTGACACAGGCAGAAAAGTGATGTCTCCCAGAAGCCGCTTTCACCTTTCTCTCTTTCTTCTCCTCTGGGCCTCAGGACGTCTCACTGCCATCCAGTTTTTAGAACTTAAACCACAGAAACTGCCTTAGTGGGGAGAAAGTGCTGGGCTTAAGTCAGTTTCTATTTCAAATGCCATTCACTGAAAGCTATCTCCCGCCCTCGGCAAGCCCTCTTTATCAAATAGGCAGCTTCTGTACCATGCCTAGGACCAAGGAGCTTTCAGATGGCCTATAAAAATTTTTGAGACCTGAAAAAAAAAAAGAATTGACCCCAAAATATGAAAATAAAAATGAATAAAACAGAATTAAAGAGCATTTAATTAAATGTCTGCAAACTAAAAATTAATGCTGACATCAGTAGTTGATAAAATGCTAGTATTCATAAAAATATAATAGTAATTACATTTGAAAACATTTAGTGGATCAGATTATTTTCCTTCAAAAGAGTTCCCAAGCATGTACTATGCTTGCTGAGAAACTATAACTGATTACAAATTAAGTGGTTTGATTGTAGCTAAATCATTTCAGAAACAAAATTATCTTTTAAAAATTTTTTAGAAAAAACTCAGGGTACCATGGGTGCATTTCAGTATAACTGATATGATTATGACCTCTCAAAGAAGGAGTACTTGGAAATTTGAATACAGGCTGCGTGTTAGATGGTATTAGGGAATGATTGTCAATTGTCTTACTTGGGATAATAGTATTGAGGTTAAGTGGGAGAATCTTAGAAGATACATATGGAAGTATTTAGGGGTGAAGTGTCCTGATGTCAACAATCTGCTTTCAGAATGTTCTGCGAAATAACAACAACTATACTTTAAGGGGGAACTAATTTCCTTAATTCTGGTTACGGTAGCCTTGAATATTTATAATAATCTCCACCTCTTCACACTCAGTATGCTCTATTTGAATGTTATTTGTTTTCTACATAATCATCCTTTTCCCCAAAGTGTTTGCCATCTGAAAATCACTTAGTATGTCAGCTACCTACTTTCAAAAGGTTCTGCAAAATAATAACAAATGTGTGTGAATCCTTATACTATACTACACACACACACACACACATACAGAGAGAGAGAGAATAAATGTAGCAGAATGTTAACAAATGCTTTGAAAACTGTAACAAAGCAGGCAACAGGCTACAGAATGTTGGCAGCTGAAGGGCATTATTTGGATAATATGGTCAGAAAAATCCTCTCAGTAGGGTAACAACTGAACCAGATCTGAATGAAGTGAAGGAACAAGCTCCGTGAAGATTTGAAGGAAGAGTATCCCGCTCAGGGAGGCAGCACATGCAAAGGTCCTGAGGCAGGACTTCACAACACTTGATATTATCCAACTAAATGATGTTTTGTTAATCTGGTGAAAGTAAAATGGATTCTAATGATTTTAGTTTGTATTTTTCTGTTTACTAATGAGCAACTTTCATTTCTTTGTTAAATTCTGGTCATGTGTTGTTTTCTTGAAATTCTTGTCAGGTCTTTCATTTGTCTGTTGGGTTCTTTGTCTTTTTCTTACTGATCTGTAAAGTTCTATATGTTCTGGATATGATTCCTTTGCTGATCATATGTGAGGCAAATATCTTCTCTCTGTTTATAGATCGTCTCTTCACTCTTTTTACAGTGTCTTTCAAAGAACAGATTTTTTTTTTTTTTTTTTTTTTTTTTTTGAGATGGAGTCTCACTCTGTTGCCCAGGCTGGAGTGCAGTGGTGCAATCTTGGCTCACTGCAACCTCCACCTCCTGAATTCAAGCGATTCTCCTGCCTCAGCCTCCCAAGTAGCTGGGATTACAGGTGCCTGCCACCACACCTGGATAATTTTTGTATTTTTAGTAGAGATGGGGTTTCTGCATGTTGGCCAGGCTGGTGTCCAACTCCTGACCTCAGGTGATCCACCCGCCTCAGCCTCCCAATGTGCTGGGATTACAGGTGTGAGCCACTGCAGCTGGCCAGATGTTCTTAATTTTAATACAACTGAATTTATTGATAATTTTATTTATGGTGTGTGCTTTTGTGTCTTGTTTAATAACATTTTTCTTACTCTGAAGTAAAAAAAAACTGTTCCATCTCTATGTTATTCTAAATGTTCTATGGCTGTATTTTTCACATTAGAAAAATGAAGTATTTAATCCACCTATAACTGATTTTTGTATAGTATGAATTGAAGATCTAATTCTGTATTTTTTATATGAATATCTAATTGTCCTGGCACCATTTATTAAATCACCGTCTCTTTCCCTATTGAACAATAGCGACCACTCTATCATCAATGAAGGCTCCATACATGCCTGGGTCTGTTTCTGGGCAATTTCATTTAATTGGCCTATTTGTCTGTTTCTGGCCAATACTACATGTCCTTAATTCCTAAAGCTTTCTAACTTGATATTTGGTAGGTCAAGTCCCACATCTTGCTCTTCATCCACAGTTTTGGTAATTCTTGGGCCTTTGTTTTTTACCTAAATTTTAGATTCAACTCATCAAATAAAAAACAATGTTGGGATTTTAATTGGAATGCTTTGAATTTATCAGTCCACTTAAGAGAATCAATATCTTAACAATGTTGAGTTTTCCTGGCCAAGAATATGATAAATCTTTCCATTTATTTAGGTTTTCTTTAAGTCTTTCTTTCTTTTTGAGACAGAGTCTCACTCTGTCGAGTGCAGTGGCCTAATCATAGCTTATTGCAGACTTGAACTCCTGGGCTCAAGTAATCTTCCTGGCTTAGCATTCCAAGTAGCTGGGACTATCAGTGTACCCCACCATGACTGGCTAATTTTTTTTCTTTTACTTTTTGTAGAAACAGGGTCTTGCTATATTGCCCAGGCTGATTGCAAACTCCTGGGCTCAAACAATCCTCCCACCTCTGCCTCCCAAAGTGTTGGGATTAGAGGTAAGAGCCACCATCCCCTGCTCTTTAATGTCTTTCAGTGAAGTTTTATAATTTTCTTCTTAAAGGGTTCGATTGATTGAATTCTTTTTTTTCTCGCTCTGTCACCCAGGCTGGAGTGCAGTGGCATGATCTTGTCTCGTCTCACTGCAACCTCTGCAGTGTTCAAGTGATTCTTGTGCCTCAGCCTCCCGAGTAGCTGAGATTACAGATGTGTGCCACCACGCCTGGCTAATTTTTGTGTTCTTAGTAGAGACAGCGTTTCACAATGTTGGCCAGGCTGGTCTGGAACTCCTGGCCTCAAGTGATTCTCTTGTCTTGGTCTCCCAAAGTGCTAGGATTACAAATGTGAGCCACTGTGCCTGGCCAATTTGTATATATTAATTTTGTATTGAAGAACCAAGTGAAACATTTATTAATTCTAATTATTGGAGATTCCTTTTGGTGTTCTACAAAAATTATATCACCTTCAAATAAAAATAGCTTTTTTCATTCTTTCCAACTCCTATACATTTTTTGCATTTCTCTTGTTTTATTGCAATGGGCAAGATGTTCAGCATATTATTGAACAAGAGAGGTGACAGCTGACATCCATGTCTTTTTCTTTATCTAAAGTAGAATGCTTTTGACATTTCACCATTAAATATGATGTCTGCTGTAGGTTTTTAACAAATACTGTTTTTTTTTTCTTTTTTTCTTGTTAACCACCCCTCTCCTCCCCAGCCTCACCCTGCTTGTTTTGAAGTTATATAACTTTATTACTTGGCTCCGTACTGGGACAGGTGCTTAATATAGTATCTCATTTAATCTTCACAATAACCTTTATGAGACAGGTATTATTGCTTCTCTTAGAGAAGTTAACTTTACTAAAATAATATTGCTAGAAGGAATAGAGCAATGGAATACGGCAAGAATTTAAAACCAGGATTGTCTGATTCTGCAGCCTCTGCTCTTCCCAGAAACCTTTGCTGCCTAATCCTTGGGTTAAAATTTATCCAATACAGGGAACCTTAAAGGAGATGAATCAGAGTAGCCGGAGGATAGAGAAGGTGGGTAAAGAAAGGAAGTGAAAAGAAACGGAAATTCATATGGACAGTGAGAGCCACCTCACCCCTGGCATGTGATTTTGAATTTGCAGGAAGCAGGCATGTCACCTTGACTAGGCTGCCTTCTCCTCCAAATGCCTTCTTCCAAGACCTCCTGAGGTGTCTGTAGCTGTGGCAATCCACCTAGCTATTGGTTGATAATGCAGACACAGCATTTTCCACTGCTTTCTGCTCCCACCCAATCACAATTGCCCCCTTGCCTCCCTCCCTCTTTCCCCTTCCTTCCTTCCTTCCTTCCTTCCTTCCTTCCTTTCCTTTTTCTTTCTTTTCCTTTTTCTTTCTTTCCTTTTTTACCACCAAATTGGCTCCTCTGATTGCTTTTTCCTGGAAATCATCCACCCATCATGCAAGTCCTGTGTTAACACTTGTTATTCCTATTTTGCACTCATGTTTAGCCTTGCATTTCCTTTGATGAAGAGGAATACAT
Organism: Macaca thibetana thibetana; assembly: GCF_024542745.1. Lineage (NCBI taxonomy): Eukaryota > Metazoa > Chordata > Mammalia > Primates > Cercopithecidae > Macaca > Macaca thibetana. Next base: position 50,042,720 of record NC_065582.1, on the reverse strand, counting down.
AGGAGATGGAGATTCATAGGGAAGTTTCATTCTTTTATTTTGTAAATATTAAACAAGCATCCCTTATGTTTCACACACTGTGTAAGGGACTAAGGATGTAGCAATAAACAAGACAGGCAAAGGTTGTTCCCCAGTGATGCTTATATTACAGTGTCAGAAGACAGACAAATAACAAATACACAAAATAACTGTGGATTAGGGATAACAATGAAACACTCTGGTGGTAAGACAGCGGGTAAGTGGAGGAGGCCTTCTGAGACATGAGGGTTGGGGAAGGCATCTCTGATGAGGGCAGTGTGAGTCAAGGGCTGAAGGGTGTGAGAGAGAAGCTGTGCAAAGAGCTAGGGGCAAACAGGCAGAGGAATCAGCAGGTATAAAGGCCTGGAGCCAGGAAAATGGTTGGCAAGTTTGAGGAACAGAAGGTCTGGCTGGAGTACAGTGGATCGGGGAGAACTGACTGAATGATACTGGAGAGGGAGCAGGAGCCAGTCCATTGTAAATAGTTTGGATTTTATTCTAGCTGCAATGGAAAGCCATTGAAGTGTTTCAGCAGGATGATGGCAAGATGTGCTTTACTATTTTTTTTTTTTTTGAGACAGGGTCTCACTCTGTTGCCTAAGGCTGGAGTGCAGTAGCACAATCACAGCTCATTGCAGCCTTGGCTTCCTGTGCTTAAGTAATCCTCCCACCTCAGCCTCCCAAGTATCTGGGACTACAGGCAAGTGCCACCAGGCCTGGCTACTTTTTGTATTTTTTGTAGAGACGGGGTTTTGCTATGTTGTCCAGGCTGGTCTCGAACTCCTGGGCTCAAGTGATCCACCCACCTTGGTCTCCCGGAGTGCTGAAATTACAGGTGTAACCCACTGCGTCTGGTTGCTTTACTGTTTTACATTACTTTGGTTGCTTTGTGAAAAGTGGGTTGGAGGGTAAGCAATGAAGGCAGCATGCCAATGGACTCTATTTCTTGTACATAACTTTTCTGGAGGCTGACTCAGTGACTGCCTGCCTCCCTTGCTTAACCTACCGTTGGCCAAAACTGAATCTGGTGGCCAGCCTTAGCTGCAAGAGATCCTTGGAATGTAACTATTTTAGGCACAGGAAGACAAGGGGAAAATGGCTTGTGAATGTCTTTTGGGTAGGCAATCCACAGTATCTGCCACTAGGGTCATCTGCCCTGTATCTGAAACAAGACTGTGAAATAGATGTGGCAATTCTTATTTGATTAATTTATAAAGGGGGAATGGCACTATAGCCAGAATATGATATTACAGATTGTAAGCAGTATTTAAAATAGACATATTTTTCTAGATTAATGCACAATCTCTTTCATTCATTCTTTTGTACTTTTTTCCTTTAACCAGTTTGGATGGAAATCTCTCCAAGTAATACCATTTCTACTATGAAAATTAAATGAATTAACAAATGAAAAGTACCCAGTTCAGTGCTTGCTGCAGAGTAAGCCATTCAATAAGTTACAGCTATTGTTTCTCCAGAAATTCAAGGAAAGCAACCGCAAGCTCATGGGGTATTTATTCACCTGGCTGTCTTCTTTTAGAGGTTACATCAGGACAGATTCATTACCTTCGAAAATTTTCCTCGGCAATCAGAGAATTGCTTAGTGAGTAGGAAATCAGAACCAGGGGCAATGTATCAGTCCATTTCCACACTGCCTTAAAAATACTACCGGAGACTGGGTAATTTATAAACGAAAGAGGTTTAATTGACTCACAGTTCTGCATGGCTGGGGAGGCCTCAGGAAACTTACAATCATGGCAAAAGGCAAAGAGGAAGCAGGCACCTTCTTCACAAGGCAGCAGGAGAGAGAGAGCAGGGGAAACTGTCACTTTTAAACCATCAGGTCTCATGAGAACTCCCTCACTATCATGAGAACAGCATGGGGGAAAACACTCCCATGATTCACTTACCTCCTATCAGATCCCTCCCACCACATGTGGGGATTACAATTCAAGATGAGATTTGGGTGGGGACACAGATCCAAACCATATCAGGGAGTTTTCAGTTATATAAATGTAATGTTTGATGATCTCTGATATATCCACTTTATAATAGGGATTAGTTGCCAGTAGGGCCAGAAAATTCAAGGAGCGTGATTGCTTGGGCAGAGTTAGGAAATATTTGCCTCTGTGACACTTTTTCCGTATGTTTATACCTAATAACCTGGGTTAAAATTGTTTTGTAATTTTTTATTGTGGAGATTTCAAAAACATATAAAAACACACATATAAGATCATGAACTCCTTGTACTCATCACCCAGCTGAAATCCTTATCCACACGTAGCCAATCTGGTTTTATTTACACCTACACTTCACTTCCCTTACCTCCCATATTAGACTGAAGAAAATTCCAAATATCCTGATTGTTTTAAAAGATATTTTATCTAATCAAGTCCTGCTGGTTTGAGGGTCTTTTTCCCCGCTCTGGTGACTTTATTTATTGATTTCTCTCTTATTAGGTATCTCTTTTCAGATCTTAAAATGGCTCCCAGAGTGTGATTTTGAGTTCCTGAGGGAAGCCTATGTTCTGACAATTGCCATTATCATTAGGCAGAGTACACTCCATTCGCTTTTATCTTCTCTTAATTACTCAGGAACATCATGATGAGCGTCAGCCCTCGGGCTGCACTGTAAGGAGGAATGCCAGCTTTTCTGGTTCTGCCCAGGGCGCCCGATCCAGATGTGGGATCTTTGGGAGTGGAGCCCAATCATCTGCATCTTTTACACATTCCCAGGTGTTTCTTCTGGCCACTGAAATTGGAGAAGCAACTGGCTGCTAACATTTTCAGAGATTATTAAGATACATAGATCTCAAGCCATGGTGTTGAAAAGCCAACAGGAGACTTTTAGAAACCCAACTGCATTTTTCTAAATCTTCTCCATCCTCTCTCTTTTGCTGGCTCTGACTTTTCACTGGGTCAGAGACTCTAAGGCTGGAACCTGATGTTCCACGGGGACTGTGTTATGGTTGTTCTTCTACAGAGTAAAGTGCATGAACTGAAATAGCTATTGACTGCTCAGAAGTCACTCAGTCTCAGGTTTCTGGCTGTGTTCCACATAGCTGTAGGTTCTGTAATCTTACCTAGATAAGTTGTGTTCATGTACACACACACACATACACACACACACACACACACACAGAGTCCAAGTGCTATAATAATTCTGATGTGTAAAGAAATTTCAGAGGCCAAGCACAGTGGCTTATGCCTATAATGCCCAGCCAGTACTAATAATCTTATAACCCATGTTTTACAGATAACTGTGCTCTAGGCAGAGAGAGATTTTAAAGAGCTGTATGACACGGAAATGCTTCTGTTTGTTTTAAAAGATAAACCAGTTTTGTTCAACTTTGTTTACTGTAGGCTCCAGAAGTGCTATTAGCCCTCTTGAAATTTGGGCTTGTTTAAAAACAAAGCCCGGGTGCAGTGGCTCATCCCTGCAATTCCAGCACTTTGGGAGGCCAAGGTGGGCAAATCACCTGAGGTCGGGAGTTTGAGACCAGCCTGACCAACAGAGTGAAACCCCATCTCTACTAAAAACACAAAAATTAGCCGGGTGTGGTGGCAGGCGCCTGTAATCCCAGCTACTCGGGAGGCTGAGGCAGGAGAATCGTTTAAACATGGCAGGCGGAGGTTGCAGTGAGCCGAGATTGCGCCATTACTAAATTCTAGCCTGGGCAACAAGAGCGAAACTCCGTCTCAAAAAAATAAATAAATAAATAAAGCCCTGGAAGTGGTGTCTTAATTTAGCTAATCAAAGTTCAAATTGATGATAGGAAAGAATGTCAGCTGAGTTTTCATGTTTTTTTTTTTTAATTTTATTTTTCTTTTTTACAAAGTCTTGCTCTTGTCCCCCAGCTGGAGTGCAATGGCATGATCTCAGCTCACTGTAATCTCCGCCTCCCAGGTTCAAGCGATTCTCCTGCCTCAGCCTCCTGAGTAGCTGGGATTACAGGCGCCTGCCACCATGCCTGGCTAATTTTTGTATTTTTAGTAGAGACAGGGTTTCACCATGTTGGCCAGGCTGGTCTTGAACTCCTGAGCTCAGGTGATCCACCCGCCTCAGCCTCCCAATGTGCTAGGATTTTTGTTTTGTTTTGTTTTGTTTTGTTTGAGATAGAGTTTCACTCTTGTTGCCCAGACTGGAGTGCAATGGCATGATCTCACTCACTGCAACCTCTGCCTCCCAGGTTCAAGCGATTTTCCTGCCTCAGCCTCCCAAGTTGCTGGGATTACAGGCGTGCACCACCACACCCAGCTAATTTTTGTATTTTTAGTAGAGACAGGGTTTCACCATGTTGGCCAGCCTGGTCTCGAACTCGCGACCTCAGGTGATCCGCCCACCTTGGCCTCCTAAAGTGCTGGGATTACAGGCGTGAGCCACCGAGCTTGGCCCTCTGCTGGGAATTTTTTTTTTTTTTTTTTTGAGACAGAGTCTTGCCCTGTGACCCAGACTGGAGTACAATGGCACTGATCTTGGCTCACTGCAACCTCCACCTCCTGTGTTCAGATTTTAAAATGTGTTAAATCATCCTTTCCCTAGAGATGTTTGTTTTACAGCATGTCAGAAACAGTATGAGACTAAATCCTCACCACAAGAGGGAGCTGGACCATGAAGAAATTAATGGACTGTTTTGGAAATAGAAATAAAAACTGAGAAAGTGCAGGAGATTTACAGTAAGACCATCAGTATCATCAGTGGTGACCGTTATTTGCACTAAGTGATTACTTCATTCTTTCAGTTGCTCAGATCAAAAAATCCCTGATTCCTTACTTCCTATTATATTAAAGCATGTCTTTTAATGCTGACGCTTTGACATCTAGGGCCTTGCAGGCTCTGGAGGGACTGCCCCTACCAGGGCTAGCTGATTCCCAAACATAGCAAAGGGCTGGCGCCTTTCACATGCAATGCAACCAAATCAGCTTCTGTGCCTGCAAGCACTTCCTTCCCAGGCGTCTTCCACTCCATGCCACCATCACCCCAGGGCCAGGTACCAGACAGCTAAAGACAGCCGGTATACCCCAGAATCTATTGAAGTTATTCAAGCTAGCCAATCCCAGGCCTGCTGACTGCCTCTCCATTTCTTCCCGCAGACACCACAATGCAGGCTCTTGCCCACATTTCCTCTTCACTCCATCTACCTCCTACTTGATCCTGGTGCTTCCCCATATGGCCCCTGTAACATGGTGTGCCTCCTCCTCTTGGGAACTGTGAATAACAAACTATTGTTGGGTTTCAGAAAACAATACCCGAAAATGAAGGCCTCAGGGGTAGCTTCAGGAGCAAAGGTTTTTCTCTGACTTTCTCCTGCCCTTCTGTCTCTGAGTCCCATCCTTCCCAGAGGCTGCCTATAGACCCCAAGGCAGATCCTGGCAACCAGACCATTTTTCCCCTAAGCCATAAAACCTAAAAATATCACTCGAACTTTCCCTCTGCCTTTCTGTGTAAAAACTGACCATAAAGAAATTATCTCACGCTTGTAATCCCAGCACTTTGGGAGGCCAAGGTGGGCAGATCTTTTGAGGTCAGGAGTTTGAGACCAGCCTGGCCAACACGGTGAAATCCTGTCTCTACTACAAATACAAAAATTAGGCACGAGAATTGTTTGAACCCAGGAGGCAGAGGTCGCAGGGAGGCAGAGGCTGCAGTGAGCCGAGATTGTACCACTGTACACCAGCCTGAGCAACAAAGCAAGACTGTCTCAAAAAGAAAAAGAAATTATCTGACCTACCTTGTTTGACTATAGTCAGAAGACCCCCATTCCAGAAAGGGCCCTAAAGTTGCCTTTGCAAAATTATAGTCAGGGAAATCTGACATAACTGACTATCTTGCTTCTACCAGGCTAACTTGCTTTTGCTCATTCTTGTGTGGAGGCCATAACAGTCCTTTCCTCGAACTGCTCCCCTCCTTGTTCAAAAATGGAAATCGAATTTGTAAAGACTAACAAGAGGACGCGAGGTTAGAACGATGGTAGAGGCTTGAACTTTGCTAAAGAAAGGGTTGAGTTAAACAATGACCTGCCATTGCCGAGCTTGTTTTTCTGTAAGTTGCTTACTGCCCCAGAGTCACAAGATTTATAACTTCCCCAACTACTCCTGTAGATAACATTACTACTGTGAAACCTGAAGAACCAGTCTTTGAGATATTTTTCAGATTTAGCATTCAGCAGACCAAGAGATGCCACCTGGTCCCAAGACCCCCTAGTCCCAGGAACTGATTCGGCTGCATGAAGACAATTTAGACACCCCTGTGATTTTATCCAAAGCCAATCAATCCTTTCAGTTCCCCAGCCCCCTTCCCACCAAAGTACCCTTAAAAACCCCAGCCTCTAAATTCTCGGGGAGGTAGATTTGAGAAATTTCTCCTGTCCTCCTGCTTGGCTGGCCTTGTGATCATTAAAAGTCTTCCTTTGCTGCAACATCTGCTGTTCTCGGTGCATTGTTTTTTTTTCAGGGCAGTGGGCAAGAAGAGCCCATTGGGTTGTGACAACCCTGCCCCATACCCAGAAGAAAGGAATGCATGCTCAGAGAGGCCAAGAAGAATCTAGACGGAGAGGTTTGGCTAGGTTTCCCCACTCAGCCTGTTAGCATTAGATCGTGCCCTTTTTGTCCAATCATATTTCATACTTCATTGAACCTAAGCATAAAAATGGCCAATTTCCCCTATATCTTTGGATCATCATTCTAAAGGCTCTTGTGTATTCACATTAAATAAATGTATGTGCTTTTTCTCCAATTAATCTGCCTTTTGATTTTGAGTTGATTTTTCAGCAAATTTCTGAGAGCGGGATTTGTCTCCTGATCTGTTGGCCTCACTATTCCTGAATAATCAGTGAAATGCCTAATGCCACATCTCAGCACATTCTACTGTTTCCTCCTATGATGTACCCCAATTCAACCACTTCTCCTCACCATGGCCCCTCTGTCCTGCCCACCATCATCATGAACCCCCTGCTTCCACCTGGGTCCCTACTCCCACTCCAACCTATTCTCAGTACAACAGCCTGAGTGATCCTTTTACATGCGGGAGGAAGATCTTGTCATTCTTCTGCTGAGATCCCTCCAGTGAAAGGGCTAACAGCAATTACGATTTCTAAAACATTTTCAGAACCCGCAGTAAACTAAGTTTAAGAAAGCTGGTGGTTTTTGTTTGTTTGTTTGTTTGTTTGAGACGGAGTCTCACTCTGTCGTCCAGGCTGGAGTGCCGTGGCGCCATCTCAGCTCACTGCAACCTCCGCCTCCCAGGTGCAAGCGATTCTCCTGCCTCAGCCTCCTGAGTAGATGGGATTACAGGCACGCGCCACCACACCCGGCTAGTTTTTGTATTTTCAGTAGAGACGGGGTTTTGCCATGTTGGCCAGGCTGGTTTCAAACTCCTGACCTCAGGTGATCTGCCAGCCTTGGCCTCCCAAAGTGCTGGGATTACAGGTGTGAGCCACCGTGCCTGGCCAGTGTTCTTAAAAACAAACAAAAGTGTTTTTACTTCACTGGTTGGCTTCCCCTCGCACTCTGAGTTTAAAACAAAGTCCTTAAAATGGTTTTCGGGGCCCCTGTAGAATTTGATTCTCTTCTCTCCCCACTGGCCAGTCCCCTGGCCTCTTGAGCTTCCTCGAGCATTCCCACCTCAGCTCGTGGCTCTCTGTGGCCCCCTCAGCCTGAAATGTTTCCCCTGGAATCTCCATAATTTGTTCTCTCCCTCAGGAAATGAGAGCTTCCCTGACCTTCACCCACAAAAAAATAGCACCCCTCTTGGCTCTGCACACCTCCTCACCCTCTTTATTGCCCTCTCTTTGTCCCATACCACTTACCTGGGCACATACAGTCACTTACTTGCTTCTTGTCAGTTTCCCTCACTAAAATGCAAGCTCCACAAAGGCAGGGATTTTGTTTTTATTCACTGCTGATTTGCTAATGGCCCAGAAGAGGAACTGCTATGTGGTAAAGCTTAAGAAATTCGTGCTGGACTTGGATGAAGCTGGAGGCCATTATTTTAAGTGAAGTAACTCAGGAGTGAAAAACCAAAACCCGTTATGTTTTCACTTATAAGTGGGAGCTAAGCTATGAGTACGCAGAGGCATTCAGAGTGACATAATGGACTTCAGAGACTCAGATGGGGGAGGGTGGGAGGGAGCTAGGGATAAAAATGTACATATTAGGTACAATGTATGTTACTCAAGTGATAGCTGCACTAACATTTCAGAATTCACCACTGTATAATTCATCCATGTAACAAAAAACCACTTGTACCCCAAAAGCTATTGAAATATATATTTTAAAAAGTATTCCAAAAAAAACCCCCCAAATAAATAAATAAATAAAGGTACTCTAGCTCAGTCATTCCCACATCACATGCCTAGAAAGTGCTTTGTGCACATTCAGGAAGATATGCCTAGTGATCCCCGCAGAGCCTGTCATCTAAGGGAGCCGCCAGCTAGATGCTTCACTCATTAAACAATCGAGAACACACAATAATGGTCTGGCAGTGTCCATCCGCATGTGACAGAGCAGCAGGGACAGGGCAGGTCCCGAAGAGTCAGGCCAGGCTTCCTGGGGGACTGCTTGGAAGGAGGCAGGTTGTGGCTATGCCTGGAAAGGTGGCATCCCATCCCAGAGCAGGCGGGACAAAGTTAGTGAGCTCACTCCATGGGTCAAAATTAAATCTTTCCCCCCCCCCCAGTTATCATTATAGTTTAATTTTACAAATAGAAAAAAACAGGCACAAAGAAGTTATGTCATATAGCTAGAAATGGCAAGGCTGGGATTTCAACCTAAGACAGTTACCAAAATTCTCCTAATCATTACAATCTACTGACTCCCATTCATGCATTCACTCTACAAGTATTTATTGAGTGCTTACTGTGTATCAAATGTTAAGGATATGTTAGTGAATAAAATGAACTAAAATCCCTGTCTATGCTAGAGGGAGAAGAAAGACAATCAACAATCAACATAATATAACTAAATTCTTCGGTATGCTAGAAGGTAATGAGAAGCATGGTGAAAAATAAAGGAGGGTAAAGTGGCCTTGGAATGCTGGGGGAGGAGAATGTTGCAGTTTAAGTGGGGTGGTCAATGAAGTCCTCATGCAGCAAAGACTTGAAGGGCACAAGGGCAGAGCCTGTGGCTCTTTGGGAGAAAGACATGCCTGAGAGTGGGGCAAGCCTGGCTCTCCTGGACTGCAAGGGGGTGGGTGTGGTTGGAGCACAGGAAGGAAGAGAGAGAGAGAGGACATGCAAACAGTCTTCTGAACCCCAGAGCAAATCCATATTTGCCAGAGAGCAATCAAAAGCCCAACATCACACAGACAGTGGCAAAGCCGGGTGAAACCAGTCTGACTCCAGATCCCAAGTCCTTTCCACCACACAACCCTCCCTCTGCCACAGCAGAGAGGCAGGAAGAGAGCAGCAGAGGCGGGAAGAGGGAAACCCCATAACGGAAGATGCTTCACGTGTTGGAGGCAAAGGATGAGAAATAAGATGGGATGGAGAAGCTATGCTGGAAACCCAGGCAGAGGAGGTGGAAGTTGGGGATCAGGATAGAAATGGGCTGAATGGATAGAAATTATAAGAAGCTGGTCTTGCAGGGAGCGGTGGCTCACGCCTGTAATCCTAACATTTTGAGAGACTGAGGCCGGCGGATTGCTTGAGCTCAGTTTGAGACCAGCCTGGGCAACACGGTGAAACCCCATCTCCACTAAAATACAAATAATCAGCCGGGCGTGGCGGCATGCTCCTCTAGTCCCAGCTACTCGGGAGCCTGAGGCAGGAGAGTTGCTTGAACTTGGGAGCCGGAGGTTGCAATGAGCTGAAATCGCACCACTGCACTCCAGTCTGGGCGAAAGAGTGAGAATCCGTCTCAGAAAAAAAGAAAAAAAAGAAGCTGGTCTGTGTGTTGCATGGATTGGATCAAAGAGGGACCCAGTCAGAAAGATCAGCTGATTGGTAGGCTAAGTGGATGATGATCAAGGGCAAGGAAGACCAGGATATTAAAGGTTGGCCTTAACCCATGGAGAGCAAGAAGAGAGAAGGGTAGGAGAGAGAGCTCCCATAAGTATGGTTAGGAGAGCAGCCAGGAGCCCAGCTGCCCGGCTTCGGACTCTGCCTCTATGGCTTCCTAGTTCTGCGACCATGTACCTTAACATCTCTATGCCTCAGTTTTTCTTCCTGTAAAATGGTGTGGTAACGGTACCTATATCATATGGTTGTTGAAAAGATTAAATGAATAATCTAAAACACTTAAAACTGCCTGATAAACTCTAGATAAATATATCTTTGTATACACTCCTCCACAGCCCCTACTGATAAATTGATTTGAATTATTTTTTTAAATCCATTTATTTATTTGAAGAGACTAACCTCTCTTCTTCTCTGAGGAAAATAAGAAAACAAAACTCATGATGCAGATGAGGCAGACACTGTGAGTGGTTACCCCAACTATCATTTCCCTTTCCTACTTGCTGGGAGAGCCCCACACTGGTTCAGGCTACACAGCCATATGCTTCACTCAGATAATCATAGTGCCCCTGTAGCCATTGCCAGTGATTGGCTTAGGTTTTCTCAGTGAGAGAGGCCATAGAAGAGATTTTCCTTTTCATCTATTGGATGTTGCCAAATTGGCTGTGATGGCTGAAACCCGGGCAGCCATGTCGTGGCTGTGAGGTGAGCTAGCCCCTGAAGGCAAAGAAGACAAGCTGAGAATGGCAGAGTGGAAAGATGGGAAGAACTTGGTGGAGCTGCTGAATTAACTGTAGGAATACTCAGCACTTCTTGTTATGCGAATTAGTAAACCTTCTTTATTACGTAGGCCATACTGAGTTGGGCTTTGATGTTTCTTGAAGCTGGAAGCATTCTGATACTTACAGAAGTAAAAATTTGGTAGCAATCTAGATGGATCCATTAATCGTTTTCTATGTACATTATAAGAAGTGAAGCTCTAAATTCAAAACCCTGGCTTTCGGTTTTTGTAAATAAATAAAACTTTAGGAAAAACACATTTACCGAGCATACCACTATGTTGTGAGGGAATTACCATGATCTATCTATATCTGTCTATCTATCTATCTATCTATCTCTATATCTATCATCTATCTATCTCTGTCTCTATTTATATCTATCTCTATCTATCTCTATCTGTCTATATCTATCATCTATCTATCTATATATATCATCTAACTCTATATCTATCACCTATCTATATCTACCTATCTCTATCTCTATCTATATATAATCATCATCTATCTATATCTATCTATCTATATCATCTATCTATATCTATCTATCATCTATCTATATCTATCTATCTATCTGCAAGGTAACAGTCATTTTCTGAACTACTTTTGGAGCAGAACCCCCTTTTCTATTTTTTCTTTTTTTTCTGCTTCAAGAAGAGGAACAGAATTTCCTCTTCTTCCTCTTATTTTTCAACTACAGCCTTTTTACTGAACAACCCCAAATCAGTGAGATGCTGAGTTGAAACTAAATGAAACTATAGCATAGTCTTTCGATAGCTGTTACCTAGTTCTAGAGATGACTGCTGAAATAATTTCACATTTAATATAAACTAGCAGTCTGAATGATTCCAAACATTTAAAAAACCCAAAGGCAGATATTAGTAACCATCCCATCTATACTAATGGGATGGTATAACCATCCCATTAGTATAGATGGGATGGTTACTAATTTGATCTAACATAATTTTGTCTTGATTTTCACATTACCTCATTCTACAACCCTTGGGCCCAAATCAATCATCTTAATCCATGAAAGTTGCCGTATCTTTCACTTTCAAGGTTAGCTTCTTAAGCTTACCTCACTTTGTATTAAATTTTTAATCCTATATTCCTCGTTCCCACAAGGAGGAAGAATATTAATATTGCGATTTGACCCATGTGTGTTAGAGGGTGAAGCCCTGCCTGAAAGATCTAGCATGAGAATGTGTCTGTGCAGGTGGAAAAGCTGATCCAACATCAGTTTGGACTCAGTCATCTCACTCGTTTCTGTTTCCTTCCTTCTGTGGAAGGAAGTCTGATAAAATCAAGGATTGGGCAACTGAGGGAGGTAAAATAAGGCAGGAGATCTCATGGCCTAATTCAGTTTGAGGCCTAACTGTGCCTCATGTAGCCCTGCCAAACTTCCTAGAATTAACTTCTTTGGGGTCCTGGGCAGAAGGCCCAGCTAATAATGAAGTAGTGTGTTGACTCCCTTTGTCACTGGCTTTTGTGCTTTAGAAATGTTGATTGGCCGGGCGCGGTGACTCATGCCTGTAACTCTAGCACTTTGGGAGGCTGAGGCAGGCGGATCACTTGAGGTCAGGAGTTCGAGACCAGACTGGCCAACATGGTGAAACCCTGTCTTTACTAAAAATACAAAAATGAGCTGGGTGTGGTGGTATGTGCCTGTAATCCCAGCTACTTGGGAGGCTGAGGCAGGAATATCCCTTGAATCCCAGAGGTGGAGGTTGCAGTGAGCCAAGATTGCACCACTGCACTCCAGCCTGGGTGAGAGTGAGACTTCATCTCAGATTACAAAAAAAAAAAAAAAAAAAAAAAAGAGGAAATGTTGACTGTGATTAGGGCCAGAATAAGGGATTGCCAGGGTTCTCAGCTCAGACTCATCCTCAGACTGCTAAAATCTACCACAATATCTAACAAAATTTTTATATTTTCTTTAAATCGTGAATTGAATTTCCTGTCTTTCAGCTATTTGCTCTGATCATCTCATTCGCATTCCAGACCCTTACCATGTATGTATTCAATCCGACACTTTCTGTTGGTGTGGCTAATCCTTCTGGATTTATGGGTGTATGTGGAATCATATCAAATACACAGCAAGCTCCAAACTTTTCCGACTCATCCTCAGCTCTTACTAGAATGCTCTGAAAATGATAAATGGCTAATAATATTTTAAAACAACTTAAAATATAAAGTTCACTTAGTAATTTAAATATACAGGTAGACACATTATAAGAAAACCATTATTGCTTTTCTAACCTAGATGATCAAAGGAAGACAGCGACAGATGATTGTATATTTTGTTTAATACTTGCATTGTTTCTATAGCGCAATTATAGCAATCTTTAAATTTACTTTCATTACAAATATTTGTCAAGTTTTGTTTCAGAAACATTTTTCCTACTCTCTTGCATCATGCACCCAGACACACTACAAAAAACTCATTCATAACACAGTAAGGGCAAACATTACTCATGTAAACATCTTTCATAAATTTCCCATAATTAAAAAAAATCATAGAATTATAGATATTGAATAAGGCTCATAGATTTAGTTCAAATTCCACAAGAGACCAAAGATGCTCGTTAACTGTGATGGGGTTAACTTTTGGTTGCAATAAATGCCGAAAGCATACCCCCGGCTTCTACTCCTTAAACATACCTCACAACCTAATAAATGTATTTCAGGATAAAGAGAGAACATAGAAAACCCAGGAGGAAACTTTTGAAGAAGGGAGCTCAGAATTATGGACATAATTTTCCTATGTGATAAGCAGGCATTACGTAGTCCCTGTAGCTTCCCAATACATGAATCAAGGTTAATTATCGTAACCCAAAATGTAACCAAGTAGATATGTTGATACATTGGCATGTGTGTTCATATTGCTACTATACACAGTGAAAATTTATCCTAATATGTATCATTTCATTATATCCAGGACCAAAGTGGGAAAAAAAATACCCACTCAAGTTGAATATCATCATAAAGGAGTTTTTGTTTGTTTGTTTTTTCAATAACAAAAGAGTCAGGAGAGTTGGGAGGTATGTCCTAGGGATGTGATTGGTCTTGATATTTAACAACTTTGAACAACTGTGTGTAAAGTCACAGACAGAGGAAGCAAGGATTTTTGTTATCGGAGGACGTCTCTCTCTCTGGTTGGAAGTTTGGTGCTTGGGTGCATAGTCTTCCAGAGCTGAGACAGGAAATGTACTGTGCTGAGAAATGGGCCCCTTGCCAGATGCTCCCTTCTCCTTCCTCTCTGCGAGGCGGAAGTCAGAAGGTAGACATTGCTGGCAAAACTGTGAAGTCCCACCCTGGGGTCTGAACCCCAACTCCACTGAGGGCAGCCTCCCTGACGTGTGTGACTAGGCAGTAAGGGTGACGGTTGATGGCGGCCGGGAAACCCAGTTTCGAGGTTCACATGGCCAAGTCTGGCTTCTGATTCTGCTGCCCTGCAAAGAAATTGTGCTCCAGATAACTGCACCGGTGTCTCTAATGCCTCTGATTCACTCTCAGGCCCCTCAAAGGCCTGCAGTGATATCACTAAAAGGTGAACACACCTCCATTAGCACCTAACTTCCACCAGGAAGCGGCTGAGGCACTGGGGAAGCCTACGAGCTCTCTCCACGTCAGGTGCAACAACGTCGAGGAAGTTGCTGAGAGTCAGAGTTATTGTAGGCTTTTGATTTTTAAAAATCAAAATTGATCTGCATTACATCTCAATAGACTCAGATAATTCTCACCAAAATTTTTGTAATGTGTTTAAGTAGCACTGGAATAATTCAACTTCATTTAAATATATTCATTCTATCATGAAAATATTTCATACAAACATCTATTTACATACAAACACATTAAAATTTGTGAAAAGGGTTCCCACCCCTGTGGTTGTATGGCTTGAAATAGTTTCATTGCTTTGAATATGTATGCACACATTTGGCAAAAGAAAACTATTACAATTTAGTATTTTTGAAATTAAAAAAAGTGACACCGAGGTTCCAAATTCCTGAAGGGAAAGATAAAAGAAAAATAGTAATAATCTATCAAGGTACCCCAAGTAGATGTAGATTTGATATACTTTGTGAACCTTTGATCTGTGGCAAATAAACATTACAACTGTCAGTCTTGCAACATAGTTTTGCTTGTTTTTCTAAAACAAAAGATGTCTGGATTCTAAGTCACTACTCTTAAGACAGAAGCTTGAGGCAACTGTTTTAAAACAAAACAAAAGGGAAAAAACGATACCTCTACCTTCTCGGAAGATTTTAAATGCATGTTGCAGTGAGTGATTTAAATTTTTATATATTAAACGAAATTTACTAAAAGTGCCACATACTGTCTCCCGGAGAAGACAACCCTTTAATTCACTGTTCACAATTAATGCAATTTTAATAGTTCTATTTAAATGTTAAAAATGGTTACATTTGGCCTCATTGGCCTTTCCGGGTGGGTTGTTGGTGATAAGGAAATAGTTTTTCAAGTGTGAAGAACCCCCATAGGGCAAATAGGTTTAACTACAGTCCTAGACAGGTTCAAAGAGCTCTTGGAAAACTAATTTCCTTCTTAGTGTCTCGGGTAGATCAAGGATGAAGCAAGTTAAAATAAGAATAGGTACTACAAGACTCAAGAACTCCTCACTGCTTTCTTTTTGATCTCATCATTCCTTTGTGTCGGAAATTCAATCTTTCCAGTTGTTTTTGTTAGTCCATTCAAATGTCCATTTGGGGACATGCTCCTACAGGTTAGTTCCTATTCCTAACTCTAACACAAGATAATATTTCATCACAGAAAAGATGCTAAGGGAAGATCTGGTCATGCAGGAGTTGGACTGAGACAGCTCTGAGTGAATCTGCTTGAGATTACAGTGTCACACACACACAGGCTCCCGCTGCTTTTTAGGAGAGCATAAAGTCATTTCTTTATTCCCCACCACATGGAATCTTCCACGTCTGCTGTGATTCTGATGCTGATGAAATGACCAGATGCGGCGGCTTCCTGACATATTTCCTTCCCCAGCAGATGTAAAGTAGAAAAATACATTCTGAGTATTCTTTTCCACTTGCACTTAGGTTCAAACGAGAAACAAACCCTTCCGTCCTCAGCTGTTAATTCCTTATAGAACCTCCACTCTCTTGACTTCTTTCTCTACCTACAGAACTCAGTGAATCTCAAGCCCCACTCTGATTCCAACCTGTGACAGAGCCTTATATTTGGGAGTATGTGTGTGTGTGAGGGGAGGGGTGGGAGAGACAGAGCCAGAGACATAAGCAAACAGAGAGGGACACACAGAGGGAAAGCCAGACGGGGAAGGACCCGAGGACATGCACAGAGCCAGAGAGACTCAAGAGAGGACAGTGCAGAGGACTTGGAACAGGGAACAGGAGAGGGCAGATGGGGCTGCTGTTACATAGGACATCCAGGTGTTCTCACATATGCAGAGAGAAGAGGAAAGAGCAGGAGAAAGAAGAGCTGGAAGACACAGAGAGTATGAAGAGAGTTGGGAGGAAGACACAGTGAGGCTCAGCGAGGGCGCATTGCTTCCTCTGATTTGCGTGGAGGTCACAGACACACTGCTGAGTTTTAAGCTCAGAGTGTTACCATTCAATATCTCATCTGAAGAAATGATTAGCGGACTAATCACTACATTCAACTCTTCAATTCCTTTTATCCAATTTTGAAAAAAAATACCATTTGAATGGGATAGAGTAGCCCCTTAGGATGTAAATTGTACCCCACTGCAGCCAGGACCAGAATGCGATCACTCTCAGGAATGAAATCATTCAGAGCATGGCTGCATCGGGGGCATGACCAGCACTATCCTCTCCCTGACCTCATTCCCTGACCCGGCTGCACAACTCACCTGAGTGAGCTTAATGCAAACCATCTTTCTCCTGAAGACAGTCACTCCCTTTGGGACACATTTAAATTAAAGCACCTATCAGAATGCAAGTCCAGAGGCCCTGGCCCATCTGTCACAGTGTATAAAACGGTCTCTTTCTACAGAATAAAAGTGACCCTATCCTGGTGCCTTTAAATCTAAAAACTCTATTCAATTCCTTTGGTGGGCAATCTTTCTGGAAGCACCAACAACTTCCTCTCATGGGTGAACCATCGGCTTAAGCTTTCAAGCAGGGATCCAACTGGATCTCCCTGAAACCACTGCCCCCTAGCTGCAAAGTATGCAACTGGGTGCTCTAGGAAGCTTGGCCTTGCAAAGAAGGGAAGGGCAACTCTGTCAATGTGCCCAGGGGCCACCTGAACTGAAAGTCATGAGCAGCCTGGGATCAAGCACTTTTGTTGTAGTCTTCATAAAGCTATGTGCAACTGACAAGAAAGAGCAAACCTCCTTCTGCCTATGTCTTCACTCTTCTCCCACTGCAAGCCTTCTCTCATCAGCTGGAGCTCACTCTCCGCTATAGCTTGGAAGGCCTTAGCTTTCCAGACCAAACTGACTCAGGTGAAAGGAACCACAGCTGACAGCTGCAGATCAGCACAACAGCTGCTCTCCAGTTCTTCCAGCCACCACATCGAGGTGTCTAAAAGAGACATAGCTATGGCATGTGGTAAGGGTGCTTATAAAAAACAAAACTCTCAGAATTCATTCAGAGCAATCCCAGTGAAGTTACAGATCTAATTAGCTAAACTAAAAAACAGGGGTTTTCTCCTTATTTCTGCTGTTGTGATTACACATGGCTGGCAAAATGGCTGAAATGCTATTGATAGTGTTGCTTTTAAACTATACAGGTGTTCAGTCTTAGTTTACAATGTTTTGAAGCAGGTAAGTGCTTTGAAATTACAATGATGAAGAGTTTTAGCATCAAGGTTTGATTTGTACCTAGTAATCAGTATGTCTGCCTTAGTAGTACTGACTAAAAAAATTGCTTTTTGAATTCTGTTAGAATTCAAATTTGCTATTTGACTTCTGAATTCAATGCACTGTGTCACAAGCCTGACTGCACTATGTTATGTACATTTAATGTGTACTCAAGGAGAAAAAACTTACTAGCACTATTGAAAATATTGCAAAATTGCCACAGTTACTGCTTAGAAATACTAATTTTCTTCTCTTCTTTCTTAAAGTATATATTACAACTCTTCCATAACTTAATGCAAACAAAGTAAATTCATTTCTTCTCACATCTTAAAGCAAAGATATCTTTGTTTACATGCGAGAATAATATTCTATAATAATACCCTGGCCCTATGAGCCAGTACTTTATATTAGGACATAATAATAAAATGATGATATAGAAAGAACCAGAGAGACCTACACACTGCTATTGATGCAAAAATCCATTTGGAAGTTTTCTCTTGTAAAGGATATCTAAGAAAGAGAATAGGACTGAGGGGTGAAATGACTTTAGAAGTGGGCTTCTATTCACTAGGAAAAAAACAAAGCCATTCTATTGCAAGATACAGATCAAAGGTTAAAAGGCAAATTATACTACATTTAGAGAATAAAGATGTAGTAATTGTCAACCCTCAATATGGCACATATGCAAGTGTGGTAACACAATTTGCACTGGCCATAGGAAAAAAAGCACTATGGAAAAACCACTGACTAAAAATGACTGAAAAACCCCATTTCCCTGTTTCAGTCTAATCATTTGGCATCTCTGAATGTGGTACAGATTTAGACTTGAACCACCAAAGAACATCACGCTGTCTTATGTCAAATGCTTGACAATACCTCTCAGTAGGACGTTGTTGCAAGGCTAGCTAATTTTAAATCTGGTATGAGTAATACAGTCAAACCTAGTTAGTATGCGAGAAAGTCGTTGCTAACACATGGTGAGAGGATGTGACGTCACAGCATGAGCAGTCCCTGGTTGTCCCATTGTCGGATAAACGTAGTGCATAGATCCAAGTTTCTATTCCAGGTCTCTGAACCCCAAAGCCAGGCCTTTCACTTTTGCTGGGTGGCCTGGAAGGCCTTCAGCTCCACCTGGTACCACTCAGGGGCTTCAGGCCCACTCTTCCCGGGGGGGCTGTGGTCATAGCCATAGGCAACGGTGAGCTCTTCATCGGCCTCCACTGCTCTCAGGGTGCGGATGCATTTGATGGGCCCAAAACGGGGGTGGACAAACCTAAACATCAAGATGCACACAGTCATTCCCGGGCCAGACTAGGAGGTTGGAAGCAAAGACTAGGGAGGGGCTGATAGAGGAATCACCCCCAGGCACTCTTCCCTGGGCACGCCTGGTAGGTACCCAAAGTGTGGTCACCCAGCATCAGTTTCACCCGAGAGCTTATTAGACATGAAGCATCTCGGCCCCATCCCAGACCTGCTGGATTGGAATCTGTATTTTAGCGACACCCCCAGGTGATCCACTGGTATATTAAAGTCTGAAAAGCACTGCTCTGTTTTTTAAAGCATATTTGGCACCTTGCATTTATAAACCAACAATCATGATCAACAACAAAAATCTGTCGCTAATGAGAAATCAGATCCAGTGCAGCCCGCCAGCATTTGAGCTTGTCTGGCCAGCAGCATCAGATTACCTGCTGTATCTCAGGGAGAAGGCTTCACCAGAGTGCTTTTGGAGTTGTAAGAAAGAGCCCTGTGGATTTTCAAAGGCAAAAACTCTGTTTTCTACCCTATACATAGAGAGGAAATATTATTTTCTAGCACGAAAGTAGATGAAGATTTCTTCCCAAGAGGGAAGTCTAGACCTCCCTGCCAACCTGCTTATTTAGTATTTCCCTGTGGAGCATCCTATGAAGGGAGCAGTATCTCCTTCCTACAACAAGTCCTCTTGGGACCAGAAACGAGGTTAACACTATGGCTATGTTCATTTGCCAAAGGCTCCCAACCCTGTTCATCTGCACAGCTCCCTGCAGAGCAGGCAGATAAATAAGCAATAAATAGACTTAGCTCACCTAACAGCTGCTGAAATGGATATATGTAAGGCATGACCAGGAAGAAATCAGCTTTATTTTTATATGCGTCTGGTCAAATCAATCTCATTCATTTATAGTCTTTTTTTTTTTTTTTTTTTTGAGACAGAGTCTTGCTCTGTTGCCCAGGCTGGAGTACAGTGGCATGATCTCGGCTCACTGCAACCTCCACCTTCCAGGTTCCAGCAATTGTCATGTCTGAGCCTCCCGAGCAGCTGGGATTACAGGTGTGGGCTGCCATGCCCAGCTGATTTTTTGTATTTTTAGTACAGATAGGGTTTTGCTATGTTGGCCAGGCTGGTCTCAAACTCCTGGCCTCAAGCGATTGGCCCACCTTGGCCTCCTAAAATGCTGGGATTACAGGTGTGAGCACTGCGCCCAGTTTATTGTCGTATTTTGAACAAAGGGTTGGTGAGACAGCAAAGGAGAAGGTTCCAGGTCCTAAGTTAGATTGGTGCTTGGCAGCCAGACGTGGTGGCTCACGTCTGTAATCCCAGCACTTTGGGAGGCCGAGGTGGGTGGGTCACTTGAGGTCACGAGTTTGAGACCAGCCTGGTCAACACGGTGAAACCCTGTCTCTACTAAAAATACAAAAATTAGCTGAGTGTGGTGGCGCACACCTGTAACCCCAGCTACTCGGGAGGCTGAGGCACAAGAATCGCTTGGACCCAAGAGGTGGAGATTGCAGTGAGTTGAGATTGCTCTACTGTACTCCAGCCTGGGTGACAGAGTGAGACTTTGTCTCAAAAAAAAAGATTGGTGCTTGGGGCATGATAGTAAGTAGTTGGCTGGTTCCTTCTATCAATGGTGGAAGAATGGGCATGTCTGTAGCTTCGGGACTTCTTTTATGTGGAGTTAAAAAGGAACAACCTTTATCTCACACCAAAGGGGCCTCTATGTCCACCCTACTTGGGTATCATATCATGTTTCGTGGAAAGGACACTTGGTATCAGAAGACTTTGGTGTGAGTCCTGATTCAACACAGTTTTACTGCGTCCTCTTGGAAAGTCCACCTCATATCTCTGGATCTCACTTTCCTCATCTGTAAAATCATGATAATACTAGTAATAGTTATCCCATAGGGTCTTTGTCATGACAAAATGGGGTCACATATAGAAAGCACCTTATACAGTGCCTGGCACAAAGTAGGATTCAACTAATATTGGTTACTGCCTGTCTGTGAGCATGCATCTGTGAACACACATGTGAACAGAATTATCAGCCTGTACTCCACCCCAAAGGAGATGCCTAGACTGTGGATTCAGGAATTCCTTATGAAAAGCACGACTCTTTGCTTAAATTAAAATATTTCACTTGGCTGGGTGCAGTGACCCATGCCTGTAATCCCACTACTTTGGGAGGCTGAGGTGGGTAGATCACCTGAGCTCGGGAGTTCGAGACCAGCCTGGGCAACATGGCGAAACCCCACCTCTCCCAAAAATACAAAAAACTAGCCAGGGGTGGTGGCACGCACCTGTTGGTACCAGCTACTTGGGAGGCTGAGGTAGGATGATCGCTTGAGCCTGGGAGGCAGAGGTTGCAGTGAGCTGACATTATGCCACTGCACTCCAACCTGGATGACAGAGACCCCGTCTCGGAAAAAAAAATTAAAGTAAATTAACATATTTTACTAAAAAAAAAGTTCCTGAAATACAGGTTGGTTAACCTCTGGTACACTGCAAAAAACCAAAAACAGACCCTGTGTTGAATTTCCAGGCCTGAAGCTTCTTTTATAATCCTCTTTTATTTTCATTTTCCGGCTCATTGTCATCATCATTTTCAGAGTGTAGATAACTGACAGACTGAAAAGAAAGAATTCAATTTCAGGTGTTGATTGTTGAAGACGACCCGAAGGCACAGTGGTTAAGAGCCTTAACTGCTCTGCCTTGGCGACCTGCTTTTCCTGTCTGATCTCGATGGTGATAGTAGTGGCCTCACTGAGTTACTAGGAGGACTGAATGAGACAATGCATGAAGAGCATCTAGCACAGCACCAGCCCGGAGTGAGTGGTCTATAAATGTGAGCTACACGATTAGCAGTCAAACCAAACCTTTGTGCCAAGTGGCTTAGCCACTTGTCTACAGTTTGTCTAGAAAAGCAGCTCTTATCTATTTGTCCATTTGGCATTTTGTACTAGACTGCAGTTAAAAAAGCTTATGAAAATGTTTTGTTTATGTTAAAATGTACATATCAGGGCCAGGCATGGTGGCTCACACCTGTAATCCCAGCACTTTGGGAGGCCAAGGCAGGTGAATCACCTGAGTTCAGGAGTTTGAGACCACCCTTACCAACATGGCAAAAACCTGTCTCTACTAAAAATACAAAAATTAGCCAGGTGTGGTGGTGCATGCCTGTAATCCCAGCTACTTGGTAGGCTGAGGCAGGATAACCACTTGAACCTGAGAGGTAGAGGTTACAGTGAGCTGAGATCGCACCATTGTACCTCCAACCTGGGCAACAAGAGTGAAACTCCATCTCAAAAAAAAAAAAAAAAAAAAAAAAAAGGTACATATCAATACCAATGATTTTTGAAACAAATGAATACCATTAATTGGTATCTGAATTTCATATCTGGTTATTATTCAAGTAGTCTTCTTATTACCCCAAATAACTAAGATTTGATCACCCTGGGCTTGCAAACAAACAAACAAACAACAATAAACAAAATGAAAACTGGCAGAGTACAGGGACTTGGGTTTTGTACAAATGAAACCTTCTCGTCTCCTGTGCTCTCTTCCTTTTGGTGAGAAAAATCATGTCCTTGCAATGAAATAAAAAACCTGGTTTGTTTTAAAGGAGTAGTCTTAAGTAGCATTTATAATTGTTTGTTACCACCCCTTTAAAGGGTTGTTGTTAAGCTGTGTGCAGCTTGGAATGACGCTTTGGCCTAATTCACCCTGGCCACGAAAGCCTTGGAGTTAATCACAGTGTCAGTTTCATTTCACATGACACATGTCCTTTGCCATTTCTACCCGTCCTTTAAACAGAAGTAGTAGCTTCAGTGCTTGTTATGGGCTGCCAAAGAGAGCAAGTCATTGCCAGGAAAATTTTTAAGCCATTTCAAGGATGCAGGAAGGGACATTCTTGACGAACCTCCAAATCCTGGCAATTTTCCTACAGATTAAATGCACATGATCTGATTCTGCTTATGCTAACAAGCAAGATGACTGAGGGACTGCAAGCTATAACTGAAAAGAAAAGGTTGCAGGAAGCTCACCGGCTCCTAAGAATAACTGGCATTCTCACACCAAGCTAAGGAGAGCAATGATGATGGTACAAAGAATCCCAATTATATCCTCTAGAGAACAGTCAGAGATGTTTGGCTTTGGGAAGAACATGTTCAGGGGTCATATAAAAACTACTAAAGTGTATGTAGGGCTACCATGTAAAAGAGAGGCTGACATGGAACACAGGAAAAAAGGGAGACAATTAGGGCCAAGGGCTGAATATTACAGGGAAACTCATTTGGGCTCATTATAAAGAACTTTCTAGGCCAGGGGTGGTGGCTCACACCTGTAATCCTAGCACTTTGGGAGGCCGAGGCAGATCACCTGAGGTCAGGAGTTCAAGACCCGACTGGCCAACATGGTGAAACCCCATCTCTACAAAAATACAATTAGCCAGGCATGATGGCAGGTGCCTGTAATCCCAGCTATTTTGGGAAGCTGAGGTGGGAGAATTGCTTGAACCTGGGGGGCAGAGGTTGCAGTGAGCCAAGATCTCGCCGTTGTACTCCAGCTTAGGAGACTGAGCGAGACTCCGTCTCAAAAAAAAAAAGAACTTTCTAGTCATCGGAGCCCAGAAGCTAATTTTGTAATGTCTATTTCATTTGTATATTTCTCTGAACCTTTGTGGATAATGTAAGCTCCACACCAATGGAGGTTTCCAAGAAGAGGTTCAATGAGCAGATGGAAGAGAAGGCTCAAACTCTAAGAGGATTATTTGTATTTTATACACAGAGTATAAATATATGTACTCATTTTATATATTTACCTTTTGAAGTAGATAATTCAGTGGCCTTTCAACAACTGAATATCACAAATACACACGAAATTCTGCAACCATCACCATCATCTAATTTTAGAACACCCACCTTAGAACATTTTAATCACCCCAAAATGAGACCACAATGAGATCCCATACCCATTAGCACACACTCCCCATCCCCTGTCCCCAGCCCTAGGGAACCACTAATCTACTATCTATCTCTATGGATTTCCTACATTTTGGACATTTCATATAAATGGAGTCATATATTCTTTCACTTAGCATAGTGTCTACAATTCTCATCCATGTTGTAGCATATGTCAGTACTTCATTCCTTTTTATTAGCAAATAATAGGGACTCTGATTTTATAGGTCTTTTCCAACACTGACACGTCATGCCCTAGGCTTAGGACTTTATTTTCCTTCTTCCTTTCACGTCATAAAAGGGCTCCTGGCCGGGCGCAGTGGCTCACACCTGTAATCCCAACACTTTGGGAGGCCGAGGCAGGTGGATCACCTGAGGTCAGAAGTTCAAGACCAGCCTGACTGACATGGTGAAACCCCACCTCTACTAAAAATACAAAAAAAAATTAGCTGGGCGTGGTGGTGCATGCTTGTAATCCCAGCTACTTGGGAGGCTGAGGCAGAAGAATCGCTTGAACCCGGGAGGCGGAGGTTGCAGTGAGCCGAGATCTCGCCATTGCACTCCAGCCTGGGCATCAAGAGGGCAAATCCATCTAAAAAAAAAAAAAAGGGGGCTTCCTCATCTTCTCCACTGTGCAGAGTAATTTCAATTTTTACTATTATTTCAAATAACACTATCTTTAATTGTCCAGAATGAGAAAACTGAAGGACAAAAAGAGCAGCTATAAAACAGCAGCCCCTCGGTATGGTACACTATTTCCATATCATTTCTCCTCTTCAAAGCACTTTCCATTTCTTAGATTGCAAAGCCACAGAGTGAGGCTGTTTATATTTTGAGTTTCAAGTCATAACCCTGAGGCCGATGGCGGAGGACCCATGGTCATTCGGATGAAGCAGCCTTTATCTGAGGCAGAATAACACCTTTTACTGTCCTCCTCAGTCTCAGGGCCCTGAGGCACAGATCCGCCCCGGCAGCTCGGAGTGATACTTACATGTCGTAGATGCAGTTTGGAGTGAAGGAGTGATTTGCCTTGTGTCCCAAGGAGGCACAGTACTTGGATACATGGTTATAGGGCTCAGGCACATCAATGACCGTTTCTTCATCAAGGGAGAGGGTGTTCCCATTAAGGGCCCAGTCCCTGCTGTCAACCTGCAGAAAACAAAAAAGCGAGCCTTAGAGAGGACCCTTCTCCCCACAGTTCAAAGGACATCAGAGATATTAACTCATTTATCTTATTATTTTTGTTTTTGAGACAGGGTCTCACTCCATCACCTAGGCTGGAGTGCAGTGGCATGATCTGGGGTAACCACAACCTCTGCCTCCCAGATTCAAGCGATTCTCATGCCTCAGCCTCCTGAGTAGCTGGAATTACAGGTGTGCACCACCACACCTAGCTAGTTTTTGTATTTTTTGTAGAGATGGGGTTTCACCATGTTGGCCAGGCTGGTCTCAAACTCCTGACCTCAGGTGATCTGCCCACCTCGGCCTCCCAAAGTGTTGGAATTACAGGTGTGAGCCACCACACTCAGCCAAAACTTCAAGATTTGAGCACTACAAAATGAAATAAAACAAAACAAAACAAGGCATCTCTCCACACACTGAGAGTGCAAATGACATGTGTGGTCAGTGCCATGCAGCTCGACTTACTATTTGTTCATTTTTCCTTGTTCCATATGAAAAAAAAGGATTTAAAGTCCCTGATGAATAAACATAAAATATAACTAGATAACTTGAATTGGATAAAGAAGAGGAGGCAAAAGAAAAAAACAAAGTAAGAACACAAATGGAACCAGAAATGTAAGGGATGCAAGAATGTACTCTAGGCAAGTCCTCTACCTTTGTTACAGGTGGGAAATCACTCTGACCAGCAGGCAGCCATCGATTACCAGCATGCCTTCTTATCTACAACAGGGGTTACTAACAGTGTAACCATCAGGCTTCTCTTCTCCAAACCATTCCTGACCAACTCACCCCAGGAGCTGGCGATGACAGCAGTCCAGCCTTTTGAAGCCAACACGACGACATTTTCATACAAAACTGTTAACTCTCAAGGTATACCATTTCCCCCACTGCTAAATTGTAATTGTGCTTTTGTTTATATGTGATAGTCCCTCAACTGATGTTTACTAAGTGGTACCATGTGCCAGGCACTGTTCTAGGTGCAGGGGATACAGCAGTGATCAAAAGCGGAAAAAAAGCCTCATGGATTTTTTTTTTTTTTTTAATACTTTAAGTTCTAGGGTACATGTGCATAACGTGCAGGTTTGTTACATATGTATACTTGTGCCATGTTGGTGTGCTGCAACCATCAACTCGTCAGCACCCATCAACTCGTCATTTACATCAGGTATAACTCCCAATGAAATCCCTCCCCCCTCCCCCCTCCCCATGATAGGCCCTGGTGTGTGATGTTCCCCTTCCCGAGTCCAAGTGATCTCATTGTTCAGTTCCCACCTATGAGTGAGAACATGCGGTGTTTGGTTTTCTGTTCTTGTGATAGTTTGCTAAGAATGATGGTTTCCAGCTGCATCCATGTCCCTACAAAGGACACAAACTCCTTTTTTATGGCTGCATAGTATTCCATATTTGCCACATTTTCTTAATCCAGTCTGTCACTGATGGACATTTGGGTTGATTCCAAGTCTTTGCTATTGTGAATAGTGCCGCAATAAACATATGTGTGCATGTGTCTTTATAGCAGCATGATTTATAATCCTTTGGGTATATACCCAGTAATGGGATGGCTGGGTCATATGGTACATCTAGTTCTAGATCCTTGAGGAATCGCCATACTGTTTTCCATAATGGTTGAACTAGTTTACAATCCCACCAACAGTGTAAAAGTGTTCCTATTTCTCCACATCCTCTCCAGCACCTGTTATTTCCTGACTTTTTAATGATCGCCATTCTAACTGGTGTGAGATGGTATCTCATTGTGGTTTTGATTTGCATTTCTCTGATGGCCAGTGATGATGAGCATTTTTTCATGTGTCTGTTGGCTGTATGAATGTCTTCTTTTGAGAAATGTCTGTTCATATCCTTTGCCCACTTTTTGATGGGGTTGTTCGTTTTTTTCTTGTAAATTTGTTTGAGTTCTTTGTAGGTTCTGCCTCATGGATCTTAATAGTCCAAAACCAGTCATGTGATACCGATATATGGCACCTGGTACCATCTACCTTATGCTGCCATTAGTTGTGTATTTTTCTTATCTCCCCAACAGAATCTAAATTTCATTAGGGCAAGAAGGGTGTCACATTCATTTATACAATAGAACATAGTGAGGTTCAGCACAAAGCCAGATTCTGCAGTTTGAAATCCTACTTGAACTCTGCTATTTGCTGTATTTTTGACTTTAAGCAAGTTGTGTAATCTCTCTAGGCTTCAATTTCCCTACCTGTAAAATGAGTAAGTAAATAATATATCAATATCCCAACGTCACCTTTTGTATGCTGAATTTCTCTGGATTGCTGACAGAAGTCTGGCCTTTGCATGGAACATAGTCTGACAGACCACAGTGCAGTTTGAATACATCACCATCTTTTGTCTGTGCAACTGCTTTGAAAGTGTAATAACTTTATTATTTTACAGCATTTCCCTCTTACTGTTCCATAGGAATAAATGCAAAGGTGAACATAAATGTGGGATATTAGCCATAAGCTTAAGGTCCCCATACACGGGTATAAGTCAGATAAGGAAGGAGCGCATAAGCTGTGCTAAAAACATTGAACTTTTGCCCTTAGGCAGACACTTAGGGAAGTTAGTTGTAAAGTGAAGAAATAAAAACAGAAAACATACATGAAGCCTTTGAAATATATCAAAGATTATATTTTAAAGGCAAGAGGTGATTCAACTCTTTAACATTTTGTTTTTAATTTTTTTGACAAAAGAACTCCTCCTGACAAAATGTAGGATATAGTATGGCTTTTGCACAAGAAGATGTAGGGGGCCTTCCTATAAAGTACCCCACCCAACGTCGTAAGTTAGTTATTTACAGAGTCTGACTGGATCTCAATTTTTTTAGACATTGGTATAGTCCAATATACCAATTACTGTCTTATTGATGGCATCACCCCACTCTCTATAAAATAGCTGTGGAACTTTTGAAAAATCATATTAAGGCTTAAAATAAAGAGGAGGAGAATGTCCAATCAATTTTACAAAAAAGTCAATCTGTTTCTTTAACTTTCTAGTGAGTACTAAGGTAAAGAGATTTTGTTTGAAGCAAAGTCCTTTAACCAACAAAGTTGATTTTCCACTGTCACCCCCACTCACCTCTTGGTGTGTAATTCGAACTCCATTATAAAAAGACATAACAGTATTAGGTCCCACTGCTACCTTTGAAAAAAGTCCTTCTCCAGCACTGGAAATGAGAGATTCAGCTACATAAACCCTAAATTGAAAAAAGAGTTGAATAGTGACCTTTTCAGTTTAATATGTCATTCCTTACATCAAATGCCAAAATATCATTATGGCTACTGAATCCAAAATGTCAATTCATAACTCAACTAAGAAGGGAGGGAGGAAGAAAAAGTTAAACCACAATATTTTGGCATTGGAAATTAAACAAATGGTAGTTACGTCTCTTTTAAGAGTAGTGTTTAAAATTTGCTTTCTAATATAGAAATTATCATTATATTTTCATAAAGATGCTCAGTGCTTGATATGAGGTATTTTTTTGGAAGATTTATGTTTTTAGTTAATGACAATTTGCACTGTCTTACTGGACAAGTAAGCATTTTTTCAAAGTTAATTAAAGCGATATCTAAGTTTGTCAGTGTTAGATGGGAGGGAAAGGAGGCTGTTTTAGTTAAGCCTCAAGATGAATCTTTTATATGAAACAGTGACAATTAATAAGATATATCCAATAAGCATATCCCAACAAAAGGGTTCATGACAGGGGTCAGTTAACTATGGCCTGAGGGTCCAGTCTGCCTGCTGCTCATTTTTGTAAGTAAAGTTTTATTTGGACACAGCCACACCCATTTGTTTAGTATTGCCTATGACTGCTTTAGCTCTACAAAGGCAGAATTGAGTAGTTGCAACAGATATTATATGGCTTGCAAAGCCTAAAATATTTACTATGTGGCCCTTTACAGAAAAAGTTTGCCAACCACCGTTATAAGAAAACAGCTGGTTGGGTGTGGTGGCTCATGCCTGTAATACCAGCACTTTGGGAGGTTGAGGCGGGTGGATCACCTGAGGTCAGGAGTTCAAGACCACCCTGGTCAACATGGTGAAACCCCATCTCTACTAAAAATACAAAAATTAGCTGGGTATGGTGGCGGGTGCCTGTAATCCCAGTTACTCGGGAGGCTGAGGCAGGAGACTCGCTTGAACCCAGGCGGCGGAGATTGCAGTGAGCTGAAATTGCGTCATTGCACTCCAGCCTGGGCGACAAGAGCAAGACTCTGTCTTAAAAAAAAAAAAAAAGAAAAGAAAAAAGCACTCATAATTATGGAACTGGATTTAATCAGACACTGGGATGGAATGACCCTACAGGAACTGATCATCTGTAATTTTAGTTACATGGCTCATGCTTATTCATGAACTGGAAGACTAATTTATTGCTTTCAACTCTTTACTTCTTCCCTGTGATAGAATTATATACATCCTGCCACTTTGCCACGTGACCTTGTAGTGCCTCCCTCAGGGTGGGTGGAGGATACTGACTTCTCACTTGGCCATCTGATCTGCTTTGCTGGTAGAACATGGGCAGAAGTGGCTGCAGGCAGGTCTCAGGTGTGAAGGGCTGGGGCAAATTTCTGATGGCTTCCTCCAGACTTTTCACTGTCACCACTAGAAGAATATGCCCTAGGGGGCTGTTGCTCCCTGTTTCTCTTGTAAAGAAAACATGTGAAACAGACTTGAACCCAACTTGAAACCTGGAGTCCAGCCTAAGCCAGCTGAGCTTAGCTGATTCCAGTCAAAAGTGGCTGAACCTCAGCCAACCTACAGAACTATGAGTGTAAAACAAAATGTTTGGTTCTGTAAACCACTGAGAGTTCTGAGGGCATCATTATGCAGCCTCATCACAACAATAATAACAGAAAAGACTAACACATATGGCTACGGTCTTGTGTTTCAGAGCTAACAAAAAAGCTAAACCCTTCCCTTTGTAACTGGGCCAGAGCCTCATGTCAAAAAAGAGTCCATTCGTCATTGTGACCTTGTGGGGTCAGCCCTATCAGTCGAATGGGGGAAGAGGCCTATTTCTCAGATGGGAACAGAAACTCAATGGGAGGTAAGCCATGATTACAAAAAGTGAGGCAAAGAGAAAACCAATTTCAGATAGTACGCTTACTCATAAACAGATCTGTTGCTAAGGAATAAGAACAATCCCAGAGAGGGTACCAGAGAAAGCCACATCAAGACTCAAGAGCTACAGTTTAGCCATCCTCATAAATAAGACATGAAGTGCGACAGGACGTGACCCTCTGGGGGTGGGCTTACAAACCAGAAACTTGTCATTTATAAGCTAGAATGTTTTTATGCCTCTCTCTTACACTTTCTTTGTTTCACTCTTGTCTTCTCTTAGTGAAAGAAAGAAACTGTCTTGTGTTCCAGAACACCTCAGCTGGACTAAGATGAAATGGAGGCATCCTGTGTGCACAGGCTAGAGCTTTAAAGAGCATGAAATGTTCCCCTAGAGGGCCAGCATGTGACTGTAGCACAGACTGTAAGAACGGGATGCTCGGCCAGGACATATCTGGCTGCCTGGCTCAACTGCCTTTTTTTTTTTTTTTTTTTTTTTTTTATGGAGTCTCGCTCTGTTGCCTAGGCTGGAGTGCAATGGCATGATCTCGGCTCACCGTAACCTCTGCCTTCCAGGTTGAAGCAATTCTTGTGCCTCAGCCTCCTGAGTAGCTGGGATTACAGGCATACGCCATAACACCTGGCTAATTTTTGTATTTTTAGTGGAGATGGGGTTTCACCATGTTGGCCAGGATGATCTTGAACACATGACCTCAAGTGATCTGCCTGCCTTGGCCTCCCAAATTGCTGGGATTACAGGCATAAGCCACCATGCCCAGCCTCAACTGCTCTTTCTACCTGGAGGTTATACTTTAGGACAGACACACAAGCTGTTCTGTGATTTATGGGTGGGGAAACTCTCTTACAGGGTCAGATTCTACATAAGAATAAAAACACTGTTCCTCAGAATATAGAAATATTTATTTGAGGATTTGCAAAGGAAAAGGACACTTTAATGAGGAGCTTGGTCTGAGCTGGAACCTAGCCTGGGCAGAGAGTCACAGAGGTGCATAAGTTCCTACCACTAGGCTTCTTTAACCTCACATAAACAGTGCAATTAAAACCACAAGGAGGACATTACCTTTCTGATTCATAAGGATCTGGAAGAAGAGCATTGGTAGAAATGCAAGATGAAGTCGACTTATCAAAGTGGTACACTGAATCTGAAAAGCAAACAAAAATATCAGTACAGGTGCAGAGTTAGGGAAGAGCATTTATAACACTTCTCTCTATTCATGGGATAACGGAGAGTTAAAAAACCAAAAGTCTTGATCAAGTTATACCAACTAGAATGAAGTTCTTCAATTTAAGTGGATACATTTTAGATTTACTCTTCACTTTTATCTTCAGGACTTCATGAACAGTCATCAGATGCATCTCTTAACATCCCAATTCGCTCTTGAATTTTCCTTATTAAAATGACTTAAAGGATGCTTGGGAATCAATAAAACGCTTTGTCATGAAATTCTGAGATCTCTTGGCTCAGATCAAATTGGATGATGGTTTTAAATTTTTCTGGTGGTTTTCCTCATTACAGATACAGTCTACAGAATCCAACAACTGAACCCTGGCAGTTGTCTCCTTCACTAAGAATAAAGTTCTGCCTCACCAGAATTAAGGAGAACAGCACTGCTTTTGATAAAGCATTAACAAAGTAATCTCCTTTCTATTATGGTGGTTCAGAAGCCAGTTAGTAATTTAGTCTAGAAACCAAGGCACACAACCGCCCGAGAATGAACACTGGCTCTCTGTGAATGGTTAGCCTGAGAGAATCTTCACAGAGAGCACTGAAGATAGATGCTCTGAAGGTTGATAGGGAAAGAAACAAGATTTAGAATCAGAGGGCTTACTCCTGCAAAGCAAATGATTATACACACTAAGGGAAAACTCATAATCCCATTAAGTAGTTCTTCAGTAGTTACCAATGGTCACTAGGTCCTCTTTCTGTTTGTTTGTGAGTGGCTTTTTTTGTACCACCAAAACCCCAAGGAATACCTCAAACTAAAAGTCAGAAACCAATCCAAATCAGTCAGTGTCTGCAACAGAAACAGACCATTTGAGTGTTTCAAAGAGAATTCAGTTCAGGGAATTGGTCATAGAGGGGATGGAATGCTGACAAGACAGATGGAGCCGTGAAGAGCCCAGACACTGGCAAGAGCGGGAAGCTGCCGCTGCAGGCGGGAGGGACAGAGCACACAGTGGTGCTCCTGGAGCTCTGGAGCTGGGTAGTTGGAACTAGCCTGGGCCTTCCTCAAGGGAGATGGAATCAGGAGGTGACGGGGCCACTGCTGGAGATGCTGGTTGACACAGAGAGGGCTTCTGCCTGCTGCCTTCTCCTGCTTTGTCCCCAGCCAGCCAGCAGCCTCCCTTTGGCCAAACTCAGACAGAAGTCAAACACACAGGAGCCTGAAAAACGCAGGCCACAAGGGGCAGCAGCCTCTTGCAATAATAGCAGGCAGTGAAAGAATGACGAATGGATTGGATCTGAGAGCAAAGTGGTAACAGACCACCAAGCAATCCATGAAAAGAATTTAAACCACCCTCCCCCACTTTTATTTTCTTTTCAGACAGTCTTACTCTGTCACTCAGGCTGGAGGGCAATGGTGTGATCTCAGCTCACTGCAACCTCCGCCTCCTGGGTTCAAGCAATTCTCCTGCCTCAGCCTCCCAAGCAGCTGGGATTACAGGTGCCTGTCACCATGCTTGGCTGGCTAATTTTTGTATTTTCAGTAGAGACGGGGTTCACCTTGTTGGCCAGGCTGGTCTGGAACTCCTGATCTCTAGTGATCCACCTGGCTCAGCCTCCCAAAGTGCGGGTATTATAGGCGTGAGCTGCTGTGCCCAGCCGCCACTTTTTAAAAAGAGCCAGAATTGTGCGTGGAATATATGTTCTATTGAGTGGAAATTCTCCTATGAACTTTCATCTAGCTCCTTAGACTAAAACTTTTATGACAAATGTACTGAGTGCCAACTACATGTACAACACTAGGGACTACGTAGATACAAAAAGGATTAACCTCTGTTGCTGCTTTCAGGGAGTGCATACTATCTCTTCCAATGCCTGCTGTCCCTTCTTCTGCTCCCTTAGACACGCACAGGCTGCAGGCACATCCTTTACTTTCCCTCCTTTCCTCTACAGAATGTTATGCCATTTGACTAGAATTCATTTATTCAATTGACAAACATTCATTATAAAAGGTGAGTTAAGCTTAAAAGATGGAGCAGGAATTAGCCGAGGAAAGCAGTTACTATGTGGAGGAGGGCTGACCAGGTAAGAAGAAATTCCAGCCAGTGGCATAGGTGAGAAACTCCACAGAAAGTACGTAGAGAACTAGAAGTAGTTTGTGGTGACAAAAGCACACAGAGAAAGGGAGAAGCTGGTGAGGCGACAGGCCAAGGAGTGTTTTACGTGAGATATTTGCATTAATTTCTCTCCTTCCCCAACCATTGGACCCTACAGTCACATAACCCTATACCCCCTAACCCACTGGCTAGTCAACAGGTCAATAATTATAACTGAAAGGGGAAGAGGAGAAACACAAACACAGAACATTAGACTAAAGATCTGTCCATGGGATCTTCAGAGTGCCAGAGCAGCCATGGTTCCTGGCCCTTTTGAGGCTCAAACTATTTAACATTTCAAAATACCTGAGGTCTGCAAGAATCTTGCTGTTAAATTCCCCGTCTTTTTTGCCTTAAGTTAATTTGAAGTGAATGTTTATTTGCAACCAGAAGTGTTTTTTTTTTTTTTTTTTGAGACAGAATCTCTGTGTGTCACCCAGGCTGGAGTGCAGGGGTGCTATCTTGGTTCACTGCAACCTCCACTTCCTGGGTTCAAGCGGTTCTTGCGCCTCAGCCTCCTGAGTAGCTGGGACTACAGGCATGCACCACCACACCCAGCTAAAGCAACCAGAAATTCTAAAAAAATAATAATTCCCTTGAGAATTCTCACTCTCAACATTTTTTTTTTTTTTTTTAAGACAGGGTCTCACTCCTGTCGCCCAGGCTGGAGTGCAGTGCACTCGGCTCACTCCAGCCTTGACTTCCTGAGCTCAGGTGATCCTCCCACCACTGTCTTCCAAGTAGCTGAGATTACGGGCACATGCCACCATGCCCAGCTAATATATATATATATTTTTTTTAGTAGAGACAGGATCTTACCATGCTGCCCAGGCTGATCTTGAACTTCTGGGCTCAAATGATCCATCCGGCTCAGCCTCCCAAAGTGCTAGGATTACAGCAGCGAGCCACCAGGCCCAGCCTACTGTTTCTTATTTATAGCAAGAAGAATGTAATAACAACAACTTTCATTACAGTGTTTTATGGTAGGTGCTAATATCCACATTTGGTAATGAGGAAACAGGTTCTGAAAAAATAAATAACTTGCCCAAGGATAATATAGTAAATGTTAGAGCTAGGTCTCAGATTAGGTGATTCTTAAATTCAGGCACCTGCCACTAAAAATGCTGCTACTTCTGAAGTTTTAAAATTGGCATCACCAATTGGGATCCTCCCTTGTTTCAAGTCTCCTCATTTCTAAATATTATAACAGTGTCTCCTTTTAGAACATAGATCAAGGGCATATATATCAGAGTTTGTAGTTCAAAGATTACTACCTCCTTTTTTTTTTAAATAAACTTTTCATTTTGGAGTAATTTCAAATACATGACATGCATCACTTAATGAAGGGGATACGTTCTGAGAAATGTGTCGTGAGGCGAGTTGGTCATTATGCAAACATCAGAGAGTGTACTCATACAAACCTAGATGGTATAGCCAACTACAAACCTAAGGTATTAATAAATGGTACAGCCTATTGCTCCTAGGCTCCAAACCTGTACAGCGTGTAGGGAATACTGTAGACAACAGTAACCTAATGGGAAGGATTTGTGTATCTAAACATATCTATATATAGAAAAGATGCAGTAAAAATATGGTATAATCTTAGCTGAGTGCAGTAGTTTATGCCTGTAATCCCAGCACTATGAGAGTCTGAGGCAGGAAGATCGCTTGAGGCCAGGATTTTGAGACCAGCCTGAGCAATACAGCAATACCCTGTTTCTACAAAAAAATTAAAAATATTTAGCTGGGCGTTGTAGTGCATGCCTGTAGTCTTCGCTACTGGGGAGGCTGAGGCAGGAGAATTGCTTGAGCCCAGGAGCTCAAGGCTGCGGTGGGCTATGATAAGACCAGTCCACTCCAGTCTGGGCAACAGAGTGAAATCCTGTCCCTTAAAAAATAAAATGAAAATAAAAACAAAAATATGGCATAATCTTATGGTACCACAGTTATTATGGGCCCATGACTGTATATAGAAAAGTTGCAAAGAAAGCACAGAGCATCCTCACTGTTCCTCCTAATGTTAACTTCTTACAGTGCATGGTACATTTGTCAAAATTAAGAAACCAACACAGATACATTACTATGTACTAAACTCTAGACTTTATTTAGATTTCACCAGTTTTTCCACTAACGTCCTTTTTCTCTTCCAGGATCCAATCCAGAATCCCACATTGCATTTAGACTGTCTCCATTTTTAACTTAAAAAAACAAAAAAGACATTTAAAGCAACCCAAATTGGACCTAAATATAAATGCTAAATTTTTCACTTTTGGACAAGCTTCCTTTGGAGATTCTTCTTCAGATCCCAAATAACTAAATACTATTTAAGCCTATTAATGCCTAGATTTATTGTCTTTTCTATTTTTTTCTCCCTATAACCAAACCTGGATCAGAAATACATGCATATATTATTTTCAAGGAATCAGACCAATTCAATAGCTTTCTTAAGCTGTGCCACTCAAAATGCAAAATCTTGATTTTTCTTTGTATATTTTCCAGATTTTCTTTTTTTTGAGACGGAGTCTCGCTCTGTGGCCCAGGCTGGGGTGCAGTGGCCGGATCTCAGCTCACTGCAAGCTCCGCCTCCCAGGTTTACGCCATTCTCCTGCCTCAGCCTCCTGAGTAGCTGGGACTACAGGCGCCCGCCACCTCGCCTGGCTAGTTTTTTGTATTTTTTAGTAGACACGGGGTTTCACCATGTTAGCCAGGATGGTCTCGATCTCCTGACCTCGTGATCCGCCCGTCTCCGCCTCCCAAAGTGCTGGGATTACAGGCTTGAGCCACCGCGCCCGGCCCAGATTTTCTACACTTAGTAATTTTATGCTCAGAAAAAATGTTTAGTGTGACATGTGTACTTCTAAAAGGAAAATAATACTTTTTTCAAATATGGATTCCATTGGGTTCACTCATACACGTGCTCCATGCAAGATGTCGGGCTCGAGATGCCAATATGCATTTATATTTTCCAGTCACAGCTCAGGCTCAATCAACTTTACAGTTTAGAGATCTACTTGATTTGGTTCTTTATTATCATAGTGCAGTTTTTTGGAGAGATAACCTTTTGAAATCAATTGAATTACTGCTGTCATTTCTTTATTCCCTCACTATATGAGAATTATATACCTAGGCCCTTTGTCACATGACTTTTCGGTATCTCCCACTAATGTGCATGGTGTAATTTCCCTGTCTCACCGATGTCTGGCTTGGCCATGTGACTTGCTTTGATCAGTGAAAAGTGGGTGAAAGTGCCACCATGTCAGTTCCAAGGTGAGGTTTCAAAAGGCATCACAGGTATCTGCTTATGCTCTGACACTTCTGTGATCCACTGTGGGAAAATCTTGCCCCACATTGCCATTGTCCCTTCAGATTAGGTCCCAGAATTAAGACAGAGAGCTGACTCAAACCTGACCAGAAGCCTCAAGTCTGGCCTGGCCCCCTAAGCCCAGCCTCAGCCAGCTGGAGTACAGCTGCTCGGCAGAGCTGTGGTTGCTGTTGTAAGCCACTAGGGAGGTGCAGTGTCTGTTATACAATAAAACCTGACTAATACATGATTAAAGAGAACTACACAGAAAGGAAAAGAAAAGAAGCTTCTCTCAAATCAGCCCTAACAACCTGCTTTGGAATTGGAGCAACCCATCTGAAGCAGATTCAACTTACTTCCAGGCATCAGCTCAAAGTGAGGCCTCCCTTCTTCAGTGGACATAAGGGTGGCCAGTTTGCCTTCTATCATCTCTCCATCAATAAATTTCCCATACAGTGCGGTCCTCTCATCAGGGTACACATAGGCTATCTTCTCTCCAGTCATCTCCCCATCTTCATTTACTTCTCCTACAAGGCTTCCTCCATCCTGATGGGAGAAACCAAAAACCAGAAAATATTATATATAGTATGTCTAGGACATGAGTTCCAAGAAATTCCTCTTCTGCACTTCCATTATTAATATAGCACCAGTAGGGATAATAACAGTTTAGGAACCCGAACTTTTCACCTGGGTAAGAAAAACATGATGCATAGCTCCTCATCCAGCTCCATACAAATAAACTGCTAGAAAGTCATGTGCATATGGGGCATGTATGCCTGATTTAGAGAGTGGTAGACTCTGTTGCCGTTTGTAATCCGGGACAAGTTACTGATACTCTATCTTGGTTTGCTATCTAAGAAACAAATAATGTTTCTTTGATATTTGTAACATCAATTACCAACATTTAAAGGAAATGTAACTAAGTGTTATTTTTGGCCAAAATCAAATATGATGATGATCTTTAGCAAGACACTCCTACCCACTATTCATATGATCTCCCTTCTCGATGTTAAATTTTGGATTTCTAGTGTGTTAGGAAAATCTTCAGTTCAAATGTACTTAAGAATTAATTTAGTGTACATGAGTAAAGAGA
Source organism: Macaca thibetana thibetana (assembly GCF_024542745.1). Lineage (NCBI taxonomy): Eukaryota > Metazoa > Chordata > Mammalia > Primates > Cercopithecidae > Macaca > Macaca thibetana. The sequence goes on along the minus strand of NC_065582.1, from coordinate 50,004,959 downwards.
GCTGTCTGCTCGTTTTCAGTGACAAACAAAAGGATGTCTGGACACTGCCTTTCTGAGACTCCTATACCATCACCTTTTCTGGAATTAAAAGGAAAAGTGAAAAAAGATCAACTAAATCCCACTCCCATCTCAATTCTTTCTTCCCACTCGATTTCCTGCTCCCTCTCACCTCCTTTCAGCAGAGGAGCCCACTGAGCTTCGTGCTTAACTCTTTCATTTATTTCACGCCTAAGGGTCATTGAGTACTTTAGGGCAGAGGCTATCATATAATTCTGTATCTTGATAAGTGGTAGGGACACAGTAGGTGATTCATAAACGCTTTTAAATTGAACTGGGTTACCAAAAAGTAATGAATAATTTAAGCTAGGATGCCAGAGATGTTTCTTTCCTTTTTTTTTTTCCCATCCAGAAGGTCCTCATGGTATAACTTTGAAAATTTAAGACCTTTGTGAGTTTGATATAACAATAGTAATGCCATGACATCTTTTAAAAGCATGGTTAATTTCTCCAACTTGAGGATCTAGGAACAGCTAGCTACTCAAAGTCAGTGATGTAGGATGACTTTTGAGTGATCCCAAATGCTGCCTTTTTTTTTTTTTTTTTTGCCTTCTAGGAAAAGAGCTGTAAATTAAAAAATGAATCGTGGCACTTACACAGAAAAAAAAATACTTAGAAGCATTTTTAATGGATAGAAAGTGCACTAGGGATAGTCATTGCTCTTTCTTCTCTTCAAGTTAATTCTTAATAATTGAGAATACATGGAGATGATACTTTCTGCAATGTCTGCCTTCAGGCTTTTAGTGATGATTATTGAATGGAAGGGTATAAGAGCATTTGTGCTTCTTATACTCTATGCCTAACATAAGCCACCATTACTATTTATTTAAAACAGAAGTCTGTCTTTCCAGGGTCTCACACCTTTCCCCTTAAATGTGTTTGATTTTATTTTATTTATTTATTTATTTATTTATTTTGAGACGGAGTCTCGCTCTGTCTCCCAGGCTGGAGTGCCGTGGCACAATCTTGGCTCACTGCAAGCTCCGCCTCCTGGGTTCACGCCATTCTCCTGCCTCAGCCTCCCGAGTAGCTGGGACTACAGGAGCCCGCCACCACGTCCGGCTAATTTTTTTGTATTTTTAGTAGAGACGGGGTTTCACCATGTTAGCCAGGATGGTCTCGATCTCCTGACCTCGGGATCCGCCCGCCTCAGTCTCCCAAAGTGCTGGGATTACAGGCGTGAGCCACCGCACCCGGCCCCTTAAATGTTTAAATTTCTGGTTTCAGAGGGAGTGAATTTATTTGTCCAGAATGATACAGTAGAAATTCTTCTTTCATTTCCAAAAGGAGTTATACATTTTTAATTAAACACCTTATATGAAAAACTTTTTCAAGGTACAGTTTTGAAAGAAATACACTGTTCTTAGAGTGAGCTGACAAATACGGACTGTAGAGAAAATCATCACATTTTCCTCCCCTTGTTCCTACTTTGGCCTGTTAAAAAAATTTCCTCCTCTGCTGTATCAGGTATCAGAGAGTGTGGGGGAAGAAAAGGCTGCTTTTCTCCTCTGCTCACTGGCTCCTCCTCATCGGGGGAGAAATCGTTCATTTGACTGGTGAGCAGCCAGGGTCTGACACTTACTGACACCCATTTCTCTACTGGCTGGGGGTTAAGAGGACAAAGGCTGCTTTTTTGCTCACCAACGCTCCTTCCTACGGCAGAGTCTTTGAGATTTAATAAGATAATTAAGGCTAAAGGTTAAAATGTAGCTATATATTTGGTTTTCAAAATGCAACCACACTGAGCGAGCCCAATTCATTCACCAATCTTGGCGCATCTTTGATCCCATCAGGGGACTTTAACTGACAATGTCACAAGTAAAATGACAGGTAGTAGAAGAATCTGGTAATCCAACACTTTGCCTCTTTCCTATCCTCATCTCTATGTAGAGAGTTCCACTTCTCCTGACTTCAAGATGCACTGTCACATCAGCAGTGCCCCAGCACTGGGCAGCAAGATGCATACCCTGGCTACTCACGAGGCCAGGTTTCAGTCCTCCTACACTAGGCAGCACCTCCACCACTTCTGATCTTTCTGCTTCTCTTCTCCTAAGCAGTACATGTTACAACTTTTGATCTATCACAGATCCTACCAAGAGGATATTTAAATGCTTTAGCAATTCTTAGAAAATGTTTTACAACATTATTTTCTTATGCCCTATTCCTAGATTATAACTTATTTTTTAAGAACAATAATGTGTAAGTGGATTTAGCTGGGATTACTTTTCTTAACTATGTAACTAATCATTTCTTTGTATTAGAACTTTTTAGTCATAAGGTTTCAGAGTAAAAAACGTATTTTCAGCTGGGCGTGGTGGCTCACGCCTGTAATCCTAGCACTTTGGGAGGCCAAGGCAAGGAAATCACCCGAGGTCAGGAGTTTGAGACCAGTGCCTGGCCAACATGGTGAAATCCCATCTTTACTAAAAATACAAAAAATTAGCTGGGCGTGGTGGCATGTGCCTGTAATCCCAGCTACCTGGGAGGCTGAGGCAGGAGAATTGCTTGAACCCAGGAGGTGGAGGTTGCAGTAAGCCGAGATGGCACCACTGCACTCCAGCCTGGGCAACAGAGTGAGACTCTGTCTCAAAACAAAAAAAGTATTTTGACTTAAGTTACGAACAAAATAAAATATTAAGTAAAATATTTTCTGGCCAGGTGTGGTGGCTCATGCCTATAATTTCAGCATTTCAGGAGGCCAAGGCAGGTGGATTGCTTGAGCCCAGGAGTTTGAGACTAGCCTGGGCAATATGGAGAAACCCTGTCCTTAAAAAAAAAAAACAAAAATATTAGCCAGATGTGGTGGCACATGCTTGTAATCCCAGCTACTCAGGAGGCTGAGGTGGGAAGATGGCTTGAGTCTGGGAGGTGGAGGTTGTAGTGAGCCAAGATTGTGCCACTGCACTCCAGCCTGGGCAACAGAGCAAGACCCTGTCTCAATAAATAAAAAATAAAATAAAATAAAAATAGTGTTTTCTAAGGTCTATTTTCTGAAACATTTTCTGGAAATTCACTAACAACAGATGGGACATTTGAAATGCAAACAAAAATTTGAGCATTAATTTCCAACCATGGGTTCTGCCATATCTTTTTACTTTAATAGACTCCAGAAATATAATAAAATGCTATCAAATACTCAAAGGTGAGTTATTTTTAATCACCTTAATTTAAACAATATAAACCATAAAACACCCTAAAAAGTAGTTAGTGGAATTATAAAATCAAGTAACAACAGTGCAGTAAGCTCCCCCAAATTAAAAATGGCTGGACTGGTTTTTACATATGAGAAACAGGGAATAAAACTAATAGCAACAATAAAATTTTCCACCATCTCCCTCTATGTGCCAAAAGAATTAAAAGCAATGTATTTTGCCTTTATTAGTGATACCATAAAACCAATTTGTCCCAATTTGTTTTAATCATGATTAATTACTCCTTTCCAAAACAATGCTGAAAAATAATTAATAATGGATTCAAGGGCCAACAATCTAAGCCAATAGTGAGTAACAGTGAGAGGTCATGCCTCATAAACTCTTGGCGTCAGCTATGGTGACTCTCAGGTTTCACAGCTCCCAAGTTCTAACACAGAATACATTCTACTCTTCATTGTGAAGAGTCACAATATGTTACTTTCCAGCAGAGTGAACAGTCACACGGCTTACTGGGTAATATATCCAGCACACTCCATGCCGAATGTTATCTTTATACTGCCCCTTGAAGATCAGTCTCCCATCTGTGTCGTATTCCTGGGCTGGACCGTTCAGCTCTCCGTCTATATACGTGCCCTGGAGAACTCCCCCATCTTCATAAGTGTAAACTCCCTGGCCCTGCAAGGCATCATCCACATAATAACCCTCCAGGGTGCTGTGAGGAAAGGAAAAACAAAAAGGAATAGTCAGACCATGACTCGACTCTCTTAGAAGAAAGGATCATATCCAAGGAACTGCATGCCCAGTTGTGTCAGCCCTGACATGGATTCAGTGCAGCCTCCTAAATTATCATTGACTGCTAGGGAAAGACGCTTTAGGGACATGGGTAAGACTGAGAAGAAAGATGGAGATTTAATACCTAATCTCACAGTTCCTGGGAATCCTTTTACTCTGCTGGAGAAAATAGAGAAGAAAAAAGCTACTGATGGAAACTAAGAACAAGTTCACTTGAATATGTTTCCAGGCAATAGAAATTCTGATGTTACCTGTTCCACACACAAACCATTCATGTCTAATTTCCCTCAAGAGTGCTCCAGAATTCACTGGTAGTTCTCAAGGGTCTTTCAGATGGCTTGTATACAGTAATCTCTAATGATAAAACGTGGCTTAAAGTGTGTGAATGTCTACATATTTGTTTCAAGTCACTAATGTATTATTTATCAGTGATAGCCATAATTGGTAGTGATACAATACTTCCATCTCCTTGGAAGACATATGGGGATTTATTTAAGTATATCTATGTATGTATATATATCTATGTATGTACATGTGTATGTGTGTGTGTATACATATACATACATCCATAATCATGGCCAGCAGGGGCAAGTAAGGAAGACTGCAGGCTCCACCCTGCTAATATCCTGATAGTTTGAGACCCATGGTCCTACACAAGAAGAAAGCTCACAGGGGTGCTCACGGTGACTTTACCAGTACTTCTCCATCTCTCTCCTTGTAATACACATTTGCAAGTTCAAGAACATGTTTTCATTCTTAGCCTCTGAAAGTCCCTATGAAATGAAACTAACTTTACCCAAAATTCCCTTTAAGTACTAAAATTTGGAATAAGGAAAGACCAACTCAAATTATCTTTAAAATTTTAAATGTAAGAAAATTTTGAAACAAAGACAGCTTGTTTATTTTAACAGAGGCAGGTAGCATTTATTCATTAATTCAACTAGTAAATTTTTTTTTTTTTTTTTTGAGACAGGATCTTGCTCTATCACCCAGGCTGGAGTGCAGTGGCATGATCAAGGCTCACTGCAGCCTTGAGCTCCTGGGGCTTAAGTCATCTTCCCACCTCAGCCTCCCAAGTAGCTGGGACCACAGGTATGTGCCACCACACCTGGCTAATTTTTGTATTTTTTGTAGAGATGAAGTTTTGTCATGTTACATAGGCTGGTCTTGAACTCCTGGGCTCAAGGGATCCACCTACCTCGGCCTCCCAGCCACAACTAGTCAACATCTATAGTGTGCCTTCTCAGTAGCAAGCATTGTGTGAGGCTCTAGAGGAGATAAGGAACAAAACAAACACAATGGTATAGGAGAGACTGGCAAGACACACTGTGAACTGGAGCAGATGGGATGCAAAGAGGGCCATGAGGACTTAAGTGGCTGCACCTGACTCTGCCTGGTAAAGTCTTGACTTATTTCAATGAATAACTGAGAATGATCTATAATTATTAAATGAAAAGCACATTCTAAACAACGATAGCTTCTGGTTAAAAGGTAATTACACTATTTGTAGTCTCCCAAGGAGATAAATAGTTTTCTTTCAGTTTTATTTGTACTATCAATGACAAATAGGCTTCCTAAATTCATGAAGAGAATAAAGTACACTTTAGCATAGCTTTTGCATAAATAATCAAAATTCTAAAACAGTGAGGTTGGAAGTAATGAGATTCAACTGTCATTAGACTCCCACAATTAAAAAAAAAATCCTTGGTGAAGGGTACTAATCAAGTGACATAATGATGTAATTTATGTAGTGCAAGAAACTATTTATTCATTTATCTTCATTTTTAGGATTGCCAGTTATGATACAGGATTCCCAGCTAAGTCTGAATTTCAGATAAACAACAAATAATTTTTTAGTTTATGTATGTTCCAAATAGTGAATGGGACATAATTATACTTACATTTTTTTGTTGAGCAAATTCCAGTTTAACTGGGTGTCCTGGATTTAGCTAGATTTTTATTTGCTCATCCTGGCAACCCTATTGACTTTGGATTCTCAGCAGTATTCAAAATGTTCCTGTGTGAGTTTGGGTAGAATTACTTCCTGACAGACTAGTCTGCCAATATTTCTCAGGGTTATGATCAAATCTACAAGACATAAGTCTTGCAAATCAGACAAAAAATAATATGGCCTTGCAGACATTTCCCCCAACTGTATTCAGTGGCTTGTCCTAACCTCCCTTACCTGTGGAGCCCATCTTCATGTATCTATCAGAGTAAGAAGAACAAACTGCTATTTCCCTCTTAGCCCAACTGACTCAAGGTACACAAATGCAAATTCTTAAGGCATTGAAAAGCAAATCTTACTGCATTATTGTTTCAGCCATCTGACTGAGGCCACAGCTTAGCTTGCTTGGCAACTTTTAATAGTAACTTGGATGAAATCTGATGACAAAAGGGGGCATATTAAACACATAAACTGGGTTCTTCAGGGTAAAAAAAAGTGATGTCTTTAAAATCCTCTGTCGTTGAGGAAATAAAATATACGTTTCTTAGACTGGCATTCAAGGCACTACCTTTCTCTCTAACTGCTCTTTCCAGAGGAGGCTGGCAAACTATGGTCTGCTGACTGTTTTTGTAAATAAAGTTTACTGGAACAAAGCCATGCATATTCCTTTCTACATCGTCTATGGCTGCTTTCATACTACAAGAGCAGTGTTGAATTGCTGCAGCAGAGACCGTATGTGGCCTACAGAGCCTCGATTTTACTCTCACCACATACAGAAAAAGTTTGCTTATCCCTGCTCTAAAAAGCTCTGCTCATATTGAAAGTTTACTCACTGACCTTTATATAGCTTAGCTTCCACACTATATTTTTCCTTGCTTTCCATAAAACATATGTGAGGAAACGTTTAAAATCCTTAAGGACAGCCAGGGGGAAAAAAAGTTATGACTTCTTTTTCTTTTCTTTTTTCTTCATTGAAAACAAAAATAATTGTGGGCTAATAATGACTATTCTGAAATTTCTGGCATTTTTCTATCGAAAAAGAAAGAAGCCACTGGGTGCAGTGGCTCACGCCTGTAATTCCAGCACTTTGGGAAGCCAAGGCAGGTGGATTGCTTGAGGCCAGGAGTTTAAGACTAGCCTGGCCAACATGGTAAAACCCCAGTTCTACTAAAAATACAAAAATTAGCCAGGGGTGGTAGCACATGCTTGTAATCCCAGCTACTCAGAAGGGTGAGGCACAAGAATCATTTGAACCCAAGAGGGAGAGGTTGCAGTGAGCGGAGATGGTGCCACTGCACTCCAGCCTGGGTGACAGCGAGAATCTGTCTCAAAAAAAAAAAAAAAAGACCGGGCATGGTGGTTCATGCCTGTAATCCTGGCCCTTTGGAGGCTGAGGCAGGAGGATCACCTGAGGTCAGGAGTTTAAAACTAGCCTGGCCAACATGGTGAAACCCCCTCTCTACTAAAAATACAAAAATTAGCTGGGCATGGTGGCAGGCACCTGTAATCCCAGCTACTCCAAAGGCTGAGGCACGAGAATTGCTTGAGCCCAGGAGGCAGAGGTTGCAGTGAACCGAGATTTTGCCACTGCATTCTAACCTGGGCAACAGAGGGAGACTTCATCTCAAAAAAAAAAAAAAAAAAAAAAAAAGAAAGAAAAGAAAAAGAAAAAAGAAAGAAGCCATGGGAAAATGACATTATTTTGTATCCATTAAAATGTTAATATCTGGTCATATTTGAAAAGTAGGTACATAGAAATAGCCTTCTAATGTTTCTTGGTGAAACTGGATTGAGAGCTGGGTTTCAGAGCAAGTCTGCTGGTTACCGTCTTAAACAGAGCCTACTCATCATCCGCAGGGAGCCTCATTTTCCTACAAAGTAAATCTATCCTGATCTTGGCAGCCCCGCCGTGCACATTACTCATCGGAGCCTAGGCATGTACTATTACAGAACACTCCACGTCTTTATTGATGTTAAATTTACGTGTCCTATTTCTCTAACTAGATTGTAAGCCCTTTATGGGAACAAATTAGGAAATATGCATCCACGTATCCCTCTCCTAACATATAAACTTCATATTGATAATTCCTAAGCAAAAGAATAGAAATGGAAAGCAGGATCATTTTGCATTGAGAAGAGAAGATTGAGAAGGAACATGACAGTGTTATTCAAGTGCAGGGAGCATTCTTTATATGAATTCGATACGCCTATAGGCTGTACGTGAGCAAAGTTTCTTAAACTTCCTATGCTTCATTTCTTCATTTGTAAATTGGACTACTCAGAGCATTGTTATAAGGGTTAAATGGGTTAATACATATCAAATGCTTAGAATATGGTCTGGCACATAGTGATTGCTTAAATAAAGAACAGCTATTATTATTAAACATGCATATTCATGTGTATGATGGCAAGCTTCCTACTAAAAAACTGGGTTTAAAAAGCATCATCAAAGAAACAGTTATGAAACACTGAAATAGATAAAGAAATTTATAAAACTGCATTAAATCTATTTTTAAAGAATAAGCAAGAAAAATTCCTATCTGCAATAATTTATGAGTGATCCAATTGACTGGAAAAAAATAAGTGCCTCTAAAAAAAAGCAGTATGTGTTCACTGTAAAACAAACACATAAAAAGCAACTCAAGCAGTACTAAGATGCAGAAAGTAGAAATTCTCAGTCCTCTTCCCCAATTTCACATATAATATTTAAGACTTTTTTCATTTCTTTTTTTAAGATGAAGTCTTGCTCTGTTGCCTAGGCTGGAATACAGTGGTACGATCTCGGCTCACTGCAATCTCTGCCTCCTGGGTTCAAGCAATTCTCTTGCCTCAGCCTCCTGAGTAGCTGGGATCACAGGTGTGTGCCACCACACCTGGTTAATTTTTGCATTTTTAGTAGAGATGGGTTTTCACCGTGTTGACTAACCTGGTCTTGAACTCCTGACCTCAAGTGATCCACCCGACTTAGCCTCCCAAAGTGCTGGGATTACAGGCGTGAGCCACCACACCCGGCCACTCTCCTCATTTCTATACCATGCATTTTCCTACCTTTTTTGTTATTTTAATAAAAATGGGATCATACTATACAGAATGTTCTTAACGTGCTTAACTTGTATTTAAAGTTCCTTTCAACATCTTGGCAGATTCTTTAGTATGTTAAGAAATTACAAAAATGGTCTTACAATTGTATGATTTTTCTGGTACCATCATCTGAATCAAACAACTGGAAAATGTTGAGGAAATTAAAACAAATTTTAATTAAATTTCTTTTTCTGCACATAGACTAATTTTGCCTGTTTTATCCAACCTCTTGTACTTAGCAGTTAAATTTTGAGAAATCAGTTGAATTAAGAAATCTGACTTACAAAGAAATGGAGAAATTCTATAGTTGTTTTCCTAGACTTACATATATGTATTTCCTAGACTTACATATCTGTATTTTATTCAGATATTGCTGTATTTTCATTAAAAATTCCTGTTAGTATTTGAATATAGAAAACTGTTCTTGGAGATTTAACAGTGTTGGCTTTTCTTCATGGTTCTGGGGTCTAGAAGGTTTTGGACTTTCCGCCTCCTGGGGCCTAAATTCTGTTCCCTTCCTTCCACTGTGTTTCCTTCCTTTTGTCAGACCTAGCAATACAATAACCGAGAGGAAATTTAAAAATGAATCATCACTCCTTAAACTCCCAGCTCTAACCAAATTGAATTGTGACCCTTAGAATGAAAACATTATTTTATGAATTAGTTTATATAACAATATATATGATCTTTGGAAACACTGCAAACTAAGCAAAGAGCAGCAACAGGAGATCCAACCCATCTGCTAGAACTATTTCCAGTCAGAAACTTCAACTTCTTCCAACGTGTTACAGCAAGTTTGATGGAGAACTCTAATGCTTCCATATAATATAATGTACTGGCTATCTTTGAAGGTTTTCTTTTTTTTTTTTTAATCTTTTAAGAGAAGATCTACGAGTCTACTATAGATCTAATTATTATAAAGCCTCAAAATAACAGTAAAATATTTGAAGAGTAATGAAATTTAGTTTTGCTTTCTAAAAACAAACCTAAAGAAAACTTTCTGCTACGGACTAAATGTTTGTGTCTCCCCAAATTCCTGTGTTGAACTCCTAACACCCAATATAATGGTATTAAGAGGCAGGGCCTTTGGGAGGTGATTTGGTCCCAAGGGAAGAGCCCTCTTGAATGGGATTAATGCCCTTATAAAAAGACATCAGAAAGCTTGTTTTCTCTCCCTTTACTCTCCGCCATGTGAGGATATCGAGAAGATGGACATCTGAAAACTAGGAAGTGGGCCCTCGACAGATACAAAGTGTAGGTGCCCTGATTTTGGCCTTGGGAAGTACAGAACTGTGAAAGTCCAGCCTCCAGAACTGTGAGAAATAAATTTCTGTTGTCTAAGCCACCCAGTCTATGGAATTTGTTATAGCAGCCCAAACTGACTAAGACACTCTCCTAATAATTATTAATAATAATAGTAACAACAACAATGATAAAATAATAATCCATCCTTTCCCCTGAGCACCTTCTAAGTGTCCTACACTTTAAGGGTCTTTACAGGTTTTCTCATTCAATCACAACAATCCTGAAAAGCAGCTATAATTATCTACATTTTGCAAATTAAGAAAACAGAAGTTCAGGGGGGCCAAATAGCTAGAACAGAATTCTTCGGAATTGATTCCTCAGGAAAACTTTCTGTCAATCTTCCAAGCTCCTCCCAAGTTGTTAAGGCCCCCACAAGAACATAACTGAATTCACTCCAGGACTCTTTGTAACATTTCACAACTATGGCTGATGAGTAACTTCAAGGAAAATTAAAGAATGGAAGAAAGGCAGTCAGGCCCACAGCTATTTCCCTGCTTCAAGTTGGAAGATGGTAGCAGATATAGTGAAAGAGAGGGCTGGCTCTAGAACTGAATTCGCCTTGGTGTCAGTCTCCGCTCCAATCATTTTTAACTAGGTCACCTGGGGCAAGTTATTTAGCCACTCTGCGCCTTAGTTTCTTCGTATGTCAAATGGGATTATAAAACCCGCCTCCTAGATTGTTATCAAGACCATGTGTCCAGTGTTGAAGACATGGTAGTTATTCAATGTTATCCATTTCATTTGCACTGTTGTTGTTATTCAATGTTATCCATTTCATTTGCACTCTCTTCTTGCATGTCACAAAATTTTTTTTCCTCAATCAGAACTGTTTGTTGGAATACAGATGAATATATTCGCTGGGGCTGGTTCCAACAAAAGCTAGAGGATGGTCAGGAACACAAAAGAAACTTTTGCCTCGTGTGGGAGGTTGGAATGCATGACTTCAGAAGTCCGATCCAACTCTAATTTCTCTGAATTGTGATCAAGCACTTTCTGAAAACTAAACACAAGAAATCCTGCATAGACTTGACACCTGGAGAATGCCATCCTTTCTCAGTGGCTCATGAGATGGGTGACCTTGCTTAGGTTATTTGGCCAGTGATAAATTACAAGGAGCCCTCTTGGCAAATGTAGCCAAACAACATCAGAAAAGGACTTGGGCACAGGAGAAAGAAGCCATGGAGTAGTAAATCCTTTTAACATCTAATTGGCATGTGAAGGAGAGGCATCAACAACATAAACAAATAAAGCTGAATGAATTACCTAATCTCCACTTCATAATTAGGCTAAAAACCACAGGACCCTAGTATTCCGCAGCCCCCGCAAAGCCAGTCTGAAGAAATATCTCTTTCTTGTTACCATTCTAGGATTGGGAAAAGTCTTGCCTTTAGGTTCATAAATCATGGTCAAAATAAGAACAATTAGGAAAGATACATGAAAATAAACATCCAGAGTCGAAGATTAGTATAAAAATTAGAGATGTGTGTATCAAAATATTTTGAACACTACACGTTTTCATCACATCCCATGGTACTCCAGCAAATCCACCAGTGCCAGACAGACTCCAGATCCACACCAACAAAGCCTCAAGATTCCTGTCACCACGCTGCATAAATTCCTTTATCTCAGGACCAGAGTGGATGTAAAGAAGTCCCAGTTACTGAATCTCAGGATAATTTTCTTCTTTCCTTTTAACAGAGGAGGTGGGAATGGACACAATAGCTGCTTAAAAAACAATTTTAAAAACAAGGGTATGTTCTCATTCATTCCTTATTTGTAGGGCAAACCATTGGTAAAGCATGAGTATTCTGATTTTAGGTTTCTGACTTAATAAGCTGGTTGTAGTAACTTAGCTTTTCTGTTCCACATTTTGTCATATAACGAAGAGAAGAGTAAGTATTATGATCTCAAAACTAGCAAACATTCTGAATCTGAGACAGTTGTGAACAGGTAAACAATGTACATTTTGGCTATTTAAACTGATTTAGAAATAAATAGCTATTTCTTCTGTATGTTGAAGAGGTATCTGCACTTTCATGTTTATTGCACTGTTCACAACAGCCAAAATATGAAATCAACCCAAGTTTCCATTAATGGATGAATGGATAAAGAAAATGTGGTATACACGTACACAATGGTATACTATTCAGCATAAAAACAAAACAAAATCCTGTCGTTTGTGACAATGTGAATGATCCTAGAGGACATCATGTAAAGTGAAATAAGCCAAGCACAAAAGGACAAATACTGCATGATCTCACTTGCATGTGGGGAATCTGAAAAAGCTGATCTTACAGAAGTAGAGAATAGAACAGTGGTTAACAGAGGCTGGGGAAAAGAAGGCAGGAGGGAAGGACGGGGAGAGGTTGGTCAACAGGTACAAAGTTACAGTTAGATAGCAGGAATAAGTTCTGGTGTTCTATTACATAATAGGGTGACTACAGTCAATAATAATATATTGTATACTTCAAAATAGCTAGAAGAGGGGATTTTGAATGTTCTCACCACAAGGAAATGATGAATCTTTGAGGTGATAGATATGCTAATTGCCCTGATTGATCATTACACAATGTATTTATGTATCAAAACATCACACTTTACCCCAGAAAAATGGACAATTACATGTCAATTAAAATAAAACTTTAAAAATAGCTATTTCTATATTTTACCTTGAATATATTTAGTTAAGAAGCACAAATTCTCTGCCAATAGTAATTACTTCTATGGCATAGGTTGGGGTTAAAAAAAGAGGGGGAGCACTTTCACTTTTTACATTTCTGAATTTGAAGTTTTTTTTATTCCACTAAGCATTTGTTATGTTTGCAATTTAAAAACAAAATAAAATATTCTGCTTCTATTTACAAATTTGGTTTTAAAATTTCACAGGGCCATTTTGCCTGGTTATCTGGATATCTGAAATTCTTATTCAGATTTATCTCATTCGATGTCAAGGGAAACACTGATTCTAGAATTTTCTGGATATGTTTATATTTGTTTGGATACTTCTCATAAATCATATACTGGGGTTCAGTTTTCATATAAGATTAGAATACTTAGGCCAAGTCTTCTGTTACTACACTGTGATTTTCCTTGTCTCTTTCCAAACATAGGTTCCCACAATTGCAGACAAACTCTTTGATGGGACATAAACCAGCATAACAGGTTTCAACAACTTTCTTCAATCCAAAGCTTTTGTCTCCTCGCTTATTTCAAAACCTAATACCAGCCTCTTTTAAGGAATTTTTCCAGACCAAAGGTTGATGACTGACAATAAAGGCAAAGCATTCCCACTTAATTTTACCCAACACATCAGGCCCTAAAAGCCGGGGGTGGGAACAGGGAGAAAAACTAATAGACAAATATAATAATAACTACTTCATGTAGAAACAACTGACTTATCCATAATCAAATCCCACATCTGCCTTAGAAAACCCTGGTAGATTGTTGGCCTTTTTTTCAGTTGTAAGACTCTCTTACTAATTTTTACAGCAAATCCTTTTAGCAGATGTCTGGTAACGTGATCAGTATTTGGGTTTAAGAAGATGACGACAACCTTTTGAGATCCTGTCACCACATTGTTACATCATGTGTAATAAAACCAATAATACTGACATTTTCCCCTTAAGGTATTAACTCTCATCTACCTGAAGATAACCAAGATAATCTCTTGAGGTCCTCACTAACACTATTTTTCCTTGATTCTATTTAATCAACATCTCCACAGGTGTTTGAGTGGTAGATATAAAAATTAGTGAATTGGGCAGGCGCGGTGGCTCACGCCCGTAATCCCAGCACTTTGGGAGGCTGAGGCGGGTGGATCACGAGGTGAGGAGATCGAGATCGAGACCATCCTGGCTAACAAGGTGAAACCATCTCTACCAAAAACAATACAAAAAAAAAAAAGAAAAAAAATTAGCTGGGCATGGTGGCGGGCACCTGTAGTCCCAGCTACTCAGGAGGCTGAGGCAGGAGAATGGCGAGAACCCAGGAGGCGGAGCTCGCAGTGAGCCGAGATCGCACCACTGTACTCCAGCCTGGGCAAGACAGCGAGACTCTGTCTCAAAAAAAAAAAAAAAAAAAATTAGTGAACTGGTTAGGCTGGGCGCAATGGCTCAGGCCTGTGACCCCAGCACTTGAGAGGCTGACGCGGGTGGATCACTTGAGCTCAGGAATTTGAGACTAGCTGGGCAACATGGCAAAACCCCATCTCTATAAAAAATACAAAACAAATTAGCCTGGCGTGGTGGCACGCACCTGCAGTCACAGCTACTCAGGAAGCTGAGGTGGGAGGATCACCTGAGTCCAGGGAGGTTGAGGCTGCAGTGAGCCATGATCATGGCACTGCACTCCAGCCTGGGTAACGGAGTGAGAACTGATCTCAAAAAAAAAAAAATAGTGAATTAGTGCCTCAAAAGGAAAAAAAAAATCATTTAATGTATTTCTAGCCTATAGATAGTAACTGGGCTAGTGCTGCAACTTGGCCTGGTGCTTCAGCTTGTTCATATCATGACACACTTGCAAATTAATGCATTTGTCTGACACACTAGGTTAAGCGGATGAAGCTGTTTGGGGCTAGAATTTACTAGCCGGACATGAGAAGACAGGTGCTCAGGAAGTCTCAGGCCCCACTTGGCTATCTTACCCTAGGGCTGAGGGGCTCAGCATCTTGAAGCTAACAAGTAGCTCATTCTCGGCACACTGGTTCAGAAGTTTAGTCTAGCCCATCAGTACTCTGAGTATTTGCCCCATAAAGCAAGCAGGTAACCAACACCAAATTCAGACAAATCTGCTGGACTGTTTTCCCAAAGAGTCAATCAGTTACTGGCGATCATCATCAAACTATCAGATTTAAAGTGTGTGTGTGTGTGTGTGTGTTTGCATGGCGGGTGGGGGGTGTTCTGGGTGAATTCTACCCTCTCTTTCAGCTCCCACTCTCACTTAGGAAGGACTTCTCTTTAGCATCAAATTAAGAGAAAGTGCTATGAAGCATAAAAGATGTAATAGACACAGATTCTGCCCTCAAGGAAACCTCTGTCCTTGGAGATGAAAGAGACATTTACATAAATATGTACTTGTTGAATGAATAAAAAAATTTGCAGAATCAGGTTAAAAGTGACACTTTTCAGAAAAAAGAGCTATAAAAAATTGCAGTGGAAATGGGGCAGGAAAAGTTTCCCTCTGGATAGGTTAAAGAAGTCATAGGGGCCGGGCGCGGTGGCTCACGCCTGTAATCCCAGCACTTTGGGAGGCCGAGGCGGGCGGATCACAAGGTCAGGAGATCGAGACCACGGTGAAACCCCGTCTCTACTAAAAATACAAAAAATTAGCCGGGCGCGGTTGTGGGCGCCTGCAGTCCCAGCTACTCGGGAGGCTGAGGCAGGAGAATGGCGTGAACCCGGGAGGCGGAGCTTGCAGTGAGCCGAGATCGCGCCACTGCACTCCAGCCTGGGTGACAGAGCGAGACTCCGTCTCAAAAAAAAAAAAAAAAAAAAAAAAGAAGTCATAGGAGAGAAAAGCACTGATACCAACTTTTTTTTTTTGGAAACAGGGTCTTGCTCTGTCACCCAGGCTGGAGTGCTCAACAAATCTTCCTGCCTCAGCCTCCCCAGCAGCTGGGACCACAGGTCCCAGGGTCTCTACACCTGGTGGCAGAGACAGGGTCTCACTATGTTGTCCTGGTCAGTTCTCAAATTCCTGGGCTAAAACAATCCTCCTACCTCAGCCTCCCAAAGTGCTGAGATTAGAGACGTGAGCCAACATGCCCAGGCCCATACCAACATATTGAAAGGAGCCTCTATGGCACTCAAGTATCCACCCAAAAGAAAGGAAGTAAAATATCTGACCATTTAAAATTTACAGTTTGTAAGCAAAACCCTGCTTTACAAAAAGGTGGGGTTGGGGGCAATGGGAAAATGAAGGTTGGAATTATAATTAAAATGCAATTTTACAAAAGTTATGCAGAGGGGTTTTTTGCTTTTTTTACCCCTCATTGCATCAGATCATCGAAAGCCTAAGTAATGTTACCCCCTTTAAAACAACCCACTTCGCCTACAGAAAAGCGATTCTGGATCACTTACCAGTTCCTGCCATCACCCTTCAGTTGTCAGCTTAGACATTTTCTTTCCCAAAGGAAGCTTTGGCCTATTACCAATGTCAGGAGTTTAGTAAGTGGTGTGGTATCCCACAGAATCCTATAACCTGCTTTGGTGAAGTCTGTTTCCATTTTACCCAATCAACGGGTCTGAAAATAGCTGGCCCTTTTGCGGCTCTGAATTCTACTAAATGCTTGAGAAATTCACATGGTCACTCTCTGCTCCTGAAGCTGACAGGGCCTAAAAGTCATTGTTGGGAAGCTGGGCCAGGGCAACCCCATCTCTTCTTGAAAGAAAAATGTCCTATAGTCATTCCTATCTGTCACCAGCGAGTAAGGAGCCTCTGCCTCTCAGCGTCCTCAGACAGGGGATGAGAGTAAAATAAAAGAAATCCTGCTCTGAACAATACTTTAACTAGAGGTACACTGTGGAAAATCATAGTTCTGACAATAGTATTAAATTATCACACAAAAAGATCAATTATCCCAAAGACAGGCATTTAAAAAACCGAAGTCTAGAAAGTTGCCCTCCTGTGTGTACCTGTTTATGTCTTATTACTGGGACTGCAATGATGTGGCTTTGAAGAACTTTGCCAAGCATTTTTTCATCAATCTCATGAGGAGAGGCAACAAGCTGAGAAACCGATGAAGCAGAAGAACCAACAAGGTGGCAGAACCAACAAGGTGGCAGAATCTTCCTTCAGGGTACTAAGATGCCAGACTGTGACATCTGGCAGAGTGTGCTGAACGCAATGGAGTGTGTGTGACCCTTGGAAAAAAGCAAGAATCTGACTCTACTGGAACTGTGCAAACTGGCCACTGACAAAAACGATCCCCACTTGTGTGACTTCAGGGAGATGCGCTGCTGGAATGATGAAGTGAAATCCATCAAAGAATTGGGTGACCATGTAACCTACTTATGCAAGATGGGGGCCCCTGAATCTGGTATCTTCTGGCCAAGCACAGTCTGGGAGACAGTGATGACAAGAGCTAAGCCTTAGGTTGGCTTCCCCATAACCACAGGGTGACGTCCCCAGTCACCAAAGCAGTGCCTACAGGTAGGGGTTAATTTTACCCATTGTATAAATTGTAGAAAAACTTCCACTTGAATTCTTTCATTTGTATTATTCCTTAACATAAAATAATTCAGTACCCCCAAAGAACAAAATAAAACTGTGAGTGCTACCTGCCATCAAAGAAGAAGAACTTCCCCCGTCCGTTCTTTTCTCCATGAACAAAGTTCCCCTCAAATCTGTCTGTGGAGGAGTAGGTGACTGTGCAGAACCCGTGTGGTAATCCGTCGTCATCCAGGTGTCCTGGAGAAAGGGAACCACAAGGCAAACTTTAACATCGTCAGTGCTCCTCCCATCTGACGTCTAAGCATTCACATGCTGCAAGACAAGTCCCCTGCCCAACTCTCCTCCAGCTGCCAAAGGGTCCCCTCCCTGGCACGAAAGGACAGTCAGCGTGCAAAGGTTTCTCACCTCATCGGCACCAGCAGTACCAAACTGATTGTTACGTACACTTTGTGAACTGATAGGTCCAGAACAGACTTAGACACATTCCAGAATATGAATTTTAAATAAGCTTGCTTTTTACCTGGAACTGAGAGTCATTATCAGTAATATCCTCTGCAGGGCATGTCACAATTTACCAAGTACTCTCCAGAGAGTCCTCATATTTGGAATTGATACCTCCAATCTCTCATGCTTAACTGAAGTATGGTTGAGATTCCACTGTTTTATAGTCAATTGCCACATACGCAGTCATTGGAATAAATTATCTAATTCTAGAACATTAAGTATGCAATATGATTTTATATATCATTCTATAATATGATGTGGAGGACTGCTAGCCAGTCTGAAAATCTCACTGCTATTGTTATATTCACACGAAGGACACAGTCATATCTTTAAAACTGCCCTAAGAGTTATACAGCTCATTGTACAAACACAGAAACCTGGAGTCCTTCTCACCTTAAACTTGAGCTTAACCTTAAACCTACTGCTTTACTTTACAAAATCTTCAGCTTTGAATGTTTAGTAATAACCTTATCATATACCTTCCACCATTGTGTGTCAGAGGGCTTGTATTTTAAATGGAGCCAGAGTATACACATGGTCATTTAAGCAATGATTGTGATTATCAGCAGAAGTTATTACATGGACCTTTAAGTCACTGGTTCTTCCTAGGTCAAAGATTGGTATAGTTTAATATTGACATTTACAGTCAATGTTTACACTTTTTATTACTATCTACACGTTTTACAAAACCCAGGAATCACCTTATTGGTGTCTTCCCAATCATTCTGGTGAGCTGATTTTGCAGAGGTGGGTGAAAATGAAGGCAGTAGTTATTCTACTGGCTTTTTCTTGGGGTAACAACCTGGGCCATGGAGAGAAAAGGCATGAAAACATTAAACACTGTGTCTAATGCAGGGACATTAAACATTGAAATGTAGCTTCCAGATGGCTCACAGACATAAAAGGAAACACAAACCATACTATCACAATGAAATATTTAGTCTCCTAAAATAATTTATTCTAACATGATAAAGCAATATTAGCCCTTGGAAAAGATGGTAAGTACACACTCTCATAAAGAATAAATATGCGGCCGGCTGTGGTGGCTCACGCCTATAATCCCAGCACTTTGGGAGGCTGAGGCAGGTGGATTACCTGAGGTCCGGAGTTTGAGACCAGCCTGGCCAACACAGTGAAACCCCATCTCTACTAAAAATACAAAAAATCAGCCAGGCATGGTGGCAGTCGTCTGTAATCCCAGCTACTCAGGAGGCTGAGGCAGGATAATCGCTTGAACCCAGGAAGCAGAGGTTGCAGTGAGCCAAGATTGTGCCACTGCACTCCAGCCTCGGCAACAAGAGCGAAACTCCATCTCAACAACAACAACAAAAAGAATAAATATGCTTTTTATTTGTATTATTAATTACATAAACAAAATAGCTGCAAACAAATACAGTGTTTTATTGCTACATCTGACTCTGTATATAATGGGTTACCAAGAACATCTTACAATAAGACACATCTACTTAAATAAATCATAATCAGTATGGATCCCTTCCTTTTAACACAAAAGAGGAAAGGACCAGGAAATTAATGGTCAGAATGGAACTAGGCCATAATTGCTTTCCTCTCGCTCAAAAACGAACTGTACATGACATAAATTCAATGACATTTGAGTCATATGAAATCACTTGGACAATTACTTTCTAAATATCTGATGCCATTTCTCTCATTGAAATAAAGTAAATTTACTTTTCTCTTTTCATTAAAAAAAGCCACTCAGTGTATTGCTAAGAGCTTTTTTTTAGTGAAATGTTGTTGCAATCAAGTTAAATTTAGGCATATAAATTCAGTGTCCTACTTTTGATTTAGGTATTAATATCCAAATAATCAGTTTAGCCTCATACTAGAGCATTTATTAACTTATTGAAAATGCTTTCATCATAGAAAACAGTTCACATATTTCAGAGTTTTAAAAGCTTATGTTTGATAAAATTTGTTATTCCACTTTAGATTGAGAGAATTACCATAAATCTGAACACTAAGGAAAAAGTTTCCAATATAATTAATTTCTACCTTCCTTCAGCCCTGTCCTATTTCTGAATAAAACACTGAAGGTTCACCCTCAGCAATGGAATTTAGATATTAGGGAAAATTGAAAGTGTCATATAACATACTACAAGCCCTTGGAGGATAGTACTGATCCCAGTTGAGACGACAACAAAAATGTCAACTCCACTCCATGAAGAATCCTTCCTTCCTTCCTTCCTTCCTTCCTTCCTTCCTTCCTTCCTTCCTTCCTTCCTTCCTTCCTTCCCTCCCTCCCTCCCTCCTTCCTTCCTTCTTCCTTGCCTCCCTCCCTCCTTCCCTCCTTTTCTTCCTTTCTTACCTCACTCCCTCCTTCCCTCTTTCTCTTCCTCTTTCCTTTGTTTTTCAGAGACAGGGTCTCACTCTGTTACTTAGGCTGGAGTGCAGTGATGAGACCATAGCTTTCTGTAACCTCAAACTTGTAGGCTCAAGTGATCCTTCTGCCTCAGCCTTCCATGTAGCTGGGACTTTAGGTAGACATCACCACAACCGGCTAATTTTTTTTTTTTTTTTTTGAGACAGAGTTTCACTCTTTTTGCCCAGGCTGGAGTGCAATGGTGCCATCTTGGCTCACTGCAACCTCCGCCTCCCAGGTGCTAGCAATTGTCCTGCCTCAGCCTCCCTAGTAGCTGGGATTACAGGCACCTGCCACCATGCCCAGCTAATTTTTTTGTATTTTTAGTAGAGACGAGGTTTCACTATGTTGGCCAGGCTGGTCTCAAACTTCTGACCTCAGGTGATCCACCCGCCTCAGCCTCGCAAATGGCTAATTAAAAAATTTTTTTATAGAGACAGGGTCTCACTGTGTTGCCCAGGCTGGTCTCAAACTCCTGAGCTCAAGTGATCCACCCACTTTGGGTGCTGGGATTACAGGCAAGAGCCACCACACCTGGCCTCAATGCCTTTCAACAGGCAAATGAAGAGGAGCCCTATCACCATCTTAATCTCTTGGGAGAGACAAGGACAGGGGAGAGCTACCAAATGATGGCCATTACTCTGGTGACCTTGCACATTAAGGAGGTGCTTGGACGTACGACCTCTCCCTGTCATTCTAAAGGCTTTTAGATTGCTGGTTGTGAGACAGTTCTGAAATCTATTAGATGACAGCAGGAGCCCCTTCCTGGTTTGTTTTGTTTTCTTTACATCCTTAGGGTGTGATCAATTAAAGGAACTAGAGATTAAGGGTTGTGATCATTCAAGACTTCCACTCTGAATATTTAGCATCCTGGAGTAGTTTTCCTAGCAGTAGAACTTTATATCTAAAACAGCAGCCACAACCAAAACAATAACAGAGACTTTCCATGAGAAAGAGAAGAGACTGGGCTGCAGTGCTCTTACATCTTCTTTCAACATTAGTGCTAGAACAGAGTCTGACATAACTCTTTTTCAAATGCCAGTAAGATCACATAATATTTGGACAATATTTTGTCATGTCAGTAAGTCAATTTAAAATGCACAGGTTCTGATAAACAGAGGAGGATAAAAAGTGTATGAATCTACTATGATCTGGCATTGGGTAATATGCTTTCCTGTTATCAAATGCAAGCCTCAAAACAGTCTCCCATATTCTCATCTTACAGATAAAGACACCAATGCTTTATAAGACTTGCCCAAGTGCCGGGCGCGGTGGCTCAAGCCTGTAATCCCAGCACTTTGGGAGGCCAAGACGGGCGGATCGCAAGGTCAGGAGATCGAGACCATCCCGGCTAACACGGTGAAACCCCGTCTCTACTAAAAAATACAAAAAACTAGCCAGGTGAGGTGGCGGGCCTGTAGTCCCAGCTACTCAGGAGGCTGAGGCAGGAGAATGGCGTGAACCCAGGAGGCGGAGCTTGCAGTGAGCTGAGATCCCGCCACTGCACTCCAGCCTGGGCGACAGAGCGAGACTCCGTCTCAAAAAAAAAAAAAAAAAAAAAAAAAAAGACTTGCCCAAGAGACATCACCACTTTGAGTGTGCTGATGAATACTGAAATCCCCTTCTCCAAATCCTTTAATTGCCATTCTAGACACTGGCAAACTAGTTGAACACACTCTTCCTTGGTGATGGTAAGAAGGTACCTCTGAAAAGGTAGGAACCCCCAGGTCCCCGGCAGGGAAGTGGAAGAAGGATTTGTGGTGAAGATCATTCAACCACCAGATTTCCAACAGCATATCCCGGTTGCAAAGTCTTATCTCTTCCAAGTGTTATCTAACTTGAAGGGAAACACTAGTCCTCCTTGCTCTGCATGAGGTCAATTTGTAAAATGCGCCAAGTCAGCCAACAGCCTTCCAGGCGAGTTCCCACTGAACACAGGCTGAATACCAGTCCCAAGCAACAGGGAAAATTAACTTGAATGACTGCTCTGTGTTTATAAGGTTGCCCAAGCTAATGTTCTGTGTTATCTGTCTGTAGCATGATTTTAAATATTTACAGAAGTTAGAGAAAGGAAAAAAAGTATCAGTTCACAAGTCTACTTTTTCACTTTGTTCTATGATTATTATCTATTGAACAGATAGAAAGTTACAATTTTCCCCTCTAGTTACTTCTGAGGGAGCTTCTTCCTGAATCTGATAAGAGTCAGGCCTATATTCTAAGCAGCAGTGTACATCTCAATCTCAGCAAAGTAAATTCCCTCTGGATCAGACACCCAGCTGCTTAATGTCTCAGGCTTACTCACAAGAGATCTGAGAGTGGTGTGCGAGTAATTCCTTTAGAACCAGAGACCCTACACACATACCGTTGGTTTTGTAGACTAGAACATTGCTTTAAAAAACCAACAATAATAGGCTGGGGCGCGGTGGTTCATGTCTGTAATCCCAGCACTTTGGGAAGCCAAGGTGGATCTCTTGAGCCCAGGAGACCAGTCTGGGCAATACAGTGAGACCCCATCTCATTAAATAAATACATACATAAATTGAAAAACAAAAAACAACAATAATAAAAGGCAAGCTTATTCTGTTTAATGCAAAGAACATGCCCTCCTTGTGATGCATTCAATCACTGACTCTTAAAAACATAGCTTGACATTTTAAAATTTTTTTTATTTTTTTAGGTTTTTCAAAAAATTATTTCAACTTTTATTTTCGATTCGGGGTTACATATGCAAGTTTGGATAATTTTATTTTTAAGGGTAATTGTTGGCAAGAGTTCAACTATTAGTTGTGAGGGTCATAATTTTAATATGTGGCCCACACAGAAAGGGTGCTACAATACACTTCATATGCATTTTTTCCTAGATACAGGGCATGAGCTGTCTTAGTAGAGACATGCAGAATCTGATATTAGGGGGAGTGTTAATAAAAAACAATCTTAATATTTTGAGGGGGTTGTGGCAGTGGAACACTGAGCTGCTTGTTTTCATTCTGGTCCCTTGTTCTGATATTTCCCCCTTTTGATCATTCTTCCACCATGTCTCCTATACATTTCCAGGCCCTTCTGTTTTTCCTGCCCTCATAACTGCGCATCTGGACCACTGCAAAGAGATTTCAAGGTACCCCACCTGCTGTGTCAGTCCCTCTGACTGTCCTGCTGGCCACTGCCTGTTAATCTTCCCGGAGTGGAGTCCTGATCCTGTCATTCCCTTTTTTAAAGAGCCCCCACGGCTTCCATGGCTTCCAGCACACAGTCCATGCTCTCAGCCTGTGATCCAGCCTCCCTTCCCTGTCTTCCCCTTCACTTTTCTCCTTGTAAGCTCCCTGTTGCAGTGAAACCGAATGACTGTTCTCTGCGTGCACCCGCAGAATTCCATGCCTCCGTGTCTTCACTCACAAAGTTCCCCTCGCAACCTGACTCAGCTCTTCGGCACCTCTTCTGGAAAATCTTTCCGCTTTGACTTCCCTAAGCTGAACTAATTTTTACTTCCTCTCAACCGTCACCATTCATCTGTATAGCTATTTTTCTTTGAAATTATATTAGAGACCACATCATATTCATCTTTGTATCTATGGGTAGACAAAGAAATAGATGCTATAATAAAATTCTGTTCCCAGATGCCCAGAGGAATAACACTGGAAAACTAAACATCACTCTTCACTGAACCAGTGTGTCTCAAAGTGTTTTCCAAAAGCCACAGCAGAGCTCAGGTGGAGCTCTGAGGCCCTCTGAGGCTCTCTGAGGCCCAGGGCTTGCTGTCTTCTCACAAGAGCACAGCCAACACAGTACACAGAACACTCTCTTGACACAGCCTCCGCCACTCCCCTCACCTCAGGGATTTGTCTACCCTGAGTTCAGAACTTCCCCAGAGTTACAATCATATCCTGAAAGAGAACTAAATGCACATGATATATAAGACATTTAAACTCAAGTCCTGAAGAGACTAATTTCTTCCCCAGAGTAAATCTCTAATGAAGAAGGAAAAAGAGAGCCATTGCAGAGGACACAGGTTAAGTTCTTTTTCCCCAAATGCATTTTTCTGAAAGTCACTGAACTCTATCAGAACCAACCTCTACAGAGTTATAGTGACAAAAAAAAAATGGCACTGACATAATATTTAACTGTCACTTCCAAACTCAGTTATCAAGTGTTTCATAAATTTGACTAACTCGTTAAAAATAAAAAATGTAGGAAGACAGTTTGGTCTGGTGGAGGGCCGTTTTGGAAGTCCAAGCCAGTCTCTCCACCTCACTGAGTGTTCTTGGATTAGTCCTTAACTTCTGTATGCCTCAGTTCCCGCCTCTGTAAAATTAGGATAATATTAGTACCCACCTCATAAGACTGAATAGGACTGAATGGATAATGTCTGTGAAACACTTAGCACACAGCCTGCACTTAATAAGAACTAAACAATTATAGCAACGATAATAATAGCTATGACAGTGAAACTACTGAGAACAGAGGCTGTGTTTATGGAAAGAGGTAGATTAGTTGGTACTTAAACACTAAGATATTCAGACTAGCTTCTCTTTGGGAAAGAGCAGAAGCAGTTTATACCAGTCCCCTGTGTAAGTGTTAGATGTTATGTAAAGACTATTGCAAACAGCACTCACAAGGCCAAGAATGGCTGGACAAGAGTGCATGGCACAGGTACAGTTTACTGCATGTGCACACACACACTCCTGGCACTGTGCAAGTTAGAGCCTGAGATGCTTCTTGGGCTTTTAAAGATTCTGTGCTGCTCTAATTGTTTAGTTACCTACAACTGAGTGACCATGTGTCCCAGGTTGCCCCAGACATTCAAGGCTTAAGCTACTTGTCCCAGCATCGTTATTAATAGCCCCTCATTCTCAAGGGGTCTCTGATTTTGGACAATAATGTGGATGATTACCCTATAAAACAAAACCATCCCTGTTTATGTAAACCTCCCTGTTTTCGAATCCAGTGGACAGTCTCACAGAAACAATACTGATACATTTCTAAAGCTCTTGGTCACAGTCTGCAAAGGAGCCTGAGGACTGTGGTCAACTGGACATATGTTTGTAAACAGCTTCAAAGGGGAATGAATGTGGTTTAACACGGAGAACAGTACCAGCAATCAAGGGTTTGTATTTAATTTTTACAAGTAAAAGTAAATGTTGAAGAAAGAAAGCAAACCCTAACAATCCTGGGATCATTTTTCCTTTATCTTTCACAACATGGAGGCACAAGAAGTCAACAACTTTTAACTTCTGAGAAGGCTCCCTGTGGATCAACTCAATCAATGTATCTGGGCTCCAGTCAGCCCCAACATGGGCTTTATTTATTACAGAGATAAATAGCTCTGTGAGTTCACAACATGGTGAAAATGTTCTTAACAAAAACCACACACTCTTTAATTGGCTTCGAAGTTAGATGAAGAAATAAGTTTTAATATTGGCATTACATTGAATACTTTTCAAGAGTTCAGAAATGTTAGTCTGCTTAATCTCCCCTTAAGACCTCAGAAGCACTGCAAAGGGAATTATGTTTATGAAAACATTAAAACTGATTTTTCCCAATGTAACAACAACCATGTATCCTTATGCATTTGTAGTGTTGCCACTTTTTTGTTTATCTTTCGTCAGAACTTGTGTTTATACAAATCAGACAGAAACCAGATTCAACAAACAGCTAAAAATTATTTACTCACATGCTTGGTTTAAAACATTCTGGTATCATACCACACCACACTGAAAAACATCACGACGTACTGTATGTAGTGGAACCAAATAAATACACTAAAGAGTATTTTCCAGTATTCGCTGTTACAAAATCATAACATCCCATGATACAAACAACGAGATTGTATAACGTCCCCACATCGTTTTTTCAGAACTAGCAAAAAAAAAAAAAAAAAAAAAAAAGGTGGAGAAACTCAGCAAAACAAAGTGGCGAGAAAAGTCGGGGGAGGGGCGGTAGAAGAGAAGGGGCGGAGAAACACGACACCGAGGCGGTGATATCACCCACAGCCAACGGCATGGAATTCAGAAAGTTAAGTGTCACCCAGCAATTTCGGTGCGGGCTCGCGGCGCGCCTGCACAGCGTGGCGGCTGCACCCCGGCGAAGCAGGAAGGGGGAGGGGGAGGCCTGACTGAGTTCGCTCGGGGGCAGCGGAGGGGAGGGCCGCCCGCCTCCCGGACGCCGCGCGTTCGAGTCCCGGGTCGGGAGCCTTGTCAGTCGCCCGACAATGATTTCATCTTTTCGGAAGCGCTACCGCCTGGGCCGCGGCTGCCACGTGCCCGGTCTGGCCCCGTGCGCTGCGCCGGGGGACCTACCCGGACGCGGCCGCGGCCGCCGCCGGGCGCAGAGGCAGCAGAAGAAAAGGGCTGGCGGCCGGGAGGGAATCCGGGTGGCCAAAACTGGGCTAGGGGATTGCTCCGCGGAGTCCGCCGGCCTCAAGCGGCTGCCCTGAGGAGTGCACCCACCCTCCGCGCCCAAAGGAGGAAAGGCCAGAGCGCGGGGCAGGTTTCGCAACTCCGAGGGTGGATGCAGGCTGTGGCCGGGCGGGATGGCGCGGCCGTGCCTTTCCAGCGCCCCCGGCCTGGCAGAGCCCCATTCTCGGCCTGCGCCCCGCCGCGCAGTGCGCGCTCCCGGCGGCGTGACCGTGGCTGTCGGGCCCCCGCCCGAGCCGGGCAGCCGGCCACCCGTGTAAGGGACAGTGGCGGCCGCGGGGCCCGGCGCCGCGCCGCTTGCAGCCCGCCACTCCTTCCGCGCTCCGGGCCCTCTGCGCCTCCTCCCCCGGCCCTGGAGAAATGCTTGTACCTTCCACCGCCTCCTCCACCATCTCGTCGTCGCTATCCATGGCGGCTGGGGACCCTGCCCAGCTCGGGGCTGCGCGGCTGCCTCCCGTCCCTCCGGGTGCTCCTGGCTGCTGAGCGAGCTCTGGGGCTCGCGAGTTTGGAGGAGGAGGAGGAAGAGGAGGAGCAGTCGGGGCTGGCTCGCACTGCCTCCCCCTACAGCCCTTTCAATTCCTTGGCCTTCAGCTGCTGCGGCAGCAGCCGTCGTCCCCCCTCCCTTCGCCCACTTGCCCCTCGCCTCGGAGGCTCCGGTGTGTCGCCTTGGCCGCTGCAGCTGCTGCAACTTTCTCCTGTAATACCCCCTCTTTGTTATCGAGCAGCTGATCCGCTGACATCACCCAGCGCCGGTGCGCTCCCTCCCTCGCTGATTGACAGTTCCCTGTCCCTTTCCAGAAGTAAGGCTCCTTAAAACGAAAGGCGCTCCGGGGCCGAGCGTATTCCGCGTCCCAGCCAACCCGCCTCTGGCCCGTGAGCGTTTCTCCTTTGCTTAGGCGCGGCTTGGCGCGCCCCGAGCGCGCAACGCGGTCCCGGGCGCTGCAGGCTTCTTCCGGACACTTGGACGGCCCATGGGGGCTCCGAGCTCCCGGCCTCCAGTTGTGCCGGGAGCAACTTGAAAGTCCGCCGTGCACTGTCCGTGCCCCCTCGAGACAACCTCCAAAGTGCCAGGGAAGCTAAGGAAGCGTTTCTGACGCTCTGGCGCCTGGACTTCCTCTCACCCTCGCCCCCACATCACCCCGTTCGCCACCGGGAGCTGCACGAGTGCGACACGCACCGGAGCGCAGGTGTCCTCGCGGTCCCGCATCGCATCCGCAAGCCGATTTCCCGAGCTCGGGGGCTGTTATCTGGCCCGGATTCCGCAGGATGGCGGGTCCACCCCAGCGCCCCCACTCCCCGCCCTCCTTCGGGTCGCCAGGCCCTCGGGTGATTCAGAAATGCATCAAATCCAAATGGCAGCGGGCTCTCTGTCAGGCAGGAAACAAGCCGCACCGAAGGCTCGGCAGGTTCCTTCTCGCGGCTGTAGTAATTGAAAAGGAGCCGCCGAGTGGAGCTAACGAGGAAGGAAGGACCCTCCGTCTGGCGCGCCTCTTTCCCGCGCCTCCCGCCCTGTAAGTGCGATGTCCCCAGCTGTCTCCCTGTTTCTCCAAGTGCCAACCACTTCACAGATTCAGGCATCCTCAAGTGGAGAAAACCACTGGGCACCCGGCTTCCGGCCCAGCCACTTAGTGTCATTATGGCTCTGCCTCTTACAGGTGGCGGTAAAGGACGACTGTAAATAGCCGATTAAATAGATGCAAATGTACACAATGTACCGTGGAATTACCGGGTGCCACTCTGGGCACCTGCCAAGAACAGCTACTGCATGGAGGGGAGGAGGGAGCAAAAAAAAAGTAGTTCCATTTTGCTTTCTGAACAATGAATGAGACTTTGGGGATTTCAAAATACTTCCAGCGCCCGGGAGACTACTCCTTGTTTTTGGCTCTGTGCTTAAATGGTAGATATTTTTGTCAAGTATTGCCGGCTTGTTTCTTAAAGGCAGTTTTTCCTCTGTGAAAAAGAGAACAATGCTAGGAACATTAGTACCACACACTTCCAGGAATTTCAGCCCCTTTGACTATTTTAGAAAGGGGAGGGCCCTGGACCAGAAGTTAGGAGACTTTGAGTCCTGGTGCTGCTCACCTGCAGAGGTGTCTTGGGAGCCCAGCCAGCCAGCCTGAATTCCTCCAGATTAGAGGCTTAGTCTACATTGACATAAGGTCCTTGGGGCTTAGGCTAGACCACTCAGGTTCTCTGGCTCAAGCAAGACACCCTCTAGCTTAGTCTACACCTCTCTGAAGTCTCTTGGCTTAGGTTTGACCTCCTTAAAGTCCTCCAGTGCAGATACTGGGAGTCCAAGGCTAAACAGAGAAGGTGTACCTGCAGTGGAAGATGAAAGAGCCGCTTTAGGTTACATCATTTTCAAACATGAACCACAGAAACAGGATTTTATATCTGATTTTTAAAAAGCTATCATTTACTGAGCTCGGTCACTCACTGGTTTTGAATTATATATTTTTTCTTATTTAACCTTTTTACATATCACCTCCTCCCTTGCATATTATACTGGTGCACTAGAACATACCAGATACTTCCCCAGTTTCCAGTTGATTTTCAGGGGTGAATACAATGCTGAAAGCTAAAGAAAGCAGCAAAAATACTTCATTCTCTTACTCAAAGGGGGTGAGGCAGGGTTGGGAGGCTGGAAGAAATCTCCTCTCCAGACGCACAGAAGACACAGGTTCGTGGTGGGTGGGTACGTGTGGGAGTGAAGGAGAGGGGAGGAATCATGTTGCAAGTGTCCAACTGTCCCCTTGGTGCTGTGAGGTTTTCCCAGCCTAAGCACCCAAACTGTCAAGCGCTCCCTTTCTATCTACTACCTTGAGAACACCTGAAACCCTGCCTACGGCCTCCATGGGTGAAGCAGAGATTTCCTCCGGACCTGCAAGAGGCAGGGACAGAAAGGGAGCACGGTCCTTCTAGCAAAGTTAGTAGTGATGGGGGGGGAGGAACTACCAGAGGACCTTCACCAGATCTGCACATGACTCAGGCAGCAGCAGGGACACAGTTCCATCCCTCTTCCCCCACCATTCATTCCTGCTGGCTCTGGGCCCAAAGCTAGGGCAAAATGTTTTTATGACTCTCTTAAGATCCACTTGTACCTTTACAAATCATGTTGTGTATATTTCAAGTCTCCTTCTCTAGACGGACTGATTCTTATTTATGGTCCTAGAACACAACACAGTGCCTGGTACAGAATGTGGGTTAAGCATTGTCAGCAATGATTTTGCAGATAGGAATATTCTGTTTTATATAAACAGTGCTGAGTCTTTCTCACAGACTGGATTCTCCTCCTGTGTTTTGGCAAAGTGCTTTGTTTCAGTTCAAATCTGAAGAGCATTTTTGAGTTGTTCTACTTTCCCACATCGACTGGCCCCAAATCTGCTTCCATCGCATTCTTTCCCACAGTTTTCTTCATTGAGAGCTGATTTCATAAACTCTCTTTCTTATTGGCTTTCCACCAGTTTCCCCTGTCGTACTCTGTCCCCACCAATGTGGTCATGGGCTAGAAAATCAATAAAACTCTTCATCACAAACAATGTGTAGCAGCAGCAGCGGCAGCAGCAGTGGCAGCAGCAGCGGTGTGGCTCAGCTCCTAACTTGGCAGCTCCCAGTGAGACAGAACGAGCTCTACTGGGGAGGAACAGGACTGCACAGGACATCCAACATCTAGGCTGGGTGAGAGTTGCTTTCGTGTTCACATCAAGAGTGACTTTTTTTTTTTTTCCTGTCTCTGGTCTTGAGTCAGGAGGAGGGGTGACTTTTCTAAGCTGCTCTGGCTTAGTTTCCGTTGCCTCCAAGGCTGGATTCCTTCTCTTCATACCCAGCTTGGGAAACATAAGTCCTTCTTCCACTGCAGCAAGCAGTCAAAATACTGAGTTAATTTTATTCATTCTACCACCCCTGTCTTTCCCTGGAGAAGGCTGGTGCTTACATACAAGACTGATATAACTTTTGCAATAAATATATTTTTACAAGCTTCTTGTATTTTATGCACCTTCCTACATTTAGGGGAAACAATTCTGTCAATTCGCTGCTATGCATGCTAAGCGAATTGTGAAACAACTAGTGAATGTGGAACTTGTGTGGGATTCACTACTGTTGGCTGTTACTGACTCTTCATCCTGCCCGCTGGCAGGGACTGGAGGGGCCCAAGCAGTCTTCTGGGTCTCCATGTATTTGGGAGGGAGAAGCCTCTGAGACCTCAGCGGTAGGAAGTCGAATCAGGGCCTCTCCAGGTGGCCTGGTGACTTTATGGTTGTTGACCTGGCTCTGGTTTCCACCACTTGCTTACACCACCAGCAGGAAGACAAGGATAGAACTAGTGAAAGAGCTTTTAAATAATCATCAAGTCTCGTTTTGGCACTACTCACTACTTCACAATATTTTTTCCCACCAAATTAGCCAGTTTGATTGAGTTTTTACTTTGTTTTGGTTCCACCAAGAACTAGCGAAGCAACTGGGCAATTCAGTTCTCAGGGCCTTCGTTTTCCCATTTGTAAATGAGGAGTTGGGCTACATAAATTCGAAGCTCAAACTTTCTCTGTCACCTTTTCTGGAGGAAAGGTAAATAGAGCCTGAGGAGCCCCAGGAAAAGGCACATAAAAAGGAAACGGGAAGAAGCCAGGGCAACTCTAACAAACTGAATACTCAAGTCCTCTCACTTTAATGGCTCTATCTGGGCAGGCGGGTGAGGGGAGAACCTTTATCTTGGCTCTAGGGAGGGAAGCATGGAAGTTTTAGGAGAACCAAGGTTCCTGGGTTCTGAATCACTGAGTCACTAATCAAGTGGCTAACTGTGTTAGTGACAACTGCAGAAACTGGAGGGAGGGGCTGGGAGAGGAGCAGTGAGGAGGAGACCGGTGGGGGAGGAGATGGGGATGAAAGGGAAGCGTTTGCAGCTTGTAGAGCACTGGGAAGAGCAGGGACATCAAGGGCACCAAATAAAGGTCCAGGGAGCAAAGAAAGAAATGGAGAAAATTCATTCTGCTGGAAATAGACATGACTGCAGTCAGGAAGAAGACTTACAGATTCAGGGTGACCTGATTTGATTACAGCAACAGGAAGTGCAGGAGAGAGAGAGGGCAGAATAACCTGACCTAAGGAAGTGAATTAAATAATAGAGAAGACACTACAGTTGCCATGGTATTAAAATACCTCATGCCACATTAAGCTTCCTCTTTCTCTTTTGCTTGATTCTTGTTTTTGCAACATGTTAATGTCATTGCAGTGTATCCAGTAAACTAAATTTAGACTTTCTGGGGAGGGTGGGGGGAAGGGAAGATGCAGCCCAGATCTCCCTGTTTGGGTCGACTCTGGGCCAATATTGTTCCTTCAGAGAGTTCTTGGGGTTTTTTGCATTATGGGATATGAAAACTTTTATGTCAGGCTTGGGCCTAGTGAAGCTGCTGAGTGAAATGATTTAAAAAAAAAAAAAAAAATGAGGCCAGGCGTGGTGGCTCATGCCTGTAATTCCAGCGCTTTGGGAGACAGAGGCAGGTGGATTACCTGAGGTCAGGAGTTCAAGACCAGCCTGGCCAACATGAGGAAACCCTGTCTCTACTGAAAATACAAAAATTACAAAAATACAAAAATTGGTGGTGCATGCCTGTAGTCCCAGCTACTCGGGAGGCTGAGGAAGAAGAATCACTTGAACCTGGGAGGCGGAGGTTGGAATGAGCCGAGATGGCACCACTGCACTGCACTCTAGCCTGGGCCACAGAGTGAGACTCCGTCTCAAAAAGTAAAAAATAAACACACACACACACACACAAAAGAAACATTGGAAATAGTTTTCAAAGGGGCATCTGTTTTAGAAATTACTTCAGAAAAACAATAGGATTGCAGAAATTTGAAAAATAAAGACAGCCACCAACAAAACCAAATGTGTTTTCTTAGGTATTATTTTCTCTAACTGCTTTTGAAAAATTACTGGGCTAAAATTAAGATGATTGGGTCCTGCAATTGGTAGTCTGCAAAAGCAGACATTGCAGAGGGCAGGTACATGGTACACTCTTTTGACACTACCATACCCAGGAGGGGCAGAGGAGTATTTCCAGCTGACCTATTTACCACAAATGTCACAACATTCATCAAGGGTCAGCTCTTGACCTTCCTCGAGTGGACTCACATTAACTAGACACTGAGAGACAGAGATGTATACCTGAATGATGATGGACAGATCAGAATACTCACATCGTCAGGGCAAAAGGTCTCTCTATGTAAATAAATGCACTTGAGAAGACAAATTCCATCCGAAAATTTGCTTAGTTATCTGGAGTAGAATGAATGACATTCGTTGTGTGGTCGACAAGACAAATACTCCTGATACAGTGTTCTGAAAGAATGAGGTTGCTCACCCATCCCACTCACCCCTGCTTAGATGGCCCTGTGGCTTCTGAGGCTTCAAGCTTCTTTCCCCGTGCTCTAGTTTCTTCAAACCTGTTTCTCCACACAGCATCCTGTACAGCCCACTAGGCAGATTTACACTCTCTAAGTCATAATGACATTCTCTATCTTCCTGGCATTATAGCCAAGTCACTTTAATGGGAATTTGAGGTAATCCTCAAACTTTTCAGTCACAAATTGAGTCACTCTCTTGGTTTATGCCCACTGAATTCTAGCCAAAACCATTGGGTGTGCAGATTTTGGTAGTCAAACTTTCTGAGAGCAACCTAGTTCTCAAGTTCTTGGGAAAGCATCTCATTTCTGTTTCACGAGCCATCAACAGTGGGCCAACCTTCTTAGGCTACCATGATTTCTGAGAAATAGACCAGACATATTAAGACCCATGTGGCCTGTTCTGTGATACAGTCATCCACGTTTTCCTGGGCACTCAGCTCAAAGATATTTCTATTCTGTGCAGGAGTGGAGAGGTTGGTTCTTTGCTATGATGACTTAGGCAACGGAATGCCACCTTGAGGATGCAGGTACCATCTACTATAACATAGATAGAAGTCAAAGTGTCCTCTTCATTGTCCAAATGGGACTCTCTGACTTTGAATCCAATATCCAGAAATGAAAATATACATGTGGTCCTCTTCACTCAGTCACAAACAAAGACAGGTTGATTAAAATGTTTCTGGGACCTGGCATTGAAATGACAACCCTTGATCTACAGGCAGCCCTCACCCGGAAGGGCTTGATGCTAAGCCATCCCTTCCTGTATGTATTTGCTGGAGACCTGTCTTGCAGCCTCTTTGGATCTGGCATGTCCTTTCAGGTCATTTAAGGCCTTATTGATCCTCCTTGCTGAGTCCATAGATCAATTCCTAGGAAAAGATGCTGTAGCCAGCTTTTGGAATGTCTTTCAGACAAATTTAAAAAGCCCTGCTCAAATGCTCCTGTGCTTAAGATAGAGGACCAAAAAGAAAGCAGCCCTGTGGTAGGCCTTGTACTGTCTCCTTGGAGAAAAATGACAGTTGAGAGTAGGTCTTCTGCAAGTTATAAGCATCACTTCCCAACCTGGCATCTGGGGAATGCCTTAAGTCTGAGACAGTGTGAGTTCTTCAGTAGAGCAGGGAGCTTGGTCATTACTCAGCTGTGAAGTCTTGGCACCTCCACCTCATCTGTGTCCCCTGCTCTGTGCTCTTCCCCAAGATGATGTGGCAAAGGTTGTGATTTGAACCAGGTCAGGTTCATTCTCAGTTGTAGACAAGATAAGAGAGAGGGGAAAATCAATGATCTCTCCCTTCTTGCCAATCCTATAGAATTTGGAGTATCTGCAACTAACTTTCCTTAATATTTTGTAATGATCCTTCTGAAAATGTGCATTGAGAATTGTGGGATTGGTTATATCCAAGTAGAGTCATCTTGTTTATAGGCTTATTTTCATCTAAGGGGCTATTTTTATTGCTGACATATACCTTTCAAGTATTTGGAAAGGTTTATCCTGAATGGAATGTAATTTGGCATCTCTGAGCTCATTTGCACCTCACAATAATTCATCCCCAAGACCAGAGATGTTTAAAGACTCGCCCAGGATCCCACAACTGAAATGTGGCCAAATGAGGCTCAAATCAAGGCCCACTGGGTCTTCAGCCATACCTCACACTTCATGCAGAGTGACAAGACTCCTCAGAGGGTGGGCATCAGAGGGCAGGGGTGAAGCAACAAGAGATGTCATTTAGAGACAGTCTGCTGTTTCCCAGGAGACTGAGTCACATCCTTTCATTTCATCCTGAAAATGACCTTACGGAATATGATCTCCATTTATAGATGAGGAAACCCGAGACTGTGAGTTCAAATAACATGTCCGGAGTCGCATAACTAGTGAGAGTGGGATTGGAACCACAGCTGTGCAAACCATGAAAAGGCACAGATAGAGGAAATGGGAGTAGCAGGACAGTTGTGGAGAAATAATTCTAGAAGATTATTTAGTAAAGGAAAAGTTCTTAAAGAAGCACTACATCAAGTTTATGGTGCCATACAAGATGGACTTATGGGGTGTATTAATCTGTTCTCACATTGCTGTAAAGAAATATCTGAGACCAGGTAATTTAGAAAGAAAAGAGATTTAATTGGCTCATGGCTCTGCGGGCTACACAATAAGCATGACGGCATCTGCTCAGCTTCTGGGGAGGCCTCAGCAAACTTACAATCATGGCAGAAGGTGAAGGGGGAGCAGGCAGTCACATGGAGAGAGCAGGAACAAGAGAGAGAGGCGGAAGGTGCTACACACTTAAACGACCACATCTCTTGAAAACTCACTCACTATCATGAGGACAGCACCAAGAGGATGGTGCTAAACCATTCATGAGAAATCCATCCCCATGATCCAGCCACCTCCCCACAGGCCCCACCTCCAATATGGGGGATTACATTTCAACATGAGATTTGGGAGGGGACAACATCCAAACTGCATCGTAGGGGAAATGACAAAATCACAATGGCTGGCCTCTCATGGCAAAGGAGAGATTTGACCTTGTCTCTGTGGGGTATGCTTTTGTGGAGGTGTCCCAAGTGACCCCCATCCCTTATTTGAGATGATATACTTCTTGGGTTCAAGTCGTTCAGTTTGTTTTTCTGGTTCTGGTGGCTGAGTGGAGGGCAGATATTCTCTCTGCAGCAGATGTGCCATCCTTCACAGTGCCTAGCATGCTACTGGACGTACAGGTGTCCAGGAGGTTGGCAAGCATATTGCCAGGAAAAACTGTTCTACCACTGAGGGCCCAATGCAGACAAGCCCACCATGAGCAGGCTGGCTGGCCATGGGTAAGGATGCCCATCTTAGGAGCAAGGTACAGCTGACAGATGACTTTTGAGCCGTGGAAATGGAAGACAGAAAAATGCTTTTTGAAGAGCTTCATTAATTTTTATTTACTTATTTATTTTTGAGATGGAGTTTGCTTGTTGCCCGGGCTGGAGTGCAATGGCATGGTCTCAGCTCACTGCAACGTCTGCCTCCTGGGTTCAAGCGATTCTCCTGCCTCAGCCTCCCAAGAAGCTGGGATTACAGGTGCCTGCTACCACGCCTGACTAATTTTTTTGTATTTTTAGTGGAGATGGGGTTTCACATGTTGGCCAGGATGGTCTCGAACTCCTGAACTTAGGTGACCCGCCCGCTCAGCCTCCCAAAGTGCTGGGATTACAGGCGTGAGCCACCGAACCCAGCCGAACTTCATTAATTTTTAAAAATCCAGTCTTAATCTATAATTTTAAATCACCATTTACTTTATTAATTTTAGAAGAAAAACATTCATTGGAGAGAGATTAAATAGAATATCAAAAATAAAATGTACAAATCACTCAAAATCCTAACAATCAACAGTAACTATGACAAACAATCTGGTATGCCCTTTCAGACACTTTATAAAAATATATAAGCATAGCTGGGTGCAGTGGCTCATGCCTGTAATCCCAGCACTTTGGGAGGCTGAGGCAGGCTGATCACGAGGTCAGGAGATCGGGACCAGCCTGGCCAACATGGTGAAACCCCTTATCTACTAAAAATACAAAAATTAGCTGGGTGTGGTGGTGTGCACCTGTAGTCCCAGCTACTTGGGAGGCTGAGGTAGAAGAATCACTTGAACCCAGGAGACAGAGATTGGAATGAGCTGAGATCGTGCCACTGCACTCCAGCCTGGGTGACACAGCGAAACTCCATTTCAATAAATAAATAAATATATATATATATATATATATATATACACACACACACACACATACACACACACCTGTCCTATAAATGTGTTTATAGGACACATAATCTTGCATTTTTTAAAATTAACTCCATTCTTAAGTAATACATTAATTAACTGTCCAATGGTACATTTGTTTCCGTGTATTACAGTTCAGCATTTTATTTATTTATGTATTTATTTATTCAAGATGAGGTCTTGCTCTGTCACCCGGAGTGCAGTGGCATTACCACTTCCCAGGCTCAGGTGATCCTCCCACCTCAGCCTCTCGAGTAGCTGGAACTACAGGTGTGCACCATTACACCTGGCTAATTTTTAAATTTTTTTTTTGTAGAGATGGGTTTTCGCCATGTTGCCCAGGCTGGCCTTGAAATTCTGAGCCCAAGCAATCCACCCACCTCAGCCTCCCAAAGTGCTAGGATTACAGGCGTGAACCACCGCACCCAACACCCAGCCACAGTTTGTTTTTGTTTTTGTTTTGAGACGGAGTCTTGCTCTGTCGCCCAGGTTGGAGTGCAGTGGTGTGATCTCAGCTCACTGCACCCTCCGCCTCCCATGTTCAAGCAATTCTCTGCCTCAGCCTCCCAAGTAGCTGGGATAATAAGTGACTGCCACTACGCCCAGCTAATTTTTGTATATTTTTAGTAGAGACGGGGTTCACCATCTTGGCCAGGCTGGTCTTGAACTCCTGACCTTGTGATCCACCCACTTAGGCCTCCCAAAGTGTTGGGATTACAGGCGTGAGCCACCGCACCTGGCTGCCACAGTTTTTTTTATAGTGTCATTCAAGATGAACTTGTAGGCCAGGAGTGGTGGCTCATGCCTATAATGCTAGCACTTTGGGAGGCCGAGGTGGGTGGATCACTTGAACCCAGGAGTTTGAGACCAGCCTGGGCAGCATGGTGAAATCCCGTCTCTACTTAAAAGAAAAAAAAAAAAGATGAACTTGTAGGCAGTGTTCTTAAAATTAATAATAAAATTGTAAACATTTGTAATCTAGAAATTATTTAATGTGTAGAAGCAAGCAATCATATGCTTTTGAGAACAATAGATAATATACTTGCATAGAACAACATCTAGTAAAAATAAACCAAAATGTTAATAGTAATTATCACAGAATGATGTGATCTCGAGTGATTTAATTTCTCTTTTTGCTCATTTAAAAAATGTTTCTTATGATAACTATTATTGATTTAATCAATTTTGTAATTATAATTATAATAATAAAAAAAACTCTTACCAGTTGGAGGCACATTACTTTTCTAGACTTTATTTTCTGTATATGTAATATGGACATTCTAGAAATTACTCTATAGAGAGGTTGTGTGGATTAATGGATAATGCAGACAAAGGGCTTTAAGGAGCTCCAGGCACACGGTTAAGTGTACACTACATGGTGGCCACCAGCATCCCTGCTGTCATCTGATTCATTTGTGCTTCTGCCTCTACTCTTGCCTGTTCTTCATAGGTAGAAGAGTAGCCTTTCAAGTCAGATCACATAAGGTTTTGCCCTGTTTAAAGCCTTCCAGTGTAGCCAGGAGCGGTGACTCACGCCTGTAATCCTAGCACTCTGGGAGGCTGAGACTGTTTTTGTTCTATCCTACCTCAGGGCCTTTGCACTCGCCCTTCCTCCTTACCTTAGATTCCACTCCCCTCATCTTCTCTTAGGTGGTTTTTGGTCTCAGCATAAAAGTCACCTCCCCAAAGATGCCTTCCCAGGCCGGGCGCGGTGGCTCACGCCTGTAATCCCAGCACTTTGGGAGGCCGAGATGGGCAGATCATGAGGTCAGGAGATGGAGACCATCCTGGCTAACATGGTGAAACCCCGTCTCTACTAAAAAATACAAAAAACTAGTTGGGCGAGGTGGCGGGCGCCTGTAGTCCCAGCTACTTGGGAGGCTGAGGCAGGCGAATGGCGTAAACCGGGGAGGCGGAGCTTGTAGTGAGCTGAGATCCGGCCACTGCACTCCAGACTGGGCGACAGAGCGAGACTCCATCTCAAAAAAAAAGATGCCTTCCCTGGCCACACAACCAAAGGTAGCTAACCAGCCACACTTCTATTGAATACTTCTCTGGTTTAATACTTCCCTTGGTTAATTTTCATCATAGCATTTGTCAGCACTTTACACGTTCTTGTTCATTCTGTTACCTAGTCTCCGTTTCTCCACAGACCTTGCTTGTCATGTCAGAGCTGTCATGGCATATCCAGAAGAGTGTCTAGCACATTGCAGATGCTCCAGACATGGGTGTTAAATCTTTTCATTAATTAATTAGATTATCTTTGTCAAGTGACTGAACGGTTTAATCACCTCCTTCTCAGAGGTCTGGTGTTTTCCTAAGGAGGCAGAGAGCAATTATTTCACTTTATTTCTACATCCCCCACCCTCCACCACTACCCCCAATTAGAAAGAGGATGATTTAAAAAAACAAAAAAGGGTGGGCATGGTGGCTCATGCCTGTAATCCCAGCACTTTGGGAGGCCGAGGCAGGTGGATTACCTGAGGTCAGGAGCTTGAGACCAGCCTGGCCAACGTGGTGAAACCTTGTCTCTACTAAAAATACAAAAATTAGCTGGCGTAGTGTCAGCCACCTGTAATCCCAGCTACTCGGGATGCTGAGGCAGGAGAATCGCTTGAACCCGGGAGGCGGAGGTGGTGAACCAAGATCGCACTGCTACACTCCAGCCTGGACAAGGGAGTGAGACTCCGTCTCAAAACAAACAAACAAACAAAAACATCTGTTTCTCATGTTCTTTCAGATATGGCTGGATTCCTACCTTTCCATCCCAGATTGGGTTTTGTTTTTTGTTTTTTTTAAAGCTGCCCAGATTTGAAAAGAGAACCTTTGCAGACTTTAATTCTGATACATGAGGCAGGACAGGCAGTCCTCACTCTACAAAGAGGTTGTGTTCCCAAAGTTTCTTTGTTTTGTTTGTTTCCAACACAGAATGCATTTTTCATTGGAAACAATGTTCCCAGACTAGCCCACAAAAGCCTATTTAACCCACTATGCTAAGTAGAAAACGAAGTGCGTTTAAATTCTAGGAAACACAACCGGGAAAATGAATAAGAAACACAATTTAAATGTTTATGTTGAATATTAGTGCTTGGGGAAAAGCAGCTTCCAACAAAGAAGAATGAAGCAGGAAGAGTCAGGGGTGTGGAAGATTCCGAGAAGGGAGTGGAAGCCGGGTTGTCATGGCCAGGCCACAGTCCAGCATCTGACAGGGCTGTGGACGAAAGCTGAGTCTGTCTAACAGCAGCTGGGCCTGGGCAGGTCTGAGCCCGTGTGAGGAACATTCCTGCAGATCCACAGCATGCAGAGGGCAGGCGGGGCTGACACAGACACTTCTCCCCAGTGAATTCTGGAGGCTGGAGTTAACCTATAGGAAGTCTTCCATGAGGCCGAAATTGGAGTATGTGACAGGTGTGGCTCCCGGGCCTCATGGAGTTCCTCCGAGAGCTTCTGCCTGGGTTATGTGAGTATAAACATGTTACTACATCTTAAAAAATAATGGGCTCAGTTTTAGTTTCATTGGTGTTTACCACAAGGTAATTTAAGGCATTTTCCCCCTATATCTGATCTTTGTGATGCTACTTTGAGGCAAAAGCTTTTTATCTCCTAAAACTCAGGCCCCAAAAGCAGGGGCCATCTCCTTATAGAGGAGGTCTTCTAAAATTTCTCATGTTTTTCCAGAATTTGAAATTTCTCCTATTTTGAATAAGGAAGTGTTCTATTTGGGAAAGAGCCATTATCCTGAAATCAACCCTAATTTTGGAAGCTTGCAGCAAGAGTACCCCAGTAGAACTGGTAAAGAAGGAAGCAAAGAAATTGAAGACACAGTTAGGAATTATTCCTGCAAAGAGTACTTCATAATTATTAAGTGTTTTATGTCAAGTAAATGAACTCCTAAAGATCACTTAAAGGCAATAGCAGTAAATAGTTATATTTTAGATGATGAATCTACATTTAGAGGACAAAGTACAAAATGGGGTAACATTTCCAACAAGAGTATCTTATATGGAATTTAGTTAAGTGCGTAGGCAGGAAAGAGTATGCTCTTGAAAATTATACAGGATGATTTTGAGAGGGGCTCTAGTGATGAAGACATTAGTGTCAAAGATGTATGTGAAGAGTTTGAATAAAAGTGTTTCACGAAATGTGGGATTGAAGATAGCTATACTTCTATGCATGTAGCAAAATTACACTTGTACCTCATAAGTTAATACAAATGTTTAAAAAGCTGTATTTCTTTTCTTTCTTTCTTTCTTTTTTTTTTTTTTTTTTTTTTTGATATAGTGCCTCACTGTGTCACCTAGGCTGGAGTGCAGTGGCACGATCTCAGCTCACTGCAACCTCCACCTCCTGGGTTCAAGTGATTCTCCTGCCTCAGCCTCCTGAGTAGCTGATATTACAGGCAGATGTCACCAAGTCCAGCTAATTTTTGTATTTTTAGTAGAGACGGAGTTTTGCCATGTTGGCCAGGCTGGTCTGGAACTCCTGACCTCGGGTGATCCACCCGCCTCATTCTCCCAAAGTGCTGGGATTACAGGCGTGAGCCACCGTGCCCGGCCTAAAAAGCTATATTTCTTAAGGTATTGTTTTATATAATGTGTGATTTAAATATATGTGCAACCACAGAAGGATAAAGATCGCATGCTCTCACTCCTATGTGGGAGCTAAAAACGTTGAACTCACAGAAGCAGAGAGTAGAATAGTGGTAACTAGAGGTTGGGAAGGGTACAGGGAGTGGGAGAATAGGGAGAGGTTGATTAACATACATACAATTAGAGGCTGGGCGCAGTGGCTTACACCTGTAATCCCAACACTTTGGAAGGCCAAGGTGGGTGGATCACTTAAGGTCAGGAGTTGAAGACTAGCCTGACTAACACGGCGAAACACCATCTCTACTAAAAATATGAAAATTAGCCAAGTGTGGTGGCACACACTTGTAATACCAGCTACTTGGGAGGCTGAGGCAGGAGGATCACCCCAACCCGGGAGGCAGAGGTTGCTGTGAACCGAGATCATGCCTCTGCACTCCAGCCTGAGTGACAGAGTAAGACCCTGTCTCAAAAAAAAAAAAAAAAAAAAAAAAAAAAAATTACAGCTAGAGAGGAGGAGTAAGTTCTAGTTTTTTATAGCACTGTAGGATTGTAGTTAACAGTAATTTACTACATATTTTCAAATAACCATAAGAGAGATTTTGAATGTCACCAACACAAATAAATGACGAATGTTTGAGGTTATCATATGCTAATTACCCTGAGTTGATTATTACACATGTTATATGTGTATCAAAATATCATTCTGTCCCCCATAAATATATACATTATGTGTCAAAAAGTAATATATATGTGCAACCGAATTAATCTCTGAAATATTATAGACATTTGAATCTTGTCTACATCCTAGTAGTTTATATATCCAATTAGGCTAATTTTGGGGAGGGGGAATCTCATTGGAAAAATAAGAATTGTATTACATATGTCCTCTCTTTGCATTCAGGCATATGTGGAATACATCAGTACAAGTTTGCTTCTAAAAGAGGCAGAGCATACTGGACTAAGAGTATGATAAAGCCTGGCGCAGTGGCTCATGCCTGTAATCCCAGCACTTTGGGAGGCCGAGGCGGGCGTATCACTTGAGGTCAGGAGTTCAAGACTGGGCTGGCCAAAATGGTGAAACCCCGAATCCACTACAAATACAGAAATTAGCTGGGCGACGTGTCATGCGCCTGTAATCTCAGCTACTCAGGAGGCTGAGGCAGGAGAATCACTTGAACCCAGGAGGCAGAGGTTGCAGTAAGCTGAGACTGTGCCACTGCATTCCAGCCTGGGTGACAGAGGGAGACTCCATCTCAAAAAAAAGAAAAGTATGATAAAAAGATCCAGGCTCTAGTTCTGGATTTATTATTGCAGCCACGTCCTCTGGACGAGTCAGTTGTCTCTCCGCATTTCAGTTTTATCAAATGGAAAAAATGAAAACAGTCACACTTCTTACATAACTTCTTTTATTATCTCTATTACAAATACAGAGACTCAATTATTGACTAATTTATACTAATAGTGGGAAGCAGGGTCTGGATAATCCCAGATGATTACTAATTTAAAACTACTTTACATTTTACTTAGTAATGTGTTTGGAGCACTTACATTTTGTAGCTAGTTACAATTTTACTTTAACTGAAATAATAAGACAAGGCCTTAAATACTGGCTTCCCTGGATAGGGAGTTGTGTGGGTTTCCTTTCCAGGCAGTTGGGGTTTTCCATGGAACCTGCTCTACAGTGTCAGCAGGAGTATAACATAGAAGGCTTCCAAGTCAGGTGGTCCAGAGTCAAATCAAAGCCCCATCCCTTTTTAGCAAATTTCTCAACCTTACTTAGCCGTGCC
Source organism: Macaca thibetana thibetana (assembly GCF_024542745.1). Taxonomy (NCBI): domain Eukaryota; kingdom Metazoa; phylum Chordata; class Mammalia; order Primates; family Cercopithecidae; genus Macaca; species Macaca thibetana. The sequence continues at coordinate 49,961,624 of NC_065582.1, read as the reverse complement.
CGCCTGCCTCTTTCTAAAATGGGGAAAATAATAATACTCACTTCACTGGTTTATTGAGAAGATTAAACAAGGACACCATTATTGCTTCTGTTGTTGTTGTTATTATTTTAAAATCTAGGTTGGTGATTGTATCAGTTTCTTAGGGCTGCTCCAAAGAAAGTACCACAAGCTGAGTGACTTAAATAGCGGAAAAGTATTATCTTACAGGTCAAGAGGCTGGAAGTCTGAAATCAAGGTGTCAGCAGGGCCATGTTCCCACTGAAACCTGTAGTGGGGAATCCTTTGTTGCTTCTTCTAAGTTTCTAGTGTTTCCTCGGCTTGTAGATGCGTCACTCCAGTCACACGGCCATCTTCTTCTTCTTTTCTTTTTCTTTTTGAGACAGAGTCTCACTCTTTTGCCAAGGTCAGACTGCAGTGGTGCTATCTCGGCTCACTGCAAGCTCCGCCTCCTGGGTTCACGCCATTCTCCTGCCTCAGGCTCCCAAGTAGCTGGGACTGCAGGTATGTGCCACCAAGCCCAGCTAATTTTTGTATTTTTAATAGAGAGAGGGTTTCACCATGTTGGCCAGGCTGGCCTCAAACTCCTGACCTCAAGTGATCTGCCCGCCTTGGCCTCCCAAAGTGCTGGGATTACAGGCGTGAGCCACTGGCGGCACACAGCCACATTCTTCCTGTGTCTTTACATTGCTTTCCCTGTGTGCTCATCAATCTCTATGTCTAACTTTCCCCAATATGACACTAGTCATATTGGATTGGGAACCACCCTGATCACCTGATTTCAACTTGATTACCTCTCCCAAGCTCACTTGCTCGTTCTTTCTTTCTCTCTTTCTCTTTCTCTTTCTTTCTTTCTTTCTTTCTTTCTTTCTTTCTTTCTTTCTTTCTTTCTTTCTTTCTTTCTTTCTTTCTTTCTTTCTTTTCTTTCTTTTTTCTTTTCTTTTTTTTTCTTTCTTTCTTTCTTTCTTTCTTTCTTTCTTTCTTTCTTTCTTTCTTTCTTTCTCTCATTCTCTCTCTCTCCCTTCCTTCCTTCCCTCCCTCCCTCCCTCCCTCCCTCCCTCCCTCCCTCCCTCCCTCCCTCCCTCCTTCCTTCCTTCCTTCCTTCCTTCCTTCCTTCCTTCCTTCCTTCCTTCCTTCCTTCCTTCCTTCCTTCCTTCCTTCCTTCTTTCCTTCTACAGTGGCACAATATTGGCCCACTGCAGCCTCAAACTCCTGGGCTCAAGCGATCCACCTCAGCCTCTCAAGTAGCTGGGACTAGGTGCTTGTGTCACCATGCCTGACTAATTTTTAATTCTTATTTTTTCCAGAGATGGGGTTTCACCATATTGCCCAGGCCAGTCTCGAACTCCTAGCTTCAAGCAGTCCTCCCACCTGCGATTCCAGGCATGAGCCACTGTGCTTGGCCAAAGCCTGTATTTCTAAATGAGATCACATTTTGAGGTTCTGGGGGTTAGTGTTTGGACACAACTGAACCCATAACAGTAACAGTTCTTTCTCTCAAAAATTCTCCAAAGTAAGGAAAGTGTTTTACATTTTGCTATCTAAAGTCTCTTCCCTGCAAGATGTTATAATCAAAGGGTTTGCTGCTTATCAAGAAAGTTTGGATACAAAAACTTCAGTTGGTTCTGTTTGTGAGTAAACTTGAAAACAAATTATTTGTTTTGTTTAAAGAGGGAAACATTCTTTCAGGCGGGACTCTGTCAAAAACACGTTACAAACTGTCTCATTTCCAGTGAGCTGTTCTCTGCCTTCCACCCAGACAAACACAAGACAACACTCCTGTCTGCTCTTGCTGGCAGCAGAGCCTTTCACTGGGTCTTGATTTCAAATGGTCATCAGAATTTATCCTCATGGTCCCTGGTCTTCACTAGAGAGTCCCTGTTTTACTCATTGAAGTCAAGCAGACTTGGGCTCCGATTCGAGCTCTACCACCAACAGCCAGTTAGTATACTAATGTCTCAGCCTCAATTTTCTCATCTGTAACATGAGGGTGATAACATCTCGTGGGCTGGTGGTGAGATTTGGAGTCCCTAATGCCTGGTAGACAGTCTGCAAATCATGGTCATATTATCATGGAAGAATAATGTTTGGGAAACTTTGGAGGACCTTTTCTATGACTTATTTGAGGCCTTCTGCACATACCCTTCCAAGGGCAGAACAGTGGGCCTGTACCTTGCATCAGCAGAGGAAAAGGTGGAATCTGAATATGGCCTTTGGAGCTTGAACAGACAGAAATGTCACTTTGCTATCAAAGGTGGAGGTATTGTCTCTGGCCATCTACCCGCCTTTCTGATCTACCATAGGCAGATCTGAAATAGCCACACTTTTCTGTGCACAAATGAGATCAATGCTGAAGAGAAGCAACTTTCATCTGGGAGAGAAGGTTAAGTTTAGAGCCTGGGGTGCAAAGGCAGAGATGGGTCTGGAGAGGACCCTGGAGTCAGGCCAGGGGTGTTGGGGCCAGGGGGACACTGAGGTGTTAGGCAGGTATGTGGTGAGAGACACAGCCTCTGTGAAGGAAGCAGGGCAAGTATGAGCAGAGGAAGCGGGAGATGCTAAAGACAGGACAGCCTCCTGCCTCTTAGAATTCTGCCCAGGCTCGCCCTGCTGGGTAGACTTCATTTTAAACTTTATTATTTTTATTTTTTGAGACAGAGTCTCACTCTGTTGCCCAGGCTGTAGTGCAGTGGTGCGATCTTGGCTCACCGCACCCTCTGCCTTCCGGGTTCTGATGATTCTCCTGCCTCAGCCTCCTGAGTAGCTGGGACTACAGGCACCAGCCACCATGCCCGGCTAATTTTTGTATTTTTAGTAGAGATGGAGTTTCACCATGTTGGCCAGGCAGGTCTCAAACTTTTGACCTCAGGTGATCTGCCCACCTCAGCCTCCCAAAATGCTGGGATTACAGGCGTGAGCCACCGTGCACTGCCCGGACCTTCATTTTGAACTTTGAGTTCTTTCCCTAATTATGATTCCTCTACTGGGGCAGACAGCTCCTCTCCAAGTGCCAGCTTCTTCAACACAAAGAGGCTTAAAACCCAAGGCCTCCCTCATAAACTGATTGGCACACGTAAGCAATAGATCAAGAGCAACTATAAAAGTCTTGGTTGTGTTCCTTGAGGGACATATTAAGAAACCCTTGAGGGCATATTGCCTCTCGCCTGGAGCTTTGGGAGGTCTATAATCCTGGAAAGGACTCAGGCAGGTCTGTGGGAGCCAAATTGCATCAGCCCTAGTTTCAAAAGTGTTACCTTTTGCTCTTTGTGATTGTAGCTGAATTAGTTGAGTTGTAGTAACAAAGGGGTAAGTGCCCAATTGTGTGTGAGTATGCTCCTCATCCCTCAAAGACAGTATCCAGATATCCTTTATATCCCAAATCCATTATTAGAATCTGAAGATTTCCAAGTTTTTGATATAGCAATTGTCACTCAATAACTTAATGCATTAACAGTGAATTTTCTAGACAAAGTATAAATCCAGGTCATTTCTTCTCTCCGAGCCTTGGTTTATCATGTGAAAGAAGGTTGTAGGAGCAACAACTAAGGCTTCTGATTGTGATCAAATCCTACATCTTGAGAAGCAATGGCTCCAGGCGTCTGTGGTGGGGATTAACACAGAGCAGTGTGCAGCCATCTGTAACAAGCAGGTGAAAGTGGGCTAAAATGTGCATCAAGTACTCCCTCAGAGGGGAAGAATCCATCCAGACACTCTTATCTTTCATTCTATAAACACGTATTGAGCACCTAGAATGCATGAAGGAACAGCAAAGAAAAGATTCGGTTCTGAAAGTGCTCCCAAGGCGAGGCAGGTGGAGGCAGATCACAAGACCCCTTGGAAGGGCGAGTGCTGGGAGATTTGTCCAGGAGGTGAGAGGATTGGAATCTATGCCCTTTGATTTTAAAAATCCTGCCTAGTTTCCTCGTAGGTAGCCTCCATTTGTTAGGCTATGTGTCCCTATTTTGGCCTCAAAAATTTTGATCAGAGTGAACATGGGGTAAGATAATCATGAAAATGCACTCTATACCTCCCTCATACCCCTGAGGTCAGAGAGACAAGCCAAGGGCTGCAGTGGCCCGATTTGTCTTGATGGTGAATTTGGTGCTGGGTTAACAGCTCATGTCATGCATGTGTGTGTTTGAGTGAGGGAGTCTTTAAATTACTAGCCCTTCCTAATCTTTCCCTGAGTTTGGGAGAAGGTGGGTAGAGACTAGATCAAGGGCCAGCTCTGCCCATGCCTCTTTTTAAAACCTGTTTTTCTAGATCATGTAATGAATCTAAATACTGGTCTGTGAAAAAGGAAAAAAAGGTTATTATCTCTCATATTTCACATCCAGGAATATTAAACAATTAAAAGCTTAACTAATGTTCCCAAGGTCATATGGTGAATTAGGAACAGAGACAGAGAAAAGATTCTGGTTTCTGGTCCTTCTAGTTTTATTGCCTCAGCTTTGGATCTTGCTGCCTCTTTAAATCCCACATTTAGCTAGAATTGGGAGTCGTAGCTGTGAATTGGCTCCATCACTTAAAAAAAGGGGTGCGGAATACTTGCTTTCCTATAAGGCAAAACTATCTTATAACTCTACTGAGCAAGGCCTAAGAGATTGTCAAATTTTCAGCACATGTGAATATCCTTGTTCTTTCAGCTATTGGTATTCTGCAGCAGCTGCCTCACAGAGCCTGGAGAGCTCCAGCAAGGATGGGCCAGAACTCCAGCTGCTGGTGAGCAAGTGTTCACTATTTATAGCGGGAGGGGGGCTGCAAAGGAATGGAATTTTTTCCTTCAGAGTAGGGTTGATGCAACCAACAGGAAGTGGGCTCTGATGGATACTAAAGGAGATCACATGAATATAGCTTATTACAGTACTTATACTCGAGCGTGCTTCAGAATCACCTGAGGGTGCTTGTTGAAAGACAGATTGCGGGGCTCCACCCCCAGAGTTCCTGATTCATCCTGTATCTTAGCCAGTTCGGGCTGCTATAAAAAAGTACCATAGACGGGGTGGCTTAAACAACAAACATTTATTTTGCACAGTTCTGGAGGGTGGGATGTCCAGGATCAAGGTGCTGGCAGATTTGGTGTCTGGTGAGGGCCTGTTTTCTGGTTTATAGACAATGCTTCTCACTATGTTTTCACATGAGAATTCTGCCCTCATGACCCAATCACCTCCCAAAGGCCCCACCTCCTAGTACCATCATCACCTTGAGGATTACGATTTTGTCATATGAATTTTGTGGGAGATACAGACATTCAGTCCACTAGAGTAGTGAATGGCCCAAAAATGTGCTGATGCTGCTTGTTCAGAGACCACACTTTGAGAACCACTGCTCTATATTTTATTTTTATTTTTTGAGACAGCATCTCACTGTCACCCAGGCTGGAGTGCAGTGGGGCGATCTCGGCTCACTGCAACCTCCACTTCCTGAGTTCAAGTGATTCTCCTGTCTCGGCCTCCCAAGTAGCTGGGATTACAGGCACGTGCCACCATGCCTGGCTAATGTTTTTGTATTTTTAGTAGAGATGGGGATTCACCATGTTCGGCAAGCTGGTCGCAAACTCCTGACCTCAAGTGATCCACCTGCCTCAGCCTCCCAAAGTGCTGGAATTACAGGCGTGAGCCACCATGCCCAGCCCACTGCTCTGTTTTAACAAATGGATTGTACAGGGAAGAGTCATTGTATATAGTAGCAGATTAAACCAAAAGAATGCACTGACATGCACAAAAAGACTCTTTCTGGTGATCTTACTGACTGTCAAATCAAAATCAGTTGCTTCTGAGCCAGCATTTCTAAGGCAAAGGTATTATTTTATAAACAAAGAAAACTTCACAAAATGTAAAGGTTAGGACTCATAAGGACTACATATCAACATAATTTAATAAAAATTATTTTTTATTTCTCTTTCTTCTTCCTCTAGTGGAAAAAATGCAATTAGTTTGGTCATATGATGACATCGTGTTTGGAGTCAAGACTGGCAAACTTGACCTCCACTTTCAACTCTGAGCACAGCCTAGCCTGGGCCTGGGGGCTGATGAGGCTGTCTCAATCTTTGATTAAGAGCCAGGGGAGGCCGGGCGCGGTGGCTCAAGCCTGTAATCCCAGCACTTTGGGAGGCCAAGACGGGCGGATCACGAGGTCAGAAGATCAAGACCATCCTGGCTAACACGGTGAAACCCCGTCTCTACTAAAAAATACAAAAAACTAGCCGGGCGAGGTGGCGCCTGTAGTCCCAGCTACTCAGGAGGCTGAGGCAGGAGAATGGCGTAAACCTGGGAGGCGGAGCTTGCAGTGAGCTGAGATCCGGCCACTGCGCTCCAGCCTGGGCGACAGAGCGAGACTCCGTCTCAAAAAAAAAAAAAAAAAAAAAAAAAAAAAAGAGCCAAGGGAAAGGGTGGGTGGGCCCTGGAAGAATGTGGCTTATCTGCTGAGTAGAGCAAGACCTTAGCTTTGGCCTCTCAGTTTATTGGATGAGATTGGCCTGTTCAGAGAAACCTTTGGTTCAGGTTTTTCTTTTTGATTGAATTTTGATATTTTATATTTTCCTAAAAAATTATCCATTTCACTCTGAGTTTTGCAAATAATTCTTTTATAAGAATTATAGTTTCCTATATATGTTTTAATCTATTTGTATTTTCCCCTAGTTTTCAAAATTAGACTGTAACCAGCCAACAGGTTCACCTTGCCCACTGCCTAGACAGAGTTGATTTATCAAGACAGGGGGATTGCAATAAAGAAAGAGTAATTAACACAGAGCCATCTGTGTGGGAGACCAGAGATGTTTTATTATTACTCAAATCAGTCTCCCCAAGTATTTGGAGATCAGAGTTTTTAAAGATAATTTGGTGGGTGGGGAGTGGGGAGTGCTGATTGGTGAGGTCAGAGATGAAATCATAGGGAGTTGAAGCTGTCCTCTTGCACTGTTCAAGACCAGTTAATGGATTATTTATTATTGTTGCTGGTCATTTTTGTCCCCTCAGTGAACCAGCTCTTGGATTTCTTTATCCATATGAAGAACTGCAAAGGACCTGAAATTTTTTTTTCTCCTACATGCAAGCTAACAAGTTAGTCTGCCAGTGGTCTCCTAGGTGAGAGATTTGTGCCAATTCCCTAACCCCACTTCCACCTAACATCACGAAAGTCTCATGATGTCTGCACACATAGTGGATTACAGGAGAGGAACCTAAGTCCTAAATTTAGGGAACCGGAATCTTTTATAAGGACAGTAAGCTGGATGCTTGGCTCTGGGTAAAGACCCTCTCTGTCTTGCAAAGCTGTTTGCAATACAAACCTCCCTGAAGAGATAGTCCACAAGAAAGGCAGCCAGTGCCTCTGCCTCTGCTCCTGTCCTGAGGTATTCAGAAACCAAGAGATGCTGGAGAACTGTCTCCCAATAATCAATTAATCCCACTGATTTTGTCTTTCTTCCTTTATTTTTCTTTTTCTTTCATGCCCTTTCTTTCTTTCTTGCCTGCTCTTTCTTTCCTTATCATTATTTGCTGAATTATCTAGTTTTTCCCTGTTATTTATGGAAGTCAAATGTTTTGTTTATTTATTTATTTATTCAAGACAGAGTCGCTCACTGTCACCCAGGCTGGAGTGCAGTGGTGTGATCTCAGCTCACTGCAACCTCTGCCTCCTGGGTTCAAGCGATTCTTGTGTCTCAGCCTCCTGAGTAGCTGGGATCACAGGTGTGTGCCACTGCACCCGGCTAATTTTTGTATTTTTAGCAGCAGAGATGGGGCTTCACCATATTGGCCAGGCTGCTCTTGAACTCCTGACCTCAGTTGATCCACTCACCTCAGCCTCCCAAAGTGCTGGGATTACAGGGGCAAGCCACCAAGCCTGGCCCGCAGTCAAAGGTTTTAAACACAATTAATCAATCATCTTTAGGTTCCCTTGTTCCTTGGTTTGCTCTGGAAGCTAATTTCTTTTCCTCAGACGTTTGTAGATTAAAGCTATAGAGCCCTTTTAACAGGATCTCTGTGACTTGGTGTTAAATTGCACTTCATTGCAATTTAAGAGGAAATGGAATTTGGAAGATAAAAGTGTAAGTTCTGACTCTGCCACTTTGTACTGGTAACCAAATAAATCACCCACTTTGAGTCTCACTTTTGTTTACAAATATAGGCTTGAATTTCATTATCTCTGAAGTCCTTTTTAATTTATGACTCTAAGAGATTTTGAATTAATTTCAATTTAAGTGGTTTAATGATTTTTAGCCTGACTTGTTAGTTGAGGCAGCATGGCCATAGAAACTGGTGAAGCTGAGTTCAACCCATGCCTTGGTTGAGCAATGGCTTCCATTTCCTCACATTTTCTTCTGTGGACTCTCACAGAGGAGAGAAAATCCACATGGCACTGGGGCCTCATTTCCTCCCCTTTGGTGGCATCTTGCCTGGGTTAGCCAAAGAGACAAAGAGGCTGACACCAGAGACTGAGCTCTGCAGCCTACCCTTTCTACCAAAGCTGTTTCCTGGCTCGAGAAGCTCCAGCACTACAGTGTTATCTGGACGTTCCCCTGTGTGTTAGTCAGTTTTCACACTGCTAATGAAGACATACCCTAGACCGGGTAATTTATAAAGGCAAGAGGTTTAATTGACTCACAGTTCCACATAGCTAGGGAGACCTCACATCATGGCAGAAGATGAATAAGGAGCAAAGTCCTGTCTTACATGGTGGCAGGCTAGAGAGCTTGAGCAGGGGAGCTCCCATTTATAAAACCATCAGATCTTGTGAGACTTATTCACTATCACAAGAGCAATATGGGGGAAACTGCCCCCATGATTCAGTTATCTCCACCTGGCCTCGCCCATGACACATGGGGGTTATTACAATTCAAGGTGATTTGGGTGAGGACACAGCCAAACCGTATCACCCTGCTTTTTTTCTCTTTCTGTGTGTGCAGCATGATAGGACCCTGCCCCTCTTGTAACAGCCCAGGGGGTTCACCTTGCCTGCTGCCCAGACAGAGCTGATTTATCAAGGCAGGAATTGCAATGGAGAAAGAATAATTCATGAAGAGCCAGGCGTGTGGAAGACTGGAGTTTTATTATTACTCAAACCAGTCTCCCGAGCATTCCAGGATCAGAGTTTTTAAAGACAATTTGGCGGGTAGGGTCTCAGGAATGGGGAGTGTTGATTGGTCAGGTTGGAGATGGAATCATAGGGGGGTTTAAGTAAGGTTTTCTGTTTCTGCATGGGATCGCAGAACTGGTTGAGCCAGATTACCAGTCTGGGTGGTGTCAGCTGACCCATCGAGTAAAGTCTGTGAAATCTCTCAAGCAGTGATCTAAGGTTTACAATGGTGATGTTATCCCTAGGAACAATTGTGGGGAGGTTCAGACCCTTGCAGCCAGAAGCTGCTTGACCCCTAAACTGTAATTTGTAATCCTGTAGCTAATTTGTTAGTCCTACAAAGGCAGACGGGTCCCCAGGCAAGAAGGGAGTCTTGTGGGGAAAGGGCTATTAACAATTTTGTTTCAGAGTCAAACCATAAACTAAATTCCTTAAATGAACAAGGAAAGCTTAAAGGTTAGAAGCAAGATGGAGTTGGTTAAGTCTGGTCTCTTTTACTATCATAATTTCCTTAGATACAATTTTTGCAAAAGTGGTTTCCCTCTCTTGGGATCTTTCCATGGTGTGTCTGTCCCCTGTGCTGGAGGATCTCTCTAGGGATAATGGGACCTCAGAGCCTAATGAACACCCTGCTACTTCTCTGCCAATTTTCTCTATTTTTAATGTATATCATGAGCACGGCTAATGTGTGTGTTTCTGTCCTTTCTGCACAACCCATAGTATTTGATGAGCATAATGCTAAATGCTTTACATCATCTCATTTAATCCTGATTACAAGTTTGATAATTACATACATTATTCCCATTTTACCAATAGGGAAACCTGGGGCTCAGAAAACTTAAGCAATTTGCCCCAGGTCAGCTGCTGGAAGATGCAGAGCTAGAGGCTGAATCCAAATTGTTTGGTTTTGAAGCCACATGATTTTAACTCTAAGAGAGCCTTATTCTCATCTTAGATTTCACAGATGATTTTCCTGCAGATGGTGCTAAAGGGTCTTATTCAAACACAATCAGTATATTATGACAATTTTTCAACAGATGAAGGTAAAGTGTAAGGGCCACCTCTTCTAATTTGTCCGAAAGTCCCATGTGGATTGGCAGCAGCCCTGATGTAATATTCCTCCCTCAGAGGAGGTAACTAATACTGCTAAAAGAAAAACTTTGGCCAGGTGTGGTGGCTCACACCTGTAATCCCAGCACTTTGGGAGGCTGAGGCAGGTGGATCTTCTGAGGTAAGGAGTTTGTGACCAGCCCGGCCAACATGGCGAATCCCTGTCTCTACTAAGAATATAAAAGATTAGCCAGGTGTGGTGGTGGGCACCTGTAATCTCAGCTATTTGGGAGGCTGAGGCAGGAAAATTTCTTGAATCTGGAAGGCAGAGGCTGCAGTGAGCTGAAATCATGCCATTGCACTCCAGCCTGGGCGACAAAGCGAAACTCTGTTTCCAAAAAAAAAAAAAAAAAAGAGAGACAGCGAGAGAGAGAGAGATTCAGCTGAATTAAATTTAAAGGGATTTAATTAAGCAATGAATGATTTGCTAATCAGGCAGCCCCCAGAATCACAGCAGATTCAGAGACTCCATTGCAGCCACATGGTGGAAGAAGATTTATAGACAGCAAAAGGAAAGTGAGGTATAGGAAACAGAAGTGAGGTACAGAAAGAGCTGGATTGGTTACAGCTCTGTGTTTGCCTTATTTGAACATGGTTCGAACAGTTGGCTACATTTGATTGGCCAAAACTCAGAGAGTGGCACAGGTGTGGGCTATAGTTGGTTTATACCTCCAATTGTTACAGTTCACGATGTACAGAAAAACATTTAGGCTGAACTTAAATATGTAAGGAGGAAGCTTTAGGCTAAACTTGATTTAACAATACATCATGAGGAAAGTGCATTTTTTAAAAATGAAATGTTAACTTTAAGATAATTCAGCACTCATGAGAAAGCAAAGCCCAATTCCAGAGGGGAAGAGGAGGCAGGTGCAGGGTCACAGGTGGTAGTTCAGAGAGGCCAACATATTGACCTTGGAGGTCTTAGGGTGACCCTTGTTTTTCTTTTTTTTTTTTTCCTTTTTCTCTTTCTTTTCTTTTCTTTTCTTTTTTTTTTGAGATGGAGTCTGGCTCTGTTGCCCAGGCTATCGTGCAGTGATATGATCTCAGCTCACTGCAATCTCTGCCTCCCAAGTTCAAGCAATTCTCCTGCCTCAGCCTCTTGAGTAGCTCGGATTACAGGTGCGTGCCACCATGCCCGGTTAATTTTTATAGTTTTAGTAGAGACCAGGTTTCACCATGTCGGTCAAGCTGGTCTCAAACTCCTGACCTCAAATGATCTGCCCCCTTTGGCCTCCCAAAGTGCTGCGATTACAGGTGTGAGCCACTGAGCCAGGCCTTCGGGTGGACCAGTTGAGACAACCACAACTTCTTGCTCTTTCCTTACTGCTCTGTTGATACTTGCTTCCCAGCTCTAGTGGGGGAAATTATAGGGAACTAGGTGTCCATAAGCATTCCACAGCACTGCTGCTTGAAGGAAATAATTTGTTGTTCTATTGTTGATATGGAAGTTGATGATTAGTAACGTCTTTTTTTTTTTTTTTTTTTTTTTTTTTTTTAAGGCAGATGGGGGAAATCTTCATTTTTAAGAAATTAGGTTTATTATGTTTCATGAGCTAAAGATGAACCTTCGGATCCAGAATGCATAGATCCAGATGGGGCTGTAGAGATCCCCTACCTTCCTAACAGCATTTTGTTACAAAATATCCTTTAATTCTTTTCCATACGGCTCAAATGTCCTACTTCCACATGCTATTTTCAGTTTTTGTGAGCAAAATACTCTTCTGAGATCTGCCAGTACTCACATTAACTCATTCTCTTCTTTTCTCCGTGCTCAGCAAATGATGGCTTCTCTGGAGTCCAACTGGAGCCCAGCCTTCTAGATTCTCTTTTGACTTGGCTTTCATTTGTTTTAAACAGATTATCACTTAAGGAGAGCCAGCAGCCTCCAAAGTGCCCTGGAGGACCTGTGATAGTGAATCCATGGATGCACACTTTCCACACCCTGACCGGGTGTACTGCAGGTATCCACCACTGGGCAGTTTGCCTCACAAGTGAGACTGATGCTCACGTGGGCTTGTGAAGTCAGGGGCAAAACATTGCGGTCAGACGCTAAACCCACACATTTAAATGCCCATTCATGCAGATGTTGAGAGAGCCACACAGAAACACACACACACATCCATAGAGAAACAGATACATTACCCAGAGAAAGCAGATGGATACATAGGGGTCTTCCTGTAAGAGGCTCGTAAAAGTCCTCAAGGACCTTGAGTTAAAAGAACGCCGGGCCGGGCGCGGTGGCTCACGTCTGTAATCCCAGCTTTGAGAGGCCAAAGCGGGCAGACCACGAAGTCATGAGTTCGAGACCAGCCTGGCCAACATGGTGAAACCTGTCTCTAGTAAAAACACAAAAAATTAGCCAGACGTGGTGGCACACGCCTGTAATCCCAGCTATTCGGGAGGCTGAGGCAGGAGAATTGCTTGAACCCAGGAGGCGGAGGTTGCAGTGAGCAGAGATCGTAGCATTGCACTCCAGCCTGGATGACAGAGCAAGACTCCATCTCGAGAAAGAAAAAAAAAAAAGAGAGAATGCCAGGAACTAGGAGAAAGGTAAAATAGGCACAAGCTCAAGAAGGGGAAAACTGTCTTGCCCTGATGAGAATAAGTCATGGACAGTTAAAAGCAAAATAATAGGGCCCTGGCATTTCATATAAATGCAGTTCCTCACTTGTAAATCTAGGACAAGGTGATTCCCCAGCACAACCCAAAGACGGGAGAGCTGTGATGACTCAGGAATGCCCCGAAGTGCCCCGAGTGGGGAAGTGGTTTCATGTCAGTTGTATAAATGACTTGTATGAATATCTCTTTAATCTGTTTATTTACCATTTTACTAATTCCAAGTTCTTCTAAATTAGTGTTCTGATAATTAATTGGGCTCCCTGAGAGGTCTCTAAGTACTGCTCAACTCTTCAGAATTTCAGTAATACCAAAGATAGTTCCCCTTGGCATTTTGGGGAGGATATTCTCTAGGGAAATACTAAATCAGATATATCTTCCACTACAAAATAATAAATGTTTCCTATTGTATAAATTAGTCCTCTGAGAGTTTGGTTAATATAAATTTATCTAGTAGAATTTGAACTAAGAATTTTTTTTCTCTTTAACATCAGCCAAAATAACACTTCCTCAGGAATTCATCCCCGACCTCTCAGAAGTAATCTCACAGCTTTCATACATTTATTCATTCATTCATTCAACAAATACTTATTTAGCACTTAATATGTGTGAGGCCCCATTCTAGGTACATCACTGAACAAAATAAAGAAAACCACTGTGGTGCTTATATTCTCGTGGAGATGGCACCTTGGCCCTCCTTTCATGGAGCATCTCATACTGTGTAGTTGCTCCTTGGTGTGATCATTTGGTTGTCAGGTTTTTCCTCTTATGTAAGATCCGTGAGGACTGTGTCAGATTTGCTAACCACTGTAGAGTCACACAGTGCCGACTTGCAAAAGACACTCAAATATTCAACGAATGAATAAATTAGTAGATTCCTCAGCTTCATAATCGAACTCTGGACCTCAAGCAACTGTTCCTAAGCCCTCAGAACTTATAACATGTGTGCATGCTTGGAAATTACTAATGGGCATTTCTCTCCTGGTACAAGATCTCTGTCCCATTCAGTCTTTTACACAGCCATAGCGGAGTAAAGTAGTATGGTAAGGAGAAGGAAGGCCCTGAGTTAGGTTTCCTGAGCTGTCCTCAGTTTCCACATTGTGCAGAAGCTGAATCAAGAGCTGGTGGCCTTACCGTGGGGCCCTCTGTGAGCCCTGGATGAGTGGCCCCACAGTAGGGCTTAGAGTAAGCCAGCTGGCCAGATGGAGAAAGTGGTGAGAAGCCCAAGCTTCTGAAGCAAAAACTGAAATGAGGCAGGGTTGGTAAGAGAGGAATTCCCCATCCCCACCCTGCCATGTTTCTGCATTGCCTACCTTGGAGTTGCTGAACTAGCAGTTGCCAGTTTCAGCACTGGAAGCCAGTAGCACCAGAGGGAAGGGGAACATTGTCTAGAGACCAGCAGATTGCATCCAGAGACGAACCAAGCCAGGGTCACACCCTCCACCCAGCACCAGGAGAACAATCAAGCACAGGCACATACACCAATCAACACATCGGATGGATGCCAAACAAGTCTTTAAACTGGCTGGTCACCCTGCTGTGGTACAGGTAAAAATGGTCATCAATAAGGGAATGAATGATTACAAAGAAAGAACTCTGGACCACAACTACATTGGGACCCAGGGGAAAGGTGCCCTATTTTGCTACTTGGATCACACCAAGCTGGAAAACCCGACGCCTTTCCTCCTGGGGAGGCAGACACGGATCTCACCCATATCCTTGTCTTGCTGGATTCCTCATTCCTCTTCTGTTGGAGAACTGGCTAGACTCCCCATTCCAGACAAGCCAGGGACACAGGCCCACTTTCCCATACACCAGGAGCCATTTTAGAAGAGACACAGGGATGGAAAGGCTACCTGAAAGAGTGAGTTGGTTTTTTGGTTTTTATAGTCATATCACTGAGATATTTACATACAATAAAATCTCAGATTTTAAGTATACAGTTTGAATTTTGGCCAACATACTTGTGTAACCACCACCCCAATCAAGATGTAGAACATTTCCACCACTACAACAGTTGTCAGTCTGAAGGAGTGTGCATTTTTATCCAAGAAAGAGAAAATGACCCACATATGATTAGATTGAAACAGACTTAAACATGGTAGGATTCAAGTAAATTTTCTTCTGCCATATCCAGTGTCAGAGCCCAGGAAGAAGATCAAACTAATTATAGACAAAACAAAGTGGCTATATTTTGTCTGTATGTCCCAATTCAAGCTTGAGCTTCTCACCACTTTCTCCATCTGGCTAGCTGGTCTACTCCAAGCTCTACTGTGGGGCCACTCATCTAGGGCCCACCGAGTGCCTCATGGAAAGGCTACCAGCTCTTGATGGCTGTGAGCTAACTTTGTGTCCTTGCTGTATTTGAGAAGTTGAAGAGTTTGGTGAGGGAAATTAAGAGAATTGGGACAGAGACTGGAACTGGAGAGGACATTTAGGTAAAGAGGTAGGTAATTAAAAAGTCGATGGTCAGAGAAGTACTGTCTGACTCCAAAGCCAGTGCTTTTACTGTGATGCGTACAGCTTCCCACAGGCTAAAGGGGAACAGACACACTCTACCTTTTCCCAGTCGTAGGCAACAACAGAGCACCACAAGGCCTTTCTACTGGGCGTTTGTGTAGCATGCGAGCACCTGCTTATGCACTCATGTGGAACACACAGCTCTAACTTTCTCCTCAGTGCCACTCAAGGTGGTGACTTGGGTGGACTTGTGGCAGACAGCCAGACAATAAGCCCTGATCGTGCAATCTTTGTGATCCACACTAAACTGAGCTCAGTAGAAACCCTTCATACATTTGCACTCCTAGATTTGCCAAATGACTGCATTGCCTAAGATGTGGGGCTAGGAGTTGTGTACGTGTGTTTGTGGGGAGGGGGACAGGTGGTGGGACTGAAAGTGGAAGAGCCAGCTGATGCCTTTAAGAAGATTATGCTTTAGTAGGGAAGGTTAGACTTATATGTAAATAACTATAAGACCACGTTCAAGGTTATAAGTGCCAAAGCAGAGTCAAAGATAGAATGCTGGGGGTGGGGAACCCGGAAAGGGAAACTGATTTGTACTCATCCTTGCCCTGCAGGCAAGTTTACAGAAATAACTTCATGCAATTCTCCAAACAACTTTGAGATAGATATTTATAATAAAGGACACTGAAGTTTAGGGATAGCAAGTGACATCCCGTTCCAGATCACATAAGCAGGAAGTGACAGAGCCAGCATTCCAATCCAGTGTTTCTAACTCAAAAGCCAATGTTTTAGGCTGGGTGTGGTGGCTCACGCCTGTAATACCAGCACTTCGGGAAGTCAAGGTGGGTGGATCACCTGAGGTCAGGAGTTTGAGACCAGCCTGGCCAACATGGCAGAACTTCATCTCTACTAAAAATACAAAAAAAAAAAAAAAAAAATTAAAAAAAAATTAGCCAGGCGTGGTGGTGCATGCCTGTAATTCCAGCTACTCAGGAGGCTGAGGTAGGAGAATTGCTTAAACCTGGCAGGTGGAGGTTGCAGTGAGCCAAGACTGTGTCATCGCACTCCAGCCTGGGTGACAGAGTGAGACTCCATCTCAAAAAAAAAAAAAAAAGGCCAGGCACAGTGGCTCTTGCCTGTAATCCCAGCACTTTGGGAGACCGAAGCTGGTAGATCACCTGAGGTCAGGAGTTTGAGACCAGACTAACCAACAGGGAGAAACCCTGTCTCTACTAAAAATACAAAATTAGCCAGGCGTGGTGGTACATGCCTGTAATCCCAGCTACTTGGGAGGATGAGGCAGAAGAATCGCTTGAACCAGGGAGGCGGATGTTGTGGTGAATCGAGATCGTGCTATTTCACTCTAGCCTGGGCAACAAGAGCAAGACTCCGTCTCAAAAAAAAAAAGAAGATATAATTTTGAGATCATCCCTGAGTTTAGAGTATATATCAAAGCAGCCTTATCATGGTAGTGAATTGAGACCTAACTATACACACAGGAGGACCAGTCTAAGAACTCCGTACATGTGGTCGAGAAGTTGGTAGTTTACCTCTCCCAACTCCGTTCTTTATTTAGTCTTTAAGTAGCTTTCCTTGAGCAAATACAAAATAATGAAAATAAGAAAGCAGAATTTATTTGATCAATAAAAAGTAGTACTTCCTTTAAAAAAAAATCCAAAAACCTGAAAACCATTCTTAACCTGAGGGCTGCACGAAAGCAGGCTAGGCAGGATTTGATCAGCACAAACTGGCCTTAGTTTGCCAACCCCTGTCCTATATAATTAAAAAGGCAAACAACAACAACAGCAACAAAAACCCCAAACCAGCAAACAAATAAAGCAAAACCTCCAATGCAGCAACCAAAGGACAATTTGAAATAATGATGTTAATAGTGAAATATAGGATGACTCACATGTTTGGGTAACAGACCTTTTTGCCAGCCAGGTGGTTTCTAATTCTCTGCTTTCAACTGTATTAAAGGAGAATCTCATCAAGTTTTTAGCTGGTAGGTCTTTAAAAATAATTTTGTATGTCAGATCACTGTGATTATTGATGGAGAACTTGGAAGGCATTCAGAAAATGAAGTAAAATTGCAATTACAAAATTCATTTCCACTTACTTATGTCAACAATATTCCTCGCTTATGTCTATAAAAAATAAAAGTAGGAATAGAATTCATATAGAAACCTGTGTCATTCCAGTAATTAGTAATATTAACCAAAAAGCAAACAGACAAACAAACAAAAAAACACACCAAGAAATATTTGGAAGAAAAACTAGTCCTAACTTAATATATGTTTTCAATAAAATTTTACTTTTTAAAATAATAATTTCATAAAATGTATATATACTTATGTCAGTTTTGTAGGGAAAAGAAAGAGAGATCAGACTGTTACTGTGTCTATGTAGAAAGGAAAGACATAAGAAATTCCATTTTGACCTGTACGTTGAACAATTGGTTTGCTGAGATGCTGTTAATTTGCAACTTTGCCCCAGCCGCTTTGCCCCAACTTTGAGCTCACAAAAACATGTGTTGAATGGAATCAAGGTTTAAGGGATCTAGGGCTGTGCAGGATGTGCCTTGTTAACAAAATGTTTACAGGCAGTATGCTTGGTAAGTCATCGCCATTCTCTAGTCTCAATAAACCAGGGGCACAATGCACTGAGAAAAGCCACAGGGACCTCTGCCTTGGAAAGCCGGGTATTGTCCAAGGTTTCTCCCCATGTGATACTCTGAAATATGGCCTCATGGGATGAGAAAGACCTGACCATCCCCCAGCCCGACAGCTGTAAAGGGTCTGTGCTGAGGTGGATTAGTAAAAGAGGAAAGCCTCTTGCAGTTGAGATAGAGGAAGGCCACTGTCTCCTGCCTGCCCCTGGGAACTGAATGTCTCAGTATAAAACTGGATTGTACATTTGTTCAATTCTGAGATAGGAGAAAAGCCGCCCTATGGCGGGAGGCGAGACATGTTGGCAGCAATGCTGCTTTGTTATTCTTTACTCCGCTGAGATGTTTGGGCGGAGAAAAACATAAATCTGGCCTACATGCACATCCAGGCATAGTACCTCCACTTGAACTTAATTATCACACAGATCCTTTTGCTCACATGTTTTCTTGCTGACCTTCTCCCCACTATCACCCTGCTCTTCTGCCGCATTCCTCTTGCTGAGATAGTGAAAATAATAATCAATGAAAACTGAGGGAACTCAGAGACCAGTGCTGGTGCAGGTCCTTGGTATGCTGAGTGCCGGTCTCCTGGGCCCATTGTTGTTTCTCTATACTTTGTGTCTTATTTCTTTTCTCAGTCTCTCGTCCCACTTGACGAGATATACCCACAGGTGTGGAGGGGCAGGCCACCCTTTCAAGTTTTTCCAATGATCTACTACTACTAATTGTCATGGTAACTTAATCCAGAGTAAAATTTTTAAACACTCAGAGCCTAATAGTCACCAGAGATTTAAATAAATGTTTATTTCAATTTCTATACATATTTGTAGCAGAGATATGTGAGAGAGCAATCGATAAAATTGTGAGTAAAATATCTTATATTAGCATAAAATTTTGCTGGAGAAATAGAATAGAAATAAAAGTTCAAAAAGAAAAATAATATAAAATTTCCTATTGTCAAGAAGAGCTTATTTTAATTAATTTATTTATTTATTTATTTTGAGACGGCGTCTCTTATCACCCAGGCTGGAGTGCAGTGGCACAATCACGGCTCACTATAACCTCTGCCTCCCAGGTTCAAGTGATTCTCCTGCCTCAGCCTCCTGAGTAGCTAGGATTACAGGCGTGCTCCACCATGCCTGGCTAGTTTTTGTATTTTTAGTAGAGACGGGGTTTCACCATGTTGGCCAGGCTGGCTTCAAACTCCTGATCTCAGGTGATCTACCTACCAGCTTCGGTCTCCCAAAATGCTGGGATTATAGGCGTGAGCCACCGCGCCTGGCCAATTTTTGTATTATTAAAAATAAATCATGGTGGCTCTCAAATTCCTATGGTTTTTAGATTCCACTGGATACATTTAAAGAAGTGATATGATATTTTTAAAATGTTGATATTTACGATATACCAGACAAGCAGTTCTCAAAGTGTGGTCCCTGAGTCAGCAGCCTTGACATCATTTGAGAACTTTATAGAAATCCAACTTCTCAGGCCCTACCCAGACCCACTGAATCAGAAACTCTGAGAACTGGTGGACTTTAACAAACCCTTCAGGTGATTCTGATACATGTTGAAGTTTGAAAACTGCATCAAAAATTACATAATTTGCAGCTATTTAAACTGATAATGAAAATATTTTTATGTTAATTTAAAATGTGTAAGGAGACATATTTTGGTCTCCTTACACATTTCTGGTCTTACAACAAAATTATTTGAGGAATATACAAGCAAAAATGTTTGAGCACCACTACACCATATCCTGCACCTTTTTACATCTTTAGACTAAAGACAGGTTTTTTTCCCTTGGAGGAAAAAGTGGATGGGGATGCACATTAAAGATGGTGTCACATGGAAACTGGATAGGACTTGGTATACGCATGAGAGAGAAGAGCACTGCAGGCAGAGAGAACAGTGTGAAAAAGGCTCAGAGGTGGGAAAGCGCAGGTGTGAGTGAGGGAATAGTTGGGCTGGGCTGGAGCAGGAGTGTGGGTAGAGAATAGCTGGTACTAAATTTGCAAAGACAAGATTGCAGTGATGATGCCAGAACTGTATTTGGAGCAGGAGAGCGATGTGGTCAGTGTTGTGCTTTGTTGAAGCTGGCCTGGAATGGCTCAGGTGGGAGAGACTGGAGGCAGTGAAACTAGATGCCAGAGCCATGCCCTGGAGCCCATCTTCACTCTTGGAGGGTCGCCACCATCTCTGTTAGCTGAAGTGGTCCTTGCCCGCCATCACTGAAAAATGCAGGTAATGCCTCCACCCCAGAGAGACTGGCATACCCTAGGGACAGAGACAGTCATGTTGCTGTTCTGAGGCAGCTATGGCCCATCTGTCATTTTGGGCTTTCGCCTGTTGCCACGTCTTAAAGCCTTGCCATTCCCTAAATAGTGATCATGCTTACCTCCTGAGATCAATGAGATGACTGCAAAGTGCTAGGAGTTGCTCAGGCAGAAGGAATTCACAAACTCTTGGAGCACATTACTGTTATCTTTGTTTCTGTTTAACCAAGGACACACCAGGGAGAGAAGGCATGACATCACCAAAGCAATCTCCCATTGGCTGTCCATTTCCCAAGGGTTGGGTTTTCTTTCCGGTTGTTTACTTCTCCTAAGTATTACATGCAGCCCAGAGGCAAGTCCTGTCACTTCAGTTTCCAGATTCAGTGCCTCTGATGTCATTAGGTTATGGCAAGAGAGTGAGATAACACAACGGTGGTAAATGTTAGTTGACAGAATTGATGTACCTTAGAGTAAGATGCTCTGAGCTTCATGTTTACTCCTTTCAGGCTGATTTCAATTCTGCATTACTACATTAATTCATAATGCAGAATACATGAGGCAAAAGGATAATAAAATGATGACACTAGCTTTTCTACTTAGTATCCTATAAAATGCGATGCAAATGAATTGGTTCTGTCAGTGCATTTTATCACAAAGCCTCAACATACAGTTCCTGCAAGGATTCCCTTCCATGTGCTTATGAATCTCGGTTGCCATCCTAGTTTTTAACATTTGCCTCATTTCTTGAAGGTTAATAACTGAACTGATTTATTTAAAAAGTCTTATGCAATTATGTTGAAGAAAAGGAGGAAATTGTCACAATTGCTTTTCTCTAGACTTGAATTCGATGTTCCTTTTGGATGAGAAGCAGAGTTAAAAATGAATACCTCATTTTTTTGGCAGTTAAAAAGCAACAAAATTCAAAAGTGGAGTTTCACTTAATCCATCCAACAATCCCAATCATTTGATTGAAAAAATGTAAATAATAAAATTTCAAAGGGATTTTATTTTAAAATAGCCACTGGGCATGTGCAGTAATACAATTTTTAATGGCCATTTTATTTCTCATTTCTGAGTTCATTTTTAGTGAAATTACTTGGTGGTGAACAGAACCAGAGTGATAGCCTGAGAGACAAAACTCATTGGTTTCTGAAATAATAAAAAGCATCATTCTCTGGCGATATAGAACCTTACTCTCAGCAGCCTCACCCAATCTCCCACACATTCCCTCGGGGCGGGCGGTGGGAGCATTACCTCGCCTGCTGCCTCAGCCTGGTCTTCTAGCTATGGGGTGAGGAAGCCCTGGGAGGCACCAACACTTTTCTGAGGACACACAGCCACTGAATCAAGTAAAACTAGAGCCTCCGGACTTTTGGGAAGAGCTCTGCCCCATCCCTGGCTCTCCCTAGAGAGCTGTACACCGAGCAACTTCACGTTTTTCAGTCCTATGGAGGCTTCAGGGAAATGAGATCTCCTAAGGCCTCCTAGCATCACAACATGCAAGGATCTGCCTCAGGCTGTGCATTTTTCTCACTCACGCTAGTCTTCATGGAACACAGACCAAACTGCAATAATGTCCACAGGAACGCTCAATAAAATTGTGTTTTATGTATAGGCTCAGTGACATGTGCTTGCAATCCTCTGGGAGGCCAAGGCGGGAGGATCACTTAAGCCCGAGTTTGAGACCAGCCTGGGCAACATAGTGAGATCCTCTGTATCTCACTGTAAAAAAAAATTCTTTTTGTAATAAAACAGTGTTTTGTGAAGGGCTTTTCTTGCTCCAGCCAGAGTTTGAATTGATACTTACATCTGAATGTCAAGAGCTAATGTGATATTGTGTTAAAAGCCCAGGCTTTGGAGTTCTACTGGGATGGACTTCTCAGTTCAACACTTATCAGCTGTGTGGTCTTGACGATGAAAATTCTCTGAACTTCAATTTACTTTCCTGCAAAATTGGGATAATAAATCTACTTCATAATCTTGGTGTGTGGATTAAATGAGAGAGATTTATGTGTGTGTGTGTGTGTGTGTGTGTGTGATGTTTAGCACAGTGCCTGGCACAAAGTAAATATTCAAATATTAAATTACTTCTTATTAACACTACTATTGTAGATTTGACTGATTATTGAAAAGCTCTGGATTGCTGAATCCTTTCCTCTCTGCAAAATAGCCCAAATAGTGTGTATCTGAGGGAGTTGGGGGTGAAAATAGAAATACTTCTGGTCTCCACTTAAGGAGTCCCTCTCTTTACTTGGGTTCTTGGAGACTGGGTGAAGGCTGGAATAATCCCTCTGGTGTCCCCAGCTCTGCTCTAAGCAAGCCGTGGGTTTTCCCTCAGGTAGAGAGCATGGAGGCCTGCAGAGGAACAGGAAGAGAGGATCTCTTCAAAAAGGGTTTGGCTGCGGCTCCTATTTCCCTACAATTTCTGTCTTTTGCTGGAATTGGAACTAGTCTACTGGGCTATCATTATAGACAGAACATTTTCAATCCTTAATACAATTTTTTCTTGCACAGTAGGATGGCTAGAATGAACAATAATGTATTGTATATTTCAAAATAGCTACAAGAGAGGGTTTTGAATGTTCTCATAACAGAAATAATGAATGTTTAAAGTTATGGATATGCTAAGTACCCTGATTTGGCCACTATGTAATTTATACATGTATTGAAACATCATGTTGTATCCCATAAATATGTACAATGATTACGTATCAATCAAGAATTTTCAAAAAGACAAAAGACTTTCTAAAAAAAGTATCCCAGCTGGAGACAGTGGAGACGCGGAGATTCTGGAAAGCAAAGTTAGGTGGTAGCCTCCTCCCATCAATCTATTCACAACTACTGATATATCCGAGAGGTAAGAAGCCTTCTGAGGAAGAGCGGAACCTGCTGGCAGTGAGGCAGACTCAAGTAGAAGGGCTGCAAGAGGGCTGTTTCCAGAACTGCTTCCCACCCAGGCAGCACGACTTCATGCCTGGGGGACCAAAAAAAGGGCTTTGTGCCTGAATTGAAAGAGCTTGTGACTAAGGCTTGTGACATTTGAGGCTCAAGAGACCTCTCCTTGTCAACCCTCCAACTGGGAGTAACCAGGGAGCGTTCTTACTTCACAAGGGAGATGAGGCTTGTCTCCTAGGTGGAGTTTCAGAGCAGTCCCAGCTCCACAGGCGTCAGGTGTGAGACATAGCCCTGTGGGCACCCAGGTGGACAAGTGGCTCCAGGTGGGCAGAGAGGCCACTAGAGGCCATCAGCTTGGACAGGCTTCTCTGGGGTCGGGGCTGAGTCCCTTATTGGCCAAGCATGCAAGTTTAGCGACACTATAAATACAGTACACACCCTGAGGATTCCCAAATACACTTAAGGGAGGGGGATTTTGAAGTCAAAATCCTGGTGGAGGCTGTGAGTCATAGAGATTTGGATATTACTATTGATGCGATCGCATTTGTGGTCACAGATGAGTGAAGCCTGAGATATTTTGGCTGCAGAGACACAAAAACAATTTCCACAAAATATATTTATTCTTCAGGATTTAGCACTCAGTTCTCTAATGTAACCATTCATTATCATTCACGAAAAACCTCCCAAACAGTTCAAGATTTAAGTTGTCTCTTCTGGATGTCCATTTGGTGGAAAACCCACCCAGTCATCTCATGCTGCTTCTCTCTCACTCAGTGACAAACTGCTGTGTTTGGATGTTTCAGCTAGATTGATCGATTTGTCAGATGTTTGTTTTTTGTAACAGACTTTCAGTCAAGCCAGTGTAATTTGGGGAGTTTTTCACTTGTCAAATTGTTGTCTTGGTTCCTGAAGTGATTATACTATGCTCTGGTAATCATTTAAAACCTTTTAAAGCAGTTTCCCTGATTGATTTTCCTCACACAGCCACCACTGCTGTTAAAGACAACAAGACTTACTGCAGGAACTAAAAATTAGGAAAATGGCGTGACTCCAGGCAACAGTAGCTCAGGACTGTCTCTCCTGGCCCCGTGTGGGGCTGAGATGTGTGCCTTCTTTCCCTTCTGAGTTGTAGACATAGAACATGGAACCAAGGGGAAAGCTATGCTGATAAGAACAGTAACAACACGCTTTGAAAATATGCTTCATTGTAACATAAGGGTATTAGTGATGATTTTAAGCAGATGTCACTGCCTTTCCCACATCATAAGAGGGGAGTGACATGAAAAGTGCACAATCTTGTTACAGGAAACTGCAGAGGAAACTTCAGCTTTTACCTGAACACCCAAGTCTGAAAATTTGCTACTGTGAGTTGATCACTCCTTCCTCCTTAAAGCAGTTCCCTCACTTACTTTCTAGGACCTCACACTCTCCTGTTTTGCCTCCTCTCTCCCGGGCTGCTCCTTCTCAGTCTGTTGGCCGGGTCCTGTGAACCCTGGTGTGCCCCAGGGCTCAGTCCCTGATGCTTTTCTCCTCTGTCCACACTCCTTCCCTGGTTGAGATCATGGGTCCATGGCTTTAGATGCTGTCCACATCTGGGAGCCTTCAGATTTCTATCTGCAACCCATACCTCTGCCCCAAGCTTCAGACTTACTCACCCAGCTACCCACTCAACAGCTCCACTGGATGTCAGACAAGCATCTCAACCCTGACATGTCCAGCACTGAGCTCCTGGGCTCCTCTCCCAAACTGGCCTTCTTCTCCATCTCAGTTAATGGCAAGTTCATCTTTACAGTTGCTCAGATTAAAGTAACTTAGAGTCATTGTAGTGAGTTGAATGGTGGCTCACAAAAAGATATGTCCAGGCCCTGAGAATGTGACCTTATTTGGAAAAAGGGTTTTTTTTTTTTTTTGAGATGGAGTGTCACTGTTACCCAGGCTGGAGTTCAATGGCGCGATCTCAGCTCACTGCAACCTCTGCCTCAGCCTCCCAAGTAGATGGGATTACAAGCAACAACCACCATATCTGGCTAATTTTTGTATTTTTAGTAGAGATGGGGTTTCGCCATGTTGGCCATGGCTGGTCTTGAACTCCTGATCTCAGGTGACTCGCTTGCTTCGGCCTCCCAAAGTGCTGGGATTTCAGGCATGAGCCACCGCTCCCAGCCTTTATTTTTAAATAAGCCCAGATTTCAAGAGGGCTAATAGCACTGCTAGCGCCTGCAGTAAACAAAGTTCAACAAAACTGGTTTATCTTTTAAAACAAACAGAAACATGTTTGTCAACCAGAAAAAGGGTCTTTGCAGATATAATGAAGTTAAAGATTTTATGGTGAAATCATCCTGGATTATCTGGGTGGGTCCTAAATCCAATGACAGTTGTCTTTACAAGAGACAGAAGCCACAGAAAAGAGGAGAAGGCAGAGACTAGAGTCATGTAACCCCAAGCCAAGGAACGCCTGGATCCACCAGAAACTGGAAGAGACAAGGGATAGAATATCCTCTACAGCAAGGGTCTCCAACCTCTGGGCTGCCATGGTGCTGGTCCATGGCCTGTTGGGAACTGGGCTGCACAGCAGGAGGTGAGCGGCCCCATGAGCACTGCCACCTGAGCTCCACCTCCTGTCAGATCAGTGCCATTAGCTTCTCATGGGAACCCTATTGTGAACCCCACACGTGAGGGAGCTAGGTTGCGTGCTCTTATGAGAATCTAACTAATGCTTGATGATCTGAGGTGGAACAGTTTCATCCCGAAACCAGCTACACACACACCCACCACTCTGCCTCTCTCCCCCAGCCCTCCTGCCTCTGTCCATGGAAACATTGTCTTTCACAAAACCGACCCCTGGAAGGATGAGGACTGCTGCTCTAGAGCCCCTGGAAGCAAGAACCCCTTAATCTCAGACTTCCTGGCCTTAGAACTGTGAGAGAATAAATTTCTGTTGTTTTAAGCAGCCAAGTTTGTGGTCATGTGTTACAGCAGCCCCAGGAAACCAACACGATCATCTTTAATGTTTCTCCTCTTTCTCTTTCTGTGGAGCCTTACCTCCAGTCTCTCAGTAAACCCTGTTGGCCCTGTCTTCAAAATATACCCAGAATCTGCCCACATCTTACCACCTCCACAGCTACCTGCTTGGGCTGAGCTCTCAGCATCTCTTGCCTGGAGTATTGCAGTCCTACTAGTCTTCCTGATTCTGCCCGTGACACCTCCGCCCCCAATCCCCAGTGATCCTTTTAACATGGAAGTTGGATCATATCATTCCTCTAGTTACTATCTCAGAGTAGGGGTCAAAGTCTTACAAACAATGGGGCCCGTCGCGGTGGCTCGTGCCTGTAATCACAGCACTTTGGAAGGCTGAGGCCGGCGGATCACTTGAGGTTAGGAGATTGAGACCAGCCTGGCCAACATGGTGAAACTCTGTCTCTATTAAATTAATAATAATAAAAAAACCTAGCTGGGCATGGTGGCAGGCGCCTGTAGTCCCAGTTACTCGGGAGATGAAGCAGGAGAATCACTGGAACCCGGGAGGCAGAGGTTGCAGCAAATGGAGATTGTGCCACTGCACTCCAGCCTGGGTGACAGAGCGAGACTCTGTCTCAGCCTTCATGATCTGGGCTGCTTCTGTGATTTTTCTAACCTCATCTTAGACCATCTCCCTGCTGCTGCTTACATTTCCAGCCACAATGGCCCCTTTGCTCTTCCTTAAACACACCACTCATGTTTCTGCCTCAGGGCCTTTGCACTGACTTTTTATGTTGTCTGAAACACTCTTCCTGCAGACACCTACATAGCTAACTCCCTAATCTCATTCAAGTCTTACTCAGATACCATCCTCTTGTAGCAGGACGAGCCACGGACAAAACCCCTCAGACACAGAGATAGTGAAGGGAGTGGCTTTAATCAGCTGGGAGCATCGGCAGGCTAGCGTCTTAAAATCCGAGTTCTTTAGGTGCTCAACTTCTGTCCCTTCTAAGGGCTCACAGCTGTAAGGGGGTCCGTGTGAGAGGGTCGTGATCGATTGAGCAAGCCAGGGGGTACGTGACAGGGGCTGCAAGCACCAGTGGTCAGAGTGAAACAGAACAGAATGGGAGGTTTCACAATGTCTTTCCATACAATGTCTGGAATCTATGGATAACATCGATTGCAGGTCAGGGGTCTAATTTTAACTACCAGGCTTAGGTCAGGCAGGCCCAGGCCTGGTTTCGGGTCTGGTTCCTAGGCGCCAGGCTACCTGCCTTTAGTTTCTCGCTCTTTCGTTTTCTGAGTTTAAAACAATATAAAACGATATGGGAGGGTCTCTCTCTTCCCTCACTCTCAGTGAGGTCTCCCCCTGACCACTTTATTTAAAAATACAACCCTGAAACACTCTTCTTCTTCCTCCTTTGCTTTATTTTTCTCCATAGCTCTTATTGCCATATAAACACCATATATCTTACTTGCTTATTTATTTATTGTTTTTTCCCACCTGCTAGAAGGTAAGATCCCTGCAGCTAGGGAACTGGGGAGATCTTTTTCTGTTCACTGCTGTAACTCCAGCCTCTAGAACAATGCGTGGTACACAGTAAGTACTCAACTCAGTAAATATTAGTTTAATGAATAATTGAAGGTCAGATAGCCTCAATGTACGGTCTACAGAAACAAATGCAATAAGATGACGCATCCTGTCTGCTGTCTCATGCTCCCTCTCATCTTCTGGAGACAAAGAAGAGGGAGAGATATGTGTGCCGTTAAAAGCTGCACTTTAAAAAATTAATTAACAATTGTGGAAAAATACACATAACGTTAAATTTACCATCCTAACTTTTCTTTTGGAGACAGAGTCTAGCTCTGTTGCCCAGGCTGGAGTGCAATGGCGTGATCTCAGCTCACTGTAACCTCTGCCTCCTGGGTTCAAGCGATTTTCGTGCCTCAGCCTCCTGTGTAACTGGGATTACAGGCATGTGACACCACGCCTGGCTAATTTTTTTGTATTTTTAGTGGAGATGGGTTTCACCATATTGGCCAGGCTGGTCTTGAACTCCTGACATCAAGTGATCTGCCCACCTTGGCCTCCCAAAGTGTTGGGATAGGTGTGAGCCACCACATCTGGCCCATCCTAACCATTTTTCAGTCTGCAACTCAGTAGTAAGTACATTCACATTGTTGTGCAACTAATCTCCAGAACTTTTTCATCTAGCAAAACTGAAATATACCCATTGCACACTAACTCCTCATTCCCTCTTTCCCCCAGCCCTTGGCAACCACCCTCCCTTCTACCTTCAGTTTCTGTAAATGTGACTAAGTACCTCATGTAAATGGAATCATACAATATTTGTCTTTTTGTGACTGGCTTATTTCACTTAGCATCATGCTCTCAATGTTCATCCATGTGGCATGTTTCAGAATTTCCTACCTTTTTAAGTTGAAAACCACACTTTTGAGTAACACCTGTTGTTCCACCTGGGTTCCCCTGGAGTGATCCAGTTTCCTCATTATGTCCATGGCTGGTCCAGTACAGCACAGGTACTAAACTTGACTTCAGGGGGAAGCAATGAGGTTGAAAACTTCGTGTCACAGGGTGTCCCATGAGCTGTTTCCTATGGTGTCAGTTGGCTTTGCTGGCCTTAATGAACTTGGGCCCCCTGCTAGGGGGTGCAGAGGGGACCTTGCAGGCCTCTAGGCTGGAGCAAGCCCTTTTCCTGCCACACAACCTTTCCAGTACCCACACAGTCTTTGGCATGATCTTTTGAAGGAGGCTTGCCCCCGTTTTAGTGGTTGCAAGTCAACTCATCATTCCATGAGATGATCTCGGTAAGCCTCAAGAATTCACTCCGATGTCAAGCAGTCTGTCAGACCAGAATTAAAGTCCTTTCATAGTGAATCCCTCTCCAGGAGAAGTGATTCTTCTGGCTTAGGCAGAAGGAGAGAAATGGGGTAAAGAAGAGCAATTCTCATGATTGATAGTCAGGTCCAGGGAAGGCTGTTTAGTAAGATTTTATAAATACAATTTTTTTGAGACAGAGTCCTGCTCTGTCTCCCAGACTGGAGTGCAGTGGCACAATTTCAGCTCACTGCAACGTCTGCCTCCCAGGCTCAAGCGATTCTCGTGATTCAGCCTCCCTAGTAGTAGCTGGGGTCACAGGCATGCACCACCACGCCCGGCTTGTTTTTGTATTTTTAGTAGAGACAGAGTTTCACCATGTTGGCCAGACTGGTCTGGAACTCCTGACCTCAGATGATCCACCCGCCTCAGCCTCTCAAAGTGCTATGATTACAGGAATGAGCCACCGCACCAGCCCATATACATATTTACATATAATTTACATATACATATAAAATTATATATATTAAAATGTGATATATTGTATATAATTTTTATATGTATAAATTTATAATGTAAATATATACATTTTAGGTATATATTAATACATATATTTATAAACATAAACATACATATATAATAAGTATATATACATACATATATGTTTATAAATATATACATATAAATATCTAAAATAAACATGTACATATAATTATATGTATATATTTATATATTATATTATATTATATATTTTATATATAATATTATGTGTGTATATGTTTATATATTTATTATATATGTATATATTTATATGTATATATAATTTTATATGTAGTATATCTATATTTCTATGTGCCAGACACTATTCGAAGGTCTTTGCAACACTGAGTCACTAAATTCTCACAACAATTTTAAAAGATAGCTACTGTCTTTACCACCATTTTACAATTGAGGAATATGAGGTGCAAGGGCTTAAGTGACTTTCCTGAGGTCACAGAACTAGTAAGTATCTATGTTTGCTTTCAAACCCAGGCAGTCTAACTCTAGAAGCTATACTCAACTATTATACTGTATTCCCTCCCAAGTCTTTAAAATAATCACCTCACGTTCCCGCCCCACTCCAATATCTTTATTTCCTTAACCCATTTCTCTCTAGAAAAAATTTTAAAAGAAACCTGTAATATCTCACCAGCTGAAGGCTTGCCATGCATGCAGTTGCATTTTCCAGAAGCAGTTGCATCGTGAGGCCTGCATAACCCTGCCTCTTTGTAAGAAGCAGACTGGGGACATCAGTGTCTTGTGGGTAGGTACAGATGTATAAATAGGAAAGCGAAACTTGGAATATACAAATAAAGTGAGAGGGTGGTTGTTTACATTATATAAAGGATTCTTCAGTTTAGTAAGGAAACCAATGTTGAATTCCTGTATAGAGCAGCTTATTTATTTGACTAAGTGGTTGGGGTCAGAAAATCCTCAAACTGAAATATTTACAAACCCATTTGTCCCTTTGAAGCTCAATGAGAAATTATGATAAATTATTGCTAAGAGGATTATGTCATCTGTGAGGAAAGAAAATTGTGTTTACTCCCTCCTCTCAAATCGTCTTGAAATGACACATTGAGAAACACGTCTTTGGTGTGAAGCCGAGCACACTTGCGCGTGCAGTTGCCATGTGGAACAGTCTGGATCGCAACTCACAGAATTAAAATCAGAAGACTGTGGAGCTGTCAGCATTTGCACAAGCTCAGGAGATAAAGCAAGTCTGTTTATGGACAGGCAGCCAGACCCATAACTTCTCATTTACAAACAGCACACACACAATCTTCTAACAACTTGCTTTTCAATCACAATGAAGGTTTAAAGGCATTGGAAAGCACTGTAAGCCTCCAGTGATTATAAGTAGCCACTTAACTACAATGTTGGTTTTCCAAATGATAATTAAATTTGACATTAAAAACATAGCTATTTGAGGAGAAAAGTATGGTAACAAATGTAACCCGAAACATTGTATTTCACCAGAAAATCTTCATATTCAAAAGGAAGCACTGGAATGGGCATCTGTAAGGTCTTTAGAGGTTATGTGCTTTATGAAACTTTTACAGACTGGTTAATCACACAATTCTAGCAGATTTCTTGTAACTGTACAGACAAAATTCAATTTCTCCACAATGAGAAAATTCTATACAGCAACAGGTAACTAGGTTTGTGTCCATGTTGACAGATGTAGAACAGGAGACCAAGAGACAAGTAATTCCTGTCACCAGAGGGCACCAAAGCTCAAGTTGCTAGGAAAACTGAAAACCACAGGGTCACAGTATCAGGGACTAGAAAACTCCCTGAAAGGTGGTTCCTGTGGTTTGCAGACAAGACCTCACCTAATTATTTCACAGGACTGAGAATGTCTCCTACAGGAAAGAACTTTCCTAGCTTGTTTTCATAGGCTAGTCAGTTATTTACTCTCCCAGTCAAGAGTTTCTCAATATCAGCTCATGAATTCATCCATCTCACATATATTTATTGAGCACCTACTATGTACCAAGCCCTGGGGAAGCAGTGGTGTGCAAGAAAGGCAAAGTCCCTGTCCTCATGACTTTAAGTCTAGAGGTCGAGACTGACTTGAAACATCGAGTGTGATGGGGATTATGGAAAGAACAGTACTGGGACCCTGGGAGCGGCTAGCAGGGGACCTAATCTTATCCATGAGGTCATGGAAGTATGTTGGCTTCCTGTGGCTTCTGTAACAAATTATCACAAACTGGAGGACTAAAAACAACAAAAAGTTACTCTCTCACGGTTCTGGAGTCCAGAAGTCTGAAGTAAGGTGTTGCTCTCCCCGGGAAGGCTCTAGGAGAGAATCGGTTCCCTTCCTTCTCCCTGACTGGGCAGCTCCAAGCATTCTCGCCTTGCGACTACATCATGCCAATCTCTGCCTCTCTGGCCACATCCCTGCCTCCTTTTCTCTGTGTGTCTTCTTCTCCGTGTGTCTACATGATAAGGATACATGGGATTGTATCTAGGACTTGTTGTGGACTGAATCGTGCCCCCCTCAAATCCATATGTTGAAGCCCTAACCCCCAGTGTGACTTAGTTGGAGACGGGGCCTTCGAGGAGGTAAATGTGGTCAAAAGGGCAGGGCCTTAATCCAATAGGACTGGTGCCCTTAGAGGAAGGCACCAGAGACCGCCCTCTTCCCCTGCACAAGCACCGAGGAAAGACCATGTGAGGACACAGAGAAAAGGCAAGCCAGGAAGCGGGACCTCGCCTGAAACCAGTCCCGGCAACTCCCTGATGTTGAACCTCCAGACTCCAGAAAAAAAAGAGGAAAAATATTTCCGTTGTTTAAGCCACACTATCTGTGGTATTTTGAACAGCAGCTTGAGCAGACTGAGACAGGGCCCACCCAGACACTCCAGAAAAAGCTTTTCCTCTCAAGATCTTTAGTTTAATCATGTCTTTTACCATATCAGATGATAGTCACAGGTTCCAGGGATTAGGATGTGGAATCGCTTTTTTTTTTTTTTTTTGATAGAGTCTTGCTCTGTCACCTAGGTTGGAGTGCAGTGGCTCGATCTCAGCTCACTGCAACCTCTGCCTTGCAGGTTCAAACAATTCTCCTGTGTCATCGTCCCGAGTAGCTGGGACTACAGGAGCCCACCACCATGCCTGGCTAATTTTTGTATTTTAGTAGAGACAGGGTTTTACCATGTTGGCCAGGCTGGTCTCAAACTCTTGACATCAAGTGATCCACCTGCCTCGGCCTCCCAAACTGCTAGGATTACAGGTGTGAGCCACCACATCCGGCCTGGATGTGGAATAGCTTTTGTGGAGGGGAGGAGTAAGAGAGCATCATTCCACTCACTACAGAAGGCTTCATGTGGAAGTGACATTTAAGCTGAGACTTGAAGCCTGAGTAAGGGTTAGCCTAGTTGGGAGAAGGAGAGGAGTACTGGAGGACTGTCCAGAGAGAGCGGGGAGCACAATGAAGTCCCGGAGTGAGGTGTGGAGTGCAGCAGAGAGTGCAGAGGAGTGAGGCCGGTGCTTGGGTAAGAGGGCCCAGATTGTGCAGAGCCCTGGGAGTCTTCTGAGCCCTTTTTGGAAGGCTGCATTTTCCCTTAAGGGCCACAAGAAGTCTTAGAAGGTTTCAGATGAAGGCGAGGGAATGCAGGACACAACTGGATTAACATTTTATAAATTCAAAGCTGTGTGCAAGAGCCAGGCAGGAACCAGGCAGAACAGTTAGGAGGGTTTTGCTATACTTAAGCAAGGGCTGGTAGGGATTAGAAATAGCTAGCTGGATATCTAGAGCAGAGAACTGAAGACTTGATGGTTGATTGCATCTGAGGAGTCAAGAGAGGGAGGCTTTAAGAGGAACTCCTGACTTGAGCAACAGGGTAAACAGTGGCGTTATTACTAGGAGCAAGGGAACCTGCAGGGTGAGTTGGGAGAAAGGAAGGGCTAAGGATGATTTTGTTGGGGACAGGGTGAGTTGAGCGGTTTGAAGGAGCTGGCTCCAAGAAGAGGTATCCAGTGGTTAGTTAGCTACATGGAGCTCTGGAGAAAAGTCTACCCTAGGGAAAAAGGACTGAAGGTTGTCACACATCAGATTGTAAATGAAGCCTCGAGAGGAAACAAGTGCAGCCGGTGAGAGCTGGAAGAGTGAGAAGAGAAAAGAATGCAGGACACAGCCCTAAGAAAAGACACAAAACACATTATTTGAGGGTGGAGACGTCTATGAGGGAGACTAAACATGAGACCTAGAGAGCACTTGGATTACAGAAAGGAAGAGAGCGGGGAGTAGTCTGTAGCAACAGATGTTGCCTGGAGGTAAAACAGATACAAACCCAAGAGTGTCCACTGCACTGAGCTTTATCTGGGTCAGCGGGTGGCTCTGGGGGCAGTGGAGAGATGAAGACCCAGCTGCTGTGGGACTTGGGAAGTCTGCGGAGGGAGAGAAGAGACGCTCTCCATGGAGAGGAAAAAGACAGTTTAGGATTTGGAGGGGGATATGACAAGGGGCTTTGATTTTACTTTTAAGATTGGGAAAAAATGAATGTGTTCACATGCTCCCTGGTTCCTGCCTTTCTGTAGAGAAAGGTAGAGA
Organism: Macaca thibetana thibetana; assembly: GCF_024542745.1. NCBI lineage: Eukaryota > Metazoa > Chordata > Mammalia > Primates > Cercopithecidae > Macaca > Macaca thibetana. The sequence goes on along the minus strand of NC_065582.1, from coordinate 49,927,632 downwards.
CTAAAGATAACACGAGGAGCTAGCCTCTCCCTGAGCGGGGAGTTGAGAAGCAGTCCAGCGTCCAGGAGCGAGGATGGATGAGCGCCCTTCTCTATCCTAATGGAAGAGAAGGGAGAAGGCGAAAGCAGTGTAGAGAATGTGATGGCACATGTTCCATGTCTTCTCTTCTGGGAGCATTTGTTTTCTTCTGATGGGGTGGGGTGATCTGCTGAGAGGGTGAGGTGGGGGTGACAGAATTGAAGGGTGGAGATTTGAAGCAGATCAGGAGAGTTAACTCAAGAAACAAGGTGGGGCTGCAGGGGTCAAGGAGATGGTGTCTGGGAAGTAACTGAGTCGCCTGGTTGGAAGGGTAAGAAGTTCCAGTTTTCTGATTTCAGAGGAGGAGCGGATCTGGGATGACAAGGTCAAGGTGTGTCCATTGGATGCCCTTTTTTTTTTTTTTTTTTTTTTTTTTTTTCTTGCTGAACTCCCCTGGTTGGAACCTACAAGTACCACATTGAATAGAAGTGGCAAGAAGGGGGTAGTGCAGGCAGCAGGACAGGGTAGTGTGATGTGGTGAAGGGCAGCAGGGATTAACTGAGCGAGTCAGCACTATTTCTTTTTAAGCTATAAAAACAATAGTATTCCCAGAGGCTCCATTCAGCAGATTTGTGCTTTTAACTCATTGGTGGCTGAAGGGGAGAAGAAAGGCAAAGAAGTGAGGAACTCAGGTGTGATGGGTCGTTGAGGTAGGCTTCAGGTCAGCTAAGATGCTGATGGTACTTGAGGAGGAGAAAGTTCAAAGCCAGAGCCCAAATCTTCAATGAAAGACAGGAGCCTGGATGGAGCGGTTTCTAGGCGAGTGGAGAAGTCCTGGTCCCAGGAGGCTGGGGTGAGTACAGGAATGTGCCCCTTGGCTGACTGTGGTCTGCAAGACCAATCTAAGAATGGGCTGTTTCTTTCTTTCTCCTTCTTCTTCTTTTTTTTTAATCGTGATAAAACCTAATTAACCAGATGCCTTGGCATGAAAAATTACCAAGAATGATCTACTGAGTGATCTAATCAATTTCGCAATAAATGAATGCAACTGCAACAGGAAAAAAATTTTCAAGACAATCAATATGGTTGTTTTCATAAAGACATTCCCTGAATAAATGTCAGTGACTTCACTTTAAGGCCAAACACAGTTTCACATTAAAAAATGGTCCTCATTATCCGTTCCTTGACTCCCTTTTCTAAGTGTGTATAATCCAGACTTGACTAAATCTCTACTTTAAATGCCACAGTTAAGCCTCATACTTCATCTCTGTTTTAGTGGAAATGGAACAGAACCGACCACTGGACTCTTCATAATAGGTTGTAATATCCTTATTGAAGACCATTATTAATTTCACATATCCTGCCTTCTTTCTTCCAAGCCATATCTTCCTCCTATTATCTCTTTCACAGAGTATCTGTTGCTCTACCCCTTAATAATTTTATACATAAGCAAAAAATCCCCTTATTAAGAAACAACAAATTTGGGCCAGGCATGGAGGCTGACGCCTGTAATCCCAGCACTTTGGGAGGCGAAGGCAGGTGGATCACCAGGTCGGGAGATTGAGGCTAACATGGCTAACATGGTGAAACCCCATCTCTACTAAAAAGACAAAAATTAGCCGGGCGTGGCAGCATGTGCCTGTAATCCCAGCTACTTGGGAGGCTGAGACAGGAGAATCGTTTGAATCCGGGAGGCAGAGGTTGCAGTGAGCCGAGATCGCACCACTGCACTCCAGCCTGGGCAAAAAGAGCAGGACTCTGTCTAAAAACAAAAAAAGAAACTACAGATTTGATAGAACCATGTATTTACTAAGACCATCTAAAGACAGGTCAGTACTTTAACACTGGTGTATTATGTCTAGGAAAATTTCTACTGGAACAAGGAATTATTATTAATTATTCTTATTATTATTTACAGATATAATTCTTGCCATCCCATGGGTAAGCCAGGGTCTCTTCTCTTATCTTCAGCAGAATGAAACCAGTCCAGGATAAGTTTTTTGGTTTTTTTTTGTTTTGTTTTTACAAACATCTCTGGTGGTTAGCAAGTTGCGGTAGTCATAGCTACTATACACCATTAGGTGAGAACACAGTGTGCCAGGTTCTGGGCTAAACATCTTACATACATCAATTTAAACATCACAAAACCCCCATGAGGTAGGTATTTTTATTATCCCCTTTCTATGGACAAGGAAACAGCTTAGAGAGCTTAGTTACATGCCTCACGGACACAAGCAAACAAAAAGTGAAACTTGGATTCAAAGTTAGATCAGTCCAAATCCATATCCAGGCTTTCAATAAACTGTTTGCTGCTGTGATAAAAATTCAGTGTGTGCATGTGTGTGTGTGTGTGTGTGTGTGTGTGTAAAGCAGGGAAGGTAGAGGGCTGGGAGGCTATGGGGTAGGGGTTGGGATAGGCAGAGAGAGAGAGAGAGTAAAGGGAGTGGTGAGAATTTTGGAAACAAGTAAAGTAGAAACATTCTTTTTGATGCTATTGTTAATGGATTTGTTTTCATTTGGGAGTTATTTATTGTTAGTGTATAGAAATATAATTATTTTTATATATTCATATTATATCCTACAACCTTGCCAAATTCATTTATTAACTGTAATCAATTTTTTTGCAGATTATTTAGGATTTTCTGTAGACAAGAGTATGTCATCTGCAAATAGAGATAACTATTTCTTCCTTTCCTTTTTTGTCTTTGGTTTTTTTTTTTTTTTTTTGAGACAGAGTTTTGCTCTTGTCACCCAGGTTGGAGTGCAATCGTGCTATCTCAGCTCACTGCAGCCTCCAACTCCCGGGTTCAAGTGATTCTCCTGCCTCAGCCTCCCAAGTAGCTGGGATTACTGGCGTGGGCCACCACACCCGGCTAGGTTTTGTATTTTTAGTAGAGACTGGGTTTCACCATGTTGGCCAGGCTGGTCTTGAACTCCTGACCTCAGGTGATCTGCCCACCTTGGCCTCCCAAAGTGCTGGGATTACAGGCATGAGCCACTGCACCCGGGCCAACTATTTCTTCCTTTCTAACTGAATGTCTTTTTTTTTTTTTTTTTTTTCATTTTTCTTGCTAAACTCCCCTGGCTGGAACCTACATACAACATTGAATAGAAGTGGCAAGAAGGGAGTAGTGCAGGCAGCAGGACAGGGTAGTGTGATGTGGTGAAGGGCAGTGGGGATTAACTGAGTGAGTCAGCACTATTTCTTTTTAAGCTATAAAAACAATAGTATTCCCAGAGGCTCCATTCAGCAGATTTCTGCTTTTAACTCATAGATCAAGTGAGTCACAGAGCCAGCTCTAGTTGTAAGCAAGGCTGGAGAGATGAATATTAACTGGGCATATTGCTACCTGGTTAAAAATTGAGGTTGCATTGATAAGAAAGAAGGGGAAAATGGATACTGATTAAGCTACTAGCTATGTCTGCCAATATTATTGAGAAGAAAAAAAAAAATGTCTAAGTCAAGAAAAAGGGCACCATGTAGCCAAGAAAAGATCCTGATTATGTTTTGAAAATTTAGAATTTCTTCTAATGCTACATATGTTTTTGAGGTTTTTCATGGGTAATTACAGGTAAGTGTTTCCAATGAGGACTGGCTTAGAGGGGAGCTCTCCTGGGTTTACATGGCAGAGCAGTTCTTTCTACAGGCCATGTGTTGCTGCTCTGATGCCTCAGCCCCAAGGTCTAAGGTAGGGGTCAGCAAACATTTTTGTAAGGAGCCAGATATAGTAAATGTTTTAGGCTTTGTGGGTTACATGGTATGGCAGGCTGAAAAATGGGCCCTCCAAAAAATGTTCCCATTCTAATCACTAGAACCTTAGAATGTATTACTTTATATGGCAAAAGAGAATTTGTAGATGTGAGTAAATTAGGGATCTTGAGATGAGAGTTTATCCTGGATTATTGGGGTGGCACAGCATAATTGCAAGGGTCCTTAAAAGAGGGACACAGAGGGATTAAAGAGACAAATTGTGCTACTTCCTTTGAAGATAGAGGATGGGGCCCAGAGTCAAGGAATGCAGGTGATTTCTAGATGCTATAATAGATAAGACAAAATGGATTTTCCCCTAGAGCCTCCAGGAGGGATGCAGCCCTGTCAACACCTTGATTTTTGGATATCTGACCGCCAGAACTTTAGGAGAATAAATTTGTATTATTTGAGCCACTAAGTTTGTTGTAATTTGTTATGGCAGCAATAGGAAACAAATAGATGTGATTTCTATTACAACTACTTAATTCAGCTATTGTACCGAAAGAAGCTATAGGCAATACATAAGTGAATGGACATATCTGTGTTCCAATAGAAGTTTATTTACAAAACCAGTAGGCGGCTGGATTTGGTCCATGGGCTATAGTTTTCTGACTCCTGATCTATGTAATCTCCAATTTTGCAACATCAGTTTGTCTCTTTTTTTTTTTTTTTTTTTTTTTTTTTTCAGACAGGGTCTCACTCCGTGGCCCAGGTTGGAGTGCAGTGTCATGATCTCGGCTTATTACAGCTTTGACCTCTCAGGCTCAAATGATCCTCCTGCCTCAGCCTCCTGAGTAGCTGGGACTACAGGTGGGCACCATCGGGCCCAGCTAATTTTTTATTTTTTGTAGAGATAGGGTTTTGCCATGTTGCCTAGGCTGGTTTCAAACTCCTGGACTCAAGTGATCTGCCCACCTTGGCCTCCCAAGATGCTGGGATTACAGATGTGAGCCACTGCACCCAGCTGTCTCCATTTTTTAAGTTAAAATACATAATGTTCTAGCAAATATTCTTGTGGGCAATTCATTGGACCTATCTTAGATTACATGTCCAGAGTAAATTCTAGAAATGAAATTCCTGGTCTTCTCTGAAGAGGGAATTGAGTGGGGAAAAAAAAAAAGAAAATGAAAAAAGAAATAAACACAAGATATTCTTGGTCAAAGTGTGTCTACTCTTTCTCCTCCAGTGAGCTCTGATGAAGCCACAGTAATCCACATTCCCAGGGCAACACAGGTGGTCTGCCTCTCCACGTGCTCAGAGTGCCAATTATTGGTAAGGAGATATAGGGACTGGAGTGAAACATCAGAATCATGACTCGTATTCATGTTTTATACACAAATTTAAAATATTGGAGCAGGTTATTTATCTGGAAACCCTAAGTTTGGCTGTTTAATGTGCTATTTTAAATATAGGCAACAGAAAACAAAATACAAAGTCTTATTTCTAACACTTTAAAATGTTGGCAAAGTGTCTCCCTCATTAGTATGGTGGTGAGTATCCCCACCTGTCATAAAATGTTGGCAAATAGGCTGGGTGTGGTGGCTCCTGCCTGTAATCCCAGCACTTTGGGAGGCCAAGTTGGGAGGATCACTTGAGGCCAGGAGTTTGAGATCAGCCTGGACAACATAGAGAGACTATGTCTCTCCAAAAAAATTTTTAAAATTAGCCAGGTGTGGTGGCATGTGCCTGTAGTCCCAGCTACTTGGGAGACTGAAGTGGAGGGTGACTTGAGCCCAGGAGGTGGAGGCTGCAGTCAGTGAGTCAAGATCCCATCACTGTATTCTGGCCTGGGTGACAGAGTGAGACTCCCATATCAAAAAAAAAAAAAAAAAAAAAGTGGCAAATGATTACAGTTTTTCCATTTCACTCAGCCGCTACACTGAGCGTGTTCACAGTTGGGACAGTATTAGCATTTGGTTCTCTTAGTATTGGCCCATTGTCAATGGAAAATGGTTGGTTACATGTGATTTTCTTATCAATTGTCTAGAGTTGAAAGGACGATATTTCTGGAATGTGCTCTTGACCAACATAGTTTTACTATAAGATAACCTATCCTTGTATTCACAGCCTTATTCTTGCTGATCTCTACAGGAATTTCACTTTGGAGCCCCTGTTTGGGGAAGTTAGTATGTAGAAGAAATGATTGGTGAATTCATTCTTTGCTATTTGGAGGAAAGAAAAGTCAGTACTTCCTGCTTTATCATAAAATTCCATGTGATTCTAAGATCATTCTTTAATTATTCTGGTTTTACCAAGGATCCCCAAATTGGGGGTTCTATTCAGATCAGCCAAGAGTCCTTATGAAATTCTTCGGAGCACTCCACTAGCACAGTGTTGGGATCCTGCATTAAATAAGGTGTGTGAAGATACCAGGCACACACTTAATTACAGCTAACATTTGTTGAGAATTTAGTATGTGCTGCATCAGGAAAACTATTCTAATTAACTCTTACAACATCTTTGAGAGCTACATATCATTATTGTGCTTATTTTATTGTTAAGGAAACTGGGGCATTGGGGCATTATAATAAATAGAATTGCTGGGAGTTGAACACAAGCAGTTTGATTCCAAAGCCCTTACTTTGCACTGTGGATTATACTAGATAGTCAATAGATGAAGTCTTCTTTTATTTATTCAATCAATCAATCAATCAATCAATCAATCAATCAATCAGTAAACGTGTTCATTTATTGGGCTTGGTATACATCAATAAGTAAAACAGATAAACCTCCTGTTCTATTGGAGATTTACTTTCCAGTGGGGATGAAGTGGGGGGCCAAGACAATAAACAATCAACAATCAACACATTAATCATACTAACATAGGAAACATAATAACAAATACACATTTTAAGTTAATCATAAAGTACGTTAGAAGGTGTGAAGTACAATGGGAAAAAAAAGGAAGAGAGCAGGGGAACAGGAACTGGGAGTGGGTCTACGTAGACAGGCTTCATTGAGAGCCTGGCATTTGGACAACAATTGAAGGAAGAGAGGGAGCTTTTTGGACTCATATCCAATTCCTCTTTTTCTATCGTTGTAAAAATTTCTCAGTGAAATTTATACCAGTATAATATCTGCTACCTACTATTTATAGGGTGATGTTGTACTTACAGTACCATCTGTAGGCTCCTTGGAATTTTTATTAAGCAGAGGACCCAAACTTAAATTATCAAGTTACTGAAAACTGTAACCAATAATATACAGCTTGGTCTCAATTATTTGGACATTAGGTGAAAACAGAGATGTCCTCCCCACTGCCTCCAGTATGTCTGATTTATGTATGTATGTGGACTCAATCCAAAGGATATCTATAAAACTCAAGGACAAGATAAACAATCAGGGCTGAGCTTGGTGGCTTACACCTGTAATCTCAGTGCTTTGGGAGACTGAGGTGGAGGATCACTTGAGGCCAGGAGTTCAAGACCAGCCTGGGCAACATAGTGAGACCCCCATCTCTACCAAAAAAGAAAAAAAAAAAAGACAAACAGTCATAGGGTAACTGACCTAGGGAACTAGAAGAGAAGTTACTTTAAAGCCAAACATGAATTCTTCTCTGGTAGTGATTATTGTGCAAAACTCTTCCAGTGAAAAAGCATAATAATACATGATAAATACTGGGTTTTGTATTTGTTTTAACTTTAGGTGCCTGATGTCTTGACATAAAATATGTATTGAACTGCTTCATGTATATAATTTTTTTTTTTTTTTTTTAGATGGAGTCTCACTCTGTCACCCAGGCTGGAGTGTGGTGGTACCATTTCAGCTCACTGCAACCTCTGCCTCCTGGGTTCAAGTGATTCTCCTGCTTCAGCCTCCCGAGTAGATTACAGGCGGCTGCCACCACGCCTGACTGATTTTTGTATTTTTAGTAGAGATGGGGTTTCACCATGTTGGCCCGGCTGGTCTCGAACTCCTGACCTCAAGTGATCTGCCTACTTCGGCCCCCCAGCATGCTGGGATTACAGGCGTGAGCCACCATGCCCGACCTCGAGATATTTTGATATGTCAATTATTATAACAAAGAGGGAATTAAACTGGCATCTACATCTAAATATCTAAAAAGCAAAATAAAATAAAGGCTGGGTGCGGTGGCTCATGCCTGTAATCCCAGCACTTTAGGAGGCCAAGGCGGGCGGATCACTTGAGGTCAGGAGTTCGAGACCAGCCTGGCCAACATGGTGAAACCCCATATCTGCTAAAAATACAAAAATTAGCCAGGTGTGGCAGTGCATGCCTGTAATCCCAGCTACCCAGGAGGCTGAGGCAGGAGAATCGCTTGAACCTGGGAGGCGGACATTGCAATGATCCAAGATTGCACCACTGCACTCCAGCCTGGGTGACAGAGTGAGACTGTGTCTCAAAACAAAAACAAAAACAAAATACATAAGTATCTGAGCTAACTGCCTACCTTGTTTTATTCTTTCATTGGAATTGTAAGCACCATGTGGGCAGAGAATGTGCCTGTCTTGGTGATGCTCAATACTTATTTGTTGAATTCAAGGATGAAAAAAAAGAAAGAAAATTTATCTGTTATGGTTGCAGTGAAAAAAAAAGGAAAGAAGAAAGGAAAATAGAAAAAAAAGGGAAAAAAGAAGAAAAGAAATTTTAAAAGCCAAAAATAAAAGAAGAAAGAAGAAAGAAAAGAAAGCGGCCGGGCGTGGTGGCTCACGCCTGTAATCCCAGCACTTTGGGATGCTGAGGCAGGAGGATCACGAGGTCAGGAGATAGTGACCATCCTGGCCAAAATGGTGAAACCCTGTCTCTACTAAAATACAAAAAAAAAAAAAAAAAAAAAATTAGCCAGGCGTGGTGGCGTGGGACTGTAGTCCCAGTTACTCAGGAGTCTGAGGCAGGCGAATCGTTTGAACCTGGGAGGAAGAGGTTGCAGTGAGCCGAGATCACACTACTACACTCCAGACTGGCGATGGAGCGAGACTCCGTCTCAAAAAAATAAAAAAATAAAAAAGTGAATTTCTTTTATTTAGCTACTTTACGTTAGATATATTGAGTGGCATTTGAATAGAGGACCGTAATGTGAGATTTTGCTGCAAGGACAGAACATTTAACTTTGGTGCTGTATGTATACTAATTGTTTTTTGACTATGACAATTGTGAAAGAGGCATTTGTGCTTGCAGAGACTGACATGAATTCACTATTTTGCTAGTATGCTAATGCCTATCTTGGGAGGTAGAAATCAAGCAATAGTGATAATTCTTATGAAAGTTTTTTTTTTTCTTTCTGTACATCATGTCAATCAATGTTTGACCCCTATATCCATTTGGGGTGAGAAAAAAATCTTTAATAGGGATTTTCAAATTGCAGAAATTAATTTAATTATTTGTGACAAGGTTGAAAAAAAAGGTGCAGAATAGGAAAGAATAGAAAATACTTGTGCATTGCATATTGTGAAGGTGAATATTGTATTGTGTATTTTGTGCACTGAATTATGAGGAAAATGCATGTCTTACTATTAAAATGTTTTAAAGATTGAAATTCAAGCTTTAAATCAATTGAATTAGGATTAGTGTGATCCCCAGATCATGAGTAAGCCATTGAAATCCTTCTGAATCTCAAATTGTATTGAGTTTAGTAGAGAAGCATTGAGTGACTATCTGTCCTGGTTCAAATCTAACCTCCGCCACTTCTTAACAATATGAGTTTGAGCCTTTCTTTCCTTACCTATAAGATGGTAGAGCCCACTTCATAAAGTTGTTTTGAGTATCAAAAAAGAGTTAATATACATAAAGTGCTTAGAAGAGTGCCTGGGACATAGTAAGGAGTACATGAGTGTTGGTGGTTATTACTGTTGTTGTTGTTATGTGATGATGTGCACTGTGAGAGATTTCATATGTGATGTCTCATTTAACCCAAGACTATATGTGAGTTTTAGTGCACACCATACTTTCTACACATTTTCTGAAATAGAGCCTGGCTAGTTGACTTTTAAGCAGAAATACCCAAGACCTTAAAAAGCAGCCATCTTCCAGCCCAGCAGTGATGCACACCTGTAGCCCCAGCTACTTGGAAGTCTGGGGTGGAAGGATCACTGAGCCAAGGAGTTTAAGGCTGCAATCTGTGATGATTTATCTTGTGAATAACCCCTATACTCCAGACTGGGCAACATAATGAGACACACCATCTCTAATAAAAATAAACAACAAAAACCTCAACCATCTCCTAGCTGTTCTTTTACACTAGATCATGTTTAGTAACTTGATAATTTATAAAGAAAAGAAATTTATTTCTTACATTTCTGGGCCTGGGAAGTCCAAGATCAAGGTGCCAGCAGGTCTGGTGTTTGGTGAGGGCTTACTCTCTGCTTCCAAGATTATACTTTGTTGCTGCATCCTCACACTGTGGAAGGTGAAAGGGCAAAAGGCCTAGCTAGTTCCCTCAAGCCTTCTTAGCAGGGTACTAATCTCATTCACGAGGATGAGGCCCTCATGACTTAATCACCTGCTAAAGGCCCCACCTCTTTTTTTGTTGTTGTTGAGACAGAGTCTCGCTCTGTTTTTCAGGTTGGAGTGTAGTGGCAGGATCTCAGTTCACTACAACATTTCCTCCTGGGTTGAAGCAATTCTCCTGCCTTAGCCTCCTGAGTAGCTGGGACTACAAGCATGTGCCACCATGCCTGACTAATTTTTGCATTTTTAATAGAGATGGGGTTTCATCATGTTGGCCAGGCTGGTCTTGAACTCCTGACCTCAAATGTTCCGCCTGTCTTGGCCTCCCAATGTGCTGGGATTACAGGCGTGAGCCATCACGCCGGCCAAAGGCCTCCACCTCTTAACACTATCGCCTTAAGGTTTAAGCTCTAACAATTTTAAAGAGACACATACATTAAAACCATAGAAATTACATACACTGGATCTAATTCATCATCACATTATTCTTTTAGATGGGTGGTATATGACCTGGGGAGGTAGGTACCAAACGGCTGCTCACATTAAAAACATCTAAGCTTGGCTGGTCGCGGTGGCTCATGTCTATAATCCTAGCAGTTTGGGAGGCTGAGGTGGGTGGATCACCTGAGGTCAGGAGTTCAAGACCAGCCTGGCCAACATGATGAAACCCTGTCTCTACTGAAAATACAGAAAATTAGCCAGGTGTGGTGGCAGGCGCCTATAATCCCAGCTACTCAGGAGGCTGAAGCAGGAGAATCGCTTGAACTCAGGAGGCAGAGGTTGCAGTGAACCGAGATCGTGCCATTGCATTCCAGCCTGGGCAACAAGATCGAAACACCATCTCAAAAATAAATAAATAAATAAATAAATAAATAAATAAATAAGTAAATAAAATCTAAGGTTGTATAAATGGAAAAGGATGAGTGTCATCTACTTCCTGCTAAGAGCACAGAGGAGGTCTAGCTTTTCTAGTTAATATTATGGATATAGGTAGCCCAGAACCATACAATTTGGCCATCTCGTGGATAACATTTGCCATTTCACTCATTTCACTTAGGGTTGTATAGTCTTCCAATGTCTGCAATTCCCTTAATGGCCATTAGAGTCACAGACGAGAAAAAAAACCTCTTCAGAAAACAGTGTGAATAATGGGAGCAAGAGAAGAAGTTCCTGGTTATAGCCCACTCATATATTTTTGAAATATAGGTCAGATCTAGAGGAAATGAAAGAAACTTCCTGTTGAATTTTCATTTATAGTATGTGTCTGGAAATCTCTAAATGTAATTTCTTGGTGTAAAATAAACTGCAGAAATCTGGGATGTGTCAGTCTACTTTATGTTTATTGAAGCCATTCTATTTGAAGCTGAAATGTTGTAAAATTATATAGTGGAGTGAACAGCTACAATTAGTTTAACAGACATGACCGTACTCCTCAATTGAAAGGCTGTCAAGACCTCAACAATCGACACAAAAAAGACCCAGGAATCCCATAAATCCTGTCTCCTAGGAAGGATAACATTTCCCTTTGATTGCTGCACATCCCTTTGCATATGTTATTACCTTCCACCCTGTTTTCTGTGATTAACAAAAAGCCCTGCCCAAAGAGAAACAGCCACAAATAATGTTTTAAAATATTTTAACTGATTAGGACAACTTGGAAGTTTCAGTGACCCCAACCAAGCACTAAAAATAAAAACCGGTTTGGGCAAAACTATGAAAGCCTCACCACTAGTGTGGCAAACATCACCATTTACCTTATCTTCAGTCTACCTTGATTTTAGATTTGTCTTCTAAACTGAGATGAGGACCCTATTTTTAATATTTGTTAAAGTAATGCCACTTGATAGATGTAGCCTTGATGTCACTTGTAGCAGATACTGTCGACTGCCTCTGCAACCAGTGGTGGGAGCCCTGATTTTGTGCTTGTGTTTATGCTCCTTCACATGTCCATATGCTCTTTGAAGGTGACCCTGATTCCCATCCAGGGGTAAATCATGATTTTGCTGAGCCACTCATGGAATTCCATTTTCCTTTTTAGTGATTTGTTTAAGGAGGGGCTCTGATCTAATAAGCCATGAGTGAAGTTCCCCTGGGAGGCTTCTGGAGAAGTCTTCTCTTCTTTTGGGATATTTTTTTTTTTTTTTTTTTGAGACGGAATCTTGCTCTGTTGCCCAGGTTGGAATGCAGTGGCCGGATCTCAGCTCACTGCAAGCTCCACCTCCTGGGTTCATGCCATTCTCCTGCCTCAGCCTCCCGAGTAGCTGGGACTACAGGCGCCCGCCACCTTGCCCGGCTAGTTTTTTGTATCTTTGTAGTAGAGACGGGGTTTCACCGCGTTAGCCAGGATGGTCTCGATCTCCTGACCTCGTGATCTGCCCGTCTCGGCCTCCCAAAGTGCTGGGATTACAGGCTTGAGCCACCGCGCCCGGCCCAAGGGGTATGTTGTTATATCTGCATATAATGCCTGGAGGAGTGTAGCCATCTTGTGACCCTGGCACAAAGCTGACACGTTGAGGAATGCAGAGCAGAGAGACGCAATGAATCTGGGTCCTTCATGATGTCATTAAAGCATCAAACCTTGCAGCAACCTACATTGAGGCTTTGTAAAAATGTGAGATAATTAATTTTTCTTAATGTGTAAGTCAGGACTTTCTGTTACTTGCTTCCCTAGACACCCTAACTAATACTGCCAGAAGGAAAATATCTATATTAAGGCTCTTGGGGTTAGAGGCTTCTGCTTCACAGGCTGAGCTAAGACTCAGCCTCTAGAAGACTAAAAAGGCAGCATACTGTTGAATAAAGAGCCCTGGACTTAGGGTCAGAAAAACTAGCTCCGAATCACACCTGCCATTTATTATTTGTGTGATCTCAGGCCGATAATTTAATCTGTCTGACCCAGCCAGATGTGGTGGCTCATGCCTGTAATCCCAGCACTTTGGGAGGCCGAGGTGGGTGGATCACCTGAGGTCAGGAGTTTGACAGCCTGACCAATCTGGTGAAACCATGTCTCTACTAAAAGTACAAATAATAATAATGACGATGATAATAATAATAATAATAATTTAGTTGGGTGTGGTGGCGCACGGCTGTAATCCCAGCCACTTGGGAGGTTGAGGCAGGAGAATAGCTTGAACTAGAGAGGCGGAGATTGCAGTGAGCCAAGATCGCGCCATTGCACTCCATCCTGGGCAACAAGAGCGAAACTCTGCCTCAAAAAAAGAAAAAAAAATCTGTCTGAACCTCAGATTAACAATGTTAACTCACAGTCTGGCTGTGAAGGTTCAGTGAAGTAGTATGTGTGAAAGGCCACCAGGTGGAGTCTCCTTGAGGGCAAAGTTTGCGCTGTGCTCGTCTTTGTATCCTTATCAGACACTAGCTAGCATATAACCACAAATACTTTTACGGCACCTACTCTATGCCAGTATTTTCCACATTGTAAGCATTTAACATGTTTTGTTTTGTTTTTGAGACAGTCTCACTCTGTTGCCCAGGCTGGGCATGATCTTGGCTCACTGCAACCTCTGCTTCCTGGGTTCAAGCGATTCTTGTGCCTCAGCCTCCCGAACAACTGGGATTACAAGCATGCACCACCATATCTCGCTAATTTTTGTATTTTTAGTAGAGGTGGGGTTTCACCATGTTGGCCAGGCTGGTCTCAAACTCCTGACCTCAAGTGATCTGCCCGCCTCAGCCTCCCAAAGTGCTGGGATTACAGGCGTGAGCCACCACACTTGGCCTATTATGTACTTTAAAGTATTTGTTTTATGTATTAACTCATTTAAATCTCATAACAATGCTGTATTAATTATTTCCCCTCTTTACAGATGAAGAAAGGCTCAGAGAGATTAAGTAATTTTCCGTGGTCACCCAGATAGGAAATAGTAGAGTCAAAATTTGAATTCTGGACCTTTCAGAGTCTAGGGTCTCATTTACACTATATTCTACATACTAGGGGCTCAGTATTTGTTAAATGGATGAATGGCGCCCACTAGCAGTTCGATTACTGTTTATTGGGAAAATGGGACATAGTAGTTGAATAACAATTTTTTTTTCTTAAGAAGAAATATTTTATTTTATATTGTGCTTTTTTTTTTTTCTGTTTGGAAACAAAGAGGTTCAACAGGTTTCCACCTGGGGGTCATTTTTCCATGGTAAAGAGAGTGGCTGCCAAGGCAGCCACCTGTGGAATTAGGCCTGAATACAGTTACTGTTCTCTCTCAGGTCCAGAGAGTCTCTGAGATGAATAATGTGCCTAGTTTATCTATTTCATCCTCTCCAAAATGGCCTCTAAGAGCACCTGCTGGGACTCTCCTAGCTACTAGAACATAATAGTCACACACCCTGACTAGTCCTCAGCTAAAGGTTGGCTGGGAAGATGAGTTTGTCTTCTGCTCTGCATGTCCTGTTTGCTGTTTCCTGTGGTGTTGTCGTCAGCATCAGTACTGCTCTGTTCAGCACGCTACCACCCCCATCCACCTCATTAAAAGCCATGGGCAACAAACAGTCCTAAGGAAGGAACTCTAACAACAAAATCAAACACACAAATAGTGAAAATAATAAATCCCACCCCAAAACAGATCATTGACTCACATCTCAGTGGATATGCTCTTTCTCCTAGGACAATTAATAGCAAGGCCTTCCTCAACTTCAAGAGACCAAGCTGACTGCCCAATGGGAAAGAGTTGGTTTGGGAAGGAAGTCTTCTTCAGAGTGACAAGAGGCATCTTAGAAGGAGGCCACCTCCTCTTCTTGCCAAGCCACACATTTAGTTTTTTTCAGTGATCCTATCACCTCTCAAGTATGTGGCCTTCTTCCTTTCCTTTCCAAGCCTCCTTTCCCTTCCTCCATACTTCACTCCCCCCTAGTCCCCATCTTCCTGGGGAAGTCACAATTTCCATTATTTGTCTAGAGTTATTATAGTATGCAAAAACCAACCCTAGAATTGGTCTGTGCAAAAATATTGCTTCCAAATCACTCCACATTCCACAACTCATATACATCATCAATACAAACGAAGCACGAAGTTTTGTGGTAATTTTGTAGAACAAAGGATCTAGTAAACATTAAACTCTAAACCAGCACCGTTCAATAGAAATACAATGCAAGCCACAAAGCAAGTCACCATATGTAATTTAAAATTTTCTGGTAACCACATTAAAAAGTAGAAAGAAACAAGTGGAATTAACTCTAGTAATATATTTTATTTAATCCAATATATTTAAAAGATCATTTCGACATGTAGTCAAGATAAAAATTAATAATGAAATATTTTATATATATGTATTTTAATAGTACATCTTTGAAATCCAGTTTTACACTTAAATCTCAATTCAGACTAACCACATTTCAAGCACTCAGTTAACCACATGTGGCTAGTGGCTACCATATTGGACAGCACAGTTCTATACTATTCGTATCTTTTCACATATTGTTCTTAATTCTTCTGAACAGTCTAATGTATTTTTGCATGAATCTAACCAGTGTGTTTAATCTCTCTTGGATTCCTTTCCTGTGAATTATTATATTATAAATATATGTCAGTTACATTTATATATTGCATGCTTGTGTATATTTAAATATATATTAAAATACTTATCTCTATTATTTTTATGTCCATTTACATAGGCTGCCATTTATAAAATTGATCTAATTATCTTCTGTTGCATTGCTATACTGATTGTCCATTTACCTATTGGGCATCTGGGTAATTTTCTTTCTTTTTTTGGCGGGGGGTGACAGAGTCTTGCTATGTTGCCCAGGCTGGAGTACAATGGTGCAATCTCAGCTCACTGCAACCTCCGCCTCCTGGGTTCAATCAATTCTCCTGCCTCAGCCTCCTGAGTAACTGGGATTATAGGCACGCACCACCACGCCTGGCTGATTTTTGTATTTTTAGTAGAGACAGGATTTCACCACGTTGGCCAGGCTGGTCTTGAACCCTGACCTCGTGATCCACCCACCTCAGCCTCCCAAAGTGCTGGGATTACAGGTGTGAGCTACTGTGCCCGGCCAAGCATCTGGGTAGTTTTCCATTGTTCTCTGTTATAAGTATTATTGCTATGAATGCCTTTTTCTTTGGAGTTAATTTTTCTCTCTTTCTATCTCTCTCTCCTTTCCTCCTTTCCTATTCTACTGTTTCTTTTAGGATTATAGAAAGTGAAGTTGAGAAATCTTCCTTCCTCATTTGGTCCAGGAAGGGAGTTTGTGTCCATACTTTTTCACTATATAAGCCCTACCTAAAAACATCTACATTTTCCGTGACAAATTAAAGTTGGTTACCAAGGCTGGGCCCAAAGTAGTTAATCCATGAATGTATAGAGAAAAAACAAAGGATGTCAATGGGGAAGCTTGAAAGTGTTAAGCAAATACCTTCTTTCATAAAGGCTTTTGTAGAAGAAAAGAAAATCCCCCTTCATTTTGAAGTCTAAGGAAGAGGATGTAGTAGCAAAATAGAAAACACATGCATGAATATGGATATAGTTTTCCACACAGCCCCAGTGACTCAAAGATGACAATGAAAAGATGATTATGGCTCCTATTACAAAGGTGATGAGCTGGATGTAATTAGGGATTAAATTTGAAATTCCCAGTACATACCCAGCGACTCATGAACTTGACAAGCTGCCATCGCTCTGAGATCCCTGGAGAAGCAGTGTGGCCAGCTCACGGAGGGAGAGGCATCTGGGGGACCTGCCCGTAGCAAGCCACTCATTGGAGTGATAACGAGCAGAGGGTCCTCTATGAGCAGACTGGAGTGGTGATGTCCGCTCACTTTCCCTTTGTTGTGTGTGCATCAGCTGGCATCCTGGCAGGGTGGTGACTTGTCAGGAAGAAGACAAGTTGCTAGGTAACCAAGGAGGATGAGGGAAGCCCCCTCCGCCTTCCCCAGAGATAGAGTGCAAAGGGGCTCCAAGAAGGATGTGGATGTTAAAAAACAAAAACAAGTGCTACCCTAAGGAATAACAGGGGCCTTTTTTTTTTTTTTTGGAACAGGCTGGTTGCAAGAGGGAAGAGAATTGCTGTGAGTTAGAGGTGGAAGGGGAGGAAAGCAAAGCAAAGGAAGGTGTATAGCCAGAGAGCAAAAGAGGAAAAAGTATGAAAAAGAGAGGAAGAAGATGGTGGGAAAGAAAGCTTCTTCATCAGCTATGGAAATGGCCCCACTGCAGGATGGTGTACTAGAGTCTCCATTAACTACAGGGAATTCAGGGAGTTAAGATTGTCTGCACAAAAAACAAGCTAACGTCGTTCTAAAGGTGTGGTTTCCAGACCGGCCACAATTCATCTGGAAACTTGTTGAAAATGTCATTCTCAAGCCCCATCCCAGGCCTCCTGCTTCAGAAACGTGTTTGTTTGTTTGTTTGTTTGTTTGTTTGTTTGTTGAGATGGAGTCTTGCTCTGTGGCCCAGGCTGGAGTGCAGTGGTGCGATCTTGGCTCACTGCAACCTCTGCCTCCTGGATTCAAGTGATTCTTCTGCTTAGCCTCCTGAGTAGCTGGGATTACAGGTGTGTGCCACCATGCCCGGCTAATTTTTGTATTTTTAATTGAGACAGGGTCTCACCATGTTGGCCAGACTGGTTTCAAACTCCTGACCTCAAGTGATCCGCCTGCCTCGGCCTCCCAAAGTGCTGGGATTACAGGTGTGAGCCACTGTGTCTAGCCTCAGAAATGTGTTTTAACTAGTGTTCCAGGTTATTAAAAGACATGCTTTTTGAAGTTTGAGGACCAATGCTACAAAGAAATGAGACAGATTTTGGAGGTGTGAGGAGGGGGCATCAAAGCAAAAATTTTCTCATTAGTATTAGAAAAAAAATTACTTGCCTGGAAAAGTTAAACAGGCAAGGAAGTTTATCTGAAGTTATTGCAACAGGGGAGAGGGACTAGCACTCAGTGTGAACTCAGCGCTGCTGATGCAGAGGGTGCAAAGTTTTTACAGGCTTTTAAAGGCTAGTGCAACATACCAGAGGATGTTGTGGAGAGGTCGTAGGCTGTTCGTGTTTGCTAATAAACTTCTATCTTTTGACAGGGGATGGTTTTATGACTTGGAGGAAAGTGTCGCGCTCAAGTTAGACTCCCACAAAAACCCTCCACAAAGACTGGGAGACAGGGGTGCCATCTCCTTTGATAATTAAATTTCAAAGGGAGGGCTCCCAGGTCCTTGAGAAAGACATTCCTGTATTGTAAAACTGGCAGGAGGCTTTTGAAAAGATTGACATACATCTCAAAGGGGCAGAGAAAAAATGTACAATGCTCTAAGAAAAAAGGGAGGTTAGGAAGAACCCTGCCTAAAGTTCAGTTAAGCTGAGGGAACATGAAGGCCCTCTTGGTCAGGGGGACAAGGGGACCCTTGTCTTAGTCAACAGAATGTTGTTCTCTCTTTGCAAGAATCCTCCCCCTGCTTGTAATCTTAATCCAGCACCTCACCGCATCTGACAGAACTATACTGGAGGTGACGAGGATAAATGACACCTTATTCCAGAAGGAGATTTCTTCAGGGTGACAGAGAGGAGGGGAAAGGAAGGAGTGGCAGGAGTGGAGAAACCAGTGAGTGTAGAACCTTCTCCATCTCAGCTGCTGCTGGTTTCATTTCCCAAATGGGAAAACAGAGCAGGATATACAGACAAGGAGGGCAGCTTGGATTTGACTTGAGTCTCTTGAAAGTTTCTTCCGAAAAGCTGATAACATTTTCTTGAGACACAGGCAACTACAGTTAAGATAACAAGCCCATCACTGGCCTGGCCAGCTTAAGCCCAATCTGTTGTGTTGCATGAACAGTTGCAACCCCCACAGGGCCCTGCTCCTGAGGGATTTGGCCAAGGTGAATTGCCCTCAAAGAGTAGGACCTTGGTCTTACTTGAAGGCTTCGTTCTTCCAACTGCAGAGCTGTTTGTTGGGGGCATGGCCACCATTGCATTTGATGTAAGACTTCCTGCCAGAAGTGCTGCTCTTTCCAGACCTGTTGTCTGCCATGGTTGTGCCTCTTCCACATAGTTGGTGACTGAGTATTCAGCACTGATCAGGGTTGAGTACTCCAAAGGACAAACAGGCATTTGCTTAGTGATCTTTTGGATCACGTGCCCTCCACTTTTGGGGCTCTGATGCCTAAGATTGGCTTGTCTGAGTGCCAATATCTGCTGCAGCCCATCAGGTATATGAGATGCTACTGAGTCAACCAAATGGTGATATTTAATAAATAAAAAAGCTATGAAAATGGCCATCATTATCACTTTATTTTGTAATCATTTGCTTATGTGTTTCCCTAGATTAAAGGTTTCTCATGGGAGAGCTGAGTCTACTCAATGAATGCTTGTGTGGTATATGAAAAAATGGTCAACATCACTGATCTTCAAGGAAATGCATATCAAAAACAAAATGAGATATTACTCACTCCAGTTAAAGCGGCTATTGTCAAAAAGACAAAATATAACAGAGCTGGTGAGGATGTGGAGAAAGGGGAACACTCCTTGTACACTCTTGGTGAGAATGTGAATTAGTACAACCACTATGGAGAACAGTATGGAGATTCCTTAAAACACTGAAAATAGAACTGCCAGATGATCCAGCAATTCCACTATTGAGTATATACCCAAAAGAAAGGAAATCAGTATATTGAAGAGATAGCTGCACTCCCGTTTATTGCACCACTATTCACAATAGGCAGGACATGAAATCAACCTAAGTGTACATAATGGATAAATGGATAAAGAAAACATGATGTAGATACACAATGGAATATTATTCAGCCATAAAAAGAATGAGATCCTGCCATTTGCAGCACTATGGATGAGCTTGGAGCACATTATAAGTAAAATAAGCCAGGCACAGAAAAATAAATATTGCATGTTCTTACTGACATATGGGAGCTTAAAAAGTTGATCTTAAGGAGGTAGAGAGAAGAATTACAATTACTAGAGTCTGAGAAGGGTACAGAGAGGGGAATGAAGAGAGTTTGGTAGCTTGGTTAATGGGTACAGTTAGGCCAGGCGCAGTGGCTCATGCCTGTAATCTTATCACTTTGGGAGGCTGAGGCTGGAGGAGTGCTTAAGCTCAGGAGTTCGAGACCAGCCTGGGCAATGCAGTGAGACTCTGTCTCTATTAAAAAACAAAGGTCCCAAAATATGGTTAGATAGGATAAGTTCTAGTTGGCTGGGCGCCATGGCTCACGCCTGTAATCCCAGCACTTTGGGAGGCTGAGGCGGGCAGATCACCTGAGGTCACAAGTTCGAGACCAGCCTGGCCAACATGGTGAAACCCCGTCTCTACTAAAAATTCAAAAATTTAGCTGGGCGTGGTGGTGCACACCTGTAATCCCAGCTACTCTGGAGGCTGAGACAGGAGAATGGCTGGAACCTGGGAGGTGGAGGTTGCAGTGAGCCGAGATCGTGCCACTGCACTCCAGCCTGGGTGACAGAGTGAGACTCTGTCTCAAAAAAAAAAAAAAAAAAGAGTAAGCTCCACCGTTTGATAGCAAAGTAGGGTGACTAGGGTTACCAATAATTTATTATATACTTCAAAATAACGAGAAAAGAGAATTTGGAATGTTCTCTATACAAAGAAATGCTAAGTGTTTGAGGTGATGAATATCCCAGTTACCCTGATGTAATGATCACACATTGTATGTATGTATCAAAATATGACATGTACCCCATAACTATGTACAATTCTGTCTCAATAAAAAAACTTCCACAAACGTTTTCAAAAATGCTTGTGTCAACATACGAGTGAAAGAATTAATGAAATACCCCAGAATGCTTTTTATTTATTTATTTTTTTTTTTGAGATGGAGTCTTGCTCTGTCACCCAGGCTGGAGTGCAGTGGCCGGATCTCCGCTCACTGCAAGCTCCGCCTCCCGGGTTCACGCCGTTCTCCTGCCTCAGCCTCCTGAGTAGCTGGGACTACAGGCGCCCGCCACCAGGCCCGGCTAATTTTTTTGTATTTTTAGTAGAAATGGGGTTTCACCATGTTAGCCAGGATGGTCTGGATCTCCTGACCTCGTGATCCACCTGCCTCGGCCTCCCAAGGTACTGGGATTACAGGCATGAGCCACCGCGCCCGGCCTGCCTTTTTTTTTTTTTTTTTTGAGGAGTACACCTAAAAATATTACTAAGCTTGACACAAAAAACTGTGCCTCTTTCACTGTACTTAGGAGTTTGAGAATCACTGCTGAAGGAACTATCATAAAGTTGACAACCTTAGTAATATGTAAGGGTATTAACTTAGTAATAACTTAAAATTAACCAGAGAACATAATCTAGTACATGGTAACACTTTTTGGTTGAACTTCTAACAAATGAATACAGGACAAATATCCATTTGTGACAAATATTTACAAAATGGCCAAACCAACATCTTAGGGTGTGAATTAAAGATAAAAAATTAATTCAATTGCACCATAAATAATTCACCAAAGGGGTTATTTAATGAGGGCTTACTGGGCTTGGCAGGCACCTGGCCAGACACAGAAATGCTAAGACTACTTTGGCCTCCCACCGGCTCCTACAAGCAGGATGGCTTCAAGATGACCAAGAGCCCAAGAAGCCTGAAATTGGCCACACAAAAAGAACATTTTGAGGGCATACAGTTTTAAAAGGCCCATTTAAAAGACACTATTTTTAAAATCAAAACAAAACAAAAACAACATTAAATTATTCCCATTTTAAACTGTTCGCCTTGTAGAATAAAATGATTTTCCTTATATAAACTCTGAACCATCAAAGCCAAAGAATAATCTGAAGAAAGTGGTTTTAGCCATAAGAAGAAAAGGTTGGAAACAAACCAAGCTACATCCCTCCTAAGTGTCTTTATTCCAGCTAATTCTGAGGAGCAATCGGGATGCTCTTGAAAGCATTTGCATTGCAAAGTAGGTTGGAAATTGGCCTTGTTTAAACAAGCACTCCCTGTAAGTGCTGCCCGCCCTTACCCCCGCTTGGCAGCAGCAACCTGTCCATATGAGAAGCAGCCACGTGAGCCATTGCTGCTGAAAAGAAGCCTTTGAGCTGCTCAACTGTTTAATTAATGCCTTGCTCCCCTAAGGTTAGAAAGAAAAGGAGGGGGAAGAATTTGTGAGTGATACACCACTTTGGGTCCATAATATACTTTCAAAGACAGATGCAAGGTGTACTCGCTGGGTGCTGTTCAAATCTCTTGTGGAATCTTCCCTAATCCCTGGCGTTTGGCGGATCACAGCGAGGCCTCTGGCTGCAGAGCCCATCTCACTGGGTCGATAACAACAGGAAAGACTCTAAAGCTTTTTTTGATCCTAGCATAAATCAGAAGGAAAAAAAAAATCCCCAAGTCCCACCACGGAACCTTAGCTATCTAAGCAGGGATATTTTAAAACTAAGCAACCTTTGAGAGGACTATGAAGTGACCCAAAGTTAAGGCAGAGAGCTCCTGACTCCAACAGCTGTCCTTGTTTGAGGCAGAGTAGTTGCCTCAGGCTGACCACCAGCCAAGTGGAGGACAGCGAATAGGGATGGGGTGGGAGGGTGTGGCCGGTGGGATCCAGTGTCCTGTGCTGTGACAGACTGACATGTGTCACATACTCCTCTTCTTGCTTTCCCTCTCAACCTATGCCATTAGAGCCAGACTTACCCAAAATTGTAAAGAAAACTACAAAGTACAAGTTCCCTCATTTATTATTACAGTTGACCCTTGAACTGTACAGTTCAACACAGGTTTGAACTTCAAGGGTCCACTTACACTTGGATTTTTTTTTCAACCAAAGTGAATAGATAATTCAGCATTCCCAGGATGCAAAACCTGAGGACCAGCTTTTCACATGGGTTCTGCAGGACTTGAGTATGGACTTGTGTATGCTCAGATTTTAATATCTGTGGGGGTCCTGGAACCAATACCCTGTATATAACCAAGGATGACTGTAGGTTTGTTTGTGTGTTTGTTTTTCTTAACCATCCTATGTTAGTCTACTCAGGTTGCCATAACAAAATACCACAGACTGGGTGGCTTAAATAGCAGAATTTTATTTTCTCACAGTTCTGGAGGCTGGAAATCCAGGGTCAAGGTGCCAGCAGGCCTCTCTTCCTGACTTGAGATGGCTGCCTTCTTGCCATGTCCTCACATAGCCTTTCCTTTTGGTGTCTCTTCCTCTTCTTATAAGGACACCAGTCCTATTGGAGGAGGGCCCTCCTCTTCTGGCCTTATTTAATCTCAAGTGATCCTTGAAGTTTCTTTAAGGAAATCACTTCCTAAGAGGCCCTAATTCCAAACACAGTCACAATGGGGATTAGGGCTTCAACATAGGGTTTTTGGGGAGGATACAGTCTAGTCCATAGCATACCTCCCCGCCTTTCTTTCCATGTTTGCAGGCCTGTCCCTTTTACTTGTCTCCCCAGCTACACTAAGCTTAACTCAGGAAATGGTCTGACATGGCCCAACACACTTGGGGAATGGAGAGCTGGATGCTGGAAAAGACCCTTTATTAGGGTCTTCTCTAGGAGACAGGATGAATGTGAAAAAACCAGACTTCAGAGGAGAGTGTGGATCATGGCATGGAGTGGTATGGCTGAAACTAAGTGGTTACTATGCTGTCTTTCTCCTTTTCACACTCAACTTCTAGGAAAACAAAAGCCATGCTGATTGCTCCATTTTCTCACTCCCATTCATTCTCCAACCTAGCCTGGCTTCCACGATGATTCTGAAACATTTTTCATTGGAATGGCTAAAACCTGCCTGCTTAAGTATCTCCTTGTGTTACACCCTATGCACACTTCATTCATTTATTTAAGCGTGCATTCAACTGAGCATTGCATTTAGCCACAGCCCAGTTTCTTCAAGTTTGCATGCCTGAGGACTTGCAGACCAATGGATCTTCAGTTTTTGGATCATCTTCTAACTAGACTAGGTTGTGGGATTGTATGTAATATTTCTCTCCTTTTATACTTGAATTACAAAAGTACCTTTCAGATTTCAGACACTGTCACCTACGTGATGTCATTTTGTCTGAGTAAAAGCAACATTATGAAGTTCTTTATCAAAATAATTCTATGATTGTTGCAATTATGCGTTTCTGAGAAGGAGTAGAATTCATCATAAAGACTGATGACTCTTTTCTTTGGGAAATACCTTGAAAAGACTTTTAGAAATAAAAGCGAGACCCCACAGGGACAGGGATTGTGAAAAGAGGACTGCATGCTGCATGTAGATTCGCTGTACGTGAATTTAAGAGTATTTCCCTATAGGCTTGCAAGAGAGGGCTAGAGGATCATCTATGTTACAGGAACACTGGATTTGATTTCCCATTGTGCGGTAATAGAAAAATACACCAAAACAGCAGGAGTTGTAGCAGAGAAAGGGTTTAATAATGGTAGGGCAGCCAAATTAGGAGACAAGAGGAAACCTCAGATCTACCTCCCTGAGAGGTTTGGGGATGAGGTTGTTAAGGGCTCTGTATGGGCGAAGGGCTAAAGTGTGGGGTTGTTGATTGGTCCAGAAGTGAAAAGCGAAGTCATGGGACAGGGAGATGAAGAAATCGCATTCCTGTGCTGAGTGAGTTTCTTGGTGGGAGTCTTTAAACTGATTGGTGGCAGTCATTCTGCAGGAATTCAGGTTCTGAAAAACACCTTAAGCTGTTCTTGGGTTAAAACGTCAAGTGTCACAGATTCCATTGATAGGAACAATAGAAGAACTGGTGGTCAGCCTGCTCTGTGACTCCTGGTTAGTTAGCAGCTGCAGGGAAGTGTGTCAAAGTGCACGTGCACCTGCGCACCCTGGTCAACGCCTAACTACAGTTCTGCCTAAAGCCTGGCTTGTCATTCTCGTTAACCCTATGAGGGCGGTTTCAGATACCCTGGACAGGAGGAAAAGTGAAGAGTCTCAACAGAGGGAGGTGACCTGAACAAAACTGGCAGAGGTGAAGATTTAAGGGGGAAAATTGTCCTTGAGAAATTCCTGTCAAGGACTCCAGGACATTATGTGTAATGTTTAGTTTTAAATCATTTCTAGCTTCATGCTCTGCTGTGGTCTCCTCTTTTACCTGCAAACATTTGGTAAATGTCTATTATATACAACAGCTTTGTGCCACCGGAGCTTGTGGAATACACAAACAGCCATGGCCGTGTATGGAGGGTAATGGTTGAGAAAGAAGAGCAGATAGAGAAGAGAACAAGCTGGGCCCCTATTCTCTAGGGTTTAAGTGAGAGATGAGAGACCCAAGTCTTTCAGAAATCTTAGAGTTTCACTGGCTCAATATCTCCATAAATAATCCATTCAACACTTTGGCTTTTCAGTTTCTTCATCTCATTTCCCTGAGCCTAGCCTCCAACCCTTCTAGCCACTCATTCCCACGGTCATACTATATATCTTATCATCACTAATTGTTGCATTCTTCCAAAATTTTGCTTTCGAGCATCCTAAAATCCTTGATTACCCTTATGGATTTTCTCTGCTCACTAGCTGCAGCACCCTTGCTCTAACAATGATCGCCCACACGTGGATTTTTAAGCCTCTGATGGTCTCATCTTCACACTGCCATTCAGCTTTCATAACCTCACTTCTCTCCTAACTTGGCCAAAAGCCATCCTTCACCTTCAACTTCCCCATTCCTTCAAATTTTCCTAGCCAAACTCTAGCCCTAGTTCATCCAACTCTGCCTACTCCATGTCTGCCCCTGAAGAAGAACTGAATGCCACTGGGAAAAGTCACATGCCATCTTGATGGGTCTCACTTTAAATTTATGAATGCAAATTTCAAGTGGGCTGTGTCAGCCTGGGTCCAGCCAGGCAAAAAGAAACTACTCTAAGTGTTTCAAACAGTGGGAATGTAATGCAGGGAACTGGTTATGTAGGCGACGGATGGACTGAGAAGTCAAACAAGTGCTGGTAAGATAACCCAAAGACGCAACAGCATGAAGCTGCTACCACCATTAAGTTGGAGACACAAAGGAGGAGACCACATCACCAGCCCGGGACCAAAGTCACTGTCTGACAGGTGAAAGCATGGTGAGTATGTTGGGAAGAGCTGGAGACAGGCAAGAGTCGCAGATAGAGCCAGAGATGTTGTCCAAGACAGAATGCGAGGGAGAAACTCCTTGAGTTTTTCTCCCCACTACCCTCCTAGCTCCTAATACGGTTTCCTGGTGTATAAACCAAGCTGAAAGCCAGCTGAACAAGGAGCCTGGGAAACTCAGCCCATGTGGGTTAGGCCCCAACAATATGGAGCAGAGCGGGGCAAGAATAAGAAAAAGATATAAGAAAAAAGAGGCCAACCACTGGAACAGTCTTTCCCTTTTGTTACTTGGCATCCATTCTCACCCTTCCCCTCTGTGTTCAGAGTTCAGTGTGAGAAACAGAAACACACACACACACGTGCACATATTTACACACACATAAGGACGCCCGTGCACACACATATATTTACATAAAGAGATTTATTATAGGAGCTTGACCTTGTGCAATTGTGGGACTGATTATCCAGTCTGCCTGTAGCTGTTGCTTCAGTTGCTGGCTGAAGGCTATAGGGCAGGCAATTGGGCAGTTGGGAAAGGAAGACAGGTGTGAGAGGGGGAACGAAGGACACATGAACCTCCGTGGATACACCAGACTCCATGAGGACGGACTGAAACTCCTATCGGTCTCTCAACCCCTCCCACCTCCTACATTGATGATGCGAGTGATCTCCAGTGGAATCTGGTGCCCTTTATCATGGAATGCAATATGAACCTGCCCAGCGTCAAAGCAGTTGAGGCAGGAGGTCAGCCGCAGCCGTGGAGCTGCAGCTGCCTGCTGCCTGCTGCCAACAAGCTGACTAGCACACAAGGGATGATGTGCCCAAGCTGCAACAGCATCTTGTGTTTTGCACTGACCTTCCAAGTATCAAAAGTCAATCATTGCTGCTGCACTTCTGCCCTCCAAATCTTACACATAATGTTTCTTTTGTGGCCCAGACTAATCCAGAGCTACTCAGGAAGGGAGTAGAACATGGAGAACCCAGTTCCAGCTTAGCTAAGTTAACATGCTACAAACGACCAGAGTTCATACCAGCATGGAATCTGTACACATTTTTAAATGATACTTAGATTTGCTTCTAAATAAAGAGCCCTTTCATCTATCATAATGCAACTGTCCATTATATAACCAAACCCATACTAACTCTTTCTCCAAAAGAGCATCCAAAGTCCCTTTATCCCTCTTTGGGCTATGATTATCTGTCTTCTAACAGAGTCACATTGTCTCCATGAGCTGTAAAGATGCATTTAGATGCAGGGGGATGAAAGAAAGGGAAAGAAAAAATAGTTTATATGTATATTTATTATCAAAATAAGAAAGAAATACTCATAACTATTACAGTTTTACTCTGAAAGCGGTCACATGGTTATACCTGGTATTTATTTATTATTATTGTTATTATTATTGAGACAGGGTCTCACCTTGTTGCACAGGCTGGAGTGCAGTGGTGCAATCATGGCTCACTGCAACGTCTGCCACCTGGGCTCAAGCCATCCTCTCACCTCAGCCTCCTGAATAGCTGGGATACGTGTGCATTATTTTTTGTATTTTTTTGTTTTTTTGGTAGACATGAGATTTCATCATGTTGCACAGACTGGTCTCGAACTCCTGGGCTCAAGTGATCTGCCTGTCCCGGCCTCTCAAAGTGCTGGGATTATAGGCATAAGCCACTGCACCCGGCTCATAGCTGGTATTTATAACTACATTCTCCCATTATTTATTCCATAGTTCCTTTGCACTTAGCAAATTTGGCTGGACATGATCCCTTCCCTGGTGGATGACCTAAGGCATGATTGCTGAAAGGTCAGGCCATTAGCAGTCCTGATAATGCAGTTTTCTGTTGATTTTAATCCAGGGCATGAGTACTGACGCTCTCCAGGGAAGCTCCTGCATTCCAGACATACCGCTCATACTCCCAATGTGTGGTTGCAATCCCAATCCCCTTGATAATCAGGGCCAATATCTTAACCAGTCAAGAACCCCCTTCTTTTTCTATTGATGCATTGGCATGAGGAACACAAAGCGGCCAGTTTAATGGAACCATTGCTGAGTCCCTGATAGAAGCAGTCCTTCCTTGGGAACCAACATATCTTGGCTAACCGAGCCTAAAGTGGCATGGATGGGAAGCAAAATGTTCCCTAGAGGATCATTAGGTGTAACAGCGAAACGATTCAAGCCTGTGAATCCTAATTATAGGAGAAAAAGAACCACACAGTTGCTGATTTAGAATATCATGCAACCTAGAGGACATTTCCCCAGTTCCACAAGGGGTTGCCACTGAGCTGGTACCATAAGTGGCCCACCAAAAGGCCATCCCCCTGCACAACAGTGTGCATATAGTTAACAATACTGTACACTTAAAGTGAGTAGATTTCATGTTAGGTGAAACCATCTCACCATTCTATCAGGCCAGCTCTTTCAGATAATGGGAAACACGGCCAGTCACCTGGTAGCAGGTGACTGATTACAAAAGATCACTTTCCTAATGAAAGTGGCAGCACTTTGTTCTCACTGCAATAGACACTTATTCTGGATACTCATTTGCCTTCCAGGTCTGCAGCGTGTCTGCCTAAACCATGACCTGTGGACTTATTGAATGCCTCATTCATTGCCGTGGTATTGCAAGTGCCACTACTTCAGACTTAAGTAGCCATTCATATTTCAGATAGTGCCCAGCCGATCTGGCAGAACCCTGTGTAAATCAGACCTGAATTTTGTCTTCCATAGTCAAGTGGTCATAGGGTACTCCTGATGAGGTCCTAGGTGCAGGGAGAGAGGACAGTAACTATGGCAAACAGGGATTTGAGGCATGCTGGGAATACAGGAGGATGGGAACTTGGTTTTCTCTTACAATCTGAAATACTTAGCTTAGCCACACGTGGCTCAGGGCTGGGATTCTTGCTGATAGTTGTTTTTGGGGAGATGCTCCCCTTGTCTCTCAGCATATGAATTCATCATCTTTCTTGCAAACTCATTTCTTCTGTATTTCTCATTTTAGTGAAAGGCACCACACGGTACCACTTAACCACACCAAATCCTACCATCTTTCAGCCCATATATTTGAACAGCCCTCAGTACATTTTTTTCCTAGAATGTACTCCAATGCCCTTTCTTTCCTCTCTGTTCCCATTGCTGCCACCCTAGCTCACGCCTGCTTTACTTCTCCGCTGGATTATGGCAACAAACTTCTCACCGGCTTCCCTGCTCACAGTCCCGCCACCTTCCTCAAACTCCTCCAAGCCCAGGGCCCTGCTGATCTTACCCATACTGCATTCATCACACTCCCTGGCTCCAGCCACAGCGAATTAGCTGCTGTTCCTCAAACGCAAAGAGTCATTTTATACCCCTGTGCTTTTGTATGTGCTATTCTTGCTAGCACCAATGTCCTCCTCGTCTTCTACAGGTTTCAAAACTCAGTTTGTGTCACCTGCTCTGCGTTGCCCTCCTTGAGCTCTCCTCTCTGGTATAGCTGCCTCTCCTTCTTCCACCTCAGCACCCTGTGCAACCAGCTTACATGACACTGAGCGGGGGCACCTCTGCCCACAGAGGTTGCTGTCTGTCTTCATCACCAAAGTGTAAGTTGCTCGACTCATTTGTCTTGTATTCCCAGTTCCCTGGACACATTGTGGTGCTCAATAAAAGTGGGTTGAATGCCTAGTTGAGTAAATTTCTCAATGGTGATACGCAGTAAATGCTTTGTCTGTTCTCATCTGTGGCATTTGACCCTGCTGACCATTTCCTCCTTGAAACTCCCCTCCTTCGGTTCCTTGGTGTCACACTCACCTGGTTTTTCTCCTACTGCTTGTGCCAGCCCCTCTCTGTCTTCTTCATTGAAATCTTCTTCTGGTCAATCTTTACTTATTAAAAATTTTTTGTATAAATGTATGGGGTACAGGTGTAATTTTGTTCTATGCACAGATTGCGTAGTGGTGAAGTCGGAGCTCTTAGGGTATCTGTCACCCAAAGAATGTACATTGTACCCAGTAAGTAATTTCTCACCCTCCACTCCCTTCCCATCCCCCACCCATCCAAGTCTCCATTGTCTGTCATTTCACTCTCTATGTCTGTGTGTACACATTATTTAGCTCCCCCTTACAGGTGAGAACATGCAGTATTTGTCTTTGTGTGTCTGACTTGTCTCACTTAATGTAATGGCCTCCAGTTCCATCCACGTGGCTGCAAAAGACATGATTTCATTCTTTTTATGGCTGAGTGGCATCCTAATGTGTATGTACACCACATTTTCTTTATCCAATCATCTGTTGATGGACACTTAGGTTGATTCCATATCTTTGCTATCATGAACAGTGATAGGATAAACATATGGGTACAGGTATCTTTTTGATATAATAATTTCTTTTCTTTTGGGCACATACCCAGTAGTGGCATTGCTGGATAGAATGGTAGTTCTATTTTTAGTTCTTTGAGAAATCTCCATTCAATCTTTTTTGTTTCTTTGTTTGTTTGTTTTTGAGACAGGATCTTGCTCTGTTGCCCAGGCTGGAGGGCAATGGCGCCATCTCGGCTCACTGCAACCTCCGCCTCCTTGGTTCAAGTGATTCTCATGCCTCAGCCTCCTGAGTACCTGGGATTACAGGCATGCACCACCATGCCCAGCTAATTTTTGTATTTTTAGGGTTTCACCATGTTAGCCAGGCTGGTTTTGAACTCATGACCTCAGGTGAGGTCTCGCCTGCCTTGGCCTCCCAAAGTGCTGGGATTACAGGTGTAAGCCACTGCGCCTGGTCTTCCATTCAATCTTTACATATGACACATAGCGTACAATTCACTCATTTAAAGTATACAATTCCATTGTTTTTTGTATACTGCATTAAGTTATTACATATTTATTATATTATTAATTTTTGAAAATTATGGCAAAATGTATATAACATAAAACCTATCATTAAGCATTTTTAAATGTGCAATTCAGTTCATCCGTGTTGTAGCATGTGTCAGAATTTCATTCCTTTTTATGGCTGAATGATATTTCACCGTATACATATAATACATTTTGTTTTTCCATTCATCTTTTTTTTTTTTTTTTTTGGAGATGGAGTCTTGTTGTCTCTTAGGCTGGAGTGCAGTGGCACAATCTCGGCTCACTGCAACCTCGGCCTCCCAGGTTCAAGTGATTCTTGTGCCTCAGCCTCCTGAGTAGCTGGGACTACAGGTGAGTGCCACAACACCCAGCTAATTTTTGTTTTTGTTTTTTGTAGATATGGGGTTTCGTCATGTTGGCCAGGCTGGTCTTGAGCTCCTGACCTCAGGTGATCCACTCGCCTCAGCCTCCCAAAGAGCTGAGATTACAGGCGTGAGCCACTGCGCCCGGCCTGTTTTACCACTCATCTCTTGATGGAGACAGAGATTGTTTCCACCTCTAGGCTTTTGTGAATCATGCAGTTATGAATGTTGGCATACAAGTATCTGAGTTCCTGCTTTCAATCCCTTTGTGTACCCACCTAGGAGTGGCATCACTGACTCATATCATAATTCTGTGTTTAGCTTTTTCAGGAACAACCAAACTGTTCTTCATAGCAGCTGCACCATTTACAGAAATAAACAGAAATAAACATTGCTGTTTATTCCTATCAGCAATGTATGATGGTTCCAATTTCTCCATATCCTCACCAACACCTATTTTCCATTTTTAATATTATAGCTATCCCAGCAAGTGTAAAATGGCATCTCATTGTGGCTTTGATTTGTATTTCCCTAATGACTAGTGATGTTGAGCATCTTTTCACGTTGCCATGTCTGACTGTTTGTGTCCCCCACCCCCTACATATTTATGTTGAAATCTAATTGCCAATTTGACAGCATTAAGAGGTTGGGCCTTTAGGAAGCAATTAGTCTTCTATGAACCAGAAGACAGCCCTCATCACACATCAAATCTGCCAGTCCTTGATCTGGGACTTCCCAGCCTCCAGAACTTGAGAAACAAATTGTTGTTCTTAAGAAACTGCTCAGTCTATGATATTTTGTTGCAGGAGTCCGAATAGACCGAGACAGCCATTTGTGTATCTTTGGAGAAATGTCTATTTACATCCTTTGCCCATTTTTGAATTGGGATGTTCGCTTTTATATTGTTGCGTTGTAAGTGTTCATGATATAATCTGGATTTTTAATTTAATTTAATTTAATATTTTTTTAGATAGGGTGAAGCTGGAGTGCAGTGGTGCTATCACGGCTCACCACAGCCTCAAGCAATCCTTTTACCTCAGCATCCCAAGTAGCTGGGACTACAAGCATGGACTATCACACTCAGCTAAGTTTTGTATTTTTTGTAGAAATGGGATTTTACCATGTTGCCCAGGCTGGTCTTGAACTTCTGGGCTCAAGTGATCCGCTTGCCTTGGCCTCCCAAAGTGCTGGGGTTACAGGTGTGAGCCACCACTGCACCTGGCCATATTCTGGATATTATTCCCTTATCAGACACATAATTTGCAAATATTTCCTCCCATCCTGTGGGCTGAGCCATTATGTTTTGTTGTCTCTCATAGTTCCAACCTCTGCCCTCTCTTCTCACTCACACTTTCTGGGATATTTTATCATCATAGGTGGTTTAAATGCTTGTATGTTGATGATGCCTGCATCTCTTCTGCCAATCCTGATGTTTCCTCAAGCTCTAGACCACCCATATATTCAGAGGCCTATTGACATTTCCACTTGATTGGCAAACACAGCATGCTGAAGACAATTCTTCTCACCTTCTCATTCCAAATCAACTCCCTTCTAACATTCTCCACCTCTTGCACCACCATCCCAATCACTCTAGAAAAAAGTATGAAGTCGTATCTAAATCCCTCTCTCCCCCCCCCACACTAAACCCCTCCCAGATATTTAGTAAACGCATCCTCTCCTTTTCATGCTCATTGCCACTGGCCTTATGTGATCTCACTAGGACGACTGCAGTAGCCATCATCCTTCCTCCCCCAGGCTGTTCTCATATTTCCACCTGACTAGGCCACAAACCTGCTTCAAATCATATAAAGACTTTCAGAAGAATGTTCACATTCCTTGCATGAGCTTACCTGAGGCTCTTTTAGATGATCTGTCTCCTACCCCTCTCAGCTCATCCTACATTCCTCCTTCACACATATTTTCTGCTTCCACCTTACCAAAATGCTTGCAGTTCCGGAGACACACTGTCTCGCATCACTCTGCTTTTGTTCCACGCCTTGTGTGCTTTCTGGGTGGAGCTTTCTCTGTTCCACCCTTTTCTGTGTGGTGAACTCTTACTCATCCTTCAAATACCCTTGTCCATGGGTCACCTCCACTGTAAAGCCCACTCTGACCTTCCCATGAAGAATTAACTCTTTCCTCTTTTGGCTGGTTTTGCACCCTACACAAACTTTTATTATTGCACATGCCTTACTGTATTAAATTTAATTAGATGACCGGGCACAGTGACTCACGCCTGTAATCCCAGCACTTTGGGAGCCCGAGATGGGCAGATCACCAGAGGTCAGTAGTCTGAGACCAGCCAACATGGGGAAACCCTGTCTCTATTAAAAATATAAAAATTAGCCAGGCATGGTGGCACGTGCCTGTAATCCCAGCTACTCGGGAGGCTGAGGCAGGAGAATTGCTTGAATCAGGGAGGCGGGAGTTGCAGCTGGCCGAGATCACGCCATTGTACTCCAGTCTGGGCAACAGAGCAAGACTTAGTCTCAAATAAATAAATACATACATAAATAAATAAATTTAATTAGATCCCTGTCTCCTCCAGCAGACTATTACCTTTGTATTTCCAGCACCTAGCATGGGGCCTGATGTGAGGTAGTACTTCATTACTGGCATACTTTCGAGATATTATGGGATTGGTTCCAGATTATGTCAATAAAGCAAATATCATAAAAAGTGAGTGGGTTGAATCACAAAAATTTTTTGGTTTTCCAGTACATATAAAAGTAACTATATTGTAGTCTATTGTGTGCAATAGCATTGCATTGGAGAAACAATGTACATACCTTAATTTAAAAATACTTTATTGCTGAAAAATGCTGACACAGAGACCAAAAGTGTGCACACGCTGTTGGATAAATGAGACAGACAGACTTGCATAACACAGGGTTGCCACAAACCAATACAATATTTGCAAAGTGCAATGAGGCTAAGCACAATAAAACGAGGTCTTCCTGTGTATAAATTTTGAACTGTTTAATCAAAACTTCATGCAGGCCAGGCGTGGTGGCTCATGCCTGTAATCCCAGCACTTTGGGAAACCAAGGCAGGCAGATCACCTGAGATCAGGAGTTCGAGACCAGCTTGGCCAACATGGTGAAACCCCAACTCAACTAAAAATACAAAAATTAGCCAGGCATGGTGGCGGGCGCCTATAATCCAGCTACTTGGGAGGCTGAGGCAGGAGAATTGCTTGAACCCAGGAGGCAGAGGTTTCAGTGAGTTGAGATCACACCACTGCACTCCAGCCTGGGCAACATAGCAAGACTCCATCTCAAAAAAAAAACAAAAACAAAGACCAACCAAAAAAACCCCTCACGGAGTAGAATTTCTAAACAGGTTGGACAAATTCCCACCACTAAGGAGAGCATTCAGGGAACTGGCCTCTGCTACTTGTCTCTCCCTGTCCCCAAAGCAGCGCAACTCTTAACTGTAGGAGGCTGGACTCACAACTATTGCCTGCACTCAGTTATGGCTGCATTTCAACCTCATGTAACTTTAACTTTATTCAAGTACAAAAATTGTATGTCTTAAAGAAGGCAAGCTGCCCTCTTGAGAGGGTCAAATGGGGAGTAGGTTGAGAATTACTAAGGTCAGCAGACAGTGCTAGTTTGCCCTCTGAGGGGATAGCAGAGTTGTTTTGGGAACAGCAGGTGGTGGAGGTCCACAGGTGTCAAAGTGACCTCATGATCACTGCCCAGCTTTGAGAAACCCCGATCCCAGACCCCAGGCCTTATTGGCCTCGTCAGGCAGAAGCTGCTTTATTTATTTCCCTTCTCTCTCTCTCTCCTTCTCTCTCTCTCTATATATATACACACACATATATATTATATATATACACACACATATATTATATATATACACACACACATATATATTTTTTATATATATATACACACACACACACATAGTGTATATATAAAATTTTCCTTCTGGGAGGGGACAAATTCTTTGAAATTTCTTTTCTTTTAGAGAAAGGATCTGGCTCTGTTGCCCCTGCAAAGTACAGTGGCGCAATCACAGCTCACTGCAGCCTCCAACTTCTGGGCTCAGGTGATCCTCCTGCCTCAACCCTCCCAAGTAGCTGGGGCTACAGTTGCCTGCCACAACATCTGGCTAGATACAAAAATTTTATTTTATTTTTTTGTAGAGACGTGGACTGTCTACGTTGGCCAGGCTGGTCACAAATTCCTGGCCTCAAGTGATCCTCATTCTTTGGAGTTTCTTAATTTTATATGACTTTCTTCTAAACAAGGCACCACGTAGCCTGGCCTGGGATACTTCTGGGTTGAGCAGACCCTCTGCTGTAAACTTTCAACCTGAGGACAACTCTGCTACCCCTACAGCCACCCAGGTTATATTAGGGAGATCTAGGAAGGCTTCTCCGCACCATCTTCCAGGTTAGAAAAATCCCAGAGAATGAGGGAGTTCTATGACCTCCAGGAATGGTCTGCTTTGGAGGACATTCAAAGGAGAGTGAACAGAGAAATACTGCTTTTCACAAAGAAGTAGACACTGGTGATGTTCTGGTCATCAGTAGAGACCTCCAAACCAGATCTATCCAGGTAACCATGTGAGGCCCCTGGGAGGATTCATCATACAATTACTTGGATCATTTCAGCCATATTTACCCTTAGTGTCACACAATTGATGAGCTTCATTTGTTAGTGAGCATGTCGTAACCTAGGGCTTCTCCTGTGACCTCTAGGGGTCAAACATCTTTATTAAGCACAAAGTTGTACCCACTACTCAGAATTTTAAAAAAATAAAATAAGTGATTTGGTCCTGTTATGGACTGAGTTGTGTCCTCCCACTTCCAAAGTCATATGTTGAAGCCCTAGCTCCCAGTACCTCAGAATATGACTGTATTTGGAGACAGACCACATGATAGGCCGGGTGATAGGCTGGATGCGGTGACTTATGCCTGAAATCCCAGCCCTTTGGGAGGCTGAGGGAGGATTGCTTGATTGCTCAAGGCCAAGAGTTTGAGGCCAGCCTGGGCAACATAGGGAGACCCTGTCTCTACAAAAAATTAAAAAATTAGGTGGGCGTGGTGGCACACACCTGTAGTCCCTGCAACTCTGGAGGCTGAGGTGAGAGGATCGCTTGAGCCTGGGAGGTTGAGGCTGCAGTGAGCCATGTTCACACCACTGCACTACAGCCTGGGCAACAGAGCGATGCCCTGTCTTTAAAGTAAAAAAAAGAAAAGGTGGGGGTGGGGGGATGATGAGGTTGAAATGCAGTCTGACTGGTGTCCGAAAAGGAGATTAAGACACACAGAGAGACACCAGGGTGCACAAAGAAAAGACCCTGTGAGGACACAGTGAGAAGGCATCTATCTGCAAGCCCAGGAGAGAGGTATCAGAAGAAACAAAACCTGCCCACACCTTGATCTTGGACTTATAGCTTCCAGAACTGTGAGAAAATAGATTTCTGAGAAAATAGAAGGCTTCATTTTCCTAAATAGGACTGTTTTGACGTTCTCCCTGCAGCTGGTCTCCCTCAAGCCTGTTTAAGCCACATGGTGTGTGGTGCTTTATTACGGCAGCCACATCAGGCTAGGACAGGGCCCTTAGATTGGCACGTGTGTTGTGTGCATGTTCGTGTGTATGTGTATGTTATGATATGTGTATTTTATGGTGTTATGAGATGTGTGTATGTTATGATATGTGTGCGTTGTGTGTGTCTGTGTTATGGTGTGTGTGTGTGTTGGGTAAGCAGGCAGGAAGGGATATGTCTGGGAAATGCCCTTCCAGTTGCTACAGGGAACTGCAGGCCTTGATTCTCCCCACTACCCAGCTTGGCTGCTCCTCTCTCTCTTCAGGACACACTATTCTCTGATGTGGGTGGAACTAGTGCCCTTGTGTCAGAGAGAGAGAGAAAATAGAATCAGAGATGTGGGTTAGCAGTAGGATGGGGAAGGAAGAAAGAAGCGAATTCATTTATAGTCTGCCGAGAGCCATCCAAGGATCCCGGTGGGAGACGGGGCAGGCAGAAGGCTTCATTTTCCTAAATAGAACTCTGTTTTGACATTCTCCCTGCAGCTGGTCTCCCACACGCCTGTCTGTCTCGCCAAGTGCACTGATAAAAGGCAGCAGGATTTTAGCCTTCCACTGCGCCATCTGGTGGCGCTCAGGGAGAGGTACAGTGGTTCTTGTGCATACACAGCCACGTCTACCCCAAACTTAACGCCTTCCTTTCTGTAAGAGGAGTGGATACAATGACTCTTGGGAAGAAAGCAATAGTGCAAGGAGCACTGGACTGGAGTCAAAAGGGGACTCTATCTCTGCATCTTATTAGCTGTACGATCTTGGGCAAGTTAAGTAATAACTTCTTTGCGACTCTTAGCTGTAGAATCTTGGGCAAGTTAAGTAATAATCTCTTTGCGACCCAGTTTCTTTATGTAAGAAATATGGATCACTAATAACAACAGGATTTTGTGAGAATTCGTTGAGAAAAAAGCACCCAGAACAGTACAGTATCGGGGATATGGTGCCTTTGTTAGTGATTCACCCCTTTCCCTTCTTTCTCTCTTCTTGTATTTCTTTCTCTTCCCATGATTTTGTGACTGATCAAAAGTTTTAGTGCTATAGGCACTGCCTTTTATGAAATTAGCTAGGGGAGGGCTGTTGGGAGAACCTGAGAGTTGGGAGGGCAGGAAGGTACAGGTCACGGGAGCCTCAGCTGGGACTGGGAGACCACCAGGCCCTGTCCCTCATTTGGTCATTTGTAGGAATCAAAGCTAGTGTCACAGGCCTGCCCCTGACTTCTTGCTGCAGAAGGCATCTCACCTACCTCTGATCAGAAACAGGAGGTGGTGAGCTCCCCATCACTCTAGACTTCCAGGCCTAGATGATTGTTTTACATTATCAATGTTAAGGCAGGCTTCAAGTCTGGGAATATTATGAGTCTATGAACTAAAGCAACACTTACAAGAACGTAAGTCAAAGGCACCAATTATCTAAATAACACAGAATAGACTAACATGATACACATGTAGAACATTTACAATTTTGGTTAAAGATGAGAGGGAGAAGAATGAGGAGACTTACACATTGAGAAAGGGTTCTAACATATTAGAAAATAAAAAAATACTTTCCCCTCCCAGTTTTTTTTTTTTTTTTTTTTTTTTTTTAGACAGAGTCTTGGTCTGTCACTCATGATGGAGTGTAGTGGTATGCTCTCAGCTCACTACAACCTCCCCCTCCGGGGTTCAAGTGATTCTCACGCCTCAGCCTCCTGCGTAGCTGAGACTTCAGTTGCCTGCCACCACGCCCGGCTAATTTTTGTATTTTTAGTAGAGACGGGGTTTCACCATATTGGCCAGGCTGGTCTTGAACTCCTGACCTTGTGATCTACAAGCCTCAGTCTCCTAAAGTGCTGGGATTACAGGCCTGAGCCACTGCGCCCGGCCTTCCTCTCCCAGATTTTTAAAAAAATAAATCTGATGGGTCAAGAGAGATCATGTCACTGCACTCCAGTCTGGACAACAGAGCAAGACCCTGTCTCAAATAATAACTAACTAACCAACTCAATCAATCTGCTGCTCTCTCTCCTGCCAGCATTGTAGGGCGCGTGTGTTTGTATATATGGCAGCTCTTGTGGAAGCCATGCTTTTTCCTGGGTCGCTTCTGTCTTCTTTAACACCCTGTTCCGGAAATACATGATTCAGCTGGTCAAGAGTCCCAGCCTGACACCTGCAAAATATTTCTCACACAGGAAACAAGAATCAGGGACAGACCCTTAAGCCTTCTTGGGGCCCTGTGGTCTCAAGATCAATGACGTTGACCATCTTTGGTGACCTAGGCTCCCACTTCTTGTCATTTCTAATGGACTCACAGGCACTTCAAACCTAGCCCCCTCCTTTGGTCTAAATTCTGTGGCAGTAAATTGCCCCATCATTAATGAATCTAGTTGTTGAGAAACCAGAAATGTGGAAATCCTTAACTCCCTTTTCCTCTCCGTCTATCCTTTATCAGGCACATGCAGTGCAGTGTCCAATTTTCTTGAGCTCATCCTCTCTCCTGAATTCTCAGCCACACGCTCCACCTTGGCTCTGCTGTGGCCAGCTGACTTCCTGTGGGGCCTCTGCAATCCTGCCACCTAAGGGCCACCAGCCATACTCCTGGTGTCCCTGGCTCCTGTCTGAAGTGCCATACTTGCAGGGCATGGGGTGGTATCACTGGAGGCAAATGATGCACCCTGGGAGGCTGAGTTGTTACCTTGCAATGAGGTCATTCTCGAGACTACTCAGGTGTGACAAAGTACCCCAAGGTTTAGGGGTTTATAACAACCATTTAATTAGGCTTTAATGAATTATGTGGGTCAGTAGGGTACAGTAGGACTGGCATGTCTCTGCTCTTCAATGTCTGAGGCCTCAGCTGAGGAGACAATGGCTGGGAGTGCCCCCACAGCTGTGGGCTAGAATCATATGAACGCATATCCATGCAGGTGGGGCTGCGTGCTGGGGCTGTAGCTGGAGCTGTCACCCAGAGCGCTTACATGTGGGCTGTCATGGTACCCTCTGGGTAGCTGACTTCTCCCATGGCAGCCGAGGGCTCCAAGCATGAGGGCCCCGGTGAACAAAGAGGCTGCGCAGCATCACTCCTGCTGCGTGTCCCCACCTCATGATGGGAGAAATGGCAAAGAATTCGCAGTTCTGTTTAAAAACTGCCGTGGGGGAAACTGCCCCAATGGGAGATGAGGTATAGAAGATAAATTCCTGAGAACACATGGAGGGAGCACACACACTAGGGCCTTTCGGAGGGTGGAGGGTGGGAGGAGGGAGAGGATCAGGAAGAATAACTAATGGGTACTAGGCTTAATACCTGGGTAATGAAATAATCTGCACAACCAACCCCTATGACACATGTTTACATATGTAACAAACCTGCATATGTACACCGAACTTAAACTAAAAGTTAAAAAATATATATAATAAAAGAAGATAAGTTCCCTCTCCTTTCCTCCCTCCAGTGAATTGCGCTGAGGTGCGGTTTCTCTACTCCACCTGTCCGGAGACCCCCTCCCCGAGTGCTGCCTGGGGCGCCTGCGCAGTGACCGGCTGTGTCTCATCACAGCTCATCCGAAGCAGCGCCCCAGGAGGACATGCTCTGCTTCCGGCCGCTCTGCCGTACTTGGCTCTCCCATCACTTTTGCTGCCCTGATACTACTATACCTGCCAAATAAAGTCTCAGCATTCCAGTCTTGTCTAGAAAGCATGTGCTAAGGGACCCTCCACAACCCATCTGCCCTGAAATTCAATTGATTTGTTCTTTTAAATCTCTTTCTCCATCCACATTGACATTTCCCCAGGCCAGGCCAACATCTTCTCTTGCGTAGACCATCATATGCTTTCCCAACAGATCCATTCATATCTGCACGAGTGATACTGCCCCGTCAGTCCACCCTGGGGTCAGAGTGATCTTTTAGAAACAAATCTCATCACAAAACCTTCCAGCTTAAAACCCATGACAGGTTTCACATCCTCCTTGTAAACAGGGCCTCTCAACCTCAGCACTACCGACGCTGTGAGCGGGGCAGCTCTGCTGTGGGGGCTGCCCTGTGCAATGTGAGATATTTAGCAGCATCCCTGGACTCTCCCCACTAGGTGCCAGTAGCACCTCACTCCCCAGCTGTAACACGTAAAATGTCTACAGGCATCACCCAATGTCCCCTGAGGGACAAAATCATCCCAGGTTGAGAACAGCTAGTATGAAGTAAGCATACTTAACATGGCCCAATGTGGGCCAACCCTGGCACAGCAGACACTACTCTCTTCCAGGTCTCTAAGCAACAATCACACTGGACTTCATTCAGGATTCTTTGACCATGCCATAGCCTTTCCCTCTGCAAGCCTTTTACTGTTCTTTCTCAGCCTGGAATATTCCCTTTCTCCTTCCAGTCCATCCTCTGACACACACACACCTGTGCTCCATTCATCTAGCTAACACTTCAGGATCAGTCCTCAGCCAAAATGTCGCTTTTGTGAAGGCTCCTCTTGCCTCCCAGACGTACACTTACATGGCAGCTGGGACCTCTCACAGCACTCCCCACATTGATCACGAATTAATTCGCTTTGGTTATGGTGTGTTAATGTGCGTCCTCCTCACTCTGCTGTAAATACTGTAAGAGCAGGGCTGGCTGTCTCGCTCATCCCTGCGTCTCAACAGTTAGTATGGAGCTTGGCATGTGGTGGGTACTCAATGCATTTGATGAATGAATTAATAAATGAATGGGCAAATACTACTTACGCACATTCTTTTTTTTTTCCTCGAGACGAATTCTTGCTCCGTCTCCCAGGCTGGAGTGCAGTGGGGCAATCTCGGCTCACTGCAACCTCCACCTCCCAGATTCAAGTGATTCTCCTGCCTCAGCCTCTCGAGTAGCTGGGACTACAGGCACGTGCCATCATACCCGGCTAATATTTTGTATTTTTAGTAGAGATGGGGTTTCGCCATGTTGGTCAGGCTGGTCTTGAACTCCTGACCTTAAGTGATCCACCCACCTCGGCATCCCAAAGTGCTGGGATTACAGGCATAAGCCACCGTGCCTGGCCTTATGTGCATTCCTATTTTCTGGTTTCTTCCTTCTTTCCTTTCTTTTTTTTCTTTTTGTTTTGAGATGGCAGCTCAGGCTGGAGTGCAGTGATGTAGTCATAGCTCACAGCAGCCTAGAACTCCTGGGCTCAAGTGATCCTCCTGCCTCAGCTTCCTGAGTTACTGGGATTACAGGCATGAGCCGCTGCACCTGGCCCCCTTTCCTTGCTTTAGATTTTTCTCTTTCATTGCAAATCAGTACCCTCATTCCGGTATGAATAAAACCCAGTTCTCAGATGTTTTACCAACAAGTCTGCCTGATCTTGAGAAACTCTTCAGACACTGCCCAGCTCTCTGATCCACTCCTTTCCAAAGAATTTATGCAAAGGTTTTGTTTGTTTGTTTTTTAACCAAGCCACGTTAAGAGCTAGAGGTACATCAAGGGATGAAATCAAAGTCCAAGGTGTGGTATCCGATTCCTCAGAATATTGATTAAAAAACGGGCATCTCCTTGGCTAGGGATTTCCCCACCACCAGGTGGAAACCTTGTGTCTTTTCTTACCCCTCCTCTATCCCCTCGCAGTCTCCCACAGGGATGCCAAACGTAAAGTGTCCTTTTCTGACCTTTCTCCATGGAATGTACGTCTTTGGGGCAGCATCCGTGTTTGGCTTCTGTCTAGCTCTGAGCGGATCAGGACTAAGGGTTAAATTCTGGTATTTCACATTTGAGCACCTGTGGGTTTTGAGCAATTGACTGTGTTACAAGTTGCTTACTGGAAATGGTCAATGTGTTAAAATCTCTGAAAAACTGAATTTTTATAGGACGTCATTTAGACATGATTTTGACAGTTTGTGTTAACTGACTTGTTCTATTTTCGCTGATGTGCATCTGTAGGGACTTCTGGAAACCTGGAGGAGTAAGCTATCACAGGGACCTCAGAGTGTGGCTTGCCTGGAAGCTGAGCTGCCTCCGGTGGTGGTATCCCAGCAGGTCTGGCAGTCCTGGATTGGCTCCCCCTAGCGGTTTCACAAAATATGTCATTTTGATAGAACTGCTTAAACTGCAGCTCCCAGCTCTGAATGTGTGCTGTTAGAATCCTTCTACTGCAAATTAGGGGTGAAATTAGATGACCACTACCTCCGGTGGTGGTATCCCAGCAGGTTTGGCAGTCCTGGATTGGCTCCCCCTAGCGGTTTCACAAAATATGTCATTTTGATAGAACTGCTTAAACTGCAGCTCCCAGCTCTGAATGTGTGCTGTTAGAATCCTTCTACTGCAAATTAGGGATGAAATTAGATGACCAGCCAGTGGGACCTCTGAGAAAAGAATGAGAAATAGGCTCATGCAGGAGGGGGCGTGGAAAGGCGGATAAGCTGTTTTGTCTGGAATTCCTGTCCCAGACAGGTTTGTCTGGGAATGGCCAGAGACTGAAATTCCAAGGCTATCATCCTGCCCAAGTCCCAGAAGCAAAGGTGAGTACCAGGCACACTCTAAGGGCAAGCAGGAGGGAAGAGCAAGAAGAAAGAAGAAGAAGGAAGAGGAGGAAGAGGAGGAGGAAGAGGAGGAAGGAGGGAGGGGGAGGAAGAGGGAGGAGAAGGAGGGGAGGGGAAGGGGAGGGGGAGAAAGAAAAGGAAGAAGAA
The DNA here is from genome assembly GCF_024542745.1 of Macaca thibetana thibetana. NCBI lineage: Eukaryota > Metazoa > Chordata > Mammalia > Primates > Cercopithecidae > Macaca > Macaca thibetana. Next base: position 49,884,125 of record NC_065582.1, on the reverse strand, counting down.
GAAAAAGAAGAAAGAAGAAGAAGGAGAAAAAGAAAGAAAGAAAGAACGAAAGAAAGAAGAAAGAAAGAAAGAAAGAAAGAAAGAAAGAAAGAAAGAAAGAAAGAAAGAAAGAAAGAAAGAAAGAAGAAAGAAAGAAAGAGGCACCCAGTTTTCAAAGTTCCTTATCATCTTGCTAAGGTAGCTGAAGGATGCAGTCACAGGTCTGCATGCCTAACAGTGGCACACTAGGGCTTTCCTGTTTGGGGCCAGTAGGTTTCTCATTTTGTTGTGTTTCATTTCTTTTTGTGTAGGACATGACTTGGCCTCTGATTGAGTCACATCGGTGTTTTTGTGAGTCATGTTCTAACAGGCTTGTGCTGTGTTGAAATGACTGTTGTTTGGGGTGTCAGCCCAGATGCAGGTTTAGCACCACATTTCAAAGTGAAGAAGAGCTGCTTTTAACTGTTTGTTCTTAATCCATCAACCTTTCGTGTTTTCTCATCAAAAGAGGAATAGCTTGTCCTTTTTCTTTTGCCTTAACAAGCCCCGGAGAGACAGCAAGTGAAGCCACAGTACCCCTTTTTTTCCTTAAGTAGCCCCATCACATGCTATGCTGTAGGTTTCAAGAGAGTAAACTCCCCTCTGGTGCATGGAAACTTCAGTAACTTCTCTGAGGCAGTAGTTGGTCGTCCTGGAGATTTTTCAGTTAAATCAGTGTTTATTTCAAAAACGCCCTTGGTGATTCTAATGTGAGAATCACCGGTCTCCATGCACATCGAAGCCAGTGGGCAGGGAAGTACTGGGCCCAATCAGCTGAGACTGGGCTCCAGCCACACTTCTCTGCTGGTGCCTTGGAGCCTGTTGTCCCATCTCAGATTCAGATTTCCCTCCCATGTCTATCTGTCCTTCCCTCTTCTACCCAGGCATCCTGTAAACTCCTCCAGTGGAAACCAGCATTTCTCCTGGGTTGCACCCCTGAGGCCTACAGGTCCCATCTCTCCCAGCCTCACCTCTTCCCTTCTGCTACTGCAGAACCTTCCACACCCCTTTCTCCTCTATCCTGGCACCACTGATGCTCACTATGGGCACCTACCAGCTTATTCACCCCCTCAACAGCCCTGCCCCATCTTCCCTCTTTGGGATGCAGTGAAATGGAGTGATTAGTCAAGCTCCTGAAGCTTTATAGATCTCAGTTTCAGTTTCCTTATCTATATAATGGGAATAATTTACAGCCTCCTAGGAGTTTTGTGCAAGTTACATGAGACCACATGTGCTTTGCTGGTGTGTCATAATGGATCCTGGATGAGCTCAGACATCTGTGTGTTTCTATCGCCTCCGGTGTGGTAGTAGTGGTATGGGCTATGCTGAGAAACATTGGTTAAGACAGTGGTTCTCCAGCTGGCTGTGCATTAGGATTATCTGGGAAGCTTTAAAAAGTTCAGGTGCCCAGGCTGAACCTGAGCTAATTAAATCTGAAGTTCTGTATTTTTTAGTGACCTCTCCCCACATGATTCCAACGTGCAGCCAAAGTTAAGAGTAAAGGCTCTGGGGCAGCAGGCCTGGGTTGTACTGACTCCGGGCCAGTCACTAACCTCTCAGCCTCAGTTTCTCCATCTGAAGAATGGGAATAATATATGCACTTTGCGGTTTGACTATGCAGATTAGTTGAGATAATTCTGTTCAGTGGTTGGCACAGGGCCTAGCACACTGCCCTCTGTTGACTGGATTTGGGAGCTGGCGGGGTGGGCATGAGCAGCCCTCATTAGAGTGAGGCCTTCTCAGCAGCCCTGGGCTCATCCGGAGCACCTCAGTCCTCTGGGCTCTAGGCTGTTCCGTCTCTTGCTGCTCTGTCCGAGCAAGTTCAACAGTCAAGCTCTGAGCATGGCCTATGGGAGCCAGGGCATGTTCATGCCAGTGACCCTGTTTTAAAGCATCTAATACAAAATGTTATTCAGTTTAAAAAAATTGTAATGATTCCATGAAAAAGGTAAACCAATAGTATTAGTTCTTTTTATTATTATTTTTGAGATGGAGTCTCACTCTGTCACCCAGGCTGGAATGCAGTAGCACAATCTTGGCTCACTGCAACCTCTGCCTCCCTGGTTCAAGCTATTCTCCTGCCTCAGCCTCCTGAGTAGCTGTGATGTCAGGCACATGTCACCACGCCCGGCTAATTTTTGTATTTTTAGTAGAGGTGGGGTTTCATCATGTAGGTCAGGCTGGTCTCGAACTCCTGACTTCGTGATCTGCCCGCCTCGGCCTCCCAAAGTGCTGGGATTACAGGTGTGAGCCACTGCGCTGGGCGTTCTTTTTGTTGTTGTTGCTTAATTGCCAATATGCAGTATGTTACCTAATTTATGGGTTCAAATTTGGTTTAAAATACAAAAGCAGGCCGAGCGCAGTGGCTCACGCCTGTAATCCTAGCACTTTGGGAGGCAAGGGGGGCGAATCACAAGGTCAGGAGATCGAGACCATCCATGGCTAACACGGTGAAACCCCCTCTCTACTAAAAATACAAAAAAATTAGCCGGGTGTGGTGGTGGGCACTTGTAGTCCCAGCTACTCCGGAGGCTGAGGCAGGAGAATGGCGTGAACCCGGGAGGCGGAGCTTGCAGTGAGCCGAGATCGCACCACTGCACTCCAGCCTGGGTGACAGAACAAGACTCCCGTCTCAAAAAAATAAATAAATAAAAAATAAAAAGTTTTGTTTCATGTGTGGTAACCTGGAAATATGGCAACCATTTATAATATTATTATTGTTTTTGGAGACGGAGTCTGGCTCTGTCGTCCAGGCTGCAGGGCAGTGTCACAATCTCAGCTCACTGCATCCTCTGCCTCCTGGGTTCAAGCGATTCTCCTGCCTCAGCCCCCTTAGTAGAGTAGTTGGGTCTACAGGCACGCAACACCATACCTGGTTAATTTTTGTATTTTTAGTAGAGACAGGGTTTCACCATGTTGGCCAGGCTGGTCCTGAACTCCTGACCTCAAGTGATCCGCCCACCTCGGCCTCCCAAAGTGCTGGGGTTACAGGCATGAGCCACTGCTCCTGGCCATAATATTATTTTTGTGAAAATATGTTTTCTGAGGTCTGAATATTCAGCTTACAAATCCCCTTTTGGAACATGAGTTTTTGTAGAGTATGTGAGTGTATGAGTGTGTGTTTTGAATGTGTGATGGGAGTACATGAATGTGAATGTGTGAGTTCACGAGTGTGTGTGTGTGTGTGTGTGGGTGTTTATGAGTGTGGGTGTGCGTGCATAGGAATGTGTGTGAATCTGGATGTGTGTGTGTGCGAGTGTGACTGTGTATGTGGGGAGGGCTGCATGAGCTGAGAGCTGTCAAGAATGGGGACTTCTATTTCTCCTCACCAATCTCTAGATCCTACTTTATTTTATCCTCTCCTAAGCCTTATGCAAACTTAAGACAACTCAGGTTGAGACCCTCTATTACTGTCAAAAGCCATTTTGAAGCAATTCAAATGCTCTGTTTCTATTCTTCTGGGAAATCTGTGCTGTCTCAGAAATTCTAATGGCATTCTAAGATCATCTGTTGCTTTGTAATATGGCCTTTTCAACAAATAGGCCTAGTCTCTTCTGCTTCCACCCAGGGTTGGAGGGCATCGGGATGGCAGAGAGAATGGGCAGGGTGGTGACACCTGTGGACAGCCGGCATCATGCCGGGTTCTGTGCTATTTGCTTCCCTCACATGACTTCATTTATTCATCAGAGGAACCCTGCAAGGTCAGTATTATTATTTCCCTTTGAAAACACATGTCCAGGAAGTTTAGCAACTTGTCCACCACGACACAGAGATAGGAGCTTAGATCACTAGCTCAAAACTTGTACTTTTTTTTTCTACACTACATTGGTAACTGATCTTTATTTTCCTTGCCTTTCTTCTCTTTTTCTGTCTTTATCTTTGAGCCTTGATATGTCATTACTGGTGTTGGGTAGTGGGCAGTTTCTGCTGGAAGGTGGCTGGCATTCAATTGTAACCTTTTGCCCTGTCTGGTCCAGGGCAAAGTCTCCTCAATGGGAATAAAATGCCTTTGCCTTCTTTAGCTCAGTTCTTCACACTCAGGGCTACAGAGCAAAATGCTGCAGTTTCTGAAATGGGAGAACATATTCTGCAGGATGACTAAAATTTCCTAAATTTTTGCAACATGTAGCCAAATGGAGCATAATTTCAAATTGTGTTTATCTGAACTTTGCTTAAAAACTTACTGTGTTAAAGCCACTATTAAATCCAGCTACTCAGGAGACTGAGGTGGGAGGGTGGCTTGAGCCCTGGAAGTTGAGGCTGCGGTGAGCCATGATCACGTCACTGCATTCCACCCAGGGTGACAGAGTAAGACCCCGTCTCCAAACAAAACAAAACCCAGAAAAACTGCTGCGTAGTCACAGGATTCTTCAATTAGTCAGTACTTCTAGCAAGATAATGTAATGAACTCTGGGTACATGGAGAGTTATGTGGTCATTGATAATCGTGATCACTCTGATAGTTCCTGGGAAAGAGGTGTATTTTCTGTCTCTTTCTGCTACCTGGCCTGATGGGAGTGAGGACAGCACTGCTGTAGAGATCAGCAGAAACCTGTATGATGTGCTGTCTTTTTTGGAAGGGTAACAAGTGAACAGAGAGGGTGAGACCAGGGAATAATTTGGGGGGGTTGCAATTGGTTTGAGGAAAAACCATTTTTTGTTGTTGTTGTTTTGAGATGGAGTCTTGCTCTGTCATCCAGGCTGGAGTATAACAGCACATTCTCGGCTCACTGCAACCTCCACCTCTTGGGTTCAAGTGATTCTCATGTCTCAGCCTCCCGAGTAGCTGGGATTACAGATGTGCACCACTATGTCTGGCTAATTTTTGTATTTTTAGTAGAGATGGGGTTTCACCATGTTGGCTAGGCTGGTCTGGAACTCCTGACCTCAGGTGATCTGCCCTTGGCCTCCCAAAGTGCTGGCATTACAGGTGTAAGCCACCATGCCCGGCTGAGGAAAAACATTTCTATAGTTTAATATATCATTTCTTTTAATCTGTTACCAAAATTATACTGAAAGAGTTACTTTTAGAGTTTACATTTCATGAAAGCAGTTCTTTCACATGGTTCAGGTTTGTTTTTTGCGATCACATCTTGGCCTCTCTGTTTCACCTTACCTAGAGTATAATTTTGGTAACAGTGATTCAGTAATAACTGAAGTCTTCAGAAACTCTTTCAGGTTTCTTTTGAGTTTACATAGATAATAAAAATATTTTAAAAACATTTTACTATCATTGCTGTCTTATTCCATTTTGTTGCTATAACAGAATACCACACACTGGGTAACTTATAAATAAAAGAAATTTATTTCTCACAGTTCTGGAGGTTAGGAGACTCAATGTCAAGGTGCTGGCATCTGGTGAGGACCTTTGTGCTATGTCATCCCAAAGGGTAAGAGAGGGAGGGGGCTAGAGAAGGCCAAGCTCACATTTATAACAATCCACTCCTATGATAACAACATTAATCTATTCATGGGAGCAGAGATCTCATGGCCTAATCACCTCTTATTGCCCTACCTCTTAATAACTACCATAATAATGGAAGTTAAATTTCAACATGAGTTTTGGAGGGGACAAACATTCAGACCGTAGCAATTACCAGTATGCTGTTTGTCCTTTTATTTTCCTTTTCATAGGAAAATGTAATAAATGGAACATACTAGAAGGATCTATGGGAACCACATACAGGGAAAATGCCATTCCTCTTCAACCAATCCAGGGAAAACATACAGAGAAACTCTAATTTTTGTGAGTTTTTGTTAATGCTATGGCAGTATTTCAGCTGTGGGCCACCTGGAAATTTTATCACTGCAGAAGGTGATATTTCATTATCCAATGCTCAATTCTTTTATACTTTCATAGAGGCAATAACTACATATACTGACAATGAAGATGTTTTTAAATAGACGCATGGGGTTTTGAAGCACTTGAGGTTTTATTGATTAATTGATTTTTAATTTTTTTACTTTGTGTCAAACTTCTCTTAGAATCTGGATTTGGGGGACTGACTTAAGATTGACTTGAAGAAGTCAGTAGGGAACCTCCGGATTTGTCCAGAAGCTGGGAAGTTGTTGTTTTTAAACCAGTTGACTAGTACAGGTGTACCCAAGAGTTTCTCAAAATAAGATTACCAACACCCAAAAGTTACAGTTATCAGCCAGGGCCACAATTCTCTGCTCAGCTCCTTCTGCTGCTGTTCCTCTCTTCCCGAGCAGTTCTCTGACTTTGAGAGCCTCTGCCTGCCCACAGGCCTAGTGTAGACCTCTCCTTCGAGATCTGTCATTGGGAGGTTATTATAGTAGATGGTGATACGGGTTCAGGGCAGCTAGTTTGCAGTTTAGAATCTCTGCCATATACTGAAGCCCAAAACTATTAAACTGAGCATACAAGACAATTTGGTGCTGCCCTTGCTTCTTGGCTCTGTCTTCTTATCTGATCTTAGTTGTCAATGATTTCAAGAGCAGACAGCCAAGGAAGTCTGAAGACCAACAAGAAACTCTGAGCAGACCTGGCTTGCAACTATTTATAAATTAATTTTGTTATTCCCTCTTTCCTATATATGTGTAGTTCCGTGAATTCTCCTTTGAATTGGTTATAACATCTTACTGGTTCCCTCATGAATGAGTTACATAAAAATTTTGATATGTTTTCATTTTATATTGTATGAAAGGCATGATTTTTACTTCTGAAAGTATCTTTTAACATTAGGTACACTATATGCTAAGTACTTGTCTAGATACTTTGTGTGTTTATTTTGCAAACACACAGAATACATTTTTTTATGCCAGGTGCTGTTTTAAGTGCTCTATAAGTAGTAACTAATTCAATCCTTAGAATAGGACTATATCATTTAAACTTCACTTCAGCTCTTATTAGCCCCATCTTATCAAATGGAGGCTCAGAGAGGCCCAAGGTTATGTCATTAAACTGTAGGGTCTGTGTGAGGCTGAGGCAACTGCCCTCCCCAGCAGGCACTGGGACTAAATGTTTGTGTCCCCTCTGAAATTGATATGTTGAGACCCTAACCCCCAGTGTGATGGTATCAGGCATTTGGCAGATAATTAGCTATAGGTGAGGTTATGAGCATAGGCCCCCATAATGGGATCTGTGCTTTTATAAGGAGTGACCAGGAAGCTTGCTCTTTCTCTCTCTCCAACATGAAGGTGTCCTTCTGCAAACCAGGAAGAGGGTCCTCACCAGGAACTTGATTGGCCAGCACTGTCATCTTGGACTTCCCAGCCTTCAGGACTGTGATGAATAAATTGCTATTATAAGCCACTGGTCTATGGTATCTTTGTTATAGCAGCTTAAGCCAAGATATACCCTCTAATAGTGCTGTAGGATGGGGTGAGGAAAGCCCCCAGCTTTGGTTTTTGGGATGCTGCATCTTTATTTTTATTATTTTTTTGAGGCAGAGTCTCACTTTGTCACCCAGGCTGGAGTGCAGTGGAATGATCTTAGCTCACTGCAGTCTCAGGCTCCTGGGCTCAAGCAATCCCCTTCCCTCAGTCCCCCAAGTAGCTGGGACTACAGGCACGTGCACGCCCTGCTAATTTTTGTATTTTTTTTAGAGATGGGGTTTTGCCATGTTACCCAGGCTGGTCTCAAACTCCTGAGCTCAAGCCATCTGCCCATCTCAGCATCCCAAAGTGTTGGGATTACAGGCATGAGCCACCATTCCGGCCAGAATCTGCATCTCTAAAGAGCAAAACGATTGTGTTGACAGAGGGGAGGGGGCTGTGATAAATGGATTCTGCAGAAGAAGCCCCCAGCTGTGGAGGCGTGTGCTCTGCCTGGGTGGCATGTGTCTTTGTCTGACAATGGCGAGGCCCTGGGCAGGTGTGGTGGCCATATGTGCCGTTTCCTACTAGGGGTTCCACTTAAATATTGGTCCATTTCTTTCCTCAGGGGTCCTCTTCCTCCTCAGAACATCTATCCTGGTTTATTTAATTTTTATTTTTATTTTATTTTTTTGAGGTTCGCAGAACATCTATCCTGGTTTTATTTTTATTTTTAATTTTTTTGAGGAGGTCTTAGAACATCTATCCTGGTTTACTTATTTATTTATTTTTGAGGTGGAGTCTCACTCTGTTGCCCAGGCTAGAATGCAGTGGCCTGATCTCAGCTCACTACAACCCCCGCCTCCTGGGTTCAAGTGATTCTCCCGCCTCAGCCTCCTGCGTAGCTGGGACTACAGGTGCACGCCACAATGCCCGGCTGATTTTTTGTATTTTTAGTAGAGAAGGGGTTTTACCGTGTTAGCCAGGACAGTCTTGATCTTCTGACCTCATGATTTGCTCTCCTTGACCTCCCAAAGTGCTGGGATTACAGGCATGAGCCACCGCAGCTGGCCGGTTTATTTTTTAAAAAATGGCTGGGCACAGTGACTTGCGGCTGTAGTCCTAGCTACTTGGGAGGCTGAGGCAGGAGGATCACTTGAGCCCAAAAGTTGGAGGCTGCAGTGAGCTATGATCGTGCCACTACACTTCAGCCTGGGTGACAGATCAAGACCCTGTCTAAAAAAAAAACAGTAAGATTATCATCAGAGTCTCAAGGTGACAGTGAGAGGAAGCCTGGTGCAGGGGATAGGGCACAATTGCAATCTGCTAGACTGGGTTTAAATCCAAAATCGGCCATTCACAGCGTGAATAAATTAGAACTGGTTTAAATTAGCATTTAAAATTTCATCAGGATTAAGTAAGTACTTCCTTCTCACTCTTTCCACAGGAGGTGAGAAAGGGCTCAGCAAGGCCCGGGGAGGGAAGGGCGTGGGTATGAAAGGGATCCAGAGAGTCTGTGCATTGGCAGAGAAGATAGTGTAACTGTGGCGCTGCGGCTGGAGGGCTGGTCCCACAGTGAGCTGTAGCCCTGCCCGCCGGCCATGGGAGAGGCTTAAAACAAACGCCGGAAGCAACTCCCAGCCCCAGAAAGATCTGTGACCGGCAGCGCCAGACCCGCCTGCCTTCCTGACTTCTGTTCCAGGGCAAAGGTCATTTAGCCGCTTGAATAAGCCTTTTCCCCCGCCCTTCCCCAACTTTGTTTACCAGATAAGGAAGGTCAGCATTCAAAGTCAAGAAGCGCCTCTTATCTTCCCCTGCGTTCTACAAATAGTTCCGTGAGAAAGATGGCCGGGAACTCGATCCTGCTGGCTGCTGTCTCTATTCTCTCGGCCTGTCAGCAAAGTAAGAGGCATGGGAAGTTCGTGTGTGTGTGTGTGTGTATATGTGTGTGTGTGTGTGCGCGCGCCTGTGTGAGAGACAGGGCTTGCGGGAGAGAGGATAGGGAGGGAGGGAGATAGGTCCGGTGTTTTGTTTCCTGCTTGCCCTTGCAGGTGGCTCTGGGTCCTCAGAGCACAGTCGCCTCAGGGTCACCCATGCTGCCTGCTCCCCTCCTTCCCAGGGGCAAGCAGAGACTGAGAACATTCCAGAGATTAGTTCTCCCAACTGGAACGCTGTGGGGCCTCAGAGCTCAGCCATTCTGCATCATCTGTGGTTACGACCCACAGTCCGTTCAAACGAGCATTAGTAGCCTGCTAACCTGCAGGAAGTGGTGTGAATATTAATTACAAGTGTTCCAAAGGAAACGTGCCTGCTTCTAAACCTGGTTGTGATTTCTTGAACGTTGTTTTAATTAATGTGTTTTCTTAAATAAACTGCCCATGGTGGTATGATTATCAGGCTGAAAAAAACTTCCTTCAGAAATACGAGCTTGAGATTAAGTAATTAGCTCTAAATTTTAAAACAGCTTCCCACTAGGATTATTCAATATCCCGACTGCCTGGTTAAATAGAGGGCTTTTACTCCGTGGGAGTCACATTTGCTCAATTCATATTATCTTACCTACAGTGTCAGCTGGGGAAAGGGGTCCCAGTGCAAGAGTGCAAGACTTCTTACCGAGCATGCATATTTCTTTATATTTCCAAGTGTGCCTGTACCTGGAAATAGGGCCAAGCTGTAGACGGCTCAGGCTACACAAACAGCCAGAAGCAGGAAGGCCTCACAGCTGAGGATCCAGTCCAGGCCTCCATGCACACTTAATGTCTTGCCTAGCCAGTCTGTTTTGAGATTGTATGAAGATCTTGAACCTTCAGACTCACGTTTTGTGGTTTGATTCACACAATCTGTCGTGGAGAAGAGCAGGATATTTGTTTCTAATTAAAGAAACACTTAGATCTGTTAAAAGGAAAATCCTAGACAAATTACATTTAACTGAGTTTAATTGAGCAAAGAACGAGTCACAGTTGGGCATGGGGAACCGGAATAGGTTGAGAGAGACTCTGGGGCTGCCACGTGGTAGAAGAAGATTTATGGACAGAAAAAGGAAAGTGACTCCCAGAAAATGGAAGCGTACAGTTCACAATGTACGGAGGACCTTTAGGTTGAACTTAAAATATGTCAGAAGGCAACTTTAGGCTAAACCTAATTTAACAGGTGTAAGGCGACCCCTCCTGACTCACAGGTGCTACCAAACCTGCATGAGCCTTTATCCTAGGCCTGCAGAGGGCACAGGAGCAGGTCCACAGATGTCCCAAGTCTGACAGAGGTGCTCATCCTCCCTGTTTGCTGCTTGTGCAGGAGGCTGTGTGAACTGGGGCCAGAATGTCAGGGGGCTGGATGGAGGAGGGGGTAGAGGTGGGGAGAGAGGAGAGGAGACTGGGTGAGTGATGATTAATGGTGGACAGGGAATGTTTAATAAGGCGTTAGGGCTGGGCACGGTGGCTCATGCCTGTAATCCCAGTACTTTGGGAGGCCAAGGCAGGTGGATCATGAGGTCAAGAGATCGAGACCATCCTGGTCAACATGGTGAAACCCCATCTCTACTGAAAATACAAAAATTAGCTGGGCGTGGTGGCACACTCCTACACTCCCAGCTACTAGGGAGGCTGAGGCAGGAGAACTTTTTGAACCTGGGAGAGGGAGGTTGCAGTGGGCTGAGATCGTGCCACTGTAGTCCAGCCTGGTGACAGAGCGAGACTCCATCTCAAAGAAAAAAAAGATTGATAAAGAGTTGAACTCTGTAAAATATTTGAAAAGATGTATTCTGAGCCAAACATGAGGGATCAGTGGCCGGTGACACAGCCCCACGAGATTCTAAGAACATCTGCCCAAAGGGGTCTGGCTACAGATTGGTTTTATACATTTTAGGGAGACATAAGACATCAATTCATGTAAGATGTACATTAGTTTGGTCCCAAAAGGCGGGACAACTGGAAGTGGGGCATGGGCTTCCAGGTCATAGGTGGATTTAAAGATTTTCTGATTGGCAATTGATTAAAAGAGTTTATCTACAGACTTCAAATCCATAGAAGGGAGTGCCTGCGTTAAGATAAGGGGTTGTGGAGGCCAAGGTTCTTACTATGCAGATGTAGCTTCCAGGTAGCAGCCTTTGGAGAGAATAGATTGTAAATGTTTCTTATGAGACTTAAAAAGGTGCCAGACTCTGTTAATTCTCTCCTGGATCAGAGAAAAGACCTGGAAAGGGAAAGGGGTTTTCTACAGAATGTAGACTTTTCCCACAAGAGACAACTTTGCAGGACCATTTCAGGACGTGACGAAAATATATTTTAGGGTAAAATACTTCAATTTCTTTCAAGGCCTGCTATCTGTCATGTGATACTATACTAGAGTCAGACTGGAATTTGGTGTCTTATTGCTACAAAAAGTCTTAAGTGTTAGTTTTTTAAAGGGAAGGTTAAGGTTAAGACACACACACACACACACACACACACACACACACACACATGCACACACACAGGCTTTACAACAGCACAGGTATATTGCAGAAACCTGTGGAGGTTGGGGACCAGCTTAATGCCAGAGCCCACCGTTGCTTACAGGCGGGGTACGTATAGGTATGGGCGGGAGGGGTTTGGGCAGTATGGTCTGCTGCCCTGGAGGATATTGATAAGATGTTCCTATGGTCAGATGGTTTGGCCAGGGATGTTCCCTGGGCTCTTTGTCCAGCAGGATTTGACAGGGATATTTCTTCAGTTGGGACTTTGCTTGGCAGGGTATGATAAGGATGTTCCTGTGTCTTGTGGTCAGGTGCTGGCAGGATGTTTCTCAGGGCCTGAACCCTCATGGCAAGCTTCACTTTGACTAAGGTCTGTGAAATGGCGGGGGGGCTTACAAAATGGTGCAGTTTGGACTAACATTAAGGTCTGTTTTAATGTTAATGCTGGTCAGTTGTGCCTGAATTCCAACGGGAGGAGGATATAATGAGGCACGTCTGACACCTTTTTCCCATCATGGCCTGAACTCGTTTTTTTTAGGTTAACTTTGGAATGCCCTTGGCTGAGAGGAGGACTCCATTTAGATGGTTGGGTGGCTTAGAATTTTAGTTTTGGTTTACAAAGGAGACAGAGAGAGGAAGACACAACTGTTTAGCTGGCATCAGGAGCCAGAATTTGCTCCTTTTGCAAGTCTGGTGTTCATGGAGTTGGGACACCATGTGCCATGGTTGAAGCAGCTTAGGTTTTGCAGACAGACAGCTGTATCTGTTAGTCTAGCCACTTCCCAGTTAGGTGTCTCTGTTCAGGATACACTGCCCTTCAATGTCACCATCAAAGAGGGTTTAATCGGACCTTGGGGAGGAAATCCCACCACAGTGCCTGGCCCCATGTAGGCGCTTAGCACTGGCAGTTCCCATCCTAAGTTCCTTCTTCAAAGAGAGAAGTTTCTGCTGCATGGAGAGGTAGCGACAGGGTGAAGGAACCCAGCTGTGGCTGGGTGGGCATCACAGGGGGTAAGGGGCAGAGAGAAAGCTTCCCCTTCACCCTCAGAAGGTTCACTGAAAATCAGCTGACAAAAGGCAGATTAATAGGAGAAAGGGTATGACAATTTATTTAAATATGCACAGCATGAGAGAATGATTGCCCGATAATCCAAAGGGGTACAGCAGCTTATATACTGTTCTTCACAGGGGAGGGAGGAAATGTAGAATGCAGACAATTCTTTCACGTGGTAGTAAACGATTATTAGGGAGAATGAATGGACTGGGAGACAAAGTAACTTGCCAATGATTCTCTTTGGAATTTGATGGGCCAGAGGGGCAGGCTTAATCTGGTGGGAAAGTTCGTCCAGGTGTGTGCATTCCTCGGTCTTCTTTTCCACATGAGATAATGAGGTCTGAGGGAGGAGAGGGCAGGCAATTGTGTTTGTCTTAGGGGGTCTGGTTTCTAGGTAGATAAGGGAGCTTCAGAGGACTGCCCAGCCTTATCCTGGGCCTTGGTAGAGACCACGGGTTGAGACAGGAAGCAGTGGAGAGGTCACAAAGACCTTGAGGCCGCTTCTTTAGTTCAGTCATATTTTGAGGTGCAATATTCTGATTTCCTTCGGGGGTGTTAACAGAAATACCAAACTCTGCGAAGTCTTTTAAAGAGGTTTATTCTGAGCCAATATGAGTGACCATGGCTTGGAGAAAACAGAAACCCAAGAAACCTTCAGTGGGTGGTCCCAAGGCAATGGGGTTACAGTTTGGTTTTATACATTTTAAGGAGGCAGGAACTATAGGCAAAGACATAAATCAATACATGGAAGGTATCTACTGGTTCAGCCCCAAAGGGTGGGATATCTTAAAGCAGGGGGCTTACAGGTTATAAGTGGACTCAGATTCTCGAATTTGCAATTGGTTAAAGGAGTAAAGCTTTGTTTAAAGACTTGAATTCAGCACAAAGAAATGCTTACATTAAGGTGGTGGCTGGTATGGTGGTTCATGCCTTTAATCAAGCACTTTGGGTGACCAACGTGGGCAGATTGAGCCCAGGAGTTCAAGACCAGCCTGGGCAACATGATGAAATGCTGTCTCTATTAAAAATACAAAAAATTAGCCAAGCGTGGTAGCGCTCACCTGTAATCCCAGCCACTTGGGAGGCTGAGGTGTGAGAATTGCTCTAACCCATGGGTTGCAGTGAGCTGAGATCGTGCCACTGCACTCCAGACTGCGTGACAGTGAGACCCTATCTCAAAAAAAAAAATTAAAAAAAATAAAGAGATCTGTCATGTGATGCTATGCCAGAGTCAGTTGAAAAGTAAGCCACACACTGGGTTAATTTAAAAGAACTGGCCTAATGAGATTTGATGGCTTGTAGGGCGTAAGTTAACCATTGCCTTGCAAGGCCTTAGGTCTTGTCTACAAGTTGGTGTCTTCTTACTGCAGCTGGCTTTGTTAGTCTTATGATCTCCATTTTAACCTTAATCCTGGGCAGTTGTGCCTAAACTCCAAAAGGGCGGGGGCACAACCAGGTGTGTCCTACCTCCCTTCCCCTCACGGAATTCAGTTTTTCAGGTCTCTCTGGGGTTCCCTTGGCCAAGAGGGAGTCTGTTCAGTTGTTTGGGGGCTCAGGATTTTATTTTTGGTTTCTCCCCAGCACATGTGTATCTCTGGAGAAAGCTAGGGAAAGAGGAAAGACAGGCAAAGCAAAAGAAGATTATTTTCAAGAGGTTTTAATGAACTCAGAAGGGAAATAAAGTTGAAACTACAGAAAAGAAGGTGAAATAGCACCCCACTCTCATCATATAGTCATCATATACATGTATATATGTTTTTAAGACAGAGTCTTGCTCTGTCGCCCAGGCTGGAGTGCAGTGGTGTGATCTCGGCTCACTGCAGCCTCCGCCTCCCAAGGTCAAGCAATTCTCCTGCCTCAGCCTCCCAAGTAGCTGGGACTACAGGCACGCCACCATGCCTGGCTAATTTTTGTTTTTGTTTTTGTTTTGTTTGTTTTTTTGAGACGGAGACTCACTCTGTGGCCCAGACTAGAGTGTAGTGGTACAATCTCGGCTCACTGCAACCTCTGCCTCCCGGTTTCAAGTGATTCTTCCAGCTCAGCCTCCTGAGTAGCTGGGACTACAGGCACACACCACTGCACCTGGCTAATTTTTGTATTTTTAGTGGAGACGGAGTTTCACCATGTTGGCCAGGCTGGTCTTGATCGCCTGACCTAAAGTGATCCACCCACTTCAGCCTCCCAAAGTGCTGGGATTACAGGCACGAACTACCGCACCCGGCCCCACTGTCATCATATTATTCCAAAAATAGCCATAGTCTCTCTGAGGCCCCTGACCTGAGAGAACAGAAGGGCTTCTCTCTCTTTGGGCTGAAGGTGAGCCCAGCTGAATCCTCTTTCTTGGGGCTGGGCTGGGAGTAGGTGGGATATCTCAGTACCTCTTCCATTTACTGAAGCTCATTCCTCACACTTGCTAGTGTCACAAACAGATGCCCACTGGGTGCAATTAGCATAGGAAAATATAGCATTTTTAAAGTTTGCTTACTACCAGCCTCATTTTGAAGCTCTAGTCTCTTGTGCATTACTAATTCATAAGTCTAGGAGCACATATCTTTCATTATTTCCATTTTATAGGTGGAAACAGGAAGACGCACCAAGTATTTTCTGCAAGGCTGTGAAGCATGTTAGAAGCAATGGTAATAGCAGGTGCAGGGTGGCCAAGTCCTCATTTCCCCCTCAAAGAACAAATCCCTTTAGCTGAGTCCATGAGTCGTTGGCCTTTCCAGACTGATGCTGCCCTGGAGGGATGGAGCCCAGGGTTGGAGACAGTCAGGGCCCATCTGTACATTCCTTCTCCTCACTCTGCTCTCTCAGGCTGCAGTATGAATGAGAAAAACTCCAATCCCAAGCATTTACACACATTTTTTTTTTTTTTGACTCGGAGTGCAGTGGTGCGATCTCAGCTCACTTCAACCTCCGCCTCCTAGGTTTCAGCAAATCTCCTGCTTCAGCCTCCCGAGTAGCGGGGACTGCAGGTGTGCACCACCAAACCCAGCTAATTTTTGTATTTTTAGTAGAGATGGTGTTTCACCATGTTGGCCGGGCTTGTCTCAAACTCCTGACCTCAAGTGATCCGCTCGCCTCAGCCTCCCAAAGTGTTGGGATTACAGGTGTCAGCTACTGGGCCGGCCAGCATTTACACACTTTAGATATTCAGTGGCAATGTTTAAATCCTAAACAACAGCTTTTTGTAGCAAAAGGGAATTAGTGGAAGGGAAGAGCCTGCTTTGAGAGCCCTTTCTACACCAGGATCAATATTGACTTCTTATGAGAGGGGAGGTCATATAGGAAACACATTGCCTCTAATACTCTAACACAGGGAGAGACCCAAACTACACACTTGGTGTGGAATTTTAAAAGGAAGCCATTTTTAAAACATTAGCACATGGGAAACAGATATTGAGGTACTAAAACAAGTCAGACAAGGGGATAGTGGGGGAGACAACTGGTAAGGACCTAAAACTGAACGAAATAATGTGAAGGGAAGTAATAGGTGCTGTAACCCAACTGAACGTGGGCCCATTCACCCAGCACACAGAAACAAACACAAGCACCAGGATTTGCAGTGACAGAAAGGGAGGCATTGATTGCAGGGTGCCAAGCAAGGAGAACTGGGCAGCTAACGCTTAAGACCCTAACTCCCCAATTGCTTTCCGGCAAGGGTTTTACAATTTTATTTATTTTATTATTATTTGAAACAGGGTCTTGCTCTGTCACCCAGTCTGGAGTACAGCGATCCTGGCTCACTGCAGCCTTGTCCTCCCCGGCTCAAGTGATCCTGCTGACTCAGCCTGAGTAGCTGGGACTACAGGCGTGTACCATCACCACACCTGTATTTTTGTATTTTTATTGTATAGACATGGGGTCTCACTATGTTATCCAGGCTGGTCTCAAACTCCTGGGCTTAAGCAGTCCTCCTGCCTCAGCATCCCAGAATGCTGGGATTACAGGTGTGAGCCACCACACCTAAATGGGTTTTTAAAATTTGTTTTATAGATATAGGGTCACACTATGTTGCCCAGGTTGGTCTTGAACTCCTAGTCTCAAGGGATCCTCCTACCTCGGCCTCCTAACATTCTGGCTTACAGGAGTAAGCCACCAGATTTGGCCCAAGCAAGGGTTTTTAAAGGCAGGGGTACATTTCAGGAAAGCAGAAGGTAATGGAAAAATAATAAATCAATCCTTGGAGGTTATACCTTGGTTTGGCCCCAAAAGGCAGGATATCTTGAAACAAGGGCTTACAGGCCACAGGTGGATTCAGAGATTCTTTAGTTTGCAGTTGGTTAAGGGAGCAAGGCTTTGTCTAAAATCTTGGGGTCAGCAGAAAGAAATGTTAAGGTTCTAAACTAAAAAGTATCTGAGACAAGTCTCAATCAATTTAGAAATTTTATTTTGCCAGGGTTAAGGATGTGCCTGTGACACAGCCTCAGGGGGTCCTGACAATATGTGCCCAAGGTGGTCATGGCACAGCCTAGTTTTATACATTTTAGGGAGACATGAGACATCAATTCATCTATGTCAGATGTATATTGGTTCAATCCGGAAAGGCGAGACAATTCAAAGTGTGTATCCAGGTCATAGGTAGATAGGAGACATTCTTTTGAGTTTCTGACTAGCCTTTTACTGAATCAAAGGAAGCAATCAAATATGTATTTAAGGCGGGTGGATCACTTAAGGTCAGGAGTTCAAGACCAGCCTGGCCAACATGGTGAAACCCCATCTCTACTAAATATACAAAAAACTAGCTGGGCGTGGTGGCACATACCTGTAATCCCAGCTACTCGGGAGGCTGAGGCAGGATAATTGCTTGAACCTGTGAGGTGGAGATTGCAGTGAGCTGAGATCACGCCACTGCACTCCAGCAGAATGAGACTATCTTATTTAGGAATAGAATGGGAGGCAGGTTTGTCCAATGCGTTCCCAGCTTGACTTTTCCCTTTGGCTTAGTGATTTGGGGGTCCCGAGATTTATTTTCCTTTCACAAGGTTTAACCTGTGTGTGTGATTCTCTGCAGGCCCCTCAGGAGGAGATTTAGAACAGGGAATGGTGGTCAGAATTCAGTCCTCAGTTCCCGCTTAGCTCAGGTCTGTGTGACAGTGGTCAGCATTTTCCATCTGGTAGGGGTCCTGGTTTCTGAACCTGTGTTCAACTAAGAACCTGTGTTAAGATGTTGCCTTTAGTTTCTATAGGGAACCGAACATCTTGTAACTCTATCTTATTTGGGTGACTATTATTTAAACTATTATTACCTTCTCGCTTAGCGGGTCTGAAGGCTAGCAAGGTGCTTGGAACTTCCCTTGAAGGAACTCAAGAGTTTTTCTTTATTTCCATGCTTGAGGTGGCTGGCAGGTCCCTAAGAGTGTTCCTTGCCCAGTTTGAATGCCAGAAGTTTATTATGGGGTAAAAAGAGGAAGTTAAGGACAGGAGGCAAGACCTATTGAGGGCTCAAAAACTGACAGAGGAGGAAGTGTGGATGCGGAAGTGAAAGAAGTCCACAGAACTCATCACAAGATGAAGGTGGACCCAGGCATCAGAGTTGATTATCTAATGAAATGAAGGAGAAGAAAGTCATACTGTTTTATAACAGGGAAACCTCGGCAGGCAGGGAGCCATCATCCCCAAAGTTACCTTGTAAAGGGTATCAGAGCCCTGGCAATGGAAAGTGATTGGCCCACACGGAGTAAGAATTTACCGACAACAGTATAGGTTTGAACAGGAAAGTTTTATTAGATTGAGAGAAAGCTGCAGAAGAATGCAACGGGCTGCCTCAGCGAGAGGACTGAGTGTGCTGGGGGTGGGGGGGGGATTTTCCTTAGGGGTATTTATGGACCTTAAAGCAAGAGCTTAGGGGTAATTTGGTCCATATTAGCCATGAATGTCATGATGAATGATTACATTTGTAGACATTTTGGTGTCGTAATGTCAGCAAGGGTTGCACAATGAGTTTCGTCATGCATGCATTCCAGCGACGTATAGAGGTAGAGAAAGTCTAGTTACATACAAATTTTAGGGAAAGAAGCCTGAAACTGGCTTTAGATATAGGGAAGATCAATTACTTCTAAACTCCTCGGATGAGGAGTTCGGCCTCTGGATGGTCAGCTTCATGGGCACCAGGTGGTCTTTGCTCTCTTTAGTGGCCCCTCCCTCCTGGCCTCCTCATCTCCAGGCAATCTTTATGTCACTATAGATTCATTTGCATTTTGAGAATTTTATATAAATGAAATTATATGGTAGTACTCTTTTTAAAAAATCCTTGCTTTCATTCAGCATAATTTGAGATTCACTCATTTTTGGGAGTTATCAATAGTTTATTCCTTTTTCTTATTGTTAAGTAGTATCCCATTGTATGGCTCTATCATGGTTTATTTATCTACTCAGTTGTTGATGGACACTCATATGAGTCAGGGTTCTCCAGAGAAACAGAATCAATACATATACTCACACATAGACACACACACACGGAGAATTATTTTAAGGAATTGGCTCACACAACTGTGGGGGCTGGCAAGTCTGAAATCTGCAGGAAAGGCTGGTAGGCAAAAGTTGATGTTACAATCTGGTGTTGAAGGGAGTCTGGAGGCAGAAGTCCTTTCTCTTTGGGGGACCTCAGTCTTACCTCCTAGGGCCTTCAACTGATTGGATGAGGCCCACCCACATTAAGGAGGGTAATCTGCTTTACTCCAAATCAATTGATTTCAATATTAATCACATCTAAAAAAATACCTTCACAGCAACATTTAGGCTGGTGTTTGACCAAACAGCTAGGCACCATATGCTAGCCAAGTTGATGCATAAAATTAGCCATCACAGAGTTGTTCCTGTTACAAACAAAGCTGCTGTGAATATTTGTGTACAATTCTTTGTACTGAAGGAAATAAAAATATTTTACCCAAGATAGATTTCTCTGACAGATTTTGAAATGGCCCTGCAAAGCTGTTTTTTTGTAGGGGAACTTTGCATTGTGGAGAATCTCCGTTAATGCAGCCAGGCCTTCCCTTGTCCAGATCTGGGAGAGATTAATGGAGTCTGACACCTGTAAAGATCTGGAAGGAACACTTACCATCTATTTTCTCTGAGGGGCTACCATCTGTGAGATTTCATCTGCATAACATGACCCCCTCGGCTAGCTGAGCCTCCTCTTCTTCCCCTCCCATATCCTGTCTTGCCACTAAAACCTGACTTACCACCATAATCTGTTTTTTTGGCCATGTTCTGAGCCTGCATTGTTTCTCTGAACCCAAAATATCTGATAAGTCTCAACCAATTTAGAAAGTTTATTTTGTCAAGGTTAAGGACATGCCCGTGACACAGCCTCAGGAGGTCCTGATGACATGTGCCCAAGGTGGTCAGGGTACAGCTTGCTTTTATACATTTCAGAGGGATATGAGACATCAATCAATATGTGCAACATGTACATTGGTTTGGTTCAGGTATGGCAGGAAAACTCAGGAAAACTGGGGCTTCCAGGTCATAGATAGATAAGAGATAAAGGTTACATTTTTTGAGTCCTTGATAAGCCTTTCACTGAATACACAATTTAGTCTGGCTCAGTGAATCTGCATTTTGTTTTTTTCTAAGATGGAGTTTCACTCTTGTTGCCCAGGCTGGAATGCAATGGCGTGATCTCGGCTCACCGCAACCTCTGCCTCCTGGGTTCAAGTGATTATCCTGCCTCAGCCTCCTGAGTAGTTGGAATTACAGGCATGCACCACCATGCCTGGCAAATTTTTTGTATTTTTAGTAGAGACAGGGTTTCTCCATGTTGGTCAGGCTGGTCTCGCTAACTCCCAACCTCAGGTGATCCACCCGCCTCAGCCTCCTAATGTGCTGGGATTACAAGCGTGAGCCACTGACCGGCGCATTTTTACTTAAGCAATCAGATATGCATTTGTCTCAGGTGAGCAGAGGGATGACTTTCACAGCACCTGTGAAGATAAGCGTTTCCTTGTGGGCAATTTGTATTTTGTAGCTATCTTATTTAGGAATTAAAATGGGAGGCTGGTTTGCCTGCTGGAGTTCTCAGCTTGACTTTTCCCTTGGCTTAGTGATTTTGGGGTCCTGAGATTTATTTTCCTATCACATTTCTGTAGCCTCAAGATGGCATATGAATTTCTGTACCTCACTGTGGGGCTGGGTCTTTGTTCTGAAGGCTGCTATGTATACATATGAAATAAATGTGTGTGATCTTTCTTTTAACTTCTGTTAATTAATCTGCCTCATGTCAGTGATTTTCAGTGAACCTCCAGGGGGCCAAGGGCTTTGGCCCCTAGAGTATGGACATACAATTTCGTTTCTCTTAGGGAGATACCTATGAGTGGAATGACTGGGTTATACATTGGAGGTACGTCTAACTAAAAGACTCCCTTCCAAACTGTTTTTCAAAGTGGTTGTACCATTTTACATTCCCACCAGCATTGTATGAAAGTTTCAGTTGTTCTCATATCCTCTCCTGTCTGTCTTTTTTAATTGCTATCATCTGTCTTTTTGATTTTAAACATTCTAATAAGTATGTAGTACTATCTAATTGTGATGTAAATTTGCATTTCGCTAATGACTAATGATGTGCCCCATCTTTAACGCAACATTTCCCTTTATTTGCAGGTTATTTTGCTTTGCAAGTTGGAAAGGCAAGATTAAAATACAAAGTTACACCCCCAGCAGTCACTGGGTCACCAGAGTTTGAGAGAGTATTTCGGGCACAGTAAGTAATGCTTCTTCCACCCTTCATGGATCTGTGCCTTTCATAGAGACACAATTCCTGACTAGGGGAAAGGGGTATGGAGAAGACCCTAAGTTCATGTGCAATATCTAGTTATAACAAGTCACTCTTCGCAGCCAAGACTGTTCTCAGAATCCATAAAGTTTGAAGGGTTCGGGACATGAAGTCTCTGCCCACATCTATTACCAATTCAGCAGGGTGTATTTACAGAAAAGGCTGGGATCTCAGGAGGGACTGCTGTGTCTCCCAAGCAGGGTCACTGGGTCAAAGAGGCCCCCTGGAGCCTTGTGAGACCACAACAGTCTGAAGTTGGATTAGTTATGCTACAATTTTCTATCTTATTTTTTCCTCCCTACTTCAAAACAGGGGTAGATCAGGATTAATCTTCTGCCAGTTTCTCTGTGAACCATTTCTTAAAATCAGAAACCTGTAAGAATGAGAAAGCTTGCCAGCTCACATGCATGCACCATGTTTTTGATCATCTTGTGCTCTTGTTTTTTCAGACCCACACAGAATGTTCCACCATAAACATCATGAACTTGCCTGCTGCAAGAATGCTAGGGCGTCTTTTATATTTCATCCCCCAAAATAAGTGCTTTAAGAAACATTTCATGCATCACTACTGATACATCATTGGGTTCTTTTGTTACAATCTTGGGGTTTTTCATTTATGTTTACTAGTGAGATTGGCCTGTACTTTGCCTTTCTTGTCTGGTTCTTGTCTCATTTTGATACAGATGAACCTAGTCTCAAATGAGTTGGAGGAAGCATCCTGTTCTATTTTCTCAGATAACTTTTCTTTTTTTTTGAGATGGAGTCTTACTCTGTCATGCAGGCTGGAGTGCAGTGGCGCAATCTCGGCTCACTGCAAACTCCGCCTCCCGGGTTCACACCATTCTCCTGCCTCAGCCTCCCAAGCAGCTGGGACCACAGGCGACTGCCACCATGCCCGGCTAATTTTTTGTGTTTTTAGTAGAGACAGGGTTTCACCATGTTAGCCAGGGTGGTCTCGATCTCCTGAACTTGCGATCCGCCCACCTCAGCCTCCCAAATTGCTGGGATTACACTGTGCCCAGCCTCTTCTCAGAGAATTTTAATGAGGTTGGAAGAGTGTATTCCTTCAAGGTTGTATAGAACTTGCCTTAAAATAATCTGGGCCTGATGTTTTTCTTGTGGAAAATTTTTAAATTATGGGATTTGCATTGTTTAATGATTATTGGACTAGGCAGGCTTTTTATTACATCTTGAATCAATTTTGGCAGGCCTTGGTCCTTGAGATGATAACAGTGGTCTCTTGATTACCCACTTGCTCCAAGGCGGGTTTTACAGACTACTCCCTAGGCTTGAAAGTGTGGGATGAATACCACCGGGAGTACACGAGATAATTGTAAGAGGTGTGTAGACTTGGTTTTAAATGACATTGAACTACATGATGAGGAGTCATTCTCATCTCAATTATCTTTGAATCCTTATGTTTATATCAAGTGGAAAGTATTGGTTTGGAGCCAGCATGTCCCACACCTCAAAATTAATGTTTATTTTTATCAAAGTTATACATGTACATGATCTGAAAATAAAGTGGAATTACAGGTTTTATGACAACAAATAACTCTTTCTTGTCCCTACCTCCCCTCACCCTCTATTCCTAGAGATAACCCCTTTTGACTACTACTTTGGGTATTTACTTCTGTATTTCTAAACATTATACTTTCACTGCTATTTATTGATTCACAAATTTTAGACATTGTCAATTGGCTTCTTTTCATGGAAGAAAGAATTTCATGCTCCTTTACTTCCTCTTTTCCTTACCTCATCCTTCCAGTAACATTATATCACTCTGTTGAGTTAAACCAATAGCCAATGTTTATATTATTGTGATTAAGAAAATAATGTTGAAAGCAGAGCCATATAGTATACTGTGGTTACATTTCCTTCTTGTGCAATTTTTTTTCCCCTAGGGTTAATAATTGTCTCTTTATTTCTTTGTTTGCTTAGTTTCATGCCCAAATCTTCTGCAGAACTGAAAATCTCCTTTCATTACATTCAAATGCATTAGATAATCTAGTAATACGTTTTTCTGTCTTGAAGTCATTTCTGCCTGAGTCCTCCACTTTTTGCTCCAAGCTGCGGGATGCTCTTGGTGCTTGCTGCACAGCTGCTGTCCTGGGACTCCTGTCACCATCCTAGAAATTTCCCTTATACTCTCCTGATTTGGATTTCCTGGGCCTCCTGTTTTCCTGTTTATTGGCCTTCTCTCTTATTTTAGTGAAGTGTGCCCTTCAGAAGCTTCCTGAGAGAGGGTGAATGTTTGGTAAAGTTTTGAGACTTCACATATCTGAAAATGCACCTTTATCTTGCCTCACAGTTAAGGGATGGCTTGGTTACATACATTTCTGTATTAGAAATCCTTACCCTCAGAGTTTTTGAAAAAGTTTGCTTCATGACTTCCTAGTTTCCGTTGATATTATTGAAATGTTCTGTGCTATTCTGATTCTGGACCTTTTGTTTGGAAACTATGGAAGCTTCAGGATCTTGCCCGGCCTGCTGTCCCAAGATGTTAATAGCATTGTGCTTGTTGAGAGACTTTTTCTTCACTGTGCTCAACCCCAGGTGAGGCCTTTTCACAGCCTGAAAACTCCCGTCCTTCTGTTTTAGAATTTTTTTTAGTTTTAAGACAGGGTCTCACTCTGTCGCCTTGGCTGAAGTACAGTGGCATGATCTCAGCTCACTGCAGCCTTGACCTGCCAGGCTCAGGCAATCCGCCTACCTCTGCCTCCTTAGTATCTGGGACTACAGGTCCGTGCTACCATGCCCTGCTAATATTTATATTTTTTGGTAGAGATGAGGTTTCACCTTGTTGCCCAGGCTGGTCTCGAACTTCTGGGCTCAAGCAATCTGCCCACCTCAGCCTCCCAAAGTGCTGGGACTACAAGTGTGAGCCACTACTCCTGGCCCAGAATATTTTTAAATATTATTTTTTCCCCCAAATTTCCTCTCCTTCATTTTCTCTGTTCTTTCATTCTTAAAACACACACTAGTTGTGTGTTAACCTCCAGGACTGATCCTCTAGTTTTCTTTTATCTTCAGGTTTTCATATTTTTGAATTTTTGTTCTTTCAGAGGAATTTCTTCAACTTCTAACTTTTTATTGAAATTTCAGATATCATAATTTTAATTTCCAGTAACTTATTTTTATTCTCGGATTGTTTTTTAGTTGTTGGTACTGATGTTAAGCCATCATTTTTTTATTTCATTGATGCAGTTGATTCTCTCATATTTGAGGATTTTAGTTATTTAAAAAATTCTCTGTAACATTTCTGTTTCTTCCAAGTATCTTCTTGTATTTTTTTGCCTTTGTCTTTCATTTGTATTTATTATTTACCCATTAAATATTTATTGAGCACCTCTGTGTACTGGGCATTGTTGTCATAGCTTGGCCTAGATCCATGAACAAATCCGACAAAAATCCTTGCCCTCTTGGAGTTTGCTGAGGAAGCCAGAAAATAAACAATAAGCAGATGATATTATAAGAAAATAATATAAGCTGGGTATAGTAGCTCACACCTGTAATCCCAGGGACTCAGGAGGCCCAGATGGGAGGACTGCTTGAGACCAGAAGTTCAAGAGCAGCCTGGGCAACATAACAAGAGCCCGCTCTCTCTATTGAAAAAAAAATTAAAAAATTAGCCACGTGTGGGTGCATACCTGTAGTCCTAGCTACTTGGGAGGCTAAGGTGGGAGGACTGGTTCAGCCCAGGAGTTCAAGGCTTCAGTGAGCTTTGATCATGCCACTATACTCCAGCCTGGGCAACAGAGAAAGACTCCAACTCAAAATAAAAGAGAACATCATATATTATGTTAGAAGGTAATCGGTGCTAAAAAAAAGAAAACAAAAAAAGATAGCATTGTAAGAGGGTATGGGATGGGTTCCTGGGGGGTGAGTTGGTGGTTTGTGATGTCCAATAGGGCCATGGATGTAGGTCCTGCTGAGAAGATGGCATTTGTGAACATGTAGAGAAAGAGCTCTTGGGTCAGAGAGAATAGTCAGGGAAAAGCCCTTAACTGGGGATACACCTAGTGGGTTAGTCAGGAGGTCAGGGGGCTGCAGAGGAGGAGCCTGGCAGGGAGTGGGAGGAGGTCAAGTCAGAGAGGTCAGAGATGGCTGCGTCACACTGGGCCTTAAAGGCCACTGTAGGGGACTTTGGCTTTTCTCTGAGTGAAATGGAAAGTCATGACAGGGTTTTAAGCAAAGAGTGACATGATCTTATATTTTATTTATTTATTTATTTATTTATTTTTTTTTTTTTTTTGAGACGGAGTCTTACTCTGTCGCCCAGGGCTGGAGTGCAGTGGCCGGATCTCAGCTCACTGCAAGCTCCGCCTCCCGGGTTTACGCCATTCTCCTGCCTCAGCCTCCCGAGTAGCTGGGACTACAGGCGCCCACCACCTCGCCCGGCTAGTTTTTTGTATTTTTTAGTAGAGACGGGGTTTCACTGTGTTAGCCAGGATGGTCTCGATCTCCTGACCTCGTGATCCGCCCGTCTCGGCCTCCCAAAGTGCTGGGATTACAGGCTTGAGCCACCGCGCCCGGCGGTCTTATATTTTAAAAGGAGAATTCTGTTTGCTTTGCTGAGAAGAGTCTGTATGGAGGCATTGGTAGAAGCACAAAATTCATTTAGAAAGCTATATAGAGATGATGGTAGCTGTGTTGCAGAATTTTTGCTCCTTAGTTCAGCTAAAACTGGGTTCCTGTCACATGGCCAGGAAAGATTAGGCGTGCTGACACATTGAAGGGTGAGTAGAGCAGAATTTATTGGATGTAAAGGAAAAAACAAAAGAAAAAGAAAGTCTCAGCAAAGCGAGAGGGGGTCCTACTCACAGGCCCCTGCCTCGCAGGTTGATTCCAGGTCACCATCCACGAGCTGGAGACCAGGCTCCTCCCCCTGCACAAGGTGTGAACTTCTTGTGGCTCCTCCCCGTTCCCCCAGTGAGCCTGCGGGCTTTATTCAGGAAGAATCAGTCTGGAAAGGGTGGGGGAACAGGGGCACTTCTCCCTCAGGGTGGCGGGTTTCATGCTGGATGAGCAGTCCGGCCTTTCAGCCTTCAGGCTTTTTTAGAGTTGAGGGTGGGGTTTCACCAGGGACCCTTGGCTGTCTCCTGTCTCTGTCAGCTAGAGCCAGGGAGATAGCAGTGAAATGATGGCAAGTGGTCAGGTTCTGGATATATTTTGAGGGTAGACTCAATAGAATTTTCTGACATAATGAATGTGAAGTGTGAGAACAGTCAAGAATGGTTCTTGGATTATTGGCCTGAGCATCCATCCCAAAGGATGATGTTGTGATGATCTGAGACAGAGAAGGCTGCAGGAGAAGCGGTTTTGGGGAAGTATTAGGAGGTTCGGTCTTGACGTGTTGTGTTTGAGATGTGGCTTATGCTACCATCAAGGAGAGGCCTTAAGCATTATGATCTACTAAGCTATTTGGATTGTTTATGATTGCATCATAAACTGACAAATACATTGTTGGTTACATCTCCAAGCAGAGAGGCAGCTGGATAAAAAAATCTGCATTTTAAGACAGAGATCTGAGCTGGAAATATAAATTCAGGAGTCATTGGCACAGGAAGATGATTTACAGCCATGAGACTGGATAAAATCACTTAGGGGAGTGTGTGTAGGTGTATTATTCCGTTTTCACGCTGCTGATAAAGACGTACCGGGGACTGAGCAATTTAAAAAACAAAGAGGTTTAATTATACTTACAGTTCCATGTGGCTGGGGAAGCCTCACAATCATGGAGAAAGGCAAGTCACATCTTACATGGATGGCAGCAGGCAAAAAAAGAGAGCTTGTGCAGGGGAAATGCCTCTTTTAAAAACTATCAGATTTTTTTTTTTTTTTTTGAGGTGGAGTTTCACTCTGTCGCTCAGGCTGGAGTACAGTGGCCGCAATCTTGGCTCGCTGCAACCTCCACCTCCCAAGTTCAAGCAATTCTTGGGCCTCAGCCTCCTGAGCACTGGAATTACAGGTGCCTGCCACCATGCCTAGCTCATTTTTTGTACTTTTAGTAGACACAGGGTTTCACCATGTTGACTGGGCTGGTCTCGAATACCTGAACTCAGGTGATCCGACTGTCTTGGCCTCCCAAAGTGTGGTGGGATTACAGGTATGAGCCACCGTATCCGGCCTAAAACCATCAGATCTTGTGAGACATATTCACTGTCATAAGAATAGCATGGGAAAGACTTGCCCCTATGATTCAATTACTCCTGCCAGGACCCTCCCACAACACATGGGAATTCAAGATGAGACTGGGGTGGGGACACAGCCAAACCATATCAGTAGGTAAAGAAGAAAAGAGGACTGAGCCCTGATGGCATTAGGAGGTCAAGATGATGACAAGGGTCCTGCAGAAAGATCTGAATAAAGGAGATCTTAGGGGTTTTACCCAAACATCAGGTATTAATAATTCTCAACTGGCTGTTAAGAAAGAGGCATTAGAGAGTGATGTGGAAGCTCTATGTGCATGGCTGGGGCTTACGATTGGTCAGGAGGCAGCTTTTTTCTGGAGAACCCCCAAAGTATCTGTAGGTAATCTTTCTGGTACCACTCGGTTTCTCTAGAGACAACTCTTTAAATCTCCTTCAGCAGTTGAAGGAAAGAGGGTTGGAGATAGGATAATAGGCCTGACTTTTGAGAGTGCAGTAGGTAAAGACAAGAAGGTTTTTCGACTGTGCAGTGTGCAGCATGCAGATTCTGACTGTTTTTAGGACAGAATTTTACCCCCACCCTCTATTGTTCCTGAAGTCCCCAATAGCCTCTGGTTCTGTTTCTCCAGGCAATAAGCCTCCCACCTCCTGTGATGGGGAGCAGGGTGGGGCTCAGGAGTGGGAAGCATAGGTGGAGGGCAGCTAAGCCCTCCTTATTCAGTCTTTCAACCACTCTTATGTTCCAGCCTTTGGCCTCTAAGGTACGTGGGGTGCCCAATTCCTGAGCTTCTTTTGATTCTGGGGTAAGGATGGTCTCAGTCTTCATTGCTTCTTCCTTCAGCAGGCACGTAGGTTTCGGCTTTCTGCACTCTACCAGTCCAGCCACTGTTCCTCCATATGCTGTCTTTCCTGCACAAATTTGCTAATGTCTCTCTTCCACTCTTGAGAGCTTGTTTGGAGGTTCTAGCAGGAGGGCGTAGCTACTCATATACCCTTGACTGAAAACTGGTCCTCCTGTATCGAGGATGGCCGTCCTCTTTGACTGAGCATGCAGCTTTGGGAGGGACACACATGGAGTGGGGAGGGAGGAAGGGAACACCCACCTAGCCAGCCAGATCAGCTGAATCAACCTGGCAATTGATGGGGTGACCGATGTTGCAGCCAGATCACCTTCACTTCCTCTCTCTTATTCTTGTGATCTGCTCTCATTCTCTTTGTTCTTGATTACTTATATCTATTTTTTTTTTCTTTTACCAGCATTTTAGTGAAGCTGCAGAAGTGAGGAGAAATGAATATGGGTTCTATCTGCCACGTTTAGCAGGAAGTCATCACCACATGTTTTTGACATCCTGTGCACACCCATTTTCCCTTGTCAACAAAAAGAGTCAAACGCTATAAAATACTTAAAGAGATTTATGTATGTATTTATTTATTTTTTAGACAGAATCTCACTCTGTCGCTGAGACTGGCATGGAATGGCGCAATCTTGGCTCACTGCAACCTCCCCTTCCTGGGTTCAAGCAATTCTTTTGCCTTAGTCTCCCAAGTAGCTGGGACTACAGGCACGTGCCACCACACCCGGCTAATTGTTATATTTTTAGTAGAGACAGGTTTTCACCATGTTGGCCAGGCTGGTCTCAAAGTCCTGACCTCAAGTGATCCACCCTCCTCGGCCTCCCAGAGTGCTGGGATTACACGCATGAGCCACCACACCCAGCCTGAAGAGGTTTATTCTGAGTCAAATATCAGTGATCATAGCCCATGCCACAGCCCTCAGGAGGTCCTGAGAACACGTGCCCAGTTTGGTTGGGGAGCAACTTGGCTTTATACATTTTAGGGAGATATGAAACTTCAATAAAATACATTTAAGAAATACATTGGTTTTGTCCAGAAAAGTGGGACAATGTGAAGTGGGGTGGGGTGGGGGCAGGGGGCTTCCAGCTTAAAGGTAGATTTAAAATTTTTTCTAGTTGACAACTGGTTGAGTTTATCTAAAGACCTGGGATCAGCAGAAGGGAATGTCTGGGTTAAGATAAAGGATTATGGAGACCAAAGTTCTTATTTGCAGAGGAAGCCTTCAGATACTAGGCTTCAGAGAGAATAGCTTGTAAAATGTTTCTTATCAGACTTAAAGTCCGTGTTGCTGTTAATGCTGAAGAGGTATAAGGGGGTATGTCCGACTCTCACTTTCCATCATGACCTGAAACAGCCTCTCAGGTTAAATTTTAAAAGAGCCCCGGCTGGGGAGGAAGTCCATTCAGATGGCTGGGGGGCCTTAGAATTTAATTTTTGGTTTATACCCTATTCAACAGAGAAAGAGTCTCATGCTCAGAGCCTTCAGCAATCAATAGTGTCTAACTAGAATTTTAGTAACTTTTTGTTTTCATTGGGTTTATTTTTATACTTATCCTTTATTTAGAAAGTTATACTCTGTCCGCACTTGTAATAATATAAAATTTGTTTTTTCCTAATTTCAGCAAAAAGAAGCTGATTTGTAGAAAGATAGTGCTACATTAAAAGGCTAAAACTTTGACAGTGTTAGGTTAATGCTTGAAGTTTGGGAGACACTATGCTATTTATAAAAATCATCACAGGAAGAAATTCCAGATCTTCCCACTTTGTCTTTCATGATCTGAAAATTTCTTGTTGGAAACTACTGGGTATCCAGTAGGCTAAGTCCCTGGGCCACTTCTTGGTTCTATTTTTATTCTCATAGTTTCCACAAATTTGACTTTCTTTGAAGTTATTTTGCTCTCCCTCCTCTTCTATATCTGGAATCCTCTTGTCCCAGGAATAAAACTGAACACCACTTCCAAGTATTTCTCTCCAGTTACTATTTATAAAGTAAGTACTGTATACAAACCCAGTTTCCTTGTTAGAAATGTTTTGCTTTGTTGGATTAATCATGGTAGAACAGAGAGTGGTTAAAAAATGACGATCAATAATCAGGACAGATTTGGAGCCAGGAAATACCTTGAGCAACCACACAGCAGTTGTTCCCCTGGTTTCTCACTGAAGAATGATTGGGGATGGCTCCACTCCATACTTCGAATTTCTTTTTGAATTTTCCACAGCCCTAGCCCAATTTTTGCCTTAGATTCTATGGTGTAGGATGAATCAGGCCAAACCAGATCAGAGTCATTGCTTGCAAAGCCATTTAGACTTTCTCTGAAGTAGTTAGAGCAGAATTCCCTGGAATAACAGTTCAGTCCAAAGCCTACTTGGTTATCTGTTCTTTTTCCTGGAGGAGGAATGCACTGTCTTTTCTGGCCCTCCTGGACCAGAAGCGCTGGTTTCCCTTTGCCTCTTTGGAAGGACTTATCGCTTAGAGGTCTGGCCTTTTCCCTACTCTTTTCTCCTGCTGATTTTGCCCTCAGCATAGCCAAGAAGCCCAAAGTTATGACTAATTCTATCTTTAGGTGGACCTCGACATCTCATCAGCAGTCACTTCAAGGTTCACTGATCCTAAAGGACTGTTTCTTGTTCGAAGGTCATCTCAGGCTAGGTATCTATTTGTGAGCAGAGCTGATACGGAGTCCAGCCTTTCTGAGTTACTAGCCCTGGGCTCCTTAGAATCTCCACCCACTTCCTCTTCCCTTCCCTTCCTTACAGGAGACGACTTACAGATGACAGTCTCTAGAGTCTTGCTGTCTTTCACAATTTTTTAAAATTGTGAAAATAGTAACTATAATTTCACCAAGGACCGTTCCTTTATGTTATTGCTGAACTTAGAAAATTCTATCTTGTCTAATCTGAGCACCTTGATCCCTTTAGAGGAAAGTCATTTTATAAAATCTAAAAAGTAGATCCAAGTAATAAATCGATCTTCTTGCAATTTAAATACATTTCCTCTGATTCTGCCTTCACTGGAAGGGGAGAATAGCTGCTGACCTCACTCCTTTTCATGTGCTGAAAGACCATTATTAAGCATCTTTCATCTTTTGGATTTTGAGGCTAGGGAGCACTAATTCTTCACCTTTTTTTCTCCAACCATTTAGAAATTTTAGTTCTCTTTAGACAAAAATTTTTAATATTCTTTCTAAACCTGGAGTCTAGATGTGTATCTAGTATAATAATTCTTTCTTTGGTGCTGGTAAAGGCAGAAGAATTGCCTCTTAGTTTTTGCGAATGCACTCCTATTTGCTTAATGCTGAATTATTCAGTTCCTATTCCAAAATTAACCTGCCACAAGGCACAGGTAAGCCTAATCATCGTGGATCTTGGTACCCTTTAGAAATATTAGCCTCTTCTCACTCTACTGTGATTCTGGGTTTTTTTGGTTTTTTTTGTTTTACATTTTATTAACTTTTCAATGTCATTTTGAATTCTGATTCTGAAATTTGGAAATTAAAACGAGTGACCTTAATGCATGTCTAAAAACTATGGAGAAAGGAAAATTTACAAGAATAGTGATTTCTCAGATATTCTGCAACTATAAGATTACATTAATGTGGGCCACTGACTTTTGCAATGAGTGGAAAAAAGTAGAAGAAAAAGAGACAGTAAACATATTACTATTTTCTTACAAGCGTAACCATCATGGACAATAGCAGAAAGCACTAGATGCCCTTATCCCCTCACTTTTCATAAAGGGCTAGGGGCTGGGTGCAGTGGCCCATGCCTGTAATCCCAGCACTTTTGGGAGGCCAAGGCGGGTGGATCACTTGAGGTCAGGAGTTCAGGACCAGCCTGGCCAACATGGTGAAACCTCATCTCTATTAAAAAATACAAAAATTAGCTGGGCGTGGTGGCACCTGCCTGTAATCCCAGCTACTCGGGAGGCTGAGGCAGGAGAATCATTTTAACCCAGGAGGCAGAGGTTGCAGTGAGCTGAGATCACGCCACTGCACTCCAGCCTGGGTGACAGAGTAAGACTCCATCTCAAAAAAAAAAAAAAAAAAGAAAAAAATAAAAAGGGATCTCCCAAAATGACGGAGTGACTCTGTGTGATGAGCTCCTCAAACTCCATTGTCCTTGCAGATACCAAGCAGCATCTGTCACATAAGCCGGGAGATTCTCCAAGTGATCAGGGGACAAGAAGGAGCTGGGATGCAGAGGAAATGCAAATCTCCCTTCCCTGCATGCTCTTCGGGTTCCCTACAAGCAGCAACACTGAAGGGCAGTGGTGGGACTCATGCCCTCCTGCCACCAGCCACCACCTACCTATTGTGTCCCCACTCAGAGTTACTTGACAAGGAGCAATTTAGACAGTTACACATCTCTATAAAAAGATTAACTCCAGCAACCTCTCATCCCAAGCCTTTTCTGAGCATATTAACCTGTTGCTCTGATCCCAGTCAGTGTAATCATCCAAAAGACCGCCCGGGGCCAAAGTCAGAAGACCAAGGCCAGGTCATCCATTCAGAGTGCAAGCGGCTCATGGCAGTGTGCAGCCCACTGCTTCAGTGAGTCACCTAAACAAGAGGAGAAAGAATCAGGAGCAAACAAAAAACCTGCAAGAAGCAAACCTCCTTTGAATTGCTTTGTCTGTTTTTATTTAGAAAAAGATCTACTATGAGCATGGCATTAGAAATGGCTCATGAGGTTTTCCCTTAGGAGAATGTTTCATATTTTCTGAACAAAGTTGTTGCAAGCAAAGTTGCATATTGTGTTCATTGGACACCGTCAAATAGAAAAATATTCATAAAAAGTTTTAGGCCACAGGTCTCCCAAGTGATGTGCCCACATTGAAGGAATACACTAAGTAATCCACTGGGAGGGTGAGGAAAATATTGGAGCATCTGTTTATACTGATTCTTAAAATCCTATCCTTTAATTAAAAAAATTTTTTTTTGAGACAGAGCCTTGCTCTGTTGCCCAGGCTGGAGTGCAGATGTGTGATCTTGGCTCACTGCAATCTCCGCCTCCTGGGTTCAAGCGATTCTTCTGCCTCAGCCTCCTGAGTAGCTGGGACTACAGGCACGTGCCACCATGCTCGGCTAATTTTTGTATTTTTAATAGAGTCAAGGTTTCACCATATTGGCCAGGTTGGTCTTGAACTCCTGACGTCAAGTGATCCACCTGCCTCGACCTCCCAAAGTGCTAGGATTACAAGCATGAGCCACTGCTCCTGGCCCTAAATTTTTTTTTTTTTTTTTTTTTTTTTTTTTTTTGAGACGGAGTCTCGCTCTGTTGCCCAGGCTGGAGTGCAGTGGCCGGATTTCACCTCACTGCAAGCTCCGCCTCCCGGGTTTACGCCATTCTCCTGCCTCAGCCTCCCGAGTAGTTGGGACTACAGGCGCCCGCCACCTCGCCCGGCTAGTTTTTTGTATTTTTTAGTAGAGACGGGGTTTCACCGTGTTAGCCAGGCTGGTCTTGATCTCCTGACCTTGTGATCTGCCCGTCTCGGCCTCCCAAAGTGCTGGGATTACAGGCTTGAGCCACCGCGCCCGGCCAGCCCTAAATTTTTTAAAAAAATTTTTATGTTTTTATAGAGATGAGGTCTCACTGTGTTGCCCAGGCTGGCCTCAAAACTCCTGGCTCAAATGATCCTCCTGCCTCTGCCTCCCAAAGGCCCAGGATTATAGGCATGAACCAGCTTCCTGGCCCTCCATCCTTTAATTTTTATGTTTGTTTTATAATGAATATGATATTCTTTTCCAGTTGAATGTATTAGCTGTGCTAATAGATAAATCCCAGATTTTCCATGGTTTAACACAGTGGAAGTTCATGTCCTGCTCAAGTACGGTCCTGTAAGGGCCTCCTCTGCTACAGGAGGATGTGTGCATATTTTTATGGGGCTGTGCAACTGTTAGGGCTATGCAATCAGAAAAGTTTGGAGAGTAGTGTTGAAGGAACTGCCAGATTTGGAGCTGCCAGGCCACAATTTGATTCTTTTCCCCACCCCCAAATAACATAAACTTTGTAGTATACTTATTGACTGAGACAAGGCCCAAATAGCACTTAGTTTGGGGCCATCCTCACTGCTCCTGGCTACCAGATCCAGGTGGGAATGCACAGTAGTCCTGAGCCCCCAGGGCCCAGGCTCCATGGTATTGGGATGGACAACAAGGGGTCTCAGCAGCTTTAACTACTCAATCTCCACAGTGCCCACTGGACTGTCCCTTAGAGTGACCAACTCTTTCCAGTGCTTCTGGGTCTTACCCAGTTTTAGCACTTAAAGCTCCATGTCCCCCTAAATTCCTCAGTCCCAGACAAATGAAGATCGCTTTCATGGGAAGCTTCCATATCAAAGGAGCATGGGATTGTTCAAAGAGGGCTCTCACCAGGGAATGAGTAGACACAGCCTGTTTTCCCATGGACAGCCTGTTTCTCCAATATGGACATGCAGGAGAGGAGACAGTGGTCATAATCAACTATACCCCCTGTTCTCACAGGCAGGGAAATTGACAGCTGCTGCAGGCTGTTTGCTGTTCCATTTGGGAAATTTTCCTGAGGATCCCCTGTAATAAGAGGATAGAATATATCTGCCTTCATGACTTAAAAGAGGCTATACATTATTTTCATGTTGGTTTTCATGTCAGTGAAACTGTAATTAGCCACTGACAGGATTGTCAGGAAGTAATTTTCAGAGTTTGGTCCCCTTGAGTTAAACATGCCTGCTGACAGCTTACTGAGGACGTGTTATTGTGGGGATACCATCCAGGCCTGGAGGGACCCAGAATCAGGCAGAAGGATGCGGTTACATGGCGGAGGGACTGGAGGAGGTGACAATTAGCAGGTAGAATGGGATTCCAGGTATTTCAAGGCCAAGCAATACTTGGTGCTTTCACCAGGCAGGCAGCAGGGAAGACTGTCGGCAACAAACAGGGCACCCAACTGGCGGTCACATAATTATTTTCAATCTCTGAGAGATGATAGGAAGAAATGGGCAAAGTCTTATTTCCGAGGGACTAAGGCTTGAGGCAGGTCAGCAAAAGAGGGACCAGGGTGAAAATACAATGAGCACAGCTGGAACGTGAGGTTGGGGTGAGCTCAGCAGTGACCAGCCACTTGTAGGGGACAAAGGGCCTATTTCTTGAGAAAGAAAGGTGCAGAGATATGGTGCTAAGCTGCTCCAGTACTCCAGGTCTTGCCATCTGTGAGCACAAATGCAGTTGCAATCACATCCTTGCCTAAATCTCAATGACTTCTAGCCACCTGCTGCTCACCCAGGATCCCAGCACCCCCGTTCCGCATCTTCCCAATTCCTTCTGGGAATACAGGGGATGTGCCCAGGAACACAGCTCCCGCTGGCAAGCAATTGAAGGGAGGGGCTGTGCCACTGTCCTGCTCCCCAGTCCTCTGTGAGTACAGTACCCTCCCCAGGTTCTGGAGTGCCTTCCACCACCGCCAGGAGCTGCTCTGGGTCTGTGGCAGAGGGAGATTAAGGGTGTGACTCTCCCTGACTTTGTCTCTTCTGTCATCTGAGGCATGGCACCGCTTGTGTCTGGAATCTCACCAAGCTTTTCATGAGGACGATCCGTTAGCGTCTGTTCTGGTCTCTGGTTTCCCATTAGGTGTGAAACTAGTTCCCTAGCTTGTGGGGGCAGCAGGGGGAACTCCAAAACATCCCCTCTATTTTTATTTCCTTTCTCCTTGCTCAAAGGCCTTCTTCCTCTTTCAGATAAGAGACACAAAAGCACACATGCCTATCAACTAATGTGGACAGACACCCAAAGAGCTTCTGCCATCTGCAGTGTGGTTTCTACATAGTTAGGACATTCTTATACAATATTATCTCTTTGTTCCCAGATGCCAAGCCAAGGACACTAGAAAAACCTCTAAGTAATTAGACTTTTATGAAGGCTAACCTGGGCTATTTTTGAAGGTGCTTTTAAAACAATCTTATCACACCTAATTTTGAATAAAAATATGTTGTGGAAAAACTTGATGCTTACATTTGGAATAATTTAAGGTGTATTACAAAACAATAAATGATGGAACAGTTGTGTTATGTTTCCAAAAAAGTTCATATAAAATTTCAGTGAGTGTGAAAGGACTAGAGCCTTCCTCTGCTGCTACTCCATTTACCTCGTGGGAAACAGGTCTATGGATTTAGCCAAGGAAAAAGAAACCTGGGAACGCTGTTTATTCTTTGCATAGTTGTAATATAAAGTACGAATTTTATCAAGTATGTTTTCACTGACGCTATCCTCGCCACCCAAAAAGACGTTAATGGAAAGACAACCATCAGAAGCAAAATCATGCCAAGAACGAGAAACAGCAGGAGGAAAAACTTTGTTTACTTCTGTGAGTTCTAGAAAGTTGTAGTTACGGTTTGTGAGATTATCAGTGTTAGGCTTTAGACAAGACATTCCTTGGGTCACTAGTGGCCTTTTGGGTGGTAATGACAACAGTCCAAAAAGGAAGAAGAAAGCAATTTTGCATTCATATTATCCATTTCCAATTTTTTTTTTTTTTTGGAGACAGAGTCTCGCTCTGTCACCCAGGCTGGAGTGCTGTGGCCGGATCTCAGCTCACTGCAAGCTCCGCCTCCCAGGTTTACGCCATTCTCCTGCCTCAGCCTCCCGAGTAGCTGGGACTACAGTCGCCCGCCACCTCGCCTGGCTAATTTTTTGTATTTTTTAGTAGAGACGGGGTTTCACCGTGTTAGCCAGGATGGTCTCGATCTCCTGACCTCGTGATCCGCCCGTCTTGGCCTCCCAAAGTGCTGGGATTACAGGCTTGAGCCACCGCGACCGGCCCCATTTCCAATTTTTTAGGGGACTGATGGTCACCCTCCTGGCTCTTAGAGATGTGTGTGGGTAACCGCGCTGTTGTCTTTGCTGGTGGGGTTAAAATTTTCCATATGTGCTTCAGGACTCTACCTCAGCCACGTCTTTCTGTGAGCACTGAACTTGTTAATTATGCATGTTTCTTACCTAGCTTTAAAAGATGACTGAGTTATTATTGGGGAGTTTTTTCCCATGTAGTTGAGGCATAAGCTGATAAAGTTGAATTGACCTAGACACAATTTTCTGTGGGATTATGGAGAATGAGGGAAGAATTATGCTTCGTAATTATGCTTTTTTTTTTTTTTTTTTTAAATTCAGAGAAAATAGATCACTTATGGTGACCCAGGCTAAAAGACCTAGGTCTTCAACAACCAGCATCATCTATTTCTAGATCAATTGCCTTGTAATACTAAGTATTCAAGCTTTGAGGCTTACTGAAGGAAAGATATGGGATCATTTACAATCCTGTAGACTATGACCTTCCACCAGGATCTACTCAAGACCTCATCACACATTATGTTAAAGTTCTTTCTGGTGGTGAAATTGTCAGCAAAGAGCTTGGCCAACCTAACCAAGATCACTTGGGAGGTATACCTTAGGAGGGAGGATGAATATAATTCATCTTTTTCCCTTTTGTTAGATGCAGATGAATTAATTATAGTTCCCAGAGAACTATTCCCTTTTGCTTAAATTAGTGTCAGATTTTCCATCCAAGTCTTCTATGAATAGAGGCAATATGACTTGACATTAGGACAGAGCTTTGGAATCTAGAGGTGGATGCTGTCTATCTTTGGTTCTCTGCAATGCATGTTGGTCTGGGCTCTCAGGCCTTAGTTTATTCCTCCATAAAATGGGAATGAATATGCTCACTCATTTACTTCAGGAGATTTTTAAGGGAATTATTTAAAGACCATTTTGTAATGTTCTGGGTAACTCAAGTAGAAGGCAATGGATGTGAGGGAATTTTTAAAATAAGAAATCTCTTGAATATGAATTGAGTAATCTCTTAAGTTCTTCAGATAAGATATGGAGTGATCTTTAGGCTCAGGAGGCCTGTCTTTTGGAAAAGTGCTATGACTCACTTCTACTACTGGCAACTTATATGTAGGAGAATGATTCTTGGCCCTGCTCTGAGGTTTAAACAATGTTTAACCTTGAAAGATTGATTTTAAATGTAAAGGTCACTTAAACTCTTTTGTAAGTTCTTATATTACTTTTGTTAAAATAGGCGAACATTTACCTCTAGATGAAAAATCAATGCTTCAGTGTAAAGTTTTCTCATAAAATAACCTATGTCTTTATTTTTTTCCACAGACAAAACTGTGTGGAGTTTTATCCTATATTCATAATTACATTGTGGATGGCTGGGTGGTATTTCAACCAAGGTAATGTTAAAATACAGTCAACTGTGTTCTAATGATGACTATGGTGCTTAAATGATTAAGGAGCGGATATATGGCCAGGCATGGTGGCTCATACCTATATTCCTAGCACTTTGGGAGGCCCAGGTGGGCGGATCACCTGAGGTCAGGAGTTCAAGACCAGCCTGGCCAACATGGTGAAACCCTGTCTCTACTAAAGATACAAAAATTAGCTGAGCGTAGTGGCGCATGCCTGTAATCCCAGCTACTCGGGAGGCCGAGGCAGGAGAATCACTTGAACCAGGAGGTGGAGGCTGCAGTGAGCTGAGATCGTGCCACTGCACTCCCGCCTGGGTGACAGAGACCATCTCAAAAAAACAAACAAAAAGAGGAGCAGATATGCAACTACATAGCTACCAATCCTGGAGACTAAACAAAATAAACTGTGTGTGCGTCAGAGTGCTATGTTGCAGATATATGAACTTTGGCTTCATTCTAATTTAATTCAATAATGAAAAAAATATTGAGACAAACAATATGCTAGATATTCAAGGATGAAAATGACATGAGCTTTGTCTTCAAATCTAATAATCTACAGTTGACTCTTGAACAATGGAGGGGTTGGGGCGCTGACCCCCTGCCCCACACACACATAGTAGAAAATCTGCATATCACTTTTGATTCCCCAAAACTTAACTACTAATATCCTATTGGTCTGGAAGCCTTACTGAGTACAGTCTACTAATAAATATTTTCCATGTTTTATGTATCATATACTGTATTCTTACAATAAAGCATGCTAGAGAAAAGAAAATGTTATTAAAATCATAAGGAAGAGCAAATATTTACTATTTATTAAGTGGAAGTGGACCATCATAAAGTCTTCATCCTCATAATTTTCACGTTGAGTAACCTGAGGAAGAGGAAGAAGAGGGGTTGGTTTTGCTGCCTCAAGGGTGGCAGAATCAGAAAAGGTGAAGGAGGTAGAAGGGGAGACAGAATTGGCAGGCGCAGTAGGTATAAATTTATAGACCTATTTCTAACGTTTTTGCTTTTTTCTCTAAAAATGTTTCTATATAGTACCAATCCTTCTTCCACTGTTGCCTTTAGTTTCAGTGCTTGTATCATAGAAGGGTCCATGTCATAAAAGAAGTAAAAAAGCAGACTTGAATCATCAGAACCCTTCTGCCAGATTGTCTAATGTCAATTTGTTTTCTGGTACTGCCTCTTCTGTCTTCTTCCTTATCATCTGGCAGTGGTTCAGAGCACTCGTCTCTACCAAGTCATCTTCTGTTAATTCATCTGGCGTGGTGTCTATTAGCTCTTGAATTTCTCCAAGATTCATATCTTGAGACCCTTTATCCCCTCACATTCTTTGCCACAGCCACTATCTCTTTCATGATTTCCTTGATTGGCTCTGTTGTAAATCCTGTGAATGTCATGCACAACGTCTGTACGCAGTGTTCTTCAGCAGGAATTTATTGTTTCAGGTTTGATGGCTTTCACAACCTTCCTATAACAATGCTAGCATCTTCAATGGTGTAATCCTTCTAGGCATTCATAATGCTTTTTCTATCAGGGTTCTCTTCCATAACATTGACAAATCATTCCCATAGAGTACCTTGTATCATGAGCCTTAAAGGTCCTGATAACCCCCTGATTTAGAGGCTGAATTAAAGATGTTGTATTTGGGGGCAAGTAGACTACTTTTATGCCTTCTGCGTTGAACTCACGGGTTTCTGGGTGGTCAGGGACATTGTCCAATATCAAAAGAATGTTAGAAGGTAATTCCATCCTGACTTCAGGGACAAAGCATTCATAGAACCAATCCAGAGAAGAGGTTCTTGTTGTCCAAGCTTTTTTTTTTTTTTGTACAACCAAATGACTGGCAGGTGCTGTTTATCTTTTTCCTTCAAGGCTCAAGGGATTAGCAGCTTTATAGATAAGGACAATCCTGAGTATAAACCTGACTGCATTTACACAAAACAGTAGAGTTAGCCTATCCCTTCCTGTCTTAAATCCTGGAGCGTGCTTCTCTTCTTTACTAATAAATGTCCTTTGTGA
This sequence comes from Macaca thibetana thibetana, assembly GCF_024542745.1. Lineage (NCBI taxonomy): Eukaryota > Metazoa > Chordata > Mammalia > Primates > Cercopithecidae > Macaca > Macaca thibetana. The sequence goes on along the minus strand of NC_065582.1, from coordinate 49,843,296 downwards.
CTTTTTTTTTTTTTTTAAATCCCCAGGATAGGGCACTTTTGTTTGCATTAAAAACCTGTTCAGGCAGATATCCTTTCTCCTCAATGATTTTAATGGTGCCTGGGAACTCATGTATTGCTTCTTGGTTGGTAGAAGCTGCTTCTCCTGTTATCTTGATATTTTGAAAGCTAAACTTCTTTCTAAAATTATCAAACCATCCTTTGCTGGCATTAAATCCTTCAGCTTTAGATCCTTCATCTTCCTTTTGCTTAAAATTGTCATATAAGGATTTTGCTTTTTTGCAAATCCTATTAGAGTCTACAAGTATGTGTTTCTTATAGCAATCCTGCCCCCACATAAAAGCTGCATTTCAGTATGAGATAAAAAGATATTTTGGAAAAAGTGCAAGGTTTTTCCCCCTGCTGGTATAGCTGCAAGTGACAGCTTTACAAATCACCTTTTCTTTCTGTTTTCTTTTCTTATCTTTTCGTTTTTCTTTTCTTCATTTTTTTTTTTTTTCCACTGGTCCTTGCACTGAATTCATTTATCTTGCAGTGGTGGTCAACCATAGCTCACAGCTGCAGACCTCAATCTATGACACATATTAAGTCATTCAATTTTTTCTTGTAATATCATGACTTTTCTCTGCTTTTTGGGAGCACTTTCAGCACCACTAGTAGCAATCTGTATGAGTCTCATGGCATTATTCAAGGTTTATGGTATTGCACTAAACATTGATGAAAATAGGCAAAAACCCTGAGAGATCACTTTTTACTGAGATATGCAATTTGCTGGAGAGAAGAACTGCTCAGGTGGAGATGATTAGCATCACCTTTTAAGCAGATACTTGGCAACACTTGAGCTCACTGCAATAGCAACAGGAGGTGGCTACAAAATATTTATAATAGCACAGTATTACTATAGTTAATTTTATGCAGTTATGATTTAATACTGCATCTTTACATTTGTTTACATTTCTCTCAACTACAAATGGCACCATGTATTATGGTCTGTGTTTGTATGCTTTGATAAATTTTAACTTTGTACAAAATTCATATATATATCTATATAGGCTTTCTGCTGAATATTTTTAAAAACTTGTGTATATTTTATGATAGTAAATGATAAAATAGACCAGTATCTACATCTGTTTTATGCATTGGTGACCTACCTTTTTCCTAATTTTTCAGTATTTCTGGGCTATGTGGGTCATTTGTGAGTTTTGTCAAATTGTCACAAATCTCCAAAATGTTTTCCAATATATTTATGTGTTTATTTTTGTAAACCCACCTCCTGCACAATCCAATATATTTATTGGAAAATATCCGTGTATAAATGGACCTGTGCAGTTCAAACCCATGTTGTTCAAGGGTCATCTATAATTCTAATTAATTGAAGGAAGAGAACACAGAATGAAAAATTCACATTAATAATTATAGCTGGCCAGGCCCAGCAGCTTATGTCTGTAATCCCAGCAATTTGGGAGGCTAAAGTGGAGGGATTGCTTGAGGCCAGAAATTCAAGACCAGCCTGGGCAACAAAGGAGACCCTGTGTCTACAAAATTTTAATTAAAAAACTATCTGGGCACACATGTAGTCCCAGCTACTTGGGAGGCTGAGGTGGGAGGAGCTCTCAAGCCCAAGAGTTTCAGGCTGCAGTGAATCATGATAGCGCCACTGCATTCCAGCATGGGTGACAGAGTGAGACCCTGTCTCAAAAAGAAAATAATAATAATTGTCATTGTGGCTATTATTTATTGAGCCCTTATTATGTGCCAGGTACTGGTTTATTTATTTATTTATTTTGAGACGGAGTCTGGCTCTGTCGCCCAGGCTGGAGTGCAGTGGCGCGATCTCAGCTCATCGCAAGCTCCGCCTCCCGGGTTCACGCCATTCTCCTGCCTCAGCCTCCCAAGTAGCCAGGACTACAGGCACCTGCCACCATGCCCGGGTAACTTTTTGTATTTTTAGTAGAGACGGGGTTTCCCTGTGTTAGCTGGGATGGTCTCAATCTCCTGACCTCATGATCTGTCCGCCTCGGCCTCCCAAAGTGCTGGGATTACAGGCGTGAGCCACCGCTCCAGGCCGCCGGGTAGTGTTTTTAAGTGTTATGCATACATTGTCCCATGCGTCAGATTTACAGGATTTAAAGCCTTCATATGAGGGAGGGTCTATAATTAATTTCTACCTTACAGATGAGGAAGCTGAGGTACAGAGATGTTAATTAATTTTTCCAACTTGACATTCACCAATGTGGGGAAATTTTTCCTTTCAAGTGCAGAGCCGGGTCTGTAGGCATTTGTGCCGACAACCCATGCACCTTTTCTTAAAGGTCTCCAAGTATGTAGTGCTGCCGTTTGTATGTAGCGACTCTACAAACACCCACTTTCTGTTTGACTGGGATATCCTTGGTGAGCTGAGGGCTTTCTCTAAACTTGGCTTCTGCGTTTAACAGTGAGGCAGACCAGCCCCTGCTACCTTCGTTGGAGAAATTCAATCCCCTTTTTCTGGTAACTTTCACTGTCTCATTTTGGTCTATACTTGATTGCCAAGATTTAAATAAACCAAAATCCAGCTGCTTTCAAAGGCAACCCCATCACTGCCTTCCTTATAGTTTTTACTGTGAACTGAGGAATTTCAGGTACAATGTCCTTTAGAGAAAGACTTCTTCACTTTATTCCAACTCATATTTGTGTCGCTTAAGGGCATGAATGAAACCGCTGTTCCTTGTCATGTAAGAGCACATTAACAACTAATAAGAAAAGCGCCTTTTGGTAATGGGACTCTGTCTCTGCCATTTGACCCTTTGGATTTCTCTGTGATAGGCTGAATGAGGCAGAATGCCTGTCAGAAAGGAGTTCTTGAGTATCTTGTCAGAAATTTCTTTTCATTCTTTCTCATCCAAAGTCAGTCACCTACTAACTGTTGCTGAACTGTTCTCATTGGCTTTCTGGGAGTAACTCCCTAGACAGGGAGTCTCAAAACTGAGAACCATGTTCAGAACTCTTCGGCTTCCTCAGACCCTGGGAAGGGTCTACCAGCTCTTCCTTCCCAGATCTTTGCTTGGTCCCCTTGTTCCTGTTCTCTGGCCCCAAACAGATGTCATCCCCTCCAGAGGCCTTCCTTTACCCCATTTTGGCAGCCTCCTCCACTTCCTCTCTCTCCCATGTCTCTTCATTTCTTTCACAGCACTTTCAAGTTTACACTTTTCTTCTCATTTTTGTCTTTGTTGTCTGTCTTTGCTGAGAGAATGTGTGCTCTATGAAGTCAGGGAGCTTGTATCTTTTTCACTGCCAACCTCAATCCTTAAAGTAATACCTGGTTTATGGTAGATATGGGGCTGGGCGTGGTGGCTCACACCTGTAATCCCAGCACTTTGGGAGGCCAAGACAGGAGGATGGCTTGAGCCCAGGAGTTCAAGACCAGCCTGGGCAGCATAGGGAGGCCTTTTCTCTACAAATAAAATTTAAAAATTGGCCAGGCCTGGTGGCATATACCTGTGGTCCCAGCTACTTAGGAGGCTGAGGTGGGAGGATTGCATGAGCCCAGGAGGTCAAGGCTGTACTGCGCCCTGATCATGCCACACATTCCTGCCTGGGTGACAGAGCAAGACCCTATCTCAAGAAAAAAAAAAAGTGCGGCCAAGTAAAATAATAAATTTAATCTAGCATATCACAGTCCCACACACAGACTCCAAATGTTTACAACAGGGCTCTGGCAACTTGCATCTGTGAGGTGCTGAGGAAGGGAATGGAGCCCTAACATAGAGAAGACAATGATATGTTTCACTGGATGCGATGATAGAACATCATAGTACTGTATTTCATGTTTCTTTTTCAGACTAATTTTATATATAATAAAATGCATAAATCTTCAATGAATTTTAAGAAGTACACACACCTGTGTGGTCCAAATCTCTATAAAGATCTAGAACATGGCAACCACCCAGAAAGTGTCCTCCTGCTTCTCCCAGTCAGTCCCCATTCTCACTCCCAGATGCAAGCACTTCTGATTGTTTCATCGTTTAGTTTTGTCCATTCTAGAACTTCATATAATTGGAATCGTATAGTATGTAGCCTGTGTAATGCTTCATTCACTCAGCATTGTTGTGTTGCATGGATCTGTTTGTTTTCATTGCTGAGTAGCATTCCATTGAATAGACTCTATAACAGCTTGGTTATCCATTCTCCTGTTGATAGACTTCTGGGCTATTTCCAGTTTTTGGCTATTATGAATAAAGCTGCAATGAACATTCTTACACAAGTCCTTTTGTGAACACATGCTTTCATTTCTCTTGGATAAATATGTAGGGATGAGATTGCTGAGTCAAATGTTATGTTCGATTTTATAAGAAACTACCAGAACTTTTCCCAAAGTGGCTGTACTATTTTGTATTCCTGCCAGTGATGTATTCTGAATATAAGTATTTTGTCCGATATGTGTTTTGTGAATATTTTCTCGGTCTTCATACAACATCTTAAGAGACTGCTGTTGTCTTTTGTGCCTTTTCTTTTTTCCCACCCCCTCTATAGTTTTTGCTACTTGTCTGGGTCTGATGTACATATATGGCCGTCACCTATACTTCTGGGGATATTCAGAAGCTGCTAAAAAACGGTAAGGAGAACCCACTAATTTTGTATTTATGCAAAAAGTAGCAGGATAAGGTCTGGGTCAGTTTCCTTCTCTTGAGAGATATTAACAGCACTGCGAGTTGTGGTGGCAAAAGTAATACATACTGTGCGAGGCCAAGTCTTGCCAGGCCATACACAATTAGGCATGAGATAGGACAATGCAAGTATAAAACTGTGCACTGAATGTGGACTCTAGTTCCTTGCAAAAATTTTGCCTCGTCTCCAGAAATTTACCAAGGAAAAATCCTGCCTAGCCTTGATAATGCTTTGAATGTTCAAAGAAACCAAGTGATCTGTATGGTTAGGCATTCCCTTTAATTTATGTGATGAGCCAAAATTTTCAAATTGCAAAAATATAGATGTTCTGGACAGTGTCAATGATAGGACAGCCTATTTCAGGACTCTCAGCTTCCTTATTACAACCCAGTTTGTCACTTTTCTCTTTCATGTCCACCCTGCAGAATCACTGGTTTCCGACTGAGTCTGGGGATTTTGGCCTTGTTGACCCTCCTAGGTGCCCTGGGAATTGCAAACAGCTTTCTGGATGAATATCTGGACCTCAATATTGCCAAGAAACTGAGGCGGCAATTCTAACTTTTTCTCTTCCCTTTAATGCTTGCAGAAGCTGTTCCCAACATGAAGGTAACTTGGTATCATTTGTTAAATAAAAATAAATAAAGTCTTTATTCTGTTTTTCTTGAAATGGCTTTGTAGAAACACACCCTTTAGAGCATACATTTCCTGTTTAAGAATTGAAATTTGCTTGGGGTAGGTACATCCATATCATCAGTGGAAGTGTGTTGTGCCCTAGTTTTAGAAATGCATGCTGAAGTCATGACCGGTTGTGTGGGGACAGAGCAGCCTGACCCGTGTGCTGCCCTTTCTGAGGACTACTGACGTAACCTGCCACTCTGCTTCTCTCTTGATGGAAAGTTTCAGACAGAAGCTGATAAGGCAGCTGAGCCCTTTCATTGGTTATAGGAAAACAACAGATAGGAAGGCATGTAGGGGACATCAGGCAAACACATAGAGTAGCCAGAGAAGGGAGTCATCAACTGATAGCACAAAACAAAACAGGTTATAAAAGGCTGGGCACGGTGGCTCACACCTGTAATCCCAACACTTTGAGAGGCCAAGGAGGGCGAATCACGAGGTCAGGAGATTGAGACCATCCTGGCTAACACGGTGAAACCCTGTCTCTACTAAAAATACAAAAAATTAGCTGGGCGTGGTGGCGGGTGCCTGTAGTCGCAGCTACTCGGGAGGCTGAGGCAGGAGAATGGCGTGAACTTGGGAGGCGGAGCTTGCAGTGAACCAAGATCGCCCTACTGCACTCCAGCCTGGGCGACACAGCAAGACTGTGTCTCAAACAAACAAACAAAAAAAACCCAAAGAAAAACAAAAACAGGTTATCAAAATGTACTTTATAAAGTAAAAAGTGTTTCCAAGCCAAAAGAGCTTGCTGCCGGATGACCATACTGCAAAACCAGGTTTTTGAGAAAAGAAAAAAATTTAATTTTAAAAAAGAGATGGTCTTGCTGTCACCCAGGTTGGAGCCTCCAACACATGGGCTCAAGCAGGCCTCCTGCTTCAGCCTCCAGTGCTGGGATTCAGGTGTAAGCCACTCTGCCCAGCCAACAAAAGCTTTATATTGCAAGTCAACTCACAGGGAGATAGGAGTCAAGCTCAAATCTGTCTCCCTCTGCTGGCTTCCAAGCAGTATTTTTATTAGAAAATGTCGGGGTAAATTCTGAGATTAGTAGGTGATTGGTTGAAAGAAAGCGGAGGTCTGGAAAGTCTTTGGGCATGTCCAGTTATTTATTTATGCTGCCTCAGGGGTAGCATGTGCAGATTCCAGGGGAGTTAATATGAAATGTCGTGGAAATTCAAGCTGTGACATCAGCAAGCTTGTTCTGTGCAGACTCCAGTTAGCCATCTTGGTTCCTACGGATTTCAGCCATTTTTTTCTTTTTCTTTTAATCTCATAAACTGAGAGAGTTTCAGTGTTTCCGTAAGTTATTTCTTTTCTTATCTGCCATCCTCCAAACTCAAGAATTTCCTTTAGTCATTGGTTTCTTTAACTCTTTGAGGCACAGTTTCAAGAGGAAGAAGAGAAAATGGATATCATTTCAAGGAATTGCCCAGGGACCAGTGCGAAGAGGATATTCTTTCTCTTGGCGGAGGAAGGTGGGTCATGCTCACGACTGTAGAACCTGGGTTGGGTTCTGCTGTACGCCCTGTGTCATGTGGGGTTTGGAGGGTGTTATGGAAAATACAGCAGAACCCCCAAAGCTGTTCTGACCCTGATGTGCAGTCATTGTCTGGCACAATGCAGATGACTTTTCCTCATTTTCTTCATCTGTAAAATGAGAACGATTCTACCTCACAGCTTTCAAAGAAAAGGTAAAATGAATTGTGAGCATATATAACACATTTTGACATCAGGAAAAGGGCCCTCTGTCAATTTTCCAAAGAAAATTGGACAGCCTTGAGTCTGGTGTGGGCATCTTCAAAAGTTGTTTATTGTACTTTTCTTTTTTTGTGGATGCAATAGAAGTTAAAAAGGCCAGGAATAATATTAACAGAAAAAGAAAGAAAGACACTTAAATACAAGTGTTCCCATAATACATAACCTCCTGCATCCCAAATAGCAGTACAGTATTAAATACCCCAAAGCACACTGAGAATATACTGGTCTGGGAGTGGACATATTTGCATACTCAGGTTCCCCTACTCACTGGCCATTTGAATTTGGACAAGGCACCCCATCAGTAGGAGGTTGTGAAGCAAAGAAGTGAAGACTCCAGAACCAGACCACCCTATCCTGTCCTATCACTTGCTGGCTGTGCTACCCCAGCACTTTGTAGCTCTCTGCCTTGGTTTTCTTTTAGGTAAAATAGGGAAAATACGCTAAAAAGCTATGATTCTATGGCCTTTTACTTAATATTCTGATAAATTATGGTTGTGACTTGGATTGTGACATTTTAATTGTTTTATACATTGAGACCAATGAAGGATGAGAATGCAAATTTTTGATACTAAGGCATAATTACTTCATAACCATGTCCTTTGCAAGTTGTAAAGAAACTTTCCAAATCTTACAATTGAAGATTTTTAAACAATTTCTGTTTTGCACTTAAATTGGCTCTGGGCAGGGTAAAACACACACACACACACACACACACACACACACACACACACAGAATTTGGTTAAACATGTGGAAATAGACAATGGCTGTAGCAGACTATTAAGGCCTTGTCACTTTAAACATTCAAATGATAGATTTTCCTTTGTTCTAATTGCGTTGTCACCAGGCAACCTTTTGATTATTTTCATTCCTATTAGATTTGGCTACAGGGAGCAACCATTTCTGGTCACAGAGATGTGGGTTTCTGATCAGTTTGACAATTACATGTACATTTTTTGTATATTACTAAATTGATCAATTTTACTTTTAGAAATCAGATTCGTTGCCTTAAAAAGTCAATGTCAGGAAGTGGGGGATAGAGAAGAACTTTTCTGCATTGAGAGTCTTAAGGGGCATAAAAACCAAATGGCAATGTGAGATCCTTGTTCAAATTCTGGTTGGAAAAAAACAACTATGGGCCGGGCGTGGTGGCTCATGCCTGTAATCCCAGCACTTTGGGAGGCCGAAGCGGGTGGATCACCTGAGGTCGAGTTTGAGACCAGCCTGACCAACATGAAGAAACCCTAGCACTACTAAAAATACAAAATTAGCCGAGCGTGGTGGCGCGCACCTGTAATCCCAGCTACTCTGGAGGCTGAGGCAAGAGAATCACTTGAACCCAGGAGGTGGATGTTGTGGTGAGCCGAGATCGCCCACTGCACTCCTCCAGCCTAGGCAACAAGAGCAAAACTGTCTTAAAAAAAAAAAAAAAAAGCCGGGCGCGGTGGCTCAAGCCTGTAATCCCAGCACTTTGGGAGGCCGAGACGGGCGGATCACGAGGTCAGGAGATCGAGACCATCCTGGCTAATACAGTGAAACCCCGTCTCTACTAAAACTACAAAAAACTTAGCCGGGCGAGGTGGCAGGCGCCTGTAGTCCCAGCTACTCGGGAGGCTGAGGCAGGAGAATGGCGTAAACCCAGGAGGCGGAGCTTGCGGTGAGCTGAGATTCGGCCACTGCACTCCAGCCTGGGTGACAGAGCGAGACTCCGTCTCAAAAAAAAAAAAAAAAAAAAAAAAAAAAAAAAAAAAAAAAGAAAAAAACATCTATGGATGACCTTTGTGAGACAATGGAAACAATTTAAGCATAGAATATGGATAGATGATATTAGGGAATTAATGTTAATTGTTAGGTGTGATAATTATATTGTGGCTAGAGAAGAGAATACATACCCTCATTCTCTGGAGCTGTGTCCCGAGGCATTAAGGGGTAAAGTGGTTGGATGTACTTTGAAATGGTTCTGCAGAATATACACATGAAGCATTTATGGCAAAGTAACAATTACATCTAGTTGATAAGTATATAGGTATTTGTTGTATTATTTTTTCTACTTTCTTGGTTGTTTAAAAATGTTTGTAATAAAAAGTTAAAGAATCTGAAGAGAAGTTAAAACCTAAAATCATATTCTTGGTAGCCCTAAAGATTTTCTGTGTTGAGCATTGTTAAGAGATCCAGTGATGGATCCATGGTCATCCATGCTGGCCTAGCAGCTGTCCTAGGTGTGGCAGAGACACCTGGGCCCCACATGTGTGAGAGCTGCAGTAATTACCTCCCCCTGTTGCATGAAATGAGGCATGTGTCTGTGGCAACTACTCCAGAGGACACTAGTGGAGGAATTTAATGTCCTTAGTACTTAAAAGAGAATTGAGGAGAAAACCGAATTCACAAAAAGAGGAAAAAAATCAAAAAGAAAATAAAAATGTAAAGACTAGTGACCCAAAGCAGTAGCTCTGCTCCATTTTCAGGTAATTTTTCCTGTCCCATTTTTCTTTTAGGGGTTGGAGGTGGGTGGGGTATGGCCAAAAAAGTCATTAATAAACAAAATCAGGTCATTTGATGTTCACCCTTTTTCTCCAGACACACTCTTCCTTGAAAAGAATGGTCAGAGGCAGAAACAGCTCATTGAATGCTGTGGAATGTTCCTTAATCACCAATAAAATACATCTTTCCTCACTGGGGGCAGATGTCTAGTGACTTTCTAGAAAAATGTTTATTCTCTCCTCTTTCTTCCCCCATCACCACACTTACTGCACTAGGATTTTATAAAGGTCAGTAAGAAAACATGTAAGAACACATTTGAAAAGAGAAAGGTATTCCATTCATCCAGTGCCAAACGAGTATAAGTAAAAATATGTGGCTTGAAGTGATTGGAACTAGGAGTAATCAACTCTTCTCAGAGCTTCACGTTTTTACTTCTAGTGTCAGCGTCCCCCTGTGCCCTCCCTCCACCCCAGAATCAGTTCATTTTCTATCCCATGTTTTCTGGGAGAGTTGCAAGCCCATATCAAAAGAACAAAGCCCAGTGCCACACTGTTTCCTACATGGGGTTATTTGCCAACCCGTCTGGAACCATAACCCACTAAGGGGAGTGATAGCCTCTTCTTCCATAATTAAATTGTTTGTTTCTTTTGGTTTGTGTATAGTAAAACTTACCTTTGTTTTGTACCTATTTTTGATGATGACTTTATCCTGTGGCCTACTTTTCCTCTTAACCCAGTTTTGAAACATGTTGTGATACTAAGCTTTTTAAAGTTTGATGAGTCTTAGGTCATTTCCTCGAAGTGGAGAGGTGGATTCACATCTATGTGATTTATTAACAAAGGGCTCTCAAGAGGTGAAAAAGGGAGTGGGGGAAACAGGACAGAGAAGGGGGAAAAACCAAAATAGGGGGCTCCTTTATTTTTCCCTTTTTTTTTGGTTTTGTTTTGAGACAGGGTCTCTCTCTGTCACCCCGGCTGGAGTGCAGTGGCACGATCACAGCTCACTGCAGCCTCGACTTCCTGGTTCAGGTGATTCTCCACCTCAGCTTCCTGAGTAGCTGGGACTACAGGAACGCATCACCACGACCGGCTGTTTTGTATTTTTTTTTCCATAGAGATGGGGTTTTGCCATGTTGCCCAGGCTGGTCTCAGACTGTTACAGGACAGAAATATGTTACAGGAAGGGGTCCCAATCCAGAGCCCAAGAGAGGGTTCTTGCATCTCATGCAAGAAAGAATTCAGGGTGAGTGCTCAGTGCAAAGTGAAAGTAAGTTTATTAAGAAAGCAAAGGAATAAAGGAATGACTACTCCATAGACAAAGCAGCCCCGAGGGCTGCTTGTTGCCCATTTTTATGGTTATTTCTTGATGATATGCTAAACAAGGGGTGGATTATTCATGCCTCCCCTTTTTAGACCACATAGGGTAACTTCCTTACCTTGCCATGGCATTTGTAAACTGTCATGGCACTGGTGGGAGTGTAGCAGTGAGGAAGACCAGAGGTCACCCTCGTCTCTATTTTGGTTTTGGTGGGCTTTGGCTGGCTCCTTTACTGCAACCTGTTATATCAGCAAGGTCTTTGTGCCCTGTATTTTGTGCTGAACGCCTATCTCATCCTGTGACTTAGAATGCCTTAACCGTCTGGGAATGCAGCCCAGTAGGTTTCAGTCTCATTTTACCCAGCTCCTATTTAACATGGAGTTGCTCTGGTTCACATGCCTCTGAAAACTCCTGGACCCAAGTGATCCGCTTGCCTTGCCCTCCCAAAGTGTGCTGGTGGGATTACAGGTGTGAGCCATAGTGCCCGGCCTGCGGGGCACCTTTAAACCAAGTCCCAGCCTTTGCCTGATCTTGCAGTAGAGCTCTGGAGCAAAATTATATCTGACTTTGTTCAGACAAGTTAACTGGGCTTTTATACTCCTGCACCAGTGAGTCACTGGCTAAAGTCAATCCAGAGGGATATAAACTTCTAAGCACTTTCAATTCTGTGGGTGGGTGCAGGTGAAGCCAGGCCATGGCTTTGAGATGCAAAGTGGCCTGGTAGGAGTGGGGTGGTGCAGGCTGTTTACTGACAGTGCTCACTAAAGTAGAACGAGAACCTTTATTACTTCCCCTCAATCTATTCCGATTTTTCTTTTTTTGATAAAAATATTTATTTTTCCAGTGGAGCCTCCCTACCTCCAGATGAACCAGTTGGAAATGGAACTGTTGTGGTACTGAATCTACAAATGGATTGCACTATGTTCCATGCAAAGTTGACTTTCCTCCCTTCCCTTTGCCACATCCTTCAGAGTGCGACAGTAAATTTAGAAAGTATCAGTTGAGAAGTTGAATGCAAAGGCTGGGAATGATAGATCTCTCCCATTAAATAAATATTTAAAGAATGATATCAAAATTTTGAGAAAAGAACTGCAGTTAATCAATTAAAACCCAGGAATAATGTCTGCTTAATTAAGTTTGGAGATCCAGTGAGGATCTTAAAAAACTATACTTTGGATTGATTCAGATAATCTTTTATTTTCATTTTTGTTTTCTTTAAAAGTGGTATGTCAACATCACTTCATTTCTACATTTCAGAGTTCTGTACATTTCTTAAAAGGAAATAAGCAATGCTCAATGTACAAAGTAAAAACAGAAAACTAGAAAAATCTGAATAAAATGGAGCAAGTTCCCATAGGTCATACAGTACAAATTAGTCATTAGATGTCATCTGAAGTGCAATACCACTGCTGTGATGATGAGTTAAGGAATGAAATAAAAATACTCTATTTTAAACAAACAGTATATATATATTTATATGTATATTTTTTTACAGATAGTAGACCCAGTGATATCTGCAGTATTGTAAAAACTTATGTACAAATAACTTTTTTTAGACATTACATATACATCAGCACCGTAGTAAAAACAAAACCAAAACAAAACCACCGTATTCAAATCTATCTCTCTATTAGTTGGTCCTAGTACTGAGCATTTGGAGGAAGCTTTTAAAAGATAATGGAGCCCCCACCCCTGTCCCACTTCCATTAGCCACCTCCAGTTTCTCATCATTGCTTATTTATTTCCTGTACCTTTCAGGAAAAGGTAATTATGTTTTCTGTGTCTTCTCATTTGTTTGCTTTTTTTTTTTTGGTTTCATCTCTTTCCACTCAGTTTCCCCAGTGGCATGAGTCCCCATGTGGGGAGTTCAGGGTCACTCTGCTGCCACCTCTTCGGAGAGGGCGCCCAGCCCCCGCCTGGACTTCTCACCCACCAGGCACCTCTGGCCTTACATCCTGCCCCTTGCTGAGCAGATCTACAACGCGGGGTACACTGAGAGCAAGTCAAAGGCAATGTTGCTCGCCGCCTCCTCTCCAAACCTCTCTGCTCCCAGCTTTCCATGGCAACTCGCCTTCTCAGGACTGAGTGTGGCCAGTCCAACCCCACAGGCTGCGATTCCTCTGTGGTGAGCTGCCTGGGAGTGCACAGGAGGCAGCCAGTGTCTAGGACGCGGAGGGAGGAGGGGACAGGAGAAAAGTACACACCACTCTCACTTAGGACAACACTGAAGCCAAAGGGCCTCCAAAAGGGGGATTGGGAGGGGAGGCAAGGAGCCTTGTTGATTCCTTCTGACAGATTTCACTTAGGGCAGATGTGCATCAATGACAAAGAACAACTGTACAGGACTTTGGAAGAGGACTACTTTGCTCATATGAAAGAAACTACATCTCCTTTATATCCAAATTTGTAAGGTGGAGCAATTGCTTTTTTAGCTCCTCCACCTCTCAGGGATTTTATATTTATCTTATCTTTCCGATGAGTAGGGATGATGGGAAAGGTGGATTTTAGAGCATCACTCCCGGGATTTCGCCCAAAGGGAGCCTGAACCAGTGACCTCCAGGCCACTCCTTCCCGGGGATATCAGACATATCAGATGTGGCTCACAAAAACCAATGCCCAAACATCAGAGCAGCCCTCTCAGTTCCAGGCAGAGATATTCATTCAACTCTACACATGTTAGAGAAAGAAGACTCCAGTGTTGCCTTTGCATTTCAGGCATTGTCTTAAGTTCTTCCTGCATTTATGTGGACTCTGCCCAAGGCTCCCTAAAGACATAAGCTTCACTTCTTGGATAGTCTGTAAGGAGAAGCGAGGGGAGCTGGTGTGGAGGCAAGGAGGAATAAAGGCAGGGCTGGAGACAAAGGCTCCAGGCTGGCAGACACACAGCGTCCAGTAGGGGTTTCTCTGCCCTGCGCCCGCCAGAAGTAGATGTGACCCACCTGGATGTTTTGTATTGGGCGCCAGTGGGCTCCAGCCCTACCTGGAGGGACTGCCACCAGGGGCACCAGCAGAGGGCAGACGCCCCAGGACTGCCGGATGGACCGTGCTCCAAACTCAGCCTGCTCTCCTTGTGACAGCGGAGCCTCTGCAATTCCTGAGGGTCATCATGGGGCAGGAGACAGACAGGCCTGTAGGATCTATTGTTGTCTCCCTGTGACTATCTCGCTGTTCTTCGTGCCTGCCCTCCAAATTCAGTAGCATGTCTCGAAGCCTTACATCTCTTGGCACCCAGAGTTCAGTGCATTTCCAACCTGTGCACCTGGCCTGTGCAACCACCCAGCCTCTTCTGGGGGACTCTCTCTGGCCGAGGCTCTGTCTCTTTTGTGTCTCCAAAGCTGCTGTCTCCCGACCTGGGGCAGGAGGGTCTGAGGATACCTCTCTTGGGTAACAGTCCCTCTTGGCTGAAGTAGCTCCTGCTGGGCCAGGCGATCACAGGGCACGCTGAGGCTGAGCAGAGGGGCTCTGGCTGGCTTCGTCTTCCCACCTGCTCCTCTGGGTGTCTCCCTCTCTCGCAGCAGGGATCTGCGTGGCGTCTCATCTCGATTGCTGTGTGAAAATCAGGTGAAATGAGGCCCGGCGGGGCTGTGGATTGGCACCTGGATCTTCCACTGTCAGCCAGCTGCAGTTTTGCTCAGTTTACGTGGGTCAAAAAAACAAAAAACAAGGATGGGTCAACATCCTGTTTCTTTTTCACTTTTTAAGCTTTAACCACTCAAGTCATGGCTCTTGGGGCCTCTCTTGACTAGGGGTTACCAAACAATTCATCAAGCTCCTGCATCCACTCGTCCCCTGGCCCACCTTTGATGATGGAGTCCACAAGATCTGCACCATCCGGGAGGCCAGGGAAGGAAGCCCCAGCTCCGTCGCCACTGTAATTGTATGACACGTCCTGAGGGGCATTCCGCTCATAGGCTTGGCTCTGGCTGCTTGGAGCAAAGCCGCCACTGGGTATCTGCTGCTGTGCTGGGGGCTGGCTGAATGCTGGCATGCCCGGGACTCCCTGGCTCAGGCCAGACATGACCATTGGCCTCCCCTGGCTGGTGCCTTGCTGCCCCGGGAGCGATGGCATCATCTGCCGACTCATGGCAGCTGGGTTGAGGGTCCTCACTGTGCCCGTGTTAGCATCCACGACTGACTGGCTCAGTCCCTGTGGGAAGTGCTGCTTGGTCAGTCTCGGCTGCCCAGCTTGAAGAGGGTAGCTGGCGCCATTGTTGAATGGTCCCAAGTCTCCACTAGTCCTCCCAGGCATGCCCTGCAAGCTCCTCTGTTGCCAGCTTTGTGCTCCTTGCTGGACTGTTCCCATAAGGCTCTGCAGCCTTGGAGGGGCTTGGGGCCTAGGCAAGGCCTGGCCTACTGGCCCTTTCATCTGCGGATGTTGCTGGGTAATGGCTGAGTTCACCAGCATGCTCTGACCAAAGCCACTCACCATTCCAACCCCCTGCCCAGAGGCAGGTTGCCTCGGTCCCTGGGCTTGATTATGTGTGATGCTCATGCCACTTTGGTTTGGGTGCTGCAACATTTGGGTCATGCCTGTGCTCATACTGTACATTCCTGGTTGGCTGGTAGGCGTGGTGCTGTAAGGGGCCAGTCCCATCTCTGACTGCGCAGCTGCAGTGGCCATCGTCCCAGGGTTCTGGGAGGGTCCTATTCCCATCATGCCTGCGTTCTGTGCCATCAGCCGTGACGTTCGCATGCTCTGGAGGGCTGCTTGGCTTCTTACGGCTGCTATATCCTGGGGAGAACCTGCAGTGAAAAAGAGGACACGTACCACTCACTCTTTTCCATAAGCAATATACTGCAACAAGATGTTGGAATTTTCTTTGGGAATGACAAAATTCCTTTATATGAAAGGATCTAAAGAAAAACAAAAAACAAAAAAAGAAAAGATCTACTCTGATAATCTCTAATAAAAATGATTATTTTTCTGATTATAACATGCTGATTGTGAAAAATTTGGAAGTATTAAGAAACATAGAGACAAAAATTAAAGTTACCTGAAATCCCACTATTCAGAGATGATCATTCCTATTCTTTTATTTGTATATAAATAGACACCCACAAAAATTGGGATTGTCCTGTGCATGTGTTTTTGTAGCTGACTTGTCCACTAAACAGATCCTGATGTTATTCTTGTTTGTACTTCAGAAGCAAATTATTTTGTACTCTTATAGGTATGACATCATCCTCAACCAATAAGATACTATTTTCTTTGGTGGTGAGAGAGAATTCACCTCTGGGGCTAAATTAGAAAGAAATGGCTGATCACTTTGTATTTTCTATTCGTACAGTGGAACATGGTTCAGTAGAGAATACTATCAATAAAGACCATTAGACTAATTTCCCTTAAGACTTGAGTAGGATTTGAGAGGTTAAAGGCCATTGCTTCTGCTAAGCAGCTATTTTGACAGATAGGACATTTTTTGGATCCACTCTGTAGATTTCAACATGCTCCAGATTCTCTGAATCATAACATGTCATTGCAAACTGGCCAGCTTCCTGAGCTAGAAAAAGAAATCATCCTGCTACGTGCGACTTGGCCATAAACTTTATGCATTTCTTTTTTTTTTTTTAATTTTTTTAAAAATTATACTTTAAGTTCTAGGGTACATGTGCACAACGTGCAGGTTTGTTACATATGTATACTTGTGCCATGTTGGTGTGCTGCACCCAACTTTATGCATTTCTACAGCAAAGTCCATTCCTTCAAATCGGCAACGACTATTTCTCTCAGCAAATTGCTAACACAGTTTTAATAATGCTGTTTAAAAGGTGGCCAGAGTGTCCACACCAAGTCATTCAACCTTAATTAGGCATTTGAGTGAGTCATTCTTTACATGTTACCAGGAAATTTCCAAACAGCCAAGAGAATGGAAATGTCACCGGTAGAACACCAGTCAATGTTGCAAAGGGCTAGGAGGTGCACAAAAATGGATTTTTCTATGTTCCTGCTAATGACTGAGTCTATAAGAAGAAGAAAAATAGTTTTTTTCCTGGACATTTGAAGAAGATGCAGCATGGGAGCCAATCAATATTCTAAGCAAATTTAATCCCACCTGGAACTGTGATGAGAAACCAGATGAGAATAGTCTAACCTTGTTAAACCTGGCACCCTGGCAGATAACTGAAGCATGTTTTTGTCTTCCTGATGTGGCTATTGATTTCTGGGCTGAAAATATGTCTCCATATTTTCTTCCTTTCTTTAAGAAAGAAAATTACGGGAATTTTGATTATGTCTCAAGTTTTTGTGGCTTGAGATCAATATCATACTGCATTGAAAAATGAAATGGTTTCTATCAGGAAACCTGAAAGATCTGGGGGAAATCCCCAGAAATGTTTTCATATTTTGTTTTAAGCTTCATTATATCTAAGTGATTTTTTGAAAAATCAAAAGTTCCTAGTAAAACACTCAAAGGTAGTATATACTGCAACTTGTAATCTTGTCATGAAGTTTTGAGACCTTAACGACTAAATTTTTATTGACTCCATGGCCAATAAGATCAACTGTGGTGAAATGGGTTATTGAGTTATGTATAAAAAAAATTTAAGGGAAAAATATTGCTGAGTTGGAGATTGACTGGGTAGACCCAAATTATATAAACAGTCTGATGGGCTGCTAGAAATAGATGAAAGGACATCTATAATTTGGCCATTTTGGGGTATGTTTATAATGGATATGTTAAAGGACTGGATACTGTCTGGAATAATTTTGTGAATGAGAAATAGGTTCCTTTCTTTAGAGGGCAGAAATGTTACAATACCTTTTAATAGGCAGTGATACATTAATCCAAGCCAATCTTTATTTTTATTTAGTGTAAATGACTGCACTATCTTGATGTAATTCTTATTTTTAAAAGGCATTTTAAAATCAGCAATCACCACATTATTTTTCACTTAAGAGAAATAAAAAGACTTTTATTAATCTAGTTTTATGCCTTCCGTGATTTTAAATATACAAAGGAAAAAAATTCAGATGTGTCCAAGGAATTAGCTTGTCTTTACCTGATTACTACATGTGTTAAACCACAAATTATGTTTTCTTTTTCTTTTTTTGGTCTAAAACATATTATTGTGAGACACTGTAGTCTAATTTTCTTGTCTGCTGGTTAACATCACAATGTCCAAGAAAATCTTGTATATTCAAAGAGAGACGATAGTATCCAACTTTTTGCTTAAAAAGTCTATGTTCTATTTTCACTCACAATAAGCCTGTATTTGTGAAAAAAATAAGCATTTCCCCATAGTCACGTAACATTGCTCAGAGGTCCAGAACCTAATGAGGGAAAGACAATCATTAAGGCCTTTGAAATGTATAATGGTGAGAGTATGGGATAGGTTCTCATGCAAGTTGTACCTAACAAAACTTCTCTCCAAGAATGATATTTCTTATTTTTCAGTTTGCTATTTTCCCAGATGCATAACATCATGCCATCTAGGGTGTCTGTAAACACATGAAAATACTGAAGATAGTAAAATAAATTATATATCTCAAACCAATCAGCTCAAGGACCCTAAAATGTCACACTGGCTTTATTGACAATATTCTCTACTGAACCATGTTCCACGTCACGAATAGAAAATGCAAAGTGATCAGCCATTTCTTTCTAATTTAGCCCCAAAGGTGAATTCTCTCTCACCTCCAAAGAAAATAGTATCTTATTGGTTGAGGGTGACACATCGTCTCTATATGAGTGCAAAATAATTTGCTTCTGAAGTATAAACAAGAATAACATCAGGATCTGTTAAGTGGCAAAGTCAGCTACAAAAACACATGTACAGTACAATCCCAGTTTTTGCGGGTGTCTATTTATATAGAAATAAAATAATAGGATTGATCATCTCTGGCGGGTGGGATTTCAGGTGACTTTAATTTTTGTCTCTGTGGTTTTTTTTTTGTTTCTTTTTTCTGAGACAGAGTTTTGCTCCTGTTGCCCAGGCTGGAGTGCAGTGGCACAATCTTGGCTCACCGCACCCTCTGCCTCCTGAGTTCAAGCAATTCTCCTGCCCCAGTCTCTGGAGTAGCTGGGATTACAGGCATGCACCACTACGCCCGGCTAATTTTTTGTGTTTTTAGTAGAGACAGGGTTTCTCCATGTTGGTCAGGCTGGTCTCGAACTCCTGACCTCAGGTGACCCGCCTGCCTCGGCCTCCCAAAGTGCTGGGATTACAGGCATGAGCCACCGTGCCCGCCTGGAATAGAACTTTTTAACTGGACCCAAAACATCCCGAATAGCTCATATAAGTATGTGTCTATGTTCTGCAACACAGGGAAATTATTAAATTGTGGTGGCCCCCTTTCCCCACAAATAATACATGAGTTATGAACCTGGAAAACTCAAGAGACGTTATGCTGGGTTTATCAGCTTTTATGTTTTTAATTCGTTCATAATATAATGCAGCAGCTCTCAAGCGTGGTTCCCTAGCTAGCAAAATCAGTGACTCCTGGGAACTTGTAAAAAATGCAGATTTTCAGGCCCTGCTCCAGATATACTGAATCAGAAACACTGTGTGTGTTTTAACAAGCTTTGTTGGTGCTTTCAGCGCAGGCTAAAGGTTGAGAACTATAGATATAAAGGAGGGCTCTGTATGTGCAACAACAACTATATGTAATGATGACTAGTCCCCACTCTTCCCTACCCATGGCAAAATTAGAAACATAATTCTTCAAAAACCCCTGGCACTGATTTAGGGCACAGAACACCTGTGGATAACTCAATTCCTTTTGTCCTTGCCTGTGTCAAGGCCAAATGTGTCAAGGCCAAAGGATCTAACATGATATAAGCATCCCAGAGGTGAAAGGGAGTGGTAGCTTCTCAAGCCCCAGTATTTTTACAGGTGATCTTCAATGTGGTCTGTCAGTAAATATCAATGGCTTTCAGACTGTAAACTACAACTCACAGTTCATGATCCAGGATATATACATGTGGGTTTAAAACAGAAAGAAAAGCTTCTGATATGCTCTGATAATTTCTGTTGTATTTCATTTTAAAAATGTTGGTTGTGACCCACTAAGTTGTTTTCAATAACCTTGTGTTTTGCAATCTGAAGACTTAAAAATGCTACCTTAGATCAGAAATTTTTCACTCAGTCTATTGATAAAGTTCAGGGATACTTGTGAAATTATATAAAAGTTTATATATATTTACATATTATACATTTTTGTGCAAGAGGCTTCATAGCTTTTTGCAGACTCTTAAAGGAATAGGTAACTTTTGAGAAGCTAGGACCCATTGATATGGATCCCACAAAATGGGCAGAGGATGGGATTAGGATTTCTGCTGCTAGGTGAACCCTGTAGCCCCCTGAAAACTCCTGTGGATAAGATTAGGAAGGCTCCTCAGGCTATTTTCTTCACCCCATATAAGACCCCCAAGTGTCTTTTTTTTTTTTGGAGACAGAGTCTCGCTGTGTTGCCCAGGCTGGAGTGAAGTGGTGCGATCTCGGCTCACTGCAACCTCCACCTCCTGGGTTCAAGCGATTCTTGTGCCTCAGTCTCCTGAGTAACTGGGATTACAGGCATGCACCACCACTCCCGGCTAATTTTTTGCATTTTTAGTAGAGACAGGGTTTTGCTATGTTGGCCAGGTTGGTCTTGAACTCCTGGTCTCAAGTGATCCATCTGCCTCAGCCTCCCAAAGTGCTAGGATTATAGGCATGAGCCACCGCACACAGTCAAGGGATCTCTCTGTTGGAGATGGAAGGGTTTGATATTTGAGTGGGCCTTCCACATTTATAAAGGAGTGCAACACTAACATACAGTGCACCCGTTGCTACTGGGTCATCATTTAGGATTCCCACAAATGGCTACAGGGTCAGTTCAATCAGCCTCAAGGCCCTATTTGTCTTCTACATTCAGCAGAGACTAGTGGTTGTTGCAAGCCAGATTCTTCCATTTCAGCTATAGAGGTAAGGGCTTTGGTCAGGTGACCTGCTGGCATAGCAAAAAAGATGTGGCACAAGATTTTTGCCCCTGTAGTCACTAAGATGACGATCTAAACATAAACAAAGTTGATATGGAGCCAACAGGCACCAGTATATCTTTACTGGTGGTTAATCTATTGCAATACTATGTACCTTTGGTAAAGAACAGCTGTTCTAGTCCCAACTCCCACAGCTACCCTGACCCTTCCCTGTGCTTTCTAGAACCCCTCTGTGACTCAGTGACCAAAAGGTTAATGCCTGGCACAACAGGAGGTCTCTAGGAATCCATTCTGATTGGTTATTACTCTTAACCTACCAGTAGTTAAATAGTTTAAGTATTTCCTGGACACAAATACAGCATGTAAGGCAATGACTCTGGCTACACATTCACTTACGCTTCACCTCTAGAAGGTATAAAATGAGAGAGGTTGCACTGGCCTCACCTTGAAACTGATTGACCTGCTGCACCGGGTATGGATTCCGCTGTGGCTGGAGGTGCTGCCGGGGTAGATGTGATTGCTGCAATTGCTAGAACGACAGAACACAAGAGGGGTGGAGAGGTGAGATAGGGAGCAAGCACACAATTCAATATCCTAGCAGTTCTGAGGAAGGTAGGGTTTTCCCCAAAACTAAACTTTGTGTTGAAGAATCATATGCCTATAGGCAAGAGCACAAAGCCTAAGGATACAATCAGGTAGGTTTTCACAAAATGAACACACTCAGGGCCACCAGACCCTCCATCAAGTAACAGAACGCTGCCAGGAGCCCCTCGTGCCCCTTCCAGTCATCGCCCTCCCTTGACCCATGGGCATCACTGTCCTAACGTTTAACAACATACAGCAGTTATGTCTGCTTTTGTACTTTGCAGAAAATTATTCACATGATGCTGCTTTTTTATCTGGCTTCTTGCATCCACCACAGTATTTGTGAGATTCATCCATGTGGATGTGAATTCTTGTTGCTTGTTCATTCTCACTGTTGGATAGTATTCCATTATATGAATATAATGGAATACTATGATTTATTTACCCATTCTACTAGTGATGTCACCTTTGGTGTTTCTAGTTTTTGTGTTTCGAATGTGATTGCTATGAACATTCCTGTACATGCCTTTCGTGAACATCTGCACGTATTTCTGATATGTGGACTTGCTGGCTCATGAAGAATGCGTGCTGAGGGAAGGGGTTTTGACGTGGACTGCTCAACATCAGCCTGCATGCTTTCCTTAGCGCTGTGGGGACTGAGCTCAAAGGGAGAAGCAACTGCTTTTTAATGACCTAAGTGGATGCTTTGGGCATAGGAAGATGAGATCCTCAGGGGTTATACAAAAAAGGCTAATCTTATTCCCATGAAGCCACACTGCCTGTAAAATACATCTCTACAAGTAAACTATTCAGCATTTACCGCTTTGAGGAAACCACGTGGGATTCCACATATACCAGCAAGCCAGGAGGCCTGCATTTTAGTCTTTCTTCTTCCACTCACGGGGATGCTGCACTGCTAGTGTTGCTACCAATATACTGGGAAGGCTATTATCATTATCACATTGTATGTGCAAAGGGAAAGAAAATAAGAGTGATGTAGAAAGAGCAGAGAAAGAGGTTTTAGTTCTAGGTCTGCCGTCAAGTAGCTTGCATGACCTTCGGGATGTTGTTTAACCTGCTCCCTGCAGCTGCTGAATATTCATTAAGTACCTTTCATCTGCAAGGGCTATAAAGAATATACAACAAGGTCCCTGTTCTTTAGTGTTCATTATAAAAATAACACACACTGACCACCTCTTAACGCATGTGTTTATTTCAGTTTTTTCTCTTGTGTTTGTTCCTGGGCTGCTCTATAATTTTCTTTTCTTTTCTTTTTCTCTTCTCTACAAGGCCAGCCAGTATTCTGGCAACCAAAGAAAAAAAACAGCCTCTGACTTGTTGACCCCATCCCGTGGTCCCTACCATAATGTTCTACAGAAAACTGTTGAAATTAATTGATTGTGTAGACCAATAATGTGTAGACAAGAAACCACGCAAATCTTTTAGGCAGCAACAGAAGGGCATTACTGAGTGTAAGCTGAGCATTTAACAGCTTCTCCTCAGTCAAACTTCCCATATTATATAAGAATTTAATTGTCCTACTTGCGACTAGGAATGAGCCCCTGGCAGCCTGTGGGGGACTAAGGGTGTATCCTGGAGTCAGGAATCAGGAGTCCTCAGTTCCATCCTGGCTCTGTCTGTCTCTAGCTCTGTGATCTCATATAAATCACATAAGCTCAGTTTCCTCACATAACCTCAGTTCCTCATTTGTAAAATGATGGGACTTCATGATCTAGAATGTTTCTAAGTTTTGTCTAACCTTTGTGAATGGATGAGAGGTGATGTGCTTTGCACTTTTTGAGAATATGGCATTAAATGTGAATTCATGCCTACTTTCAACCTGCTCTGCTCTGATTGCCAAGTCTACTGAGAATCATTTTAAAGTTTCCCAAAATATGTAAGATCCCAAATCCTTCTGTTTTCCCTCACATGTCCTTTCAGGAAACCCAAAATCTGTTTCCAAAATCCAAAGTGTGAGGACACTTTCAATGCTGCAGCAACTAAGATTGGTGTTGATCTGGCAATATTCACTCTCAAAACGAAAAACTGAGAGCTGGCCGGGTGCTGTGGCTCACACCTGTAAGCCCAGCACTTTGGGAGGCCGAGGCAGGCAGATTACTTGAGCCCAGGAGTTCGAGACCAGCCTGGCCAACATGGTGAAACCCCATCTCTACTAAAAATACAAAAGTTAGCCAGGTGCGATGGTGTTTGCCTGTGGTCCCAGCTACTCTGGAGGCTGAGGTGGGAAGATTGCTTGAGCTCATGAGGCAGAGGTTGCAGTGAGCCGAGATCACGCCACTGCACTCCAGCCTGGGTGACAAAGCAAGACTCTGTCTCAAAAAAAAAGAAAAAAAAAAAAAAGTTGAGCACTTACTCCTTGTAGACCTGCACTTGGACAATCTGCACTAAATCTGCATCCTCCTCAGGTGCAGACAAGATGCTCCACTGACCTGGCTGGGCCATGTGCTACAGCTCTCACATGACATTCCCTGACACCAGGGCCATGTGACAGGCCCCCACATACATGTGTGCAGCACACACAGCTTCCAAAACATTTTACACACATGATCTTATGTGATCCTTAGAGCAGATACATGAGGAAGGCTGGGAAATTATTAAAACCTAATCTGGCAGATGAAGAGGGAAGTTCAGTGTTTTTTCCAAAATCACATCACATGCAAAACAATGGGCAAATCCTGGCGCTGAGGAAAGTGACCCTCCCCTCATCCCTCATCATCTTTTAGTACACACAGTTGCTACGGAATGATCCGCAGGTCACAGCCTCCCATTTCCCTTGTCTTTCCCAAGAAGCCCCAGCTCTCTCTGTGCTCTGGATTCTGAGGGGTCTCCCCTGACCTCTCACCTCCTTGTCTGGGGGCATCGTCTTGACGTGTCTCTTCTCACACTCTTCCCACGCCCTGTGCTCCCCAGGGTGGGGCTGGCCTCGCCGTGTGGGAACACCCCTGGGCCGCACAGCTGAGCTCTGCCTGCTTGCCCTGGGCCCTCTTTGTGTCTTTGGTCACAGCACACATATCAAAAGCCATCACTCAAAACATCAGGCACACCTGAGATTTCCTGGGATTGGCTGAGGAGAGGATTTACAGAGCCCAGCTGCCCTCGGCAGCTCCATTTATCACTGCCTGAGAGATTAGCATGGCTCCTTGTCGCACACCTTATGTAGGTGAGAGGGATAGAGGTTTGTTTGTACAATAGCTGCCAGGCGGCGGACTGACCTTGGTAAAAAGGGAGATAATTACACAGCTGTTCAGGAACAAAAGCAAAGAAAAAAAAAAAAGAACGTAAGTGAACTGTGCTCAGCAGTACAATTTTTCTCTTTGGGGGATGCTCTTTGAACTGCTGTTCTTGGTTAGTAGGGACCTCAATGGGCCTGTGTCCTACACAGGATACACGGTGGTGGATGCTTAGTACATCTGCAAAATTCTGGCAGGGCACGGTGGCTCACGCCTGTAATCCTAGCACTTTGGGAGGCTGAGATGGGAGGATCACTTGAGGCCAGGAGTTCGAGACCAGCCTGGTCAACATAGTGAGAACCCCCGTCTCTATTTCTTTAAGAAAAAATTTACAAAATTCTGACCCTATCAGGAACATTCTAGAAGGATAACTGTGAGGCAGACCTATGTTGAGCCTTCAGCTTTACATGACAACCTTACACCTCCTATAAGAAAGAGCCTGCTATGCAAGATTCTCTGTGCAGACCCACAGAAGCCACCTGGGGATCTCTTGCGGGCAGCCTCAGGCCTTTCCCTAGGATAATGCTAAGTCAGGTATGGGCATCTCTAAAAACAAAACAAATGGAAACCTACAGGATCAGTCTGCAGGGAAGGCTTTCTCTCAAAGCTGAGGAATTGTAGGGCGAGGGTGGACAAAGATGCCTAAGGTAAAGCTGTATTTGTGTTAGGCTTTCCTTTAACTCACAGATTTCCTGAGCTGTTTTAAAAGCTGTGGGGAGTTTTCTTAAGTTTGCACCCTGTCTGTGACCCAGAGTTCAGGTTTCCAGGTACTTCTGCAGGCCTTATTGTTCTGCTATTGTTCCCGATCCATTGTTCATGACCCATTCTATAGAATTCTCCTCAATCCTTCCTCCTGTCAATTTCCTCTAAGAAACAGAGTTCTCTGAATTATTATTTTTTCCTTCATGCTAGAAATAATACGGCTTATGGAGCATGTGAGACAGTCCCCGCCATGTGCTGATTACACAGACCCCTGTACCAGAAATCAGAAGAAAAGGGGCCAGGCTTGAATCAAAGAAATGTCTCTGACACACAGGCCTTCAAATTGATGGCTGGAGCCTGTCTTTTAAGAACAAATTAATTCATTATAGGAAAAACCCTAACTAATTGAAAGGTCTAAATTCTTCAGGTTCTCCTGTGATCCTGGGAAATGCTAGACCGTGAGCATCTTGACAGAGGATGTGAACTGCGACTTCCTCACAGGCAGCAGGCAGGTGCTGAATAAGTGCTTGCTGAATGAATGAATCACGCCAGGGCGCATGTTACCTGTTCCGCCAAAATCTGCTGCTGCTGCTGCTGCTGCTGCCTTTGCTCCCGCAGGAACTGTTGCTTCTGCTGCTCCATCAACTGGGCCCGCTGATCAATGAGCATCTGCTTCATGATGGCTGCTTGGGGCTGGCTGCCCAGGAAGCCAGGGCCTGCAGGACTGGCTCCTGAGACCATGCCACCTGAGCCTGGGGGCACGGAGGACTGCATGGGGCCTGTGGTTCGGGGAAGTCCAACTGGATGCTGCTCCTGGGAGGACAAGAGAGAGAGACATGAAGGGATTCTCCATGGAGACTCACTGCCATTTGAAGGGAAGCCCCTGGAAAAAGCGAATGGGGCGGAAGTCCCAGCTTATGGACTGGAGGCATTTTGAGTGGCACGCATTGCATTTCCATAAAAGTAGCCTCAAACCCGACCTTACCTGAGTAGAATGAGAGAGGCCACAAGGGACAGTAAGAGAGCATGGCTCTGGGAAATCCAAGCCCAAGTCCAGTCTGTTTCGGATGGGACCGACTATTGCATATGGACAGGATTTTCAACTAACATCCTGTGTTCCTCCAAGGAAAGGGAATGAGCCCTCAGGCTGAGCTCACCTAAAGTCTGGAACACCAGAGACATCCTGACCTCACCTGTTAATCCTTATTTCTTACTGTTTACTTGGCCAAAATGGACGTCTTCTTCGCAAGTAGGAGGGACATTTGCAGAAAACTGCAGGAATTTGTTAATCAACAGATCTGATATTTGATGGAATTCTAACGAGTTGCAACATTTGAGAGCTATATATATGTCAAAAAGAAAAATCCTGCTGGCCAGAGTTGTTGATGGTGAGAACTGGGAATGTTTTACACTAACCAAAGCTATGTAATCTCCTAATATCTTTAAAAATAGAATTGAGTCGGCCAGGTGCCGTGGCTCGTGCCTGTAATACCAGTACTTTGAGAGTCCCAGTACTTTGGGTGGATCATGAGATCAGTTCGAGACCAGCTTGGCCAAGATGGTGGAACCCTGTCTCTACTAAAAAAAAAAAAAAAAAAAACTAGCTGGGCGTGGTGGCGGCCACCTATAATCCCAGCTACTTGGGAAGCTAAGGCAGAGAATTGCTTGAACCCGGGAGGCAGAGGTTGCAGTGAGCCGAGATCGCACCACTGCATTCCAGCCTGGGCGACAGAATGAGACTCTGTCTCAAAAAAAAAAAAAATAGAATTGAGTCTTCTATGTCTGGGATAATTTAAACGTGGGGTGTTGGATTGGGTCTCTTGATTCTATAATTATATGTCAGCCAGTCGAATGATGGCAACTTTTAAGGACTGGTCCTTAGGGAAGAGGAGGTCAAGGCCAGGTGACTACATGGAGAATGTGCTCAGAGGCGAAGTTTATGCTCTAAGCTGGACAGTGTGGACTATTAGGGGAAAACAGTGAATGGGAAGAATAGGTGTGTGGCCCAAAGATTCAATTTCTAGACACTTCCTTTCCTATTTTTTCTACCAAGTCTGCCTAGCATTGGCAAGTACTGTCTGAACATTCTGCAGAAATTCCTTCTACCTCATTAAAGTTTCAAGTAATTAATGTGAACATGGAGGAGTTGACACAGATCAAATGGGCACACATATAAGTACATTCACAGTCATTTTGTGAAGCACTATTATGAGACCTAAATAGTAAGAAGCAAATGTGAATAACTCTATCATTTAAAAATTTGTAAATCCAAACTGGATTTTAATATTTTTCTTCTTTTTACTTTACTGCCTTTCCAACGCAGATACCATTAAACATGTTGGCAGTTTTTTCTCAAAGCAAATAGGTGAAGTTTGTCTCTGTCTCTCCTAGAGAGACAGTCCTGGATTTGACTCCCTATGGCTTGGGCTTGTGTTCCTCCCTTCCTCCCGTGGTGTGCTGTAGAACCATGCAGGCTGCCCTCTCTACTATGACTGACCTCAACTGCCTCTTCAGTTGCTCTTCTTCCCTCCAAACAAAACAAAAAAGCAAAACAAACAAAAACCAAACCAAACCAAACCAAAACGCTACTCCTCTTACCCTAGAAACACTTGCCCAAGAAGCTCTGGTTTGTTCATGCACTAGCCTAGGTCACACAATGAATGAATGGAAGACACAGAACTAGCAGAACTAGAACGCTATTTTTTTTTTTTTTAAACAGATAGCTTGTCTTTACTTTTTAAAAAAATTAAACTTAAATTTTAAAAAATTATTTCATTAGTTATCGGGGCACATACAGGTGGTATTTGGTTACATCAGTAAGCAGAACGGTAATTTTGATTCTCAATTCAGTACTCTTACTAGCTCAGGCCTCTCCCAGGCAGTGTCTTCATGGTGTTAAGTGTGCACCTAAGAACAGCCTGTAGACCTATATAGTGTGTCTCTCATAAGTGTACTGTGTTCTATTTTTTATGTGTAAATGCTGTAGCTGAAATTAATAAAACGTTGTGTCTTTGTGTATTTTCTCTATAAATACACAAAGATAGCTAGGAAATATTTTTGATGTTAACAAAAAGATCTTATACTAAAAAATACCAGGAACCTTTGTGCTCCCAAAAAGTTTACTTCAGGACTAACTCTTGCAGGGGCCTAGATATTTCAGGATCTTCCCTTTCCCCCCAAGTATTTGCTACCTGTTTTCCAAGCCCTTCCTTGCAGTGAAATAAAGCTGTTTCTTGGCACCTTTAGGGACAAATGGCTGATTGGCTTTACACTTTAACAAATGAATTCACACTGACATATAAACAGTCAATCAGCAAAAATGCAGATATGTAGTTTGTTTTTTCTGTCTCAGTATATTTGATACTTTCCAGTTTTGATTAGAAGGAGAGTTGGAAAGAAAATGAGGCCCAAGGGAAGATAAAGTTTTCTTCAGCTTGAGTTTTTGAAAGGGTTGCTCTGGGATGACCCTGTTTATCTTTGTGCACTTTGAGATATGCTTGTCCTGTGTGACCAGCCCGCACAGCTGGGGAAGTGGTAAGGAGTGAAGAAGTGTTGCTTTCCCAGCCTCCTCTCCACTGGGAAAAGAAAGAGAGAGGCAAATGGGGTGATGATGATACATCAAACCGCTTTTTGCCCCTGTCTTCCTGGGCCAAAAAGAAATACTTCAAAAGCACAGCGTGAAAAAAAACCCTCCCAAAGGGATAGTCATGTTATTACTTCCCAGGATTATGTATTTCCCCAAATAATTCCCTCCCAGAGGTTTTGCCTTCAGGCTTCTCACTGAAGACCTACAGGCAGAAAGGGCTGTATGTATTATATTATTATTTTTTAAGAGACAGGGTTTCACTCTGTTGCCTAGGCTAGGGTGCAGTGGTATGATCATAGCTCACTGCAACCTCCAACCCCTGGGCTCAAGCAATCTTCCTGCCTCAGCCTCCTGAGTAGGTGGGGGGACTACAGGTGTATGCCACCATGCCCTGCTAATTTTTAAATTCTTTGTATAGATGGGGGTTTTACTGTGTTGCCCAGGCTGGTCTTGAACTCCTGCCCTCAAACAATCCTCTTGCCTCGGCCTCCCAAAATGTTGGGATTACAAGCATGAGCCACTGCTCCCAGCCACTATGTACATTCTTAAAGGACTGCCTTCCCTATGAAACATCTTTAGTACTTTCCCAACAAGCTCTGCGGCATTCAACAGTGGATGAGAGACGCCTACAGCCCCAGACTCTGAGGTGTATTGCAAAGTGTGACGATGTACTCAGTGACTTGCCTTACACATTAAGCTGGCCGAGGCCACTAACTGTTTCATAATACATGGCTTCTTTTAACCTCCAGTCTAAGAGGGCTTAATGAGAAATAGTCTGTCAGATTTCAGGATTTCAAGCCACTGCTCTTGTTTCTAAGAAGGACACACACTGTGTTGTGCAATTAGAGAAAACCAGGCTGAGCTTTCGTCATGCGAAATGTAATGCCTTGAAGCCAAATGATGCTGTATTTTTAGTTGTAATTACTGGCTTGTTCTCCAATCCACTCCTTGCCCAACGACCTCCCTTGCTTCTCCCAAGAATCTTAATACAGTTTCTTCCCCTCAAAAATCCAACTGGCTATATAGATCTTCATTACTCGCCTAACCCTATTTACTCTTCAGTAAAATAAAGGGAGGAGAAAGAAATCAAAACCAACGAACCTATTTTACATATCTTCCCCTCCAGGGAAAAGATCTTAGCAATATTCTAAAGGCTAGAGTGAGGTAGGAGGTGTCAAAAGCACCCTTACCTCCCCCAAACAGGCAGTTTTTGACTTCAAAAAACAGTTGTGGTAAAAATATCTCCCAAGAACAGCCAGTTGTTTATAAATCTGTGCGTAGGGAAGCTTTATTTTTCTGAAGTGTTTTCAAGAACATGCATAGTGTTTGGGTGAGAGGGGCCAGCGTTGCTGGCGGCGAACCAAAGACGGCCGGCGGCGAGGAGGCTGGGGTGACAGGGACCCAGTGGATAACGGGCTTCAGAACGCCCAGGGCTTCAGCCTTTTCCAGGCGTCCCTCGCCGGGGGAACGCGGAGCAGCTGCCGTTCTTACTGCGCCCCAGCAGATGGTGGTGTCAGCCCGGCCTCGCGCCCGGCCGCCGCTGCGCCCGCGCCCCTCCCCTCGCAGATGGCTTAATCAGGGCTCCCGCCCGCCCCTCCGCAGCCCCCGCCCCGCGCGTCTGGGCGAGCGCTGCGAACGTGGAGCCAGGCAGTCAAGTGTTACTGCGTACAGCAGGTAGCCTGGCAACTGAGAGCATAATACCGAGCAGATGGTGTTCGCACGGCGTGATGGACATCACACACGACAGCCTGAGACAATCCAGGAATTCCCTGGTGACTCTAGGCCCTCTTTACACAAAATGAGTTCTCTCTCCATTGCCGTGTATCTCTGGGGTTATCTTCCCCCCTCTTCCGACTGACACTGAACTGGTTTCTTATTACCGACTTTTCTTCCAGCCGGAGGGGAGGGAGAATTCAGGTGGGGGAGGGCGCGGGAAGGGGACGTGGAAGGAAACGGAAGGGCTGGGAGTGTGGTAGGGGGGCAGTGGCGACCTCAACGGGGCGGAAGGGTGGCGGACACCAGACCCCAGGGCCGACAGCCCGGGAGGGACCGGGTTCCAGGACCCCAGCTGCACAAAGCCGGCGCGGGGAGGGGGCGGTAAGGAGCGAGCCTTGGGTCGGCCCGGCACTGCTGCCTCGGCTCAGAGTCCTTGCAATCACTTGGCCTACGAACAACTTAAATGAAATTTAGGGTTTTATTGAAAAAGTCCCCTGGGGCCTAATTTAGCCTCTCGACTCGAGCCTATATGCTTACAAGTCCTTAGGGGACTCCGGCTAAGAAGTCAGGAGTGGGGCCCGTGCACCCGCGGCAGGACCGAGACTGCCTCTCGGCGCAGGCGGCCCTAACAAAGAAGCCCACGAGGCGGTCCCGGGCGCTGGCAGGGGCGGCGCGGCGGCGCTCGGGAGACCCGCGAGGGGCCCTGGAGGTCCTGGGCCAGCGCGCGCCGCTCGGGAGCCCGCGAGGCTGCGGTGTGCTCCGGCGGGCGCATTTCTCAGGCCCCGTCACATCGTGTGTGTTAGTGGCTGGGGAGGACACGAGGACAGAGATGAGGATTGTTCGTGGCAGGAAAGAGTAAAAATAAATCAATGCATAAACAAAAAGGATGCCCCAGAAAACCTGTGCTTTTCTCACACACACACACACACACACTCACTCACTCTGAATTGGGTCAAGTAAAAAAAATTTTTTTTAAAGGAAGGAATCTTTAGCCCAAGTGGGATTTCAACTAAATTTTATATATCAAAAGATAGCTACATCCAACCTCTCACCAGAATCCAGAGGCTTTCTCCTGCAAAGATACTATTGAAAGTTTTATTAGTAAGTTTGAGAAGGCGAAAGTATATATCAGAGGTGAAAGCTAACGTGACAATTGCTTGGCCAAAGAGCGCAGCAGTTTTATGTTATTGAGCAGCACAGGATGAATCGAACACCCATGATGGCTAGACAGAGGCGCCTGGCTGTGATTCCCAGAGGTTCAGGCAAGCCATGTGACCTCTCTCAGTCCCCACCCTCTGAAATGAAAACCATACTCATAAGACTCCTGACAATGGAAATTTTGGAGGTGACATAGTTAATGAAGTGCCATAGAAAGGAAATAGCTACGAATACTCTAAAACCTCCCCATTCCAAGTATGGGCAATTTGGGAAAAATGAAGAACTAAATTAGGGGTTCTCATGTGGTTGCAGGATCAAATGCATTAGTCCCCACCTGGGAGCTTGTTAGAAATGCAAATTCCCAGGCTCCCCCCAGGCCTCCTGAGTTAGAACTTTTGGAGGTGTTTTAACAAGCTCGCCAGGTGATTACGATGTCCCATAGAGAATCACTGGGGCAAATAATCCTGTGCCCTGATTAGATTGCAATGCTGCATTTTCAAAAGCAAGTCAGGGTGCTGAGTTGCTTAGGTTTCTGTTGCGAAGTTTCCTGCTTTGGAACAAAATTCTCAAAATTTTCAGAGGGTTGCTCAGGCCAGTGATGTTTGCAATGCAAACCCAAGAATTCTGAAAGGAGCCCAGGGCCAAAAGGAGCCAATTCTTCCAGGAGGGACTGCTCCAGTTACAATTGTGCTGTGGAGGCTGAGGAACACCCATGACTGAGGAAGGGTGAGTCCCCCATAATGCCCTTGCTAAGGAAGCATCAGACATCCCTAGACCTACAAGTCCCTGGTGTAATAAGGTGAACTATGGAAAGCTATGATTTGAGGAAAGTTCCCTCTGATTGAAAGAATTCTTCAAATATGAAGAATGTAACACTTATGGGGCACCTACTCATTGCAAAACACTCTGCTAGGGGCTTTCACCTGTATGTTTAACTCATTTTGTTTTTTATTTTTTTTTAAAGCCCGAATTTCTGAGAGGTTAAGGAACTTGTCTGATGTCCCACAGCTGGTGGTGGCGTCTCTGGGATTCTGACTTTTCCACTGACCATAACATGCATCTGGTCTAAATTGAGCAGACCACCCAGGAGGATGTTGGAGTAAAAAGAAATGGGAAGGGGGTGGGGAGAGGAATGGGCATAGAATAAAAAGGTAGAAACCCTTGGGATCAAAGGATGCAACTGAAAGAGCACCAAAATATGCATCATTTTTTTTTATATGTTGCCTTGTACCCAAAATTGGGGTGCCTCTGTGGTATCAACTTTGACATTTAAAGAAAGGGCATAAGATTAGATCATTCAACCATAAGTGGAAGGAAGAAACAAAATGAAATAAAACCTTAGAATTCCCTTTGAAGTTGATCAGGTGTCAAGGCAGAGATTTGGTTTTCTTTTACAAACTTTCTTTTTCCAGAACAATTTTTATTGTGGGTTTGGAGAGGTGTTTACAATAAATTCATAGCAGAGCTCCAAAAGGGCCCACCCCATCTAAACTCCTCTGTCTCAGCAGATTATTGAAGAAGATTGGATTAAAAGGATTGTTTTGTGATGTGTGATGGTTGTGTCCCAAGATGATTGCGTTTAAGGCAGAGTTCATCAATTTAGGAGGCTTATCACTGAAACAGCAGTAACTTGAGGCCCAATGCAAAGGCTTCTAAATGGGTTCAGCAAAGCTCTTTGTTCAGCTTCTAGAAAGGAACAGTGTACACTGGGGGAACCCCACAGGCCTGGGTAGAAACTCAGCTCCACCATGGGCCCAGTGACTGGCAATATATAACACACAGCTTATGGTTGTTATTCTTACTGCCAAAACCTCTTGATCATGCAGGGCATCCTTCAGGATGAGGGAAGTGCTGTGTTTCTGGTTCTAGCTTTAGCTTCTAAAATAATGGGGAACAAGACTTGTCATGGCACGGTGGCTCATGCCTGTAATCCCTGCACTTTGAGAGGCCGAGGCAGTCGGATCACCTGAGGTCAAGAGATCAAGACCAGCCTGGCCAACATGGCAAAACCCCATCTCTACTAAAATACAAAAATTAGCTGGGCTTGGTGGCATGCACCTGTAGTCCCAGCTACTCAGGAGGTTGAGGCAGGAGAATTGCTTGAACCCAGGAGGTGGAGGTTGCAGTGAGCTGAGATTGCACCACTGCACTCCAGCCTGGGCACGATACAGCGACACTCTGTCTCAAACAAAAAAAAAAGGTCTTGGTCCCCATTATTTTAGGAGCTAACTGCTTAATTGATAGGGCAATTATTTAAAAATATACACTTTACTGATTCCTTCCTCTGCTTCCCAATTGCTGGGAATATTTGAAAAACAATGCAGAAAACTATAGATAGAAAAAAAAAGTACAAAGTAAAAAAAAATGCAGAAAAGTATACAGAAAAAAGCTAACACTCATTTTTAACACTCAAAGGTAACCACTGTTAATATTTGATATGTTTTTATATTTCCTCCTAGTTTTTTCCCATATGCAATAACATATTTTTATGCTTATGATCATGGTATATACACAATTAAACACACCCTACTGAGTCTTAATTAAGTAACATGGGAGAGGTAGAAAGTTCTAACTTTCCAAATGCTTCCAAGTGATAATTTCCTGGCAGGATGATATCCTTATGGCATCCTTCCTGGCAAGGCTTTTAGCTCCTTTGGGACCAAGACTATGAGTCTCCCCAGTATCCAGCACAGAGCTAGGGCCACAGCTGCAACAAAATACAGATTTACTGAACTCATCTGACTAATTGGCTGGGATGAATTCTAGCCTAAACCAGTATCAGGTATAACTGGAAAGGACAAAATGATGGCCCTATAATGGACTGCTTCTCCAAGCTCCTGAGCTGACCCTCTGCTGAATGTTAAAGAAAGGGTTAAAGTTGGCAGTCCAGTGCAAAATGTGAGGATGCCACCAGCCACAGGAAGGTCAGCCTTTCAAGGCCATTTTTTGGGGGGATAAAAGCAACAAAAATACCATTTGTCCTTATCAGTGCTTTGAACATAGTTACCATAGGTCCCGCCAATGGAAACACAACTTTGAGACTTATGCTTTTCTTCTGCCTTTGATGTAAATTATAAGAGTCCTTTTGATCCCTTCTTGTGATTAATTCCACCACCAATGCAATACTAAATTGGTTAAAAGTTCATTAGTGTACAACAATAGAAGCTTGATTAAATAAATTATGGTATATCCATACCATGAATACTAGGCATCCAATAAAAATCATGCCTCCTTAGACTATCTAATCACATAGAAAAAAGCTTACCATATATAGTTAAGAAAGGCAGGGGAGGAAAGCAGTTTCTGTTTTTTTTTTTTCTTTATGTCCTCAGGTGTTAAAACTAAAAAAAAAAAAAAACAAACAAAAAAAAAAAAAACAAAACAGTTTCTAAAACACTTGACACTGGATAGTCTTGTTAGACAAGAATTGTAAGAGATTTTTATTTTTATGCTTTTTCAAATTTTCTGTTATGAATATATATTACTTATAGTATTATTTTTAAAAGCTTGTTAAGAATAATGCTAAACTGATATGGAATGAAATGTAGAGTGAGTTCAAGAGGGGCCCAGGTTATGTCTGGGACCTGGACTATTTCTCCCTGAGCCCACCTTATGCTCTAGAAGGTGTAACAGACATGCTTAAGTGGCAGGACCCCTTTCCAAACCTGTACGTGGCTTCAACAACTGGGCTTCGATACAGGTTCAGCAACTAGGTCAGCTTTCTATTGCTTCCACAAAGAGCTCCTAAGTGCCAGCGGAAGGGTACTGACCATCTTCCAAGAATTCTTGGGTCTACCTGGACAAGCCTGCTCTCTGTGGCACCACCCAGCTCTCTGTGGCTTTTCTCTGTCTTAGGCTTGAAGCCACAGTGCATGGCCAGAACCAGCCAGACCTTTGGAGTTCAAGAACTTGAGAGGTGGGTGAAAACTGCCATTGCCTCCACAGACTGTCTTCCCCGTGGAGCTGTAAGAAAACCTGAGTCACCAGGGCTGGGAAACCTGCACCACTGAGACGAGCACAGCCTCTGCGCCGGCATGCAAGTGGCCGCTGTCAGGACACATGGACTGAAAGTGGTTTGTCAGCTGCTCCATTAGGTTTTTTTAACCCATATGTTTGCTACCTTTCTTTCCTTGATTTAAAAATAGGGAGGGGAGCAGTCTCAGCTGTCTTCAGCTGCTAGGGAGATTTTTTTCTTTTCTCCTCCTGAGCTACTGTTTTCCCCAACCCGAGCCTTTCTCGCCTATTGTACCCACCCTTTCTGATGAAGTCATCAAAGCAAAGATTGCATAACTGATGCATAGGCCTATCTTGTGTTATACTGGGAGACAGGCCAATGTTTCCATTAATAGACAAGAGCACCACCACGCTGCCAAATGGAGCTCTCTGCTGCAACCACTACAAGACAGGAAGAAGGGAAGGGAAGCTGAGTGCTCAGGGCATGCTGTGGAGGGAAGGCGAGGGCACTTCTGCCATCATCTCCAGAACCTCCACAGCCTTGGGGGGGCGGGGCGCTGAGAGACATCAGTGCTGACTGCCTGAGAAGAGCCCTTCCACAAGCAGCCTTTCTGGTGTCCCCATATGCTTCCTTCCTTCCAGAGGCTGTGAGAGGGAGGGCCCATGTCAGCCTGCTCTGCCGGTTTCCCGACTGCTGAAACTGGTCTGTGGGAAGCCGGTTTTGACCATGTGATGCTAAGGCTCTGAGAGGAGGGCTACCCTTTTCCCCACCCTTGGTCCCCATTCCTATGAGTAGAAGCCTGCCCAGCTGCGGTGGTGGGGTTTGAGAAGGCTAGGACTTACAGCAGGGAAAAACACGAGGAAGCAGAAAGAAAAACAGAAACACTTAGAAATCTGGGATTGGTATTTCTCCTTATATAAAGATTGTGGCTGACAACCAGCTTCTTAGAGGAAGCAAGTGTAGGAGAAGGGCTCATACCTGGTCTGTGAGGGCCTATGGGGGATCAGGGCACCTGACCCTGGGCTTTGCATCCACAAGAACCTTGAGTTTAGATTTTTAGACATATTCTTCGAACTAGACTTTACATATACAGTCACTGAGAAATCCTGAGAGGATTGAAAAATAGCATCTATTTTATAGCTTTAAATTGTGCCCTGA
Source organism: Macaca thibetana thibetana (assembly GCF_024542745.1). Taxonomy (NCBI): domain Eukaryota; kingdom Metazoa; phylum Chordata; class Mammalia; order Primates; family Cercopithecidae; genus Macaca; species Macaca thibetana. The sequence continues at coordinate 49,806,392 of NC_065582.1, read as the reverse complement.
GCTGAGTGTGGTGGCTCACACCTGTAATCCCAACACTTTCGGAGGCTGAGGTGGGGAGATTGCTTGAGTTCAGTTCAGGACCAGCCTGGGCAACAGCAAGACCTCATCTCTACTAAAAATAAAAAAGTTAGCTGGGCATGGTGGTGTGCACCTGTAGTCCCAGCTACTCAGGAGGCTGAGGTGGGAGGATTGCTTAAGCCTGGGAGGTTGAGGCTGCAGTGAGCTGTGATTGTGTCACTGTACTCCAGCCTGGGTGACAGAGTGAGACCCTGTCTCAAAAAAATTGTGCCCTGTTATTAGATCAGGCTGCTTTAAGTCCATTATCAATTAACATTTTTATACATCCTGCGATTATCCTGTGCACAGTATAATTGCCCTATGCTTTATTTTTAAAAATAAAAACATTGCATTTAAAAAAAGCTCTATTGTCATTTTTTCATTTTGTAAATATAACTGGGCACTCCAAAAAATAGAAATGGCTCAGGTATTTTCTTAACCTTGAGAAGATTTGGAGACACACAGACATAAAAATAGGTTTTAGAAAGAATATAGCACTTAAAGAGGTCTAACACAGCCCTTGACTCCACACCACACATACATATGGCAACTGGGATAAAGGAATCTGCAAACAATGAGAAATCATCCTCTCTACAGATCTTAAACTTTTCACTCTCTTTAATCAGAACTCTTCTTGGGAAGCATGATTCAGCAGTGCTTGGCTTATAGTAGGCGCTCATAAAGGTTTGCTCTCAGTATCGTCCCTATTAATAATGAGGAAATCAGAAACTTTAGGTGGGGCCTATATTTTCAGCTCAGATTTTTTTGGTTCTTAATGGTCACATCAGTTCCTCAGCCATGTGAGGGAAAACATCCCTGTTTACAGATGACCACTTTTACTTAGGATAAAAGTTAAGTTGGTAGCTAAATACGAAACGAGACTCTAGAATAAATATTCTTTATACGTCCTGTGTTTATCCTGTGCACAGTATAATTGCCCTTGGGAAGGTGATGGGAAACTTAGTGAGGAATAAATTCACCTTTTTGACTATAACAATAGAGGCCTTCTAAGATGGGGGTTATGCACCAAATATTTTTTGCCACTTATCCCTTCTAAAAGCCTAAACGCTTTTTGGGGTAATTTCTCCTCTAGCTAGTTGACTTCATACCCACCTTCGCTCTGCTTCCCAGATCCAGGCGGGCTGCTTTACAGCATGACCATGATTCATACATACACATCTCCACCTAAAGTTACACGCCTCCTTTAAGAGCTGCTGCAACCACTACCACTTCTCTCCAAGGTGACTGCTTGTAGGAGGATAACATCAGAACAGGAGGGGCAGGGTGATTAATGCTGGAGTAGGACAGGGAGATCTGACCTGCTGTTCAGGAGACTTGTCAACCTGAGAAAGCTTCCTGGACACTAGGGATCCTGTTTCTGGTCTTCCTTCCCTTTGGACCATTTCTCTAATAGACATAGTTTCTTGTTCTTTGGCCCAACTAATTACTTTCCCCTTTGTGTTTCTGTTTCCCTTTATCCTCTCCCCCATTTTAAGAATACACAATTTCTCAATCGGCAATTATTAAACCCTTCTCAAGTCAACCAAACCTTTTCTGGAAGCTGACACTAAATATACACGGCTGTAAACTTGCTGAGGAGTGGAGGAGGGGTGAGTAGGGATGACAAACCTAGAAACTGAACTTGAAATCTTTCTCGGATCCCAAGGATACCACACAGGGGAAAAGCCAGCCAGAGTGAGATTCTCTTCTTTATTTTCCTTAGCTTCTCAGGGGATAATTTATACTGAAGGTTACTTTCTATAGAAGGCCTTGAGAACACTACCTCTTAATCATATTTAGAAGCATATAAAAAAGGTTGACAAGGCCAATCTTGATTCCTTTTTCCTTTGATGTAGTCACAGAGAATTTTGAAGGAAAGATGGGGTCTCTAAGTCCCCATTAATAAATAAACGTAAGTCCTCAGGAGTGAACATTCATGTACAGGGTGCTGAGAGCTCACATGTGGAGCTCTCAGCATGGCCATACAGTCCTGCCACAGTCATTGTCACTGAGAGAGTTGTCACTGCTGTAGTAGGGTCCCAGTCACTCTTAGTACCTCTCAGAGGTTTCCTGGGGACACAGCCCAAATATATCCTGCAGTCAGATGCACAAACACCCTGGGTAGGAACCTAGAGAGGTCTGGAATACTCTGATTCACTTCTGCTAAGAGACTTAGATAAGGAAGGCTGACTAGGTCAGTCAAATTGATTGCCAAGGTGGCTGGCCTAATAGAGGTTCAGGGATCTGGTTTGAGAACATGGAGCCTCAGACCCTTCCCTTCAAGCTGTGCAGCACTGCATATCCTTAGTGGCATTTTCAGTTTCAGCTTCCAGATCTTAGAGTTGATTTTTCTTAAAGAACACTCACAGCTAAGACAAACAAACAAAACAAATAAGCAAACAACCGACTTGCTTAATATGATATGCCACCCCCCAGGAGTATGGGTTGTGGTTATAGCTTTGCTTGGGATTTTATGTGGAGTAAGTCACTTCATGGTTAAAATGCAAATATTGCTCAGAAAACAAGTATACCTCCTCCTGAAGTCTGAGCACTAGAACACGACGTGTGGCATGTATATTTTGCTATTAAAGTTTTCTTTCAATTTGAATACACATCCCACTTTTTGAAAAACTTTGATTGCTCAAGGAGTCTGCACAGGCCCAGTACCCTAGCTCAATGGCAGGGGCTATGGTGGGGCTCTTAGACTCTCGGTGCAGTGCAGCCGTGGCCTCTGTCCTGGAGGGAGACTGAAATCCGAGTGCAGAGACAAGGTATACTTCATGGAAGAGCTCAAGGATGGCACCAGCTGGTCAAGAGGCAAGCTGTGTGGCAAGTGTTCTGTTTCCATTTGATTTCCATACAGCCAGGCCGAGCAGACCCGGGATGGGCAGAGCGTTGGTATGGCATAGAAAGAGGCCCAAATGTGGATACAAGGCACATGAGTTCTAGGCAGTGTTTGACCTGAGGCAAGTCACTGAACATTTCTAAGCTTCAGTATTCTCCTTTATGAAATGAGGAAGCCAGCCCAGGTAATCTCCAAGGCTTCTACTTGCCCTAACATTTCTCTGGTTCTACTTGGAAAGAGCTTCATGGATAAGCGGGGACTTGACTGGGAGCCTTGATGGAAGTGTAGATTTGGATTTGAGTGAGAAGAGAAGGAAGGAAGGAGAGCGGCCACCTGCAAGGAGGGAGGTGGCCACCCAAAGTTGGGGTGTTTGCTAGGATGTGTGAGAAGAAAGCTTTGCAGGGTGGGACTGGCCATGGACAGGTCTGCATGCAGGCAGAGCCAGCCGACTCGACCATCAGCCATCAGGAGCCACAGCAGGTTCTTAAAGGGAATAAATGCTAAATGCATTACTTTAAGGAGATTAAGCTGGTGTCAGGTAAAGCAGAGATTAGAATGGGGCTGGATCAGAAGAAAAGTGGGCAGGAAGGGTTGGGAGACAGCCATGGGGGTAATCCCATCAGGAGGTGAGGGGAAGCCGGCTGAGATCTGGCACTTGACTGTGGGAACTGAAAAACGCCAAATGCACCTGCCAGGCATATTCCTGCAAGAATAAGAATTCTCATGTGCAAATATCTGGGGTCACTTTCCGGTCTGGGGTCCCACCTCCTCCTACTCATTTCTCTTCTTTATTATTGTGCTCTGCCCAGCCCACATGGCTACCAGAAACCTGGCAGAGATACAGTGATCCCTGCTTTAAAATCAGGTAAAAATAAAGCTAGTTTTTCTGGTCTTCCCTATTATAAAAAAACTAAATTTATTTAAATGTGAATTTAGTGTACAGGATTTTAAACATACCACCTGGTTTTTGACGGGGAGTAGAACAGCAGGTATATAACTGTGAATATTTTCAAAGCCCTAACAATACATCCTGGGGATGAAGGAAAGATGGCAGGCAGTAACAGGAAATGTGACCAAAACAACTTGGAGAAGAAGAAACCTTTTAGTTTTTGTGCTTCCTTGACTTGTTTCTCTAACTTTCTCTCCTGCTACTAAATGTTTCATTCAGTCAACTTTTTTCAAGAAGGCCTGACAAGTAATAAGGAAAGTTCTATGGTGGCCCAATTAAAGACTTTTCATGACAAGTAGACTTCATAACAAATGTGATAACTAAATATTTCCTAAGCATAAGCTCTCAGTTGGATTTTTTTTTTTTTTTTTTTTTTTTTTTTGAGACGGAGTCTGGCTCTGTCGCCCAGGCTGGAGTGCAGTGGCCGGATCTCAGCTCACTGCAAGCTCCGCCTCCTGGGTTCACGCCATTCTCCTGCCTCAGCCTCCCAAGTAGCTGGGACTACAGGCGCCCGCCACCTCGCCCAGCTAATTTTTTTTGTATTTTTAGTAGAGACGGGGTTTCACCGTGTTAGCCAGCATGGTCTCGATCTCCTGACCTCGTGATCCGCCCATCTCGGCCTCCCAAAGTGCTGGGATTACAGGCTTGAGCCACCGCGCCCGGCCTCAGTTGGATTTTTTTATTAAAAAGTCAGAAAATCACTCTTGGTCTTATTGCTAAATCTTGTTTGCAACAGAAATGGTATGTTATATTTTTATAAGATAATTAACATTGCATGTATTCTACCAACCTTTTAAATCTGAACTAGAGATGGTAATAAGAATAATTTCTAACAAAGTAATTCATCAGTACACAACCAGTTGGACCGTTGAAAATTTATGATTGAAGTTAAGAATACCTTGGTTTCAGGTAAAAATATGTTTTATATCACCAACTTGGAGACTGTCTTCTCTGAAAAAACGAAAAATCTTTCCTTTGAAAATTTTCCTACCCCTTATCGAGACAACAGAGGAGAAGCAGATACCCTGGTTCACAACACTCTGAAATTACCACTGGGCTCTGGAAAATGGATTGCTTCACCTATTTGTTCTGTCTTCTAATCCCAGGGAGGGGCTGCAAATCTTCCCATCTGTCTCTCTCGCTCTGTGGGCCCCTCGTTGCCATGGTCTTTCCCACAGTATCTAAAGGAACAAGATTCCGCAGACGTTTGACACTGGACCTCCGCAGGCAGCCAATTTGTTTTCCTTTCACCTCCCCCCTTCTCCTCCTCTCTCCCTTTCTAATATAGCATATTCTTTCTGTGCACCCACCAAAAGTAATGTGTCAAACTATGATTATGTTTTCTTTTATTAAACAAGTTGAAGAGAGACCGATTGCTTTCCTTCCTTTGATCAAGTCAAGGTAATAAAAAGCCTAGGGAGAGTCGGGGTGGGAGGGGGTTGCTGGCATCTGCTGTCCTGGTCTAGGCCAGCTTTTGTCGGGGGTTCATCTTAAGAAATTGTGGGCCACCGGCCGTGGCTTTCCTTCATGGCCCAAGGCTTGCAGCAATTGCTTCTCACTGTTCCTGTGTTTGGAACCAACTGAGTCTGTGCAGCTCTTAGTGGTTTCGTCTTGTGCTCTGGGAAAAGCAAAGGGGTTGAGGATGGAGGGAAGCCCTGTCCTCAGAACGTGCAGCGAAGTCAATCCTTAAATGATGGTTTCTGTAGGGTGGAAATACCAATCTATTTGAACCCTTAAAGCTTATACCAAATCCACACTCTCTGCATCACTGAGGGAGGAAATGTAACTTGAGAGTTTGTGGCGCTGGTGGGAGGAGGGAGAAGAGTGCAGAGCACGGGCAACTTTCCCTCACCTTTTAGATAGAAACCTTTCCTTCAAGCATCTGCATCTCTTTAGTTAGAAAATGAATTCTGTGGGGAAGAACTTTAAAAAAATCTTCCTTGCGGCCGGGCGCGGTGGCTCAAGCCTGTAATCCCAGCACTTTGGGAGGCCGAGACAGGTGGATCACGAGGTCAGGAGATCGAGACCATCCTGGCTAACCCGGTGAAACCCCGTCTCTACTAAAAAATAACAAAAAAATAGCCGGGCAAGATGGCGGGTGCCTGTAGTCCCAGCTACGGGAGGCTGAGGCAGGAGAATGGCGTGGACCCGGGAGGCGGAGCTTGCAGTGAGCTGAGATCCGGCCACTGCACTCCAGCCTGGGCGACAGAGCGAGACTCCGTCTCAAAAAAAAAAAAAAAAAATCTTCCTTGCAAGTCAGGCGCGGTGGCTCATGCCTGTAATCCCAGCACTTTGGGAGGCCGAGGCAGGTGGATCACCTGAGGTCGGGAGTTCGAGACCAGCATGGCCAACATGGCGAAACCCTGTCTCTACTAAAAATACAAAAATTAGCTGGGTGTGATGGTGTGTGCTTGTAATCCCAACTACTTGGGAGGCTAACGCAGGAGAATTGCCTGAACCTGGAAGGTGGAGGTTGCAGTGAGCCGAGATCGTGCCATTGCACTCCAGCCTGGGCGAGAGCACGAGACTCCCTCTCAAAAAAGAAAAAAAAATTCCTTGCACACATCATTTTATTACTGATACTTATTAAGAGTAACAAGAATGCCCATATAGGCCGGGCACAGTGGCTCATGCCTGTAATCCCAGGACTTTGGGAGGCTGAGGCAGCTGGATCACCTGAGGTCAGGAGTTTGAGACAAGCCTGATCAATACAGTGAAACTCGTCTCTACCAAAAATACAAAAATTAGCTGGGCACAAAAATTAGCTGGGCGTGGTAGTGGGTGCCTGTAATCCCAGCTACTTGGGAGGCTGAGGCAGGAGAATTGCTTGAACCCAGGAGGTGGAGGTTGCAGTGAGCCAAGATCATGCCACTGCACTCCAGCCTGGGTGGACAGAGCAAGACTGTCTGGAAAAAAAAAAAAAAAAAAGTAAAAGAATGCACATATAGAGGTGGTGGGACTTTGAAAGGGGGATGGGAAAACAAATTCACGGGAACACTGCCCATGGTACATTCAGCTTCCAGATACTCACAGGCTCTAAGAGGGCCTCCATCTCTTTACATTGTCCAGGAGCTAAACAGGAAGATGGAAATTGAGGTTTGGAGCACTTGGGCCATAAGAGAAGACACTCCCTAGGCTGGGGTTTCTAAGGCTGGTCACCAAGATGCCTATCTCTTTCCCTTCAGGGGCTTCAGAGAAACAGGCTTACACCCCAAAATAGAGGCGCTAAGGGACCTGAATACCAGGAGGAGGGTCTAGAAATGGAAAGAAGTGGAGCTCAGATTGAGAACCAACTGGAGAAAGGATCTCTGGTCCTGAACATCAAACCATACAACAACGGGAAGAGAAGAGGACAAAATGCATCAATGGAAATGAGTGAAACTGAAGGAGCAGGAGGCTGCTGGGGAAAGGTCAGGCTGAGAAGAGGCCAAGAACAGACCCTGGCTGGGAGGACACTTCCAGCTCAGTCCCCCTAATCAAGATGAGGTCCGGCTTGACCACAGCTGTGCTTTCTATAGTCTGTATCTTTCTGGGGTAAGGAGCAAAAGCACGATTGGGGTAAAATTTCTTTTTTTCTTTCAGTCTGAATGCAACTAGCTTTGGAAAGTTGAGCAATTTCAAGTAACTGCTCCTGAGGTTTTGAACGGTAGAAAGGCAGGGAAAAGTGAAAGAAGGTCTCAGCCTGACCAGGTATTTTGCCAGCTGCCATTTTCAAGGTCTGCAAATTCAACCTGGCTTTGCTTCGTTGGCCTCCAAAGACAGCCTCTCTTAGGGCTTCTCTTTGCATGCACACCATTTTGACCCTGCTTCTTTGGTGAACAGAGTGTGGGCATGATTGTGGCTGCACATGTCCTTGAAGTTCCAGAGGGCACCTCTTCCCTCCCATCTGGTCCCCCACAAACTGCCAAATAAAAACAATCTAAAAGCTCTAAACAGAGCTCAAATGGAAAAAAATATTTTCTTCCTCAGGAAAGACTGGAAATTTCTTCAAATTGAGAAAAGGCAAAGAATGGTTTATAAATGTACAGTTTCTATGTTCACAAAGATATACCCCAATTATGTAAAATTGTAGCCAAGTTCATATTTGACCTAATGCTTTTGCTTTCCAGGTTTCTTTGCATTAACACAGATTTCAAAAACATGAAACATACATTAAATGCAAAAAAAGTTTTCTCTAAGAGAACTGCTACACAAGCACCATGGGGCCAAGTTATAGGTTTGGTGGCATTAACATAGATATTTGCATATATCCCCTTCCTAATCTGCTTTCTTGCAGATCTAAGTGAAAATCTGATTGTTTTCTCAGGCAAAAACCCAGCCCTAGGAGCAGCTCATAAACCTCACCACAGACACAGTATTCATGGCAACAGGAACTATTTCCTTTGGCTTATGAGCTCTGGTAACTGTCAAGGGGGTGGGGGGTGCCGATCAGAGAAATCTGGAAAGACATGAGTCTGTCAGAACACGTGAAAGGACTTGACATGGAGGCCACATTTGTGTTGCACAATTTGCATGAGCACTTCTGGACAAATTCTATTTTCACATGCAATTCACAGACCCGCGGTGGCAGTGCTAATTGGTGAGGTTGCCACTCAAGTGTGGTACCAAACAGGAGCTCTCACTACATAGATGAATAATACAGAGTTTTGAGCAATGCAGTAATTATTTTACAGTTATTCTACATCACCATCATTCCATTATCTCTTTGTCCCCCTCTCAACTCTCATAGTGGAGATGAATAAGAACCCCCAACCCTATTCTGCCGAAAGTGGAATTCATGTTATTTGAAATCAACTTAAGAATAAGAAAAGAGATGGCAAGGAACAGCTATCATTTCATTAATATGGATGGATTATTCATGTCACTAGAGTGACAGTGAATTTGATTGTACCCTGAAGTGCCAATAGGATGCCAAACACAGCCGTGAAACACACAAGAAACTCTGAATGGCAGAGTGCTTTGGAATTCATCTGCAAGAATTCCAAACCCCCAAGATAAGGTAGCTTATTGCCCACATGATACTTCAATGCTAAGTGAAGGGGAAGGGAGGGTTCAGATCCCCTGGGTGCCTCCCATAGCTCCAAGTGACAGGGAAGAAGGGGTGATAATTCCCCAGTCCTTCCTAGGTGGCATTAGAAGCTTCAGAATCAACACAGCATCCCCTGCGGGTCACTCTCTAGCTTCAATAAAATCAACCCATCAGAGGGAGAGACAGGCCTCCTAGGCGGTGGGTCGTGAGTCCTCCTTCTGAGGATGGTTCAGCATTGGCTGCCTCTGCACTAAATGCAAACCAGGTGGACTCTAGAAATGGCCTTTCGTGCAGTTTTGGGCTTTCTTCTCTTTGTTCTTTGGAGATATTAAGCCTTAAGTCCTCTTTGAATTTGAGAGTTACTGATTGAGCTGTATCTGAACCATATTACGCCACGTGATGAAACTTGACACACTGGAATTCACTCCTCCGTTATTCACTCTGCCTGACCCCAGTGAAGAAGTCTACCCTCCTGCAGCTGATAAAAATAAAAATTTAAAGAGGTAGTTAGGCCCTCTTTAGGCTCAATTACTTTCTTTGTATATTTTACCTAAAAATGGCCTTCCTAAGGCACTCTATTTTGAATTTCAAAAGTCAGTGATAGATTTTCATCCTAGCATTTCTCATCTTCAGGTCTCATCAGTACCTCCTACCCTCTCCCCTTTTAAAAACTGGAATGGGAGGAGGTTTCAGAAGAAGGGTTTTTGTTTTGCTTTTACATTTCTGACTTAGGCCTCAGTTGAAAATGAGTATTCTTTTATGGGTAGTGGGAGTGGAGAGGTCTACTCCTATTTGGAACACCTGGCAAGTTGCCTTCTGTGATTCAATCACTCTTTTCCTCAACTTAGAGACCGTTAGACCTGAAGGTCAGTCGTCTGTCTTCAGGGTCTAACTCTGGATCTGGCCTGCAGAGTAGGCAAAGAAAGATGGGGTGGGTAGTTGCCCAGAGCTATTTGCCAAATAACAAAATGCCTCTGAAAAATCTCTCTCCCATGTCCCTGTCCAAATATAACATTTTCCCATTTGGGTTTAGATTTTCTAGGAGATTACTATGAAACTTAAAATATTACTTGGAGTAGTCTAACATATTCGGGTTGAGTATCCGTTATCCAAAATGCTTGGGATCAGAAGTATTATGAATTTCTTGGGATTTTGGAATATTTGCATATACTTCATGAGGTATCTTGGGGATGGGACCCAAGTCTAAACACAAAATTCATGTATGTTTCATATACACCTTATACACAGAGTGTGAAGGTAATTCCATACAATATTTTAAATAACTTGTGGATGAAACGAAGTTTTGACTGCATTTTGACTGTGACCCATCACATGAGGTCAGGTGTGAAATTTTCCACATGTGGTATCAAGTCAGTGCTCCAAAAATTTTGGATTTTGGAGCATTTTGGATTTCAGTTTTTCCAATTAGGGATGCTCAACCTGTATATATAACCCACAACAGCCCCTAACCCTAAATAGTGCTTAGGTTCTAAGGGGTGGTACACAGATGAGTGGGTTTGACGGACCCCAGGAAGCCAGTGGGTAGACCTTGTGCCTGGAGGGGAGAGGAAAGAGGATACTGGAATACACTCAGCCCAGGTCACAATTTTGCCCACAGCAAGCCATGGAGTTACAATGACATCGTTGACCTCTAATCCACAAAGTATCCATTCTTATTTCTTATAGTGTCTGCATGTAAGGTTATAATATAGCTCCTTTTGATAAAGAAAGGTACACATTTAAAGCAGAGACCTCCAAGGAGCCTCCATATAAAAAGAAGCCTGTATTGCATTTATTACTACTATGGTCTGAGCCCAGCAGCAGAAATCTGAAGCTTATCATTACTGCCTAACTCTGGAATAGCCTTATCTTTTCTCTTGACTGTGACTTTGGGATTCAAATTCTAACTTTCCTTGCAGGTAGATACTTCAGCAATTTCTACAAAATGTTACAGATGGCTATCTGTAGGTTCTCCCTAGTAATTCCTATTTCATTAGCTTTAAGACTCATAAATTTTAAGGCTCATGTTATGTACTACTAGAAAGAAAGAAAAAAGCACCCTACAGAACTATGGTATGCCATCAATTGTAAGATGCATCCTGACTTCACAGATGTAAAAATCAGGATCCTTAGGATCAATGAGATATGATATTTAGGCCTGTGGTTGCATGGGCGCAGGCCTGGGACTAGGCTCCTAAACAACCACCAGGTCTAGCATGGCGGACCTAACTCCTCTTCCAGTGTGTGGAACCCACCCTGGACCTAGCCTGGCTCTCTCTGTGCTCACAACCCCACCTATGAAGAGGGGGTGAGTGATAACCACTCCCTACCCTCTTCTTTGGGGTCAAAAAGAAGATGGCTGGGAAAGTGGCTGGCAGGTCACGGGAAGCTTTGGAAGCCAGGACTTCTCTCTTATGTCTTCATTCAGTGAAGGCTTGGCATCAATACATTCTGTATTTTTCTAAATGATAATAAAAAAAATCTTTACCACATAGCATTTATACATATTTCTCCTGAGAGAGCATGCGTACAGATAAGAAGTAACGTGGCCACTCGAAGATCGCAGCAGTAACACCTAAATGATTTTAGCTCGATTCTAGAAGAAAAAAAAGCTAGAGGCAGGCAATAATTTTAAGGGGAAAAAATGTCCCTCTACATTGATAACCATAGTTCTTCAGGCTGTTAATGCTATGTCATTAGCCACTTCCTTGTGGTGACACTGGGAAGAGCTAACAGGGGGAAAGAAAATAGGATGGCGAGGTTTTTGCAGGCTGGGGTGATTTTTTTGAACCTATTTGCTAGGTCAAGATAATAGGATACAATACAAACCTGAAGAATTTATTCTTCCTGTCTTCAAAAAGACTTACGACTGTCTTGAATCCTGTTTCAGGAGAGGGCTCAGCTAGTGAAAAACAGATTTGTAGAAAGAGTGGGCTCCACACCACTCAATTCCTATTTTCCTTCCTTCCCTTTTCATTGGGGTAAAATATACATAACATAAAATTTATCATTTTATCTCCTTTTAAGTGTACAATTCAGTGGCATTAAGTACTTCACAATGTTGTGTGATCCATACCATGATCTATTCCCAGAACTTTTTCATCTTAAACAGAAACTCTGTACCCATTAAGCAGCCTGCCTTCCTTTGCTTTTTTCTTTTCTTATTTATTTATTTTTTGCTAGGAGCATTTTAACTATTATGGGTATTGATACAAATTTGGAAAGGAACGTGATAAATACACATGATGGAGAAAATTCTGACAGAAAAAAGTTAAAGATGAGTTTCAGAGGCTGGTAGGAGAACTATTATAAGCAGGCCTTTATAACCTCAAGTCTAAAACTATCATGAAAATAAAATATAATTTTACAAATCAAGTGAAGGGAAAAATATCTGTACTAGAGCAACTGCAGATCTTTTATGCTCCTTCCCTACATACTTCCCTGAGGCTGAGGTGAGAATTAATAAGTTTACAAGGTTACTCAAGTCAAACAGATGTTAAACTATCAAAGCTTAGCCCCACTCATTTCTTCTGTCTGTCCATCTGTGGATCCATCTCTCCTTTCTCTCATGCATATGCCAGACACAGCACTGGACACCATGGCTACCAAGACACACGGGTATAGCTGGCCCTCAAGTAACTCCTACATCAGAAGGGAGACAAATGGAAATGAGCAAAAGACAGATAAGGGAATGATTAACTCTGTCTGGAGACTGGGGTGGAGGGAGGGGTGAGAGTTAACGAAAACCCTCTTTGCCCAAGGAAGAATTAAGAATTAATACTACCTACTATGCACATGTACATTAATATGTTGTAATGTTATAAAGTTATGAATGTGATAATTATAGACTAACATATTAGTTGAATAGTAACATATAAACTGGCATATGGCCTATGACTGAAACAGCAAAACTTAAATAAGTGCATAAGGCAAACAATATAAATATGCAAAACAAAGGTGTATTAGGGAGGTCAATTATGGGTGATTTTTTAAATGTAAAAAATCACTAATTTTAATCACATGTTTATGTTCTTATAGTTCTTTAAACATTGTTTTCTTCTTGATTATAAATTTATCCACTATGGAAAATGTGGACAACAGAAAAATATAAAATGGAAAAGCAAAATCACTGCTAATCATTACCACAAAATGATAATCACTCAACGTATTGCCTACCAAAACATTCATTCAAACAAGACAAAGATCATAGTTGCATATTACTCCATTGTATAAAGATGTTATCATTTATTTAACCAATTGCCTACTGTTGAACATTTAAATCATTTTCAATTTTCACTACTTTATGCTGAAATGAACATTCTTGTACATAAACTTTTATGTACATCTGATTGTTCCCTTCAAATAAATTCCTAAAAGTAGAAATTTTGTGTCAAAGAGCATGAATGTGTTTAAGGCTCCTGTTTTGGTACATATTATCAAATACCCTCTGGAAAGATGTGGTCTATTTACACTTCCATCAGGAATACACAAGGGTCTCTGGATTATACTTTAGGTTCAATTTTTTAAAAATGACCAGCCCAGTGCAATTGTGATTCTTCATGATTCTTTCCTAATAAACAAGACACTGTAAATAAAATTAATTTTTAAAATTATTTAAAGTTTATTTATAACATATAGTCATCTAAGCTTTCCCCTCAGTTTCTCTTCCTCTGCCCAAAGCCCCAGGAGCAGGCACGGTCGGCCTCTGTTCTCCTTAATCAGCAGGCTCACATCCTATGTCTGTTGCTTTGCCTCTTCGGGGTGGCGAATGCCTGAATGCCACAAACACCATTTCCCCGGGGTTGTCACCTGAGATTCTTCACCTGTCTGCTCACAGCACGGCCCCCGTGTATCAGAGTGAAAAGGCACGTCTTTATTCCTGTAGCTGGCTTGGCCAGCTGGCCGGCACCAATCCTTATGAATGACAGCCGGTTTGCTGTTCCATATTTCAATAGCCGTAAGCCGGAATAGCACCTGTAGACTCTGGGAGTGAAACACACTGGGAACGACATTGGAGAAAGCCTGCTCCTTATTTGGCTTGGACCTCCCACTACCTCAGCAATGTGGATTTAAGAAAACTGTGCCAGCCAGGTGCGGTGGCTCACGCCTGTAATCCCAGCACTTTGGAAGGCCGAGGCGGGCGGATCACGAGGTCAGGAGATCAAGACCATTCTGGCTAACATGGTGAAATCCCGTTTCTACTAAATATACAAAAAATTAGCCGGGTGAGGTGGTGGGCGCCTGTAGTCCCAGCTACTCGGGAGGCTGAGGCAGGAGAATGGCGTGAACCCGGGAGGCGGAGCTTGCAGTGAGCTGAGATCCGGCCACTGCACTCCAGCCTGGGCGACAGAGCGAGACTCCGTCTCAAAAAAAAAAAAAAAAAAAAAAAACCAAAGAGAAAAAGAAAACTGTGCCAGCAACGGTGGCAACCCAGTAAAGATCTACCGCTTTGTTACAATGGCAATTGATTTGATTCAGGATTTCCAATTAATTTTTGGTCCCTAGATATGGTTTACTACAATAGCAGAAAAAGAAAGAGTGAGCTTTTGCATGTCAGCATTAAGTAAACATTGACACATTTAACACAGGGGCCCTGGGCAGTCTGTTGAAGAAGCTACAACAGGCCAGCAACAGCCTGAAGAGAGTAGGAAGTTCTACCAAAATTTCTGGTTGTATGAATTTTAGGCAATGGATCAAGATATGGCAACAGTTTAAAAAAAAAAAAAAACCTAACTCTGTAATTTCTAATTCATTTAATGAACTGTGGGGTCCAAAGTTGGTTGAAAATAGTTTTTGCAAATTTGAAGTCAAATTTCTAGCTCTGCAGGACTTATGTCAAAACACCCGCTATGGTCTGGGAAAGAATAAATCTAAGTGTGAAAGTTAACTCAAAAGTTATCTGTTCATCTACATAATTCATTAGGAAAGCAGCACATAGTAGAAGAAAAAAAGCAACTTTCCGCAGAGTATTCATGAACATACTGCGGGAGTATAAGAACAGCAAAGCATGTAGGTTGTCCAGGGAAGAATGCTACTTTGAACCTTCTAATCCCAATGTATTGGTTGTTTAGTATGCTTTGAAGGCCATACTCCCTCCACCCAATAAAAATGTTGATGATTTTGAAAAATATGATGTGCACTGATAAAACGTTATTCACTTTTAAAGTCCATGGTATTGAATAAAATGGATCTTTAATTTTGAGAAGATTTTTATTATGCTCCATCAAGACACAGGAACTAAAACCAGTAAGTATACTGGTCTATGTAACAGAATCACACATGGCTGAAGACAGAAAGTTGGCCTTAAAAAGTTGTCTGTCAGCATTCTCATGGAATATCCCAAGAATTATACCTGAGAGTCAAGGACTCCAAGTCTAAACCTTAAAGGAACCCTGAGGCACTAGCTAACTTCTACCTCACAGGGAAGATGCTTTGGAGAAGTTAGTGTGCAAATTGAAGCTCATAATAAAACGTTTCTGGAAATGACTTGGTTGTGGCTGTGCTTTAGGCTCCTACCAGCACGGACAGCTCTTTGCTCACTGCACATTCCCCCCACACCCTCTGCAACTTCTTGCTCTGGACTGAGTTAATGTCTGACAGTTTGGCACCCGTGAAATGGTTGTTACTGTGAATGGCAGCACACGATACTTTTGAGAACCAAAGTAAGAATGATTATCTGGGAAAACACCCAGGTTTTGCAAAGCCAAAACTCCTGCCCTTCTCCCTAACATTTTTAGGGAGGTTCTCTAACATTGCAGGACCTGATATGAATGCATGACTAAGTCTCCCGCCAGTACAGCAGCTTGGAAGCGCATTATCACAGCCAACAGATAATTCACTGTGGAACCAGAATGAAATCAGTGACCTTGCCCACTGCGCTCTGGTTTCAAACTCATGCCTCTGTGTTCCTGGCCTCTGAATATGCTGTTGCCATCTTGCTAGCCTGATGTCCGAGCCAGGGTGATCATCCTAGACTCTTCGTCTTCTGCCCCTCTCTCTTCATATCCAAGCTATGACAGAATCAGGGGGTTTTAGCTCCTCCACAGCACCCTACTTGGCATTTCATTGGTCCAGGCTGTCACCTTTCCATTGGCGCTCTCTGCTACTCTCTTGGGCGGTTGTCCATTTTGCACTCTGGTTTCTCTCCAATATACCCTCTAGCCACCAGGTCCTGAGCCTGCCAGTACTCCCCCTCACACTCACACTCCAGCAGGGTAAGAATCCTATTCCTGGCCAGGTATGGTAGTTCACCCCTGTAATCCCAGCACTTTGGGATGCCAAGGCACACGGATCACCTGAGGTCAGGAATTTGAGACCAGCCTGACCAATGTGGTGAAACCCCGTCTCTACTAAAAATACAAAAATTAGCTGGGCGAGGTGGTGTGAGCCTGTAGTCCCAGCTACTGGGGAGGCTGAGACAGGAAGACAGGAGAACTGCTTGAACCTGGGAGTTGCAGTGAGCTGAGATTGCACCACTGCACTCCAGCATGGACAACATTAAAAAAAAAAAAGAATCCTGTTCCTTATCAGGGCACACTTCATGACCCACGTCTCCAGCCTCATCTGTTGAGGGCCACCATGCTAGCCCCCATGCTACCTCTGATCCTACCAGTCTACTTGTATTTGGCTGAATCTGTTTTGCTCTCCCCTGTCTCTGTTTTCTCTGCCTCCAGTCCCCCTACCTTCTTTACCTGGCTAACTCCTTCTACTCATCCTTGAACTCTGAGCTCTAGTAGATCACACC
This sequence comes from Macaca thibetana thibetana, assembly GCF_024542745.1. Lineage (NCBI taxonomy): Eukaryota > Metazoa > Chordata > Mammalia > Primates > Cercopithecidae > Macaca > Macaca thibetana. The sequence goes on along the minus strand of NC_065582.1, from coordinate 49,789,768 downwards.
CAGGAAGCCCTCCCTGCCATCAGCATGGCTGGTCACTTCCTCTCTGAATAGCCAAAGCACCTTCTGCCTTTCCTCCACGGGCCTTCTCATTGCCTGTGTCACAACCATGTGCCCATCAGTTTCTCTCCCCTTGGCTGGGGGTCCCTTGCCAGCCTTTGTCTTTGCATTCACTCGCCTCTTACAGTGCCTATCATGCAGTTAGGACCTAATGATTGAGTGATGAACAAATGATGGAAAATAGGTCTGTGATTAGCTGCTTCCTGCAACCTTGCTACATTCCTACCTGACCCTCCACAGGTCAACTCAGGACAACTTTTAAAATTTGTTTTGGGAGAGAGCCATCTGCATTTCCTGAGGCTCCTGTGTAAATCACAGTTCTGGGCATCCAGGGAAGGAAGGCGTGCCTTCCTACTCAGCAGATGTGGCCTGAGTATACATTGCTGTGTAAAGGAAGAAAACCAAGGAGTCACGGTAGAATCTGAATATATCTTTTAACGTTTTTTTGTTAATATTTTAAGATATGGCTACTACAGCTGATTGTTATTGATCTGTGTGTGCAGAAGTGGCCAGAAAGAGTGATGTATGCCCAGCTGTTCATTTGATACCAGACACACACTTTGATCTGGGTCTGAAACCTCCATTTGTATGACCTATTGTGGCCTTTTGGGGCCAAGCTCTTGACATGAGAGTTACAGCAGATTTCCTGCTTCCCCTCCAGCCATGTTCGGCTGCAGGAGTATGCTCGGTATATTATCGAACACTTCTGGTCCTCTCCTGATGCCCCCGTTTATTTTCCAGCAACAACTGTCTCAGAATTGGCTTTTCCACCTTATCCATGTCATCTGATGACTAGCTTGTCTCTTCTCCAAATTCCTCTAAACTAGTCACATCTTCCTCCAGGCTTTTCCTGGACCAAACTAAAGTTTCCTGAAGATCGCCAGTCACTGACAAATACACCAAGTGATATCCCTGTTTCCAAAATATCAATCACACACTCAAAGAACCACTGAGCTGGAAGGGACCTCTGGGCATCGTGGCACCTGAACCTCTCTTGATGAAAATCTACAAGACATTTTGTTAGATGTTTGTCCATCCATCCATCTGTGAAAAATCACAGTGATTGGCTGAGACTGGTTCTAAAATGAACATCATGTACTTGGGAGACAGATGTCCAACAAATCACAGTCACCCAGAAAGAACCTTCTCGCCCATGTGATTTCTCCTCCGATCCCTGATGTTCAAACTGACGTTTGAGGGGAAGAGAGAAATGTGTCCAGATAAAACTCTCCAGCTGGATGGTACAGGGCACAGCAGTTATGACAGAAAGAGAAGAGCCACAGCAGAGGAGCAGTCCGGTGACTCCCCCAGGGAAACAACATCCAGAGGGATGGGGGACTCCAGTATACTGCCTTGAATATCAACATACTGAAGTATGCAGCAGAAACAGAATGAACCTGCTGGAACAGGCTGGAGCCTGTGGGGCTCACGTGGCAGGGAACTCCTGCTTCCTACCCCTCCACATCCATCCTGCCCTTGCCCCAGAGCCCGGCCTGACTCCTCACCTTGAACCAGCATCTCTCCCTTACAATTTTTCTAGCTGCTGTTAGGCTGTAGTCCCTGCTCTAGGTGTGGAAGACCAACTCTGGGTTTTGGCCATAAATTGTTTTAGCACCTAGGCAAATTGCTCTCAAGGTTATTAAAAGAACTGCAGATGTTAGAGGCTATCTCTAGGATTGTTAGGCAACCTTGTTTTGTGCTTTCTTTACCTATTTTGATTTTTCTATAAGAAGTATGCGTTGTTTTAAAATTTTTGGGAAAAGGAAAATGATTTAAGATAAAAATTTTTTTTGCATCTGTGGTTATGGAAACACTGTTAATATTGAGAATGAATAAATAATGGAATACTGGAATGAACCATGAAGAGAAGCAAGGCAATAGCCCACTTTCACACAGGGGGTAAAGGTGAACATGATATTGATTTCTTGCAAAGTTTTAGGACAAAAGATTAAACAGGATTTCTGAAAATACATAAAACAAAGAGGCCACCTTTCCCACTATTCCTTACTGCTGTTAACTGATTATAGTAGGGGAATGCCACATATATGATACTTCTCAAACCAACTCGGTATTTGGCAAACTGTCTCATGACGACTTTGGACAAGATGGAAAACAGTGCATAGAAGTCAAAAGTAGGTTCCATGGAAGCTGGCTGAAAGTCTGGTCCTACTGGTACCCAGATTGGTGTCAATCTAGAAAGAGTTCTCTAATGGGGAGTGATAAGGCACTGTCACTGACATAGATGAAGACAGCAGATACAATGATACAAACCTGAAAAGATGAGCTAAATTCTCCCTGTGGAGTTTCCAAGATGCTGAGAGTTGAGCAGAAACTCAGGTCAAACTTAACACAGGTAAATCTAGAATTCAGGTGAGCAAGAAACCACCTACAAAAGTTCAGGATGGGAGGCAGGGAAGCGGGATAGATAGAACGTGGGGTTTGGAATCGGTCTGCTGGGCTGTAATCCCAGCACTTTAGGAAAATTACTTAACCTCACTCAGCCTCAGTGTAGTAAGGGACTGATGGCACCATGTTTAGCACAGCACCTGGCTCCTGGGCACAGGACTGGAAGCTCAATAACTGGAAGCTGCTATTATAATTATTAAATGTGGCCAGACAAGAGTTCGTTGTATGCGGAACACCAAGGAGCTTCATTGCCCAAAGGAACAGTAAGAACTGACAAAGTGATGAGGCTGTAAAACATGTGAATTTGAACTTAAGCTACAGATTCAGGAAAGAAATTGTACTACTATATTCTATACCCATCAGAAGCCATCTGGAATATTGTTCAGCTCAGGACACCACATTTTGAAAGAGATACCAAGAGGCTAGAGTGTATCCAGAGTGGTGTGACATGAGAGTGAGAAATAGCTGGACAACTAGAATCATTTAGGAAAGAAAAATGACTACAGGATGGTCGTGACAACTCTTGAAATACTTGAGGAATTGTTATATAGAAAAGAGAGTCAAATTGTTCTGTTGTTCTAGAGGACAGCTTTCTTTTCTTTTCTTTTCTTTTTTTTTGAGATGGAGTTTTGCTCTTGTTGCCCAGGTTGGAGTGCAATGACGCAATCTTGGCTCACTGCAACCTCTGCCTCCCGAGTTCAAGTGATTCTCCTGCTTCAGCCTCCTGAGTAGCTGGGATTACAGGCACGCACCATCACACCTGGCAAATTTTTGAATTTTTTAGTAGAGATGGGGTTTCACCATGTTGGCCAGGATGGTCTTGAACTCCTGACCTCAGGTGATCCACCTGCCTCAGCCTCCCAAAGTGCTGAGATTACAGGCATGAGCCACTACATCCGGCCCTAGAGGACAGCTTTCTAAAAGTCTTCAGCCAAGTTTGTTTAACAGAAGGTAAAACTTTTCTACAGAATGGACCATGGAAGAGGTTGATTCATTTCCCACCACTGCAAGTGATCAAAGAGAGTCTGGGGCGGGGCTGTTAGGGGAATTGGAGAGGTTTTCACAGTTGCTCCCCTTTTTCCTCCTCCCTGCTCCAACAGCTACAGCCTCTACTGCTGGACCTCACTAGGCTCCCTTTCATGCCATTCATGACGATTAGATAGGACAGAGAGTCCCCCAATTCCTAACCTTCTCCACTAGAGCACAGAAGGCACAGTCTCATGCACAGATGCATATTCAACCAGCAATATTCACTGATGGCACTCTGCAGGTGATGGCACTCTGCAGGTCAGGAAGTGTGCTACTTGACAGGGGCTAAAAAGATGAATGAACTATATCCCCAGGGAGCACCTAGGCTAGTGAGAAACAGGCCCCTCAACACATGCCTGTGAAACGGTGAGGCAAGTGCAGTGATAGAGATTAGCACGGGGGACTCAGGAATCACAAAAGAAGTTTAACTAACCCAGCCTGGCTGGGTCAAGGGGAGCCAGGGAGAGTTTTCTCTGGGAGTAGATCCTGGAAGCTGTGTGGGAATTGGTTAAGTAATGCGTTAGAGGAAGAGGGACAACATTAGCAAAGTAAGGAAGGTAAAAAACAGCCCTGTGGACAAGCAGTTCTATGTTGCTGGATTGTGAAGCACAGGGCATGAGACAGGAGGAAGTCAGGCTAGAGAGGCTGGACAGACCGAGAGCCCAGAGAGTCCAGTGTGAGTTTCTAGGGGCTTCTATGCCATGTGCACAAACTTGTAAGGATGAAGGACTCTTGTTCGAGCTGCAGAATCCTAACTAGTCCCTGGCCTCTAGAAATTATTTGTGCATTGTATGTTTCATTACCATGCATGTCCTCTGTTCCATGAGTGCAAGGCCTTGTCCATCTAATTCATCACTATATCCCCCGTGTCTAGCCCAGTGCCTGGGATACAATGGGTACCTAAGAAGGAAGAATGGGAACAGAAAGGATGCAACCTCACAGGGTTTTGTGAGGCTTCCTAAGTTGCTATATGTAACACGCTTAGAGCACTTGGCCCTAGCATGCATGAATAAGGGACAGTGATTGTGATTATCATTCATTTGTATTTCTTTTTCTCCTGTCTTGTTGATTTTTCAAGCCCACTGCTTATAATACCTTAGATTTTGTGGCTGGCCCTGATTAATACACTTTGATGAGTAATAGTGTTTGCCAAACAGTAACAGTCCCCAAAGAAGCCCCCAACCTACAAAGAGTTACAGAAATATTCAGCATCATAAACCAAAAAAAGGACATTCAAAGGAGAGAATCGAAGAACTGATTTCCTCAATGGTAATCCAAAACTTATCTTTGCAGGCAGGCCTCCTCGAGAAAGCATGCAGGTGTCACAGGAGGCTCCACTGCTACACTCATGGCCAAAACTTATAACCCCAGTGAATCCTGGATAAGAGGCAGGTAGAAAATGGGTGAGAATAAACTGTTCTCTGTAAACCTCGTTGACCCTAACAACCATCTGAGGGGGGTTTAATCTGGTGGGGTGTGGCCAGGCACAGCCCATGGTCTCTCTAAGGAGGGCTGCAGTGGAGGTGTGTGTGCAGATTTGGTTGTCTATATGCCAAAGTTAGGCTTCCTGACATTGCTTCCTCTGGCTTCTCCTGGCATAGTGTCTTCCTGGTCTATGAAGGCCTGCAATTGGCTGATCTTGGTTAGAGGGAAACTGACCAGTGATATTTGGTGGATACTGCTTGTCCTAAAGATTCAGGAGGAATGGAACTTTCTCTGGGAAACGTAGGGACTTATCCAGGGATGACAACCTAATTTTTTAGGGTCTGATTAAAAGGTCATGCATCCCTTGCAGACAAGAACTTAACTCTAGAGAGGAGATTCCTCCTGCCACAGGATTAAACCTGGAAAGATTTTAACATTCTTTTCCTTTGTCAAGTCCCCAAAGGATACATTCCTGATAGGGAATCCTAGAGTTTATTCTCCCTTGAATGGCTAAGGCCCTAGGCAAAGCTGAAGAGGAGTCTGGATTCTGTGAGAATGAACAGGACAGCTGCTCAGAGTCGGCTGCTGAGGGGGCCATCTGTTAAACCGACGAGAAGTACGGAGCTGAAGAGGCACACGGTATTCAAACATGTGAGTTCCCTCCACCAGGGCTTCTGGTCAGTTCTTGAATCAGGAGAGAAAATGATGCTTAGGTGTTAAAAGCTCAGGGGAAGCTGAAATGACTTCAATTGCCAAAATAAACAGAATTGCTTAATTAATCTAACTAAAAAAAAAAAAACCTGTTCAGCATTGGATTAAAGAAATCATGTTGATGCTGCCCCTGTTTATTTGGCTGAGTCCTGGACTGAGAGGGTATATTTAGCCTCAGTGTGCTTGCAGGATTGCATCTTGCAGCTCAACAGGAAATATCTGGAGTCACAGCTAAAGATATCTCTGCATGTTCAGAAATTTACGAGCAGCTGTAAAAGTGGAGCTATGGTGGGCAGAGTGCTGGAACAGTCTCCCTTTCAAATGAGAGGCCGCTGAATTAAACACTTGAATATACCAAGTTCATGGCAGGCAGAGGGCACCTGACGCGCTAAAAATAGCCAAAGTGGAAGTGCTTCTGTTGCTAAAATAATACTGAACTGACATGCCTTTTCTAAACCCACAAGAAATGGGTGAAGGGGTAGAGGGTAGGCTCTGAGATTCCAAAAACTGTGTCAGAAGCCATGCCAAGTGAAGAAAGTCATTTCCTCACTTTGCCACTTTTCAAAAATAAATAGCTTTCTTAAGCCGAGCAAACTGAAGTAGCAGTAATCAATATTTATTTTTCAATAACACAAGACAGAAATGGTAGCACCGAAAAGACACTGCATACGTGAATCTGTAGTCCTGCTGACAAGCAGTCCTGCTGACGAGCAAACCTTTTCCATCGTGGGCAGGACTCATTTATTTTTAAACATCCTTTTGCTAGACTCCCTTATCAGCAGCTCCACGCCCTGCTCACCAATGCCCGGCTAGAAAGCTCCCTACTTATTCCTGTGCACATGCCTGGCAGGGCTGCTTGCTAAACAGCATGGACAAGGGGACATCTGTACCCCTACATGTTGCCGGGCAGAGGAGGCTATGACCCTTTCCCCAATGGCCAGTAGGTCCGAGAGCCACTGAACTTTCATTCTGTGACTGAGGACATTGTCTCATCCTTCCAAGTCTCACTTGCCCCTTTGCCTGATGTGGCGCTGATAGAGACCACCCTGGTGGCCTCCTGAAGTTGCTGTGCAGATCTAGTGAGCTGATGCATGCGAGAGCACTCTGTTGACTCCGAAAAGCCTGAAACCTGATGGAGGATGTGGTTGCTGTTGTTACTGGGCATTCTACTGGAAACGCGGGGAAAGAATAGCAAATCTCCCAGTGATAAGGGAGTGCTGTGCACAGACACTGAGTGTGTTCTCTTTTGTGGGGTGGTGCCATCTTCCACAGGTAAAAGCACTGTCCGCAACCCACTGAGAGCAGCAGCTGCCACAGCAAGTCCGCTTGCTTTCAAGCTCGGCGTGGCTCACTGCCGGCATCGCGGCCACACTCCTGCTTCAGCGACTGCACCTACTCCGGGCAGCTCCCAATGCAGGGCTGGGCCTGGGTTCATGGGGAAGCAGGGGCTGAGGCTGAGGTGGGCCCAGCCTTGATGTGAATAGTTATGAAGTTATCACCAGTGCCTACCCTGGGACTCGTCCCCCAGGCTGGTCGGTACTCCTAGCTGGGAGGACAGAGATGCCTACCTTATCTTAGGCAGCCCTACTAACAGCTGCTGTTTGGGCTGCCATTCACTGAAGGGATTATTATTTATTTTCTTTGGTTCTCATCTCCCTCTCATCTGCCTTACATGTTATATCTGGTAAAAAATGATAAGTTCCCCATGATGATCACTGCGGGGCACAGGGACAAAACTATGTATGCACATTGTCTAAAACTGGAAGGGAATATTAAAATGAAATTACTTGTTGTTTTAGGATGGTAGGATTATGAATGCTTCCCTTGCTTCTTTTCTGCACTGTCTAATGTTGTTAAGTAATCTTTAACATAATTTAAAAAAGGAACTGCAATTAGGGTTTTAGCATTTTATAAAATGACATTGGTTACCCTGATTTTGGCTTTACTGGGCCTGAAAGTGCAAAGTTAAAGAACTATTACCTAGGCTAAAGGATTTCAATGTAATAATCATATTTTCAGCCTCTGAAATATTTTAAGGGTGGCCTCCTTCATTTCAAGGTTATTTTGGAGAATGTAGTAAATGGCAAAGGACATGCAATGTTTAAAAGTTGGAAATCAAATCATAGCTTTTTTATTTGGAAAATGCTTAGAAGTCTACAATCTTTTCCATCAATGAAGAATGAAGTATTGGCCAGGTGTGGTGGCTCATGCTGGTAATCTCAGCACTTTGGGAGGCTGAGGCAGGAGGATTGCTCCAGGAGTTCGAGACCATCCTGGGCAACATAGCAAGATTTCGTCTCCATTAAAAATAATTTTAAAAAAATGAGCCAGGTGTGGTGGTGCGTGCCTGTAGTCCCAGCTACTCAGGTGGCTGAGGTGGGAGGATTGCTTGAGCCCAGGAGATCAGGGCTTCAGTGAGCTATGATCATACCACTGCATTCCAGCCTGGGCAATACAGTAAGACTCTGTCTCAAAAAATAAATAAATAAAATAAATAAATAAAAAGAATGAAGTGTCTCTCGAGCACCTATGTGCTGAACATTGGGCAAGGTGTTGTGTATTTCTTCTTAGTTCCTCCTTTTTCCTATTTCTCCTCCCACAAAGTGAGTCTCACTGGTTGTTTCATAAGGCACTACTCAATTAACTCCCTTCATGGTCTTTTTTTTTTTTTTGGGATGGAGTCTCACTTTCTCACCCAGGCTGGAGTGCAGTGGTATGATCTCGGCTCACTGCAGCCTCCGCCTCCTGGGTTCAAGCGATTCTCCTGCCTCAGCCTCCTGAGCAGCTGGGATTACAGGCACCCACCACCATGCCCGGCTAATTTTCATATTTTTAGTAGAGACGGGGTTTCACCATGTTGGCCAGGGTGGTCTCAAACTCCAGGCCTCAGGTGATCCACCTACCTTGGCCTCCCAAAGTGTTGGGATTACAGGCGTGAGCCACTGCACCTAGTCACGAGTGATTTTTTTTAAAGCTCTAGGTGCCAAGGTAGTGTCAATGAGAGAACGGCCGACAATTTCTGGTTCCTTCAATAAACAACCACAAACCATGACAGAATAGGGCTTGGCACCTATGGTAACCGGCCATACCCAGCTGCTTTCTCTGGAGTACAGCAATAGAATGGGCAACTGCTCAGATCTTCTCCTTCTCCTGACAACTCCAAGTCTGCCATTTCCTCTACCGTGATTTAGAAATCATCCCCTCTCTTTGATAAAGAGGTAAATTAAGTCAAGGGGAGGTAAAGGTTCTGGCATCTGGGCACTCAGCATATGAAGAGCAGAACTGAGAAAAGACCAAGGTTTGCCACTGTGCCATCTCCCTGCAGGCCAGCTCTGCAGGCACGGCCGTGGGAGCCAGTGAATGTCATGAGATGTTAAGTGCGAGGCTGAGCTAGTTGCCCTCTATATTTCGGTACCCACACATGAAAAATTGGGGGTAACAGTATGTGCTCCTTCTCACCTCACAAAAATACCTTGTGTACACACAACAAGTACACACATGACTATTATTGTCCACTTTATTATTATGTCCATGTGATTACTCTATAACCCAATTTATATTCCTTTGCCTCCCAAAGAAACAAACAGACAAAATAAAACATGAGCACCACAACAACTTTCCAGCGGGTACAGATGATTCATTCTAACCAAAAAAGCCCACACTGGGTCAGGCCTACCACTCAGCTATTCAGCTTGGCACGGAATCTCTTTTAGTGGCACCAAGGGACATGCTGATGGATATGTTTGTTAGGAAAGCACAGTTGTCTATGTTGATGTCAACCTCAAATTGTGAGGGCCACACACCAAACCACTGAGTTTTCGCTAACATCTCATCACAGATCTATCATCCATGAAATTGGTTTAAGCTGTCTTAAAAGCTACTTACAGTTCTGGTCTTACCACACCTTACATTAATGAAATTCCTTACACCTATGAAACCAGCCATGTAAATGAGTGATGCTTCTTTTCTTCTTCTTCTTCTTGAATTTGCCTCTTTCAAACTCCACAATGGTCTTCCCGACTTTGTCTTCCTATACCAGGATTTGGTGAACATGTGTGAGATATATTACGTTAATCACATGCCTGGTGATTTTGGAGTCCAATTATAGCTCCTTTCAGTGTTTATGTATTCAGACAGAAAAATCCAAACTTTTAAATTTATTCTCACATAGTATTTCTTAAATGAAAGGTTATTAACTTTGGTCTGAGGACCCCAAGTTAGTCATAGATTAGCATGAAAGTGCATGCAAAACTGTGTGTGTGCACACATGCATTTCTCTGGAGTAAAGGGTTAGTTAGAGAGAATCTCAAAGGAGTCTATGACTCCAAAAAGGTTAAGAACCACCATCCTTGATCACTTCGTTCCTCCTTGAACCTTTTTTAGTTCTGGTTAGTTATTTCTTGAGATGTGATGGCCAGAATGGCATATTATATTCTAGATGAGGATATGTCAAAATTCTGAACAAGTTTATTTTATTTTCTTTGTAATTTTTCACCAGATGATGTCTCCTATTTGGTGGAATATCTTTGTGGGCCGCTCGTACGTCTTCTTTTGAAATCTGTCTGTTTACGTCCTTTGCCCACTTTGTAATGAGTTTTTTTTTCTTGATGATTTAAGTTCCTTATAGATTTTGGATATTAGTCATTTGATGGATGCATAAGTCTGTAAATATTTTCTTCCATTCAGTAGGTTGTCTCTTTACTCTGCTGACAGTCTTTGTGTGTGTGTGTGTGTGTGTGTGTGTGTGTGTGTATTTGTGTATGTGTGTGTTGCTGCTCTTTAATTAGGTCCTAATTGATAATTTTTGTTTTTGTTGCACTTGCTTTTGAGGACTTAGAACTTTGTCAAATATATTTTTGATAGTCTTATGCCACAAGTTTAAGCTATTTGCTTAAATACCAGGTTCTTGTAAAAAAAAAAACAACGTCTGATAAGTATTTTGATTCTCAGAAACAAGTTGCTTTATAATTCCCAAGTATTAGTATTTACTATTGCTCAGATTAATTTGGCTATAGCAATGTAACAACATGGGCTCAAGTATAAAGATGTATTATATTTTGGCTTATACTTGTAAATACCTCCTTATGAACAATATCAATGTAACACCAGATGTTTAAACTGTTCTACTAATGTTCAGGAAATAAAGCAAAACCAATGTGGATTCCTGCTGCTACTCTTAGTACTACGCTGATGTCGAAAAGGTAGCCTTGGTGGGCCAGGGCAGAGACCAGTCCTACTGCAGCATCCCATGGTGCTGGCTGATGTATGGGGTCTGGGTAGACAGAAGTCAAGGCCTGAGAGCTATCGTGGCTCTCTTGGGCCAACAGGAGTGCTAAGCATTCACTCTTCAACATCCTGCTTTCCCTCAGGTCAATTATATATTTCCCCCCCTTTTCTTTCAGATGATAACATAGGATGTGACTGTTTAAATTCACCTGGCTTCCATCGACATTGACACAAGGTGTACATGACTCTGCAGGAATGGGGAAATGGCAGCCCCAGGGGCTGATTGAGCCCCAGTCCTGACTGTGACTGCTTTGGTAACAACATGGTGTTTAGGAAGAACAGCCCCAGTCTCTTTCCAAAGGTCAACTCCTGGTGAATTTACTAAAGGAACTCCGAGTCTCAGCAGAAGCGGAAGCCCTACCATTAGCAAAGGCTCGCTGAACCCTTCAGGTTGGCAAAGAAGACTTGGGCTTCGATGACTCAGCCTGGAGCTGGGAACAGGCAGGCAGGGATAGAGTGGGTGATCTTCTACAGGAGGAGAGATGCATCCCTCATGCCCAGAGAGGCTCTGGGGTCCCCAAATACAGATGTGGTAGAAGAGTCAAAACACACTCTCCTGAGAACACATCTCAGGTGCATGGAACACAAGACACGCTGCTTTGATTAGGGTGCTCTCTTGTCCATTTTGTTCTATAATCCACAAGAGAAGGCCATCTGCACAGCAGTGACACGCTCTAGTTTACCATGATGAGCCTTTCCTAGGGAAACTATTTTGAGTGGTATATCTTACAGGAGACTGCAAGGCTCAATAGTACAGTCACCAGGAAAATCTACATGTAAATATGACCCTTATCAACCAGCAATAAAATATGGTGAGTCTAAAGACCTTCCAGGTCAAGGTTCTTTTTCTTTTTTTTTTTTTGAGACGGAGTTTCGCGCTTGTTGCCCAGGCTGAATTGCAATGGCATGATCTCGGCTCATCACATCCTCTGCCTCCTGGGTTCAAGCCATTCTCCTGCCTCAGTCTCCCGAGTAGCTGCGATTACAGGCATGTGCCACCATGCCCAGATAATTTTGTATTTTTAGTAAAGACGGGGTTTCTCCATGTTGGTCAGGCTGGTCTTGAACTCCTGACCTCAGGTGATCCACCCACCTTGGCCTCCCAAACTGTTGGGACTACAGGCGTGAGCCACCGCGCCCGGCCTCTTTTTCTTCTCTTTTCTCTCTCTCTCTCTTTTTTTTTTTTTTTTTCAAAAAGACACCAGTCTCCCTCTGTTGCCCAGGCTGGAGTGCAGTGGCACAATCAAGGTTCACTGCAGCCTCAAACTCCTGGGCTCAGGCGATCCTCCCACTTCAGCCTCCTGAGTAGCTGGGACCACAGGTGTATACCACTATGTCTCAGCTAGTTTTTTATTTTTTATTTTTATTTTTTTGTAGAGACAGGGTCTCACTATGTTGCCCAGGTTGGTCTCAACCTCCTGGGCTCAAGCGATCCTCTTGCCTTGGCCTCCCAAAGTACGGGCACTACAGGCATGAGCTACTGCACCCAGCCAAGTCTCCTTGTCTGTTAGGAGGATTCAGAGACATCTTGGAAATTGTCATTCCCTTTGCCTATGAATTAAGTATATAATAGTATTGGCAAAAAATCTTTGGACACTTCTGGCTTAAATGGATGGAAGCTTTAAGAGTTCAATCATTGTTCCCATGGACAGGGCAAGGGTCGGGGAAGGAAAAGAGAAGTCTCCACTTTAGTTCTTCACTTATACTTTTTCTTTTAAAAAGACTATTCTGTTTGTGTCCCTGGCGACAAGCTCCTCCCAGGCTCCTAAGGGAGCTGGTGGATAGGGAGGAGGAGATTGGTGGTGGCTGAGCTGAAGCAGGACAGAATAGGATACTGATGTCAGAGGGCGAGGCAGGTGCTCAGTTGGAAAGTTGCTCTTTGTTCCTAAAAATAAAAGTCTGACCCTGCTTTTTTGGAATCTTCCCTGGAATGAAGCCAGCCAACTGCTGATCTCTTTTTAGAATTAGCTCAGTAGCCCTCAGCCCAAAGGTGAACTCCAAAGACCCTCCAGATCTTCAGGCCCCCAATAAAATGTTACACAATAAAGTAAATGACATCAGAGAAAGTTTCTCTTGAAAGGATAGGATGGCCTGTATATTTGTAAAGCAAAATGTATCCAGCAGAAAGGATGAGTAGATAGGACTAGGGAGAGGAGGGGGATACTGAAGACAGAGAATACCAGGTTGGGAAGGCTGCCCAGAGGTTGTGAAAGGATTAACAACTGGATGTGGCTGTGTGCTTTAGAAAATTTTCTAGGAGGACCAAGTGTGGCAAGGAATCTCAAAGACCCTCCATGAAGGATCCACACCACACCCTCCTTCTGGAGAGCTCTCTACAGTACTCTGAATCTTAAGTTTTATCCATTCACGAAGTCTTTACCCAAAGTTACAGCTACAGTTTATAAAATGGCAGTGATGTATTATGCTGCACATCTAACAAGAAGCCCTTTTCCTTTGAAGAGGTTGTATTTTGGAGAGGGTTTTGGGCAGCCATTGTATAGACTGTACGCTGATCTGGTCCAAGAACCAAAGCCATTTCTTAGAACTCTCCTAAGATTGAGCCTCGTGTTATGGGCTGATCGTCCTGCATATCCAGGGACCCTTTTTGCAGTGCCACTCCTAACTATTCCAGTGACCAGTCACCTTAAATGACTCAATGCATAAATAAAACCTTAGGTAGTGAAGAAGTTCTTTCCTTCCCTGGAAGAGGGATAAGATTCTGTGGCCATGGACACAAAAGCTCCTGTCTCTCATTAGCAAACACTGGGAAGAAATTCATTCAAACTTCAATCATTATTTTTTATGTAAGTATCTGGGACTATAGGACGTAAAATAAAGGGCAGAGTTCACTAGTGTAAACACTACTCCTCTAGAGTTTAGCTGTTGGAAATAATTTTCTGGTTGAGAAAACAGAAGATATAAAAGGTTTCTCAGGAAACCCTTAGTTTATTTAATTGCAAATTTCCCAGCCTAGGACAGTTTCTTAATTAGGTAATCCAGAGGGACCACCTGTATCAGAATCAGCTACAGGTGCTTTGAAGATGTAGCTTTCAGGGGTCCATCCCAGATTTGGATCTCTGGGGTGGGACCCCAGTATCTTCAATTGGAAGAAGTTTACCAGGTGATACACTGAAGTTTGGGAATCATTGCTATGTCTTGAAAGAGCCATCCCACACCAGGCTACCTCTACTTAAAGTAAACAAACAAACAAACAAACAAACAAACAAAAAAAAGGTAAAAGGACCTACACTTCTTCAGGTGTAGCTCTTGCTTTCCTAGTTCACAGATATTTTTAAAGTTATCTTTTTGTTCGTTTGTTTTTTTGAGACAGAATTTTGGTCTTGTTGCCTAGGCTGGAGTGCAGTGGTGTGATCTCGGCTCACTGCAACCTCCGCCTCCCGGGTTCAAGTGATTCTCCTGCCTCAGCCTCCCAAGTAGTTGGGATTACAGGTGCCCACCACCATACCTGGCTAATTTTTTGTATTTTCAGCAGAGACACTGTTTCCCCATGTTGGCCAGGTTAGTCTTGAACTCCTGACTTCAGGTGATCCACCTGCCTCGGCCTCCCAAAGTGTAGGGATTACAGGCGTGAGCCACTGTGCCCGGCCAAAGTTATCTTAACATTATTGCCCCTCCATTAACTTGTATTATAGCAAGCATCAAGAGGGTGTATTATAGCAAGCATCAAGAGGATGACCTTCCCAAATGTAAAACGAGTCAGTGAATGTTCTGTCACTGGAGGTCTTCAAGCAGAGGCTGGAAAGCCACTTCTCACAAATACTATAGGAAAGAATAAAGTAGAGGGCCCTAACCCTGAAATAAAGAAGCACATTTCCTCTAGCTCTATGATCACAGGATAATATTATAACAAAATCGGCTTTAATATATCAAGTATTACACTTTAAAAAGTCTAAGCATATGCCCAAATTTTGTTGGTAGTTTTAAAAAGAAGCATGAAAGCCAATCTGTAAAACTGAAGTCCAGAAGCTGAGGATAGAACTAGCAACAGGCTTGGGGATTCTTAACTTTAATTCCAGCTCTGAAACGTATCGGCTCACCATATGCTCACGAAGACAAACAGAAAAAAGGCAGCAAGAGTTCATTATCTTCACATTGCCCTACCCAATCCCAAGCATCCTGATATCTGATGGCACTGTGATGACTGCTAAGCCTTGTCACCCTTCAGAGTGGTATTCATCAGATCAGAGACTTAAATCTCTCCCAATGCTTCAGGTTCTTCAACTGCAAAAGGATATCACTAAATGCCCGGGGAAATACAATTTTCAAGAGGATAAATGCTTGATTGTGTTGGTTGTTGGCACCTGTTTTCCACTGCCCTAGAGTTTCCTCTTCACGGTCAAAAGTGTGTGTGTCCATGGATCTTTGCTACAACAGAAAAATAATTCCAATCCTAGGTGGTGCTGAGGATGGGGTAGCAGTGAGCACATGACCAAAAGGCTCAGTGTAAATGGGAACAGAAGATGAGCCTGTGCAAAACAAAATAAAAAAGGAGATTCTGAAGTTCCTCAATCAAACTAACAATTCAGATAAACAGGAGAGTGAACCTGTGGGGCCTGAATTATCTGGCAACTATTTCCATGTATCTTATTGACATAAAGGTTGCCAAATCACCCACTCTTCAATTCATGTTGTGTGGACTGTACTATAAGCACCTCGATGGCTTCTTGAGACAGACACTTGAAGATGATAACTGAGAAATGTTCAGTTTGATGAAAAGTTACAAACAACCGGACCACTGTGAAGCCATATGTATGGGTTATTTCTAATTGGGTGCTTTACTTCTGAAACAGTTTTCAAGTTTGGGATCTAAAGCACATGGTTAGGAGCTGAAGCAAGCCATAGCAGGCCATCCTTTGCAGCAGGCCATGTAAGCTTCATCTTTACAAACAAGGACAGGAGACGTGCCTGAGTCACAGAAAAGATCAGCAGGGCACCAGGACTTGGCTCAGCTCCAAGTCGGAATGCTGAGCTCCAGAGCTGAGCTTTGGCTGTTCCGCTCACTGCAGAAGCAGAAATAACGGTCAAAATGTTCCTGACCTTGACTGTCTCATGTGTACAAATCCTCCTTGGAAACTACTACACTTGGTAATTGTTTATTTAACTGGGCGATACTCTGTTACTGTCTCCTCCAAGTCTGTAAGCAACATGAGGGCAGGGATGACGTACGTCTATTTTGTTCACTGCTTTATCTGAAGTGGCCAGCACTGTGGGCTGGCACGTAGTAGTTCAATCCATATTTGCCAAAAGGATGAAGGAACAAATGAACGCAAGAATGAATGAAGAGACAACAGACTCCAGAAGTAATTACAGCTCAATCCTATAGCCCACGTCTAAGAGTAGTAGCATTTTAGGAAGCCTCAGTATTTCAGCTTCAGAGATGGTTAAGTGTAATTGTGTGAAGTCTGAAAAGGATTTAAAGTCTGTCGCTCCATTAATGATCAAGACAGGAAGAGTCTTTAAGAATAGAAAAAAATTGAGGGAGGGGAGGATGGGAGAAGGAAAATCATGTTTAATAACTAACTGAAGATTTATGATAGTAATTTTTAAATCTTAGACATGAATTATTCTAAACCATGATAACAGAATTTACTACAAATGGCAGTTGTCGAATGGCTTGAACTGCTATATGATATCTTATTGAATCTCCACACTGCAAAATTGGTGGAAATTAAGCTGTTTGTAACTTACTTTGGAGGAAAGAGAAATAAATGTGTATGTAAATGCTAATGAGGCCAATGACCTGTCTTTTGGTGCAATGTGATAGCTATACCTGGGATATGGGCCAAACTGTCTTTGGGGAAAGACTTCCTTTTAGAATACCAGCAATCCCCAAATCCATAATGGTGAATTACACGGGTCTGAGAATAAGAGGAAAAGTCACCATGACTAGAATGAAAGGATAATACAAGGGTACTTGGGCTTCTCATGGCTGCATGGTATATGATTCTCTGGGTTTTATACTGCTCCTTCCTCAGCCCTCAGAACTCTTAATCCTATTTTCATTGCCCTAGGTAAACTGCGAAATATTTTCTCCTCCTAGACTGCAGTTACTCACACAATAAACAGGTAATAAACATTTTACTGCCCTAAGCAACCTCCTGCTAGGCAGGCAGTCAGAAGAGAAAAGGCTGTGCAAAGTAACCCCCTACAGGATACACTGCGGGGGACAAAGGACGTGAGTAACCCTTTAATAGAGCGCACCCTCTGTGGGTTCCAGGAGAGTGACTGGGAGCTGCTGGGACACATTAGCTGGCCCTCGTGGTCTAGATTCCTCTCTGCTTGAGGCTAGTAGGGAAGATTTGATTTCACCAAAAGGTAATTTAGTTGCCATTTCAAAGCTCTGTCTAGCTAAATTGAGGATGAGGAATGAAACTGGAGTTTACAATCTCCCAGGTTAAACCATGGGCTGTGGGCCCGGAAAGGAAAAGAGGGGGCAGTTTGCAGCAGAGAGGACTGGTTCAAGGGGCAGACTATTCCGTTTGATTTCAGGTTTGCATTTTATTTTCCAAGGCATCCTTGTTTCATTGTTACTGTTTCTATCTTTCCGGTATATCACGTCGAACAGTTGCTATCATCTGCTGACAAGGTGAAAAGCACGCTGGACATCCTGTGCCATCCTATTTTTCTTTCCGCTACACTCAGGGTTCCCTCAAAAGCCTGTTACCTTCAGCTTAGTTTAAAGCATTTTATGGTTCCGACTGCTTAGGAAATATTTCTAAGGTACAACTTGCAACTGTTAGGCAACTCTGCATCTTCCCCCAACTCAGGGAAATAGGGCAAAGCCAAATAATAATACGATAAGCTCTGCTTCTACGGCTGCCATTTAACTTATTTATGGGAAATAAAAATCTTACATAAATATTTCCCCCCAAATAGCATGCCAAATCAGAATGTATTAGCTCAAGGCAAATGATAAATGCATCTGCACAGACAATTTTCCAATGCATGTAGGCTGAAAAAATGATTATTTTGTAAATCAACAGTTCTTTGATGTCAATTGCTGTTAATTTATGGTATTTTGCTCTAATTTTATTTTGGGATATTCATTTTTGTTGTATTCATTCATGGGATATTCATTTTTGTTGTATTTTGTTGCAGAAGTGTTGTGATGGTCTAGGAAGAGCTGTAACATGCTGATATGTCTAAATTAGAGAGATATTTGAGATCTGATTATGCCTGAAATGGCTCCTGTCATGATACAGGGCCCTGGAACCCCCCTGCATTCCCTTTCTGCTTTCTCTGGAACCCTTCTTGGGAGAGTTAAGGAAATGAGTCTGCAGATTAGGTGATAAGTGATTAGAAAGCACTCCGAGGACCACACTGATAGATACGTGAAAAATAACAAAGCTCCTGGCAGCTTTAGGGAAAAGTGCTGAGCTGCAGCCACTGGCCATTGTGTCAAAGGCTCTCAGGTAGACTGAGGCTTTCCCTGAACTGTGTTTGGATGATCCCCACAAAAACAGGATGGAAACACACTCAAAGCAGATACGCGCAAAATGGTACATTTAAACCCCAAAACAAAAGGCACCAAAACTGGATGGCAAAGCCTGGGCATAGACAGAAGCCAGGGGCAGAGGTCACAGGGCCAAGGATCAGCCAGACAGGGCTTTCATGGGAAAAGGACACAATCCTGGGATGGCTTAGAAAGAGAGTGACATGTAAAGACCAGGAAGCACTCTTTGTTTTACTGGCATGACACTGTTATTTGACTTCTGTGTCCTACTTTGGCTCCAGCATCTACAAAATGACATGTAAAAAACTTATAGGGGCACAGAGGGCAGCAACAGCCATGATTAAAGGGATGGAAGAAAGGTTCTCCAAAGCAAGATGAAAGGAATTGCATTGTTTATCCTGGAGGAAAAAAGGTTAAGGGGTGACAGTGACTGTATTCAAATATAGGAAGGGTTTTGGAGGGACACTCATCCACTCCTCTCCAGGGCTTGGGGGAAGGAGAACTGACAAAAAACAACAGGTTTAAATGAAAAGCTGACGTGATACAGGGCCCTGGAAAAGCTGACGGTTTTTCAGATAGAAGGAAGAACTTATGGAAAGGCAGGGTAATCCAAACTATAGGCTGACTAACATGGATCTTGGACTTAATATGTCCAAAATAGAATTTCTGATTCTTTGTTCCCCACTCCTGAAAACAATACCGACATCTACTGTGTTGGCAAAGTAAACATTTCAAGGAATCATTCACATTTCCTTCCCTCCTCTACCTGCTCTCAATCCAGTCCTTCAGCAGACCTCGCCACAAGAAGATCTGAATTTGATCAGTCTTCAGTCTCCACTGCCACTTCCTCAGTCCAAGCCATCATCATTGCTTGCTTGGACCCAGCCAGAAGGATCCTTGTATTCTCCTTCAATCCATTCTCCAGACATCTGCTTTAAAACATTTTTATTTATTTATTTGTTTATTATTTATTTATTAGAGATGTGGTTTTGCTCTGTTGCCCAGGCTGGAGTGCAGTGGCATCATCATGGCTCACGGAAGCCCTGACTCCCTGGGCTCAAGCAATCCTCCCGCCTCTGCCTCCCAAGTAGCTGGGACTCCAGGCATGCACCATGGTGCCCAGCCCAGGTGCTTTTTAGAGCATAAATCAGACCATGTTACTCCCCTGCTTAACACTATTCAAAGACTTCCCATCATGCTTAAATAAAACTTGCACTTTTGACCACGGTCTTCAAGGCCGTGCATCAGCTGGCTCCTGCCCTCTGCTGAACCCTCATCTTATCCACCCTTCTCTCCCTGCTACTCTCTTGAGCCACACTGACCTTCTTGCTGTTCCTGAAAAGCCAGCCTCGCTCTCTTTGTGCCAGCTGCTCCCTTGGCTGGAACACTTTTGCCCTAGCTCTTCCCTTGGCTGGCTCCTTTTGTCATTCTGTCTCAGCTCAAGTGTCACCTCCACGGGCCTTCTCTGGCTACTAGAAAGTGCACACCATGAGAGTGAGAACTTTATCCACTTTGTTCATGACGTATCCCCAAGCCTTGGACAGTCAACTGACATGCTGGGGTGATGCAATGAATATTGGTTGAATGAAAAAATAAAATGATGAATAAAAGAATAATGTGATAAAAGTAGGTTGTTACTTGCTATCCCAAGAAAGCTAGAGATAAGAAAAATAAACTGTTGTGCATGGTTTATACTGCCATGGACTAGATGATCTTTTGGACTTAGAGATTCACAGGGCTATGCACCTTTGAAGTGAAGTGAGGGCCTTGCCTCCTCCATTGAGGTCCCAGAGAAGAGTGAAACCCAGTGGGGCATCATCCTTATCAGGGTCAGAGAATTTTAGGGGAGTTTCTCTGAGCAAGAGAAAAAGCACAGAGGGCTGACCTTAAGTCTCAGAGGGCAGCCACAGTGGAAGGAGAAAAAGATGGGGATTTAAGATCTGCTATCTTACTTGAAAACCATTGAGTTAGATCACCTGTCAGGATGAATTGAGGTTTCTCTTTTCCTTCTTCTTCATAAAGAATCATGAGAGACTGGGTACCTCCCTTACTCTTCCTGAGGGCGAATCTCTAGCACTACCTCCAGAACATTTATAAGACCCTAGCGGTTCCAAGTTCCCAAAGAAAACGCTGTGAGCTGGTCAGGCGTGGTAGCTCACGCCTGTAATCCCAGCACTTTGGGAGGCCAAGGTGGGTGGATCACAAGGTCAAGAGATGGAGACCATGCTGACCAACATGGTGAAACCCCATCTCTACTAAAAATACAAAAATTAGCGGGGCATGGTGGCAGGCACCTGTAGTCCCAGCTACTCGGGAGGCTGAGGCAGGAGAATTGCTTGAACCCAGGAGATGGAGGTTGCAGTGAGCCGAGACCACGACACTGCACTCCAGCCTGGGAGAGAGAGCGAGAGCGAGACTCCATCTCAAAAAAAAAAAAAAAAAAAGAAAGAAAATGCTGTGAGCTATCCTAAATCTGCCTTTACATAGCCTACTTTGATTCAGAATTGGACATAAGAGGGTTGGAAGGACTCTTGGAAGAAGATATGACTGCAAGATTTCTGTAGGCGGCGCATACAATGGTTGACCATTGCCCCAGCCAGTTAGCCAAGGCCTTTTGAGCAAGGTTGATGTCATATATTTTATTTTTGCCCTAATTTCCCTAAAGAGCTGAGGAACAGTCTCTGTGTGTGTGTTGGGGGTGGGGTGGGGTGGGGGGTGCGCTCTATAAATGCTAATGATTGATTCACACACCTCACAGAAGGCATAACTCTAGTAGGTTTTTAGTTGGCTTTGCTGCTCTTCAGTTCAAAATCCCAAAGTGTTATCATCAGGTGGCTGGTGGAGTGGAAGATAATTGAAATAAATTTAGAAACTTAATTTAAAATAATTTATGAGCCCCGTCACCCCAAAAGTCCTAGTGGTCACAATTTTAATTATGTCTTTCAGGTTTATAGCCCTGATTTTTTATATTTAAGATTGTTTCTAAAATGTTTGAGAAAGGTCAGTAAAAATCTCCTTAAATTTAGAAATACAAGTTACTATTTACTGCCCATATTAAGAAGTATTTCTTAGACTGGATCTGTATCCTGGGATCTGCCAGCGAAACACATGACCATAGGATAGGAGGACAGACTGGAACACGGACTAGATTCTTTATAAATCAATAATCAGCAGAGGGGTGAGGGGCTGTCACTTTGGTGATTTCATTTTCAGCCACAGCTGGCCAGATTGCTTTTTGGAAAATAAAAGTCATGGCAAATTGAGCTTGACAATAACCAGGCTTGACTATGGAGGCCCTTTCTCCACCCTGCAATCAGAATGAGTGGAGGAGGGGAGGCCGACAGGGAAAGATGTTTCCCCGACTCTGTCACAGATCAGTCTTCGTTATGTTGTAGGGCGCAAGCCATATGCTGCTACTGTAAGTGCTGTTCTCTCTCAGCTTGCGGACTCCGCTCTGTTCCCTCGCCCCTAGGCCAGCAGATGCACTGCCATTCCTGACTTCCAGTTGCTTATGAAGACCACGTAACCTAGAGCCATGCTGTCCAAGGCGGTACCCACTGTTTACATTTAAATTTAATAAAATTAAAAATTCATTTCTGCAGGCGTGTCAGCCACTTTTCAAGTGTTCATAGCCACACCTGGCTAGTGGCTACTGTATTGGGCTGTGCAGGTACAGAACATCTCTCCCATTCCAGAAAGTTCCATTGAATGGCTCTGACCCAGAAAACTCAGTTGGTGCCAGGAGGCCCTTCCTTCTTTGTTCATGGATTCTGAGGTCTTTACCTTTGCGGTAAAGAAGAGAATTGGGTCTACTGAATTTGAGAATTCTCTGGGTGCCACGCATCTACCTAGAAAGCAGATACCACAAATACTGTCACTCAGGACACAGTTCAAACAACCTCAAGCCAAGGATAGACTCTTAACCTGAAATGTGCATGTGCTTATTCTGCCAAACTCCAGAAGACAGGTGGAATGCTTTACCTTGTATTTTCCCCCTTGTCACTGTTTCTCCTGAGTAACCCTTGAAAAAACTGCTTTGTATTGTCTAGATGTGGCTGCACATGGGCCGCCCATTTCTTTCTTTTTTTTTTTTTTTTTTTTTTGCAGACAGAGTCCCGCTCCTGCTCTGTCACCCAGGCTGGAGTGCAGTGGCGCCATCTCAGCTCACTGCAAACTCTGCCTCCTGGATTCAAGTGATTCCCATGCCTCAACCTCCTGAGTAGCTGGGATTACAAGTGCACGCCACCATAACCTGCTAATCTTATATTTTTAGTAGAGACGGGGTTTTACCATGTTGGCCAGGCTAGTCTCAAACTCCTGGCCTTGCGTGATCTGCTCACCTTGGCCGCCCAAGGTGCTGGGATTACAGGCGTGAGTCACTGTACCTGACATATGTTGTGCATTTCTGATGGCAAAGAATTACAGAGGCTCTAATAATTCCCTTTTGCTCACAGGAAATCATCAAAATCATCATTTTATCTTTGTTAGAATGCTCAGCACTCACATCCCTATGCCCAATTACCATAACCGGTTTCACTAGCTCCTTATCTAAAATACATTACTCTCTGGATGTTGCTTGAATTGTGTATTATAAATTCTTAAACTCTTAATTTATTTACCACCCTCAAAGGTGTTGTACATCATCACTGAAAAATAGAGTTGCAGAGGAAAACCCAGAAACACTCTACAACATGAAGCAATATAACCCACCCACCTTTTCCTATTTGGATCATAATTTATGCTGCACAATTCAGTTGCCGCACTTTTGGGGCCTGAACAATGAAAGGGAAAGCCTTTTATATCTACAAATAGATATAAAGCCAGAGAGTTCTATAGTTTAAAAGGTCGAGGTATGCTGTTTAAATTTGGCAAACTTCATGCTATTTAAAAGTTTTGTAAATCTCAAAATCCTAATTCTATTACTAGATTGTTGTGGTAGGAGCTTCCTTCTAATGATCTCAGAGCATTTTCACACACATATATATATGTGTATATATATATACACACACACATATATATATATATTCTGTACAGCACACCCATTACGGCTATTTTCTCTACTAGCCTCATTTGTTCTCCTGCATTAGGCAGGATTAACTATTAATATTATTCTAATTTCACAGGTGGGCAAATGGGGGAGAATGTGGTAAAGCACTCGGGCTTCACACAGGGCAGTGAAGTGGGGTTTTACTTTCAGGGCATGGAGCCCAAGCCAAGCATGTTTCATGTCTGGGGCATGGCACTGGTTTCAACATCAGCTATCTATTCATGGTGATGCTGTTGCTCCTTAAAAACTTGAGAAAATATCTGGCACCCTAAGGTCAAGGTGGTTTACTAAAATGAACAGCATAAAATGCTAAGGATGAGAAAATCCCCATGTGCAACCACCCATATGTGTTCTTTGAGAGGATAACAATATGACTATCTGTTTGGTCGAACAGAGGCTGATTTGGACTGGATGGAAGGGCTGCTGGATACCATGGGCAACTGCTCCATGGAGTGCAGCACTGAGGGAACTTGCTGAGGAGTGGAAGAAAGGGGGTGAAGAGATTTGAGTAATAAACCTAGATTTATATGCCCATCCCATAAATCATGACAAGTCAAATCAGTTTTTAAAAAAATCAGCCAAACATTTTTCAATACTTTCACTGATTTTTTAAATTAGTTTTTTAGAGATGGTCTCACTTTGCTACTCAGTCTGGAGTGTAGTGGCACAATGATAGCTCACTGCAGCCTCAAACTTCTGTACTCAAGCAGTCTTCCTGCCTCAGCCTGTCGAGTAGCTTGGACTATAGGAGCTCACTACCATGTCCAGCTATTTAAAAAATTTTTTTGGTAAAGATGGGGGTCTCACTATGTTGCCCAGGCTTGTCTTCAACTTCGGGCCTCAACCAATCCTCCCACCTCAGCCTCCCGAAGTGCTAGGATTACAGGTGTGAGCCACTGTGCTGGGACTGACTTTTGACCAGACTGGCATAGTAAAACTAGTATTAATAGTTCACATGGACACAGAGATGAAAGTGTTAGCTGATACATATATATATATATGTAGAAAAGACTTCCTCGGGTGGTTCTCCCCACTTTAACAGGGCTCTTACGAGGGCAATAGATACACTAAATGGAGGTGGGCCTTCCTGGTGCCCCTTTTGGTTGTCCTGTAATGAATGGCAAAATTCAGCCAAGGAACAACTGCAAACTGAGCTTCTTTACTGCGCAGCAGCTGGCCAGAGCTAGTGGTGTGCGTACCCGGAACCTGCAGTGTCTATGGGTGAGGCTTCACTTAAGACAGGAGGCCTCCGATGTCAACCCCACAGCTCTGAGCTGCTGGAACATCTTTGGGGCTCAATTTGGGAATCACCTTTCACCTTTCATAGCTTTTCCCTCCATCTTTCAGATGGAGATTTGCAACATTCAAAGTAGAGCCTTATAATTTTATTTGCTGCCCTTTCCTATGCTCCAAATTTGGCTTTAGGCTGCCTATTTTCAGTGTTGGGGAACCTCAAGAAAGGAGCAATGCATAAAACTTCCAGCTGATAGGAATCCTTCCCCAGGGCTTGTCTTTTAGCTGCAGCTCCAGCAGGCATTTTTAATGAAGGGAAGAAAAGGACTTGCAGCCTTGCTAAGTACAGGGGCCTTAAAGAAAACATGGTCCTTAAAGCCCTTTTGTCCTCTATCTGTAGCACAGGACAATGAAAATGGATATGTGTTGCCTGTTGTTTCTATGTAAATGCTACCTCAAGGACGCAGTCTTCACCAGGCAGATGGCTAATTTCTCTGCTCTAACCTCATTTCTCCAGTGTTCCTGTGTTCCTGTGATGTCCTGCCCCTGGAGTCAGGTCCTAATTGCTGTCAAGCGCTCAGAGACAAAAGTTGTGTCTACACATCATTCATGTGAAGGCTGTTACTGGCTATGAACTGTAGTTGTGGTGGCAGCAGCAGCGACTGCAGTGGCTGCAACACAAACCTCATGGCAGGTAGTACCTGCTGGTGTGGGGCTGCTCAGAACCTGCGTTTCTGCTTCCAAGTGTCAAGCTGAACATTTTCCTTTGTTATCGCTTCCAGCCCCTGGACTCCAATATGCTGGATGCCCTGTGTCTTTCTGTTGGGATCAATACCCGCTTCTTTAACTGTTCCTCTCTGGTTCTGATTGTCTCTCGGCACCATTCTGACCATGCAAATCTGAGGATGCCCAAGAGAGGGCTCATTTGTCTTGTCACAGATTTGGGGGGTGCTGGTTAAGTTGTGGCCCCTTGGAAACCCCACTGCCACCGAGCAGACAGGTAATCCTAATAGCCAGGACCCTGCCAGTCAGCGATTGGCCGTCTGATTGGATGCACATTCATCTTCAAATTATGTTGTGTGACAGCCTGGGCTGCTGAACACCATTTTAACATGCAGATTGACTCCTCGGAGGCTCTTCATTATGCATTTAGCGGTCTGTTTTCAGACTAACCAGCATGTCAGAGAGGCCCGCTATCCTATTTCCACCTGGGTGGAGGAAATAGCTCACTGACTGTGGGGGAGCCACAGATATTAAAATGCATATGTTTACCTTCCTGAGCATCCGCACACAACAGCTTTCTCTGATGCAAGAGAAGAAAAGAAGAAAGGACCCTTGGTTCTGAAATGCAAGGAAAATGGCTATGCAAAACAAGCGAGCCTTTGTTGATGAGAGCAGTCAACAAGGCCAGGCCCGCCTGATGCCGCCCAGCTGCCCGCAAGCCGACCTGGGTGCGTCCACACAAGCACTCCTCTTATCGACACACAGACCCTCTCTTTCTCTCTCACACAGAGCCTGAAGCATTTTAAGCAGAACACTTCCAATTTCCTGTTTCTAAAACCATCGTGCCTCTCCAATGGCATTCCAAGCGATCCTGGCGAGGCACGGGATGAGGGAGAATGGTGTCGGTTTAGGTGGCTTCCACCGCAGGGCTCTGGGCTCACTTGCGAGGCTCCTGGCCCCTTCTTTACCAACCTCTCTTCTCTCCCTGCTGTGATCGACTTCCACTTGCTAAAAATATTTCCCTATGGCCTCTCGTTGTTCCTGCATGCGTGCTGATGTTTTCTTGTGTGCGTGTGTGCGGCGCCTTTCTCAAGGATCTCTTTCCCTTCCTTAAAAAGAAACATTTGTATTGCTTTTAATACAATTCTCATCTCTTCCCACTTAGTCCCCCAAAGTGCTATTCGCTCCATTCTTCTGAAAGATCAATGAAACTGGAAGGGTACCCAGTCCTTTGGGCCTGTGCTATGGGCCACGCCTTTAACAAGTCTGCAGCCCCTTCCCTCATCTCCGATCACTCTCTTGCTTCATTTCTTTGTTGCCACCAGAGAAAGATGCTGGAAAGGTTTAGAAGGCTAGCTTGGTTCACACAAGTGGGAGCTAATGTGTGCCTGTGGACATGGAGTGTGGAATGATAGAGATTGGAGACGTGGAAGGGTGGGAGGGTGGAAGGAGGGTAGATGATGAGAAATCTCTGAATGGTACTATGTACATACATTATTAGGGTGATGTATACACTAAAAGCCCAGATTTTATCATCACACAACATAGCTGTATAACAAAATTACACTTGTACTCCTTACACGTATACGAAAGAAGAAGAAGGCTAGCTTGGATACAAACACTCATGAGACCAGGGTCGATACCTGGATTCCTGACAGCCACCCAGCCACATGGCTCCTGGGTGCCCAATGTCTAAACCACAGCCTGCCCCTCAGCTTCTGGGTCCTCTCACACGGTGCCGGATCCTGATACCAAGCCCGAGGACATGGATGGGGTTTTGCTGTTTACATGTTTAAAATATTAATAATCAGAGTTCACTTTCATAGGGCTCTGGGCAGAAAACAAAATGACAGCAGAGCTGTATTCCTAACTCCCCTGGAAGGGCTGTGAAGGAGGAATATAATGTTTCCCTATGCTTGCTCTGGGATCAGAGTGTTCTTGATGAGTGAATTGGGCAGTAAACACAGCTCTTTATTTTTGTACGGAATGTGGTGATCCCCACTGGCAGGAACAGGTTGCATGTGGTTGCTGGGCTGTTGCTCGGCCGGTGCTGCATTGCAGAGTATTGTTTGGAAAAATATCACCCAGCACGAACAATATGGCTCCCCAGCGCCTGGGGCACTGCATGGAGTGATCTGCCCCTTCATTCACATATCTCCGCACTAATTTTTTTTTTATTCTGTGACAAAACAAATAGATTTCTTGAATTTAAAATGCTACCGAGGGTTTTGGGTTGTGGAACTATTCTGTGTTTCAAGAAAAGTCCTTGACTGGCAAGTGAGCAGGGGGCAGCTTGTGGTTTGCAAGCTTCTCATACACAGAGAAGGGGGCCTGGGAATTCTAATGACAATTTAATAGTGGTCTGCCGCATGGTCTAGGGAAAGTAATTAAATCTTGAATTTTAAGTTCATGATGGTAAAATGGGGGTGTTAGGGACTGAATTGTGTTTCCCACCAAAATTCATGTGTCGAAGCCCCAACCCCCAGTATCTCAGAATGTGACTGTATTTGGAGACAGGGCCTTTAAGGAGATAATTGAGTGAGGTCGTTAGGGCAGGCACTAATCCGATATAGCTGGTATTCGTCTAAGAAGAGGAAATTTGGACACAGACATAGAAGGGTGCCCATGTAAGACTGGAAGAATATGGCCATCTGCAAACCAAGCAGAGACCTTCAGAAGAAATGAACCCCGGCCAACAGCTTCACCTCGGCCTTCCAGCCTCCAGAACTGTGAGGAAATAAATATCTGTTGTTTAAGCTACTCAGGCTGTGGGACTTTGTTATGGCAGCCCAAGCAGACTAAGACAAGGGGTATGAGTGCTAAGGTGCTTCAAGGATGTGAGAAACCATGGAAAGGGGAAAAGTGGAGTCTCACAGTATTGGGGGGATTGATTTCAGGCATCATTTTAGCTGATATATGGCTTATGAAGAGTGGCCAGTAAATCTCAGCCCAGATGCTAATTTCACAGGGACTAGGTGGAAATTGGGTTGTTTTCTGTTGGCTAAATACCTGTAAAAGTGTGGCTGCTCTTTAGCTTCCTGTGCGTAAGGCAGAAGTGGCATCTTGAACTGAGAAAATGCTGTGAAGGACCTATCTGGCCCTTCAAATAAATCTCTAGATTTTTGTTTGAGCCAATCAATCAGTTCTCCAAGGTGTCAGCTGGTAACAGACATATCTGTCAATACAACAGTACTGCCGTCACCGGGCAGGCTGTGTTCACAGCAGGAAGCACGGCTCAGTAGTTACTTATATTTGGAAAATGGATAACCCGGGATTATGGGTTTCAGGAGGTGAGGTTAAAGTGGGGTCAAGGGTCAGGTTAATGCTAGTACAGTTTCCACTGGAGAAAGACAGCACGATATATTGACTTTAGTGAAACATGTTTCTAGCCTTGCTCCCCACCCCTGCTTATTCCACCCGGGGACATCCCTTGTCAGAGCCTACACCACCCTGTGCCTCACAGACGCACCCCTGCCAATTGCTGCAGTGGGAAATGCTGAATCATGAGAGTACAGTTGGAGGAAAAATAAATATTCTGTATGTAATGGAAAAATTGAACATGCCTCAGTTGGGTTTGCCACTGAGCCTTTTTGTTCAGTTTTCCCTTCCCGGCTGCGAGCAGCACTCTACTGAACCTTCCTCGTTCTGCAGCACCGCTCCGTCCAGCGCCCCACAGGGGATTTCCTTACACTTCACTTACTCATTCTCAGCTGAACAGACATAAATGTTAATGTAGTTCTGTGCCCCTTAATCAAATACAGGTCCCCTCCTGGAACAGGGAAGTCTACAACTATGGAACACTGGTTAAAGACCATCTTATATCTTTGTTACATATTCTTTTTTGTTGAATTCACTAAGTGTTGCCTTTTCATACCATGGGACATTAGAATCAAGGAGGAAGTAGCCCTTTCTAAATTATTATTATTCCTGTTCTCTGTATCACACCTTCTTTTCCTTTTTCAAAAATGACATTTTCCAAGTCAGCAAGCTTATATAAATCCCAAGTCTCACTGCTTTTCTACACTATTTTCAAGTCTCTTTTCTGGGACTTAATATCTCCTATGATAACCCAAACTGGACACGGAATAGCACTAATGTTTTATATGCTATCTTAAATTTTCTGTATTATTTTTTCTTTTAACCCCAAGCATCCTATTGGCTTTTTAAATTGCTGCTGCACACTAGACAGATATTTTCCCCAAGTTATCAACCATGACTCTTCAATTATTTTACTATGAGTTCAGAGCCTATCAGAGATTATGAGAAGTTTAGATTATTTTTCCCAAAGTGCATTATTTTATACTTAACCAAATTAAATTTCCTCTGCTTTCACACTACCCAATCCCCTAGTTTGTTTTGCTTTGCCTGAAGTGTCTCATAGCAATCCTTAATTTTTTATTAACCATGCCAATTCAAAGCTTTGTACTTAACTCTCTACTTTAGGGCTTTCGCCATCTATTCTTGTTACACTTTTGGAAACCAGTGGGTTTTAAAAGGTGTAGAAAGAAGCATTATTTGGTGAGATTCTATGCTAAGTGACATGTAAAAGATCCCAACAAGTTAATGAGGACAGTCCTGAAGATGAGGCACCAGAGTCCAGTACAACCTCAAGCAGCACCTTTATTTCTGTGCTGAGAATAAATGATCCTAAAATGTTTCCCGTTTCTTTTCGATATTACATTGAAAACTCAGTGAGAAATCCTAGCAGACTGCTCATTTTCCTGTACAGGCACCTTCTATCCTGGCTTCCTTTGCAACCTGTGGTGGCGACAGGGGACTTGTCAAATGGAGCCTTCTGTATTGCTTCCCATTTCTCTCTTCAAGGTGGCATTTTTTAAAACTGAATAGAAACTAGAATCAGTTAGTTCGCTAGATGTTTTTTCATCATTATTTCCTGATTTCCTATCTTAGATACCAAGAGAAAGCTATGTCACACCCTGTCTCCAGTTCTTTGCTCCTTGCTGTCTCCAATCTCTTTCTCTATATATCCTGAAGAGAACCTCACATCTGACAGAATGAAACCCTCCCATTTTTAAAGTTACCAGTAAGAATGTGGCTAAAACTGCTAGGTTGCCTCCCATTTTCCTTATTTTTACCTGGGCCCGTTGCTAGCAAGCTAAAAGACTATAATCTGTAACTTCTCTTGCAGATAGGGATGGTCAAGAAACTAAGTTTTGGTCTATGAGATACAGTGAAATTTTGAATAGGTTTTCTTAGAAATTTCTGTCAAAGATGACATGCTTCCTTTTTCTGTTCCTAGAACAGAAGTTCTGCCCAGAATTCATATGCGATGGCTGGAGCTCTAGAAGCCAATGACAGACCATGAGGGTCACAACCTAGGGATGGCAGAGTAGAGAGTAGGCTTGAATTCTTGATGAGTTTGTAGAGCTGCCAGAGTAGGCCTGGACCACTTTCTTTGTGAAAGAAAAACAAACTATGCTGTTTAAACCACTGTTGTGGGGAAGAAGAGGAGGAAAGAAAACCTCTGTTATTTGCAGCTGTATTTAATTTTTACTGATACAGAAAGACTTGACTTAGGTTTATTTCATAGAACGAAGGCCTTTTAATGCTAGAGTCGCCTTAGAGATCATCATATACAATCTTTTCAAATATAGGCCAATTCATTTTATTTGTTGAATTACTACCACATGAAAGGCAGTAGACTAGATGTCATAGGGTATACAAAATGCTATGAAATGTGGTTTTTCCCTTAAAGGAGATTTAATCACACAGTTGATAATAACACAGGCAGAATGTGTCAAGCATCTTAAAAGAGGAACTCACAGTGTACTACAGAAACATTGGGAGGATTAGAATTGATTAGGGGTGGGGTTGGGTAGTCTGGACCTAAGAAGTCTTCACAAAGGGTGTTGCAGCTGAGTCTGGAAGAAGAGTACTATTTCACAGCAGGGGTGGGTAGAGGGGAAACAGAGTCTAGAAAGCAGAATCTAGAAAGAGGGATCCTTATGAGCTAAGAGGAGCACAGAGAAGGTTGAGTCCATGTGTAGGAGCTGCTAGCAGACCAGTGTGACTAGGCACGGGTAGATGTGAAGGCATGGCAGGGGAGAGGCCTGGGTGGGGACACTGCAGGGTTTTGAATGGCATGTAAGCTGTTTTAAAAATTATTTGTAAGTACTGAGGAGCCACCAAAGTCTTCTGACCAAAGAAGTGATACATAATTTTTTTTTTTTTGACCATGTCTTGGAACAGAGAGAGAAAGTATTGAAGATTAGAAAGAACAGTTAGAAAGTTAATTCAAAGTTTGTTTTTTTTTTTTTCAACCTCAACTGTGGCAATGTTGGTGAATTCAGAAAGGAGAAGGGTGATGAAACAGGTGTGGAGGGACTTGCACATGGGGGTCGAAGATGACTGAACTTGGGTGACCGAGAAGCTTGTGAACTTAACTAGATTTTGAATATGCTGAGCCTAAGGTGCCAGTGTAATAATCCCAGGAGAAGTCTAGCTGACTGTGGGAATGTAGGACATTAAGACTTTGTTGGGAAGCTCAAATGGAAAACTGCAATTATTCAGGCACTTTTAACTAACAACTGTCTCAGGACCCAGGACCAGCAAATTTCTCTGAGGATGGTGTTCTCATCACTGGGGCAGATGGCTTGGGAGAAACAGATAGGGGCAATTCAAGGAGAGAAGGGGCCACCCACCTAGGCTGTGAGATGCGTCAACTCCACCCTAGTGACCTATATATATATACCTACTATATAAAATATATATATACCTACTATATATAAAATATATATACCTATATATGCAATATATATACCTTGCCAAATTTAAAAAAATTCCTGAGTAATCTTTTTTTTGCTGTATGTAGAGACCAAACCACTTTTTTTCATTGTAGAAAACATACATGACATATGTACTATTCTAACCATTTTTAAGTGTACAATTCAGTGGCATTAGTACATTCACAATGTTGTACGACATCACCACTATCCATTTCTGGGAATTTTTCATCACTCCAAATAGAAACTGTATCCATTAAACAATAACTTTCCATTACCTTTCCCTGCCTGCACCTGATAACCTCTATTCTGCTTTCTGTCTTATGAATTTACCATTTCAGGTATCTTATATACATGGAATTGTGTAATATGTGTTTTTTTGTGTGTCTGACTTATTTTACTTAACATAATGTCTCCAAGGTTCAGCCATGTTGTAGCACGTATCAGAAATTCATTCTTTTTTGAAGACTAAATAACATTCCGTCATATGTACATACCACATTTTGATTATCCACTCATCTATTGATGGACATTTGGATTGTTGCTACCTTTTGGCTATTGTGAATAATTCTGTACCTGAGTAACTTTATATTAAAATCTCCTTAGCCAACCAGCTCTTAACTCAATTCCCACAGAAACATACAGAAACCTGAAATTTTTTGTAGTGTCCTCTTTTTGTTCTGTGAGTTTTGCAGAGGAGATGATATCATTTAAAGAGACCAGATTAGCAACAAACAGAATTTTTGAATAGAAAACTAAACTGATATAATATTAAGTTAGGCTTAAAGATAACTTAGATAGATATTTTGTCTAAATATCTTTTAAACTCTTAATATGTACAGAACTTTAAAAGTTTTATAATAATGGAAACTTAACTTATAAATCTTCAAAATATATGAGGTACATTCTAATCCATTATCCTTACATTATCTCATCCACCGCTGGGCATGGTGGCTCATGCCTGTAATCCCAGCACTTTGGGAGGCTGAGGCAGGCGGATCACTTGAGGTCAGGAGTTTGAGACTAGTCTGGGCAACATGGCGAAAGCCCATCTCTACTAAAAATACAAAAATTAGCCAGGCGTAGTAGCACGCGCCTGTAATCCCAGCTACTCTCGGGAGGCTGAAGCAGGGGAATCGCTCGAACCTGGGAGGCGGAGGTTGCAGTGAGTGAGCTGAGATCATGCCACTGCACTCCAGCATGCGAGACAGAGCCAGACTCCATCTCAAAATAACTAACTAACTAACTAACTAACTAAAGGTACCCATTATCTAAATAAACTGTCACTGACTTATAAGGCTATAAATATATTTCCTCTAAAATATAACGAAGTTTCATAATATAAGAATTCCCTTCAGTGCATTTATTTATCTTTTCAAGATGGTAGTCAAAGCAGCTTTACTCATAATACAGGGAAATGTTCCTCCTGAAAGTTAACCATTGAGCTATTTGGTCACAAAGCACATTATTCCAAAACGAATATTATTCCAGAACCCTGAGCATATTTTACAGTATTTCCAGCCCATTGTATTCTAGCCAGTTGTTCTGTATCGCTTCCTTACCAACACAAGCTATTGTTTAGCAGCCAGCTCCCCAGCATTGTTATTGTAGATGAATGTGTTCCTTCCCAGAACAGCCCACTGCAAACAGGTGGACGTGGTAATTATGGAGGCTCCATCTGTTAATGGCACTAGATATACTGGGATCTCTGTTTGAACTTAGATCCTTTGAGTATTTGGGCAGATGCATGTTGCAGGCTAGAGAAATTTTAATGCAGACAGTGCTACATACATTTTTGTTGCATTGAACAAATCAATTTAACTCAATTAACGTTTATTGAGTACTTGCTAAGACTCAGGCACTGTGCTGGATTCCAAGCATGCAATTCAGCTCGTGGATATATATGGAGAGAGCAGAATGAAAACATTTTTATTGTCACACAAAAGGTTTGAGACTCAGACTCATAGTAGATTAAATCTAAGAGATCTGAGAAGTCATCTACTCCACTTCCTTCTGTAACAATGAGCAAACGATATCCTTTACAAATAGCATATTTAAAATAATATAGATGGTTTTGGAACAGAGATTTAAGCTGATGTCTTAATATCAACTTAGTTTAAAAATATTTAGGATAAAAATTTTTTTTAATATTAATTTATGATCTTCATAAGGATCTGAGTTACAAACATTCTATAATAATATATCTCACAATTAAACAAAGTGTATTAACCACCATGGCATTGCCATTCTGTTCCACTCTGTATTTTCAGATATACAGCATTAAAAATGTTATATACTTGCTGCTTATAAGCTACTCAGATAGCAACAAAACTAATGGAATGTATAAAGTGTGGAACTAAGCCAAAAGCCCTTCTTTTTCTCTGTTACATGATTTTTCGAAGCTATTGACACTATTAACATTGCAGTGGGGGCCGGGCGCGGTGGCTCACGCCTGTAATCCCAGCACTTTGGGAGGCCGAGGCGGGTGGATCACGAGGTCAGGAGATCGAGACCATCCTAGCTAACACGATGAAACCCCATCTCTACTAAAAATACAAAAAATTAGCTGGGTGAGGTGGCGGGCGCCTGTAGTCCCAGCTACTCAGGAGGCTGACGCAGGAGAATGGCGTGAACCCAGGAGGCGGAGCGTGCAGTGAGCCAAGATCACACCAGTGCACTCTAGCCTTGGCAACAGAGTGAGACTCCGACTCAAAAAAAAAAACAAAAACAAACAAACAAAAAAAACCCAAACCAACCAAACAACAACAATATTGCATTGGATGGTAGAATTCTAGTTCTGGTAGCACTGGTTTTCTTTAAGAATGCTAATGAGGATGGGTGGGCATTCATTACCTCACTGGTAGATCCATTCTTACTTATCCAAAGAAATGAAACACATTTATTCATATTAGAGCTACCTACTGTGCTATGCTCTTGAGCCACCTCTCCCTCCAGCCCATCTACCTTAAATTTAGAGTTACAGGTTCATTGGAAAGAGCATCAACCCAAACTGCTTACATCAGAGACCTGAACACTCAGTGTGACTGTGGGAACTCCCCATCCAGGACACTTATTAATGCTAGTATGCACTTTCTCCCTCTTAGTAACAACATTCCAGAGTTCTCTTGGAGAGTGGTCTCCACTGACTTTGTGGAACTGCAAGGCAAGGTGCCTAGTTCTCCAATCACCAAGATGTGTACATATGACCCATTGGCCAAGTGTACACTCTCTCCCAAATCTTTGAATCTCAAGGAGATGGATGCAAGAATGGAAAACAGCTGGAATTGACTCATTTCAGTGGTGGCATCTTAAAATCCTAAATACGAATTCCTGCCAAAAAAGCCCTAGAGTTTTCTTTATTACTGTGGCTTTTCCAAGCCTGGTTCTTCATTATTCTGAAATCTGTGGGCTAACAGCTTTGTCTAGGTTCACCTGAGTTGATTTCTACTGCTTTCTACCAAAGAACCTAACTTGTACACTATCTGAGTTCAGAAATACCGTTCGGTAATTTATTCATGTTAGATCAGCAAACATCTATAGGTAGTTGTTTGAATATTCCAATGGTGTTCAATTGTGAGGCACAGCCCTAGGAGAATATTATTATGGTTGTACACTGAGAATACGTTACTTTCTAATTAGAAGGGAAAAGAAAAAACAAACAAACAAACAAACAACACTGTACACCTTGGCTACTCACCTTTTAACATTAGCCAGAACTCATTGTTAGGAAGTTCTCATGTACCTGAGGAGCTGTCCTACATGGGTACTCCATATTCATGGCTGTGATCCCCTGGCCTTGTTATGATCTTTAAGCAACTTATAAATCATTATCAGAAGAAGATTACATTGCACTTACTTCATTTTAATGTAATGTATTTTGCTTGAAAAATTACAATATCCATGTTCAGTATTCGAGTTACTTCAATAAGATGAACCAGAACACCATATTCTCTTAGAATGCCAGATAACAGACAAAGTCATCACACACCTTTGGTCAAAGAACAATGCTCTATCTGGGAAGGCTCTTCTTCTCTCTGACTTGACATGCAGCCCCAGGAAGGACACATGTAGAAAGGTGAGGAGGGAGGTAGACACCTACTCAGCTGATTCGATCAGTAAAATCAACCCAGGCCATCAGTGGGGTGCCTGGTGTCCCAGTAGGATCATCTTCACTCTCAATCTGACTGTGCACTGGATACCACATGCCTTACTGGCCTCACCCTGGTCCTGATCCTACCTCTACATCAACTCCCAGGCTTTGCTTAAGCACACTGTTATTCTTAACTGCTTCCATCTCCACTTTAGCAATTCCTTTGCTCTAGAATGTCAACTCTTTCTATGACTTACTGAGGCGGCCTGCAAATTTGGGCTTTTACTTGGTCTGAAGAGCTCTTGTTCAGTTTTCAAAATGATTTCCTACTGGGAAAATGCCAAGCTCTCTGCTCCTGTGTTGTGGCTAAAATGTAGCTTGAGGTGGCAAATCTGTGTCCCATGCTGGAAGAGCACATCTGGTTTTGGTTTAGGCAGATGACACTGCCAACAGTCTTTGCTCCTCTGTGGAGCTGGCCAAGATTGATTCTGTCTTCATACTGCTTAATAGACTAGGGTCAGGTGCCATTAGGTTGCCTGTCCTGAAGGCTTCTTTTCTGAAAGAAGGTAAGGATTGGTAGCAATGACACCTAGAAACTCCCAAATAGCTGAAGTTTTCGAGGAAACAAGTATCACTGTGCCTTACCAATAGAGTTATCTCTGCTTAGACAGTGACTGAGACTGAAGTGATATTGCTTCTTCCCCAGAGATCAGAAAGGGCAGCCACAGAGTTAGGCGAGCAGGCACAGTTGAAGCAATGGAAGATTTGCATCATACCTGTCAGCATGTCAATAACCCATCCTGAAATTCAGGAAAGGCTGAAAAACTGTCTAACTCGAAATTTCATTAATAATTGTAATAAAAAAAAGACTCACTCGACAATAACCTAACATAATGTTGAATTTCACAGACATTTTATTGAAGAGGAAAACAAGCAAGTAACTTTGGAAGTCCCTTAAAGTGTAGACTTCTGGCTGTTGTTTTTTAAAAACAAAAGTATAAGGATGTCAACTACACTTGAATTCAATTGAGCGGGTCATGCTTTATGTGCCATGCATACTATACATGAAATGTTTCTGAATGCATTTTAGTGAGTGTTAAGGGTGAAATTAGAATGGTTTAAAATTCGGAGGCAATTTCCTATTAAACTGTCAAATCCATCTTGTTATAGGAGCTTCTGGGGAATGTTTGAGGCACCACAGTTCTTGTGTTCTTTTATGGGAGTGGAAGACATTTTCAAAAAGTCACAATTTCTGGTAAGGAACGGACTCCATTCTTTTCTCCATAACACTGGCAGACATTCTTGGCATCAGCTTGACAAATCTCCCTACCACAGAGGTGCAGTATCTTGAAAGCTGCAAGCAGGAAACAAGCTGCTGTCTTTTTAGCCGACCTCCTGAATGAGGCTTCCAGCTGACCCCACTTGCAACATGCGGTAGTATTGTTGTGGAGATTACTCTAGGAGAGGGTGGTGTGTAACCACGCATGTATGTGCACACAAATGCACATGTAAATACACACATTCCCTCTTTCTGTCTCTCACAGACAGACTTTCCCATTTACCCCACTGTAACTGTGACTGTATCTTCTTTAGCACAGATATGTAATAATTGAGGGCATTTGGGTAGCACATGGCAACCTCTTTTTTGAGGCTGGAAAACTAGTTTTTCTTGGGCAGACAATTTGAGGTCAGGTTTCATCAGACATGGAAATGTGGGGGCTTCATGTTTTTTCTTCTAGAATGCCTTTTCTGTAATTTTTTATAAACAAAGGATAAGATCTGTCTCTGACATTGAATCAGATTCGTTAAGCTTTATAATCTCTGGCTTACAGAAATGATGACTATTATGAGGCTTTAGGAACTGTTGATATCTACTAGGGCTTTAGAGAGAGAAGAAACTTTGAAAAAAGAAGATATTTTACACTTCACATATCTGACATGGGTGTGTGGGGCCAATTTACAGCAGGGGCTTAATATATTTTTGATGAAAATTGCTGCAATGTGGCACACAGATTAAAGAGAAAATAGCTATTTTGTAATGACAGCAGTAGATTCTGAAATGAAGCCCAGCTGGTACAAAGATCGTACATGGATTTCAAGATACACTACCCTCTTCCCAGGCTTTACAACAGATCTTAAATGTCCTTGAGGCTAGAGTACCCTATCAGAGATTTCCATGGGTGTGAACCTTGTGGCTCCACCCTCTGAAGAAAGGGAATAATCTAGTGAGACAAATGTGTTGAAAAGTCAACCAACTGATCAAGATGGATTTGGACAGGCCATGGTTTAGCTCACCCTGCCAGAACTTAGAGCAAATACTTAATATGATATAATGAGCCATGAGATAGAGGCTAGTTCTACCCCTCTACACCAGCAATTGCAAAAAGGTTACAATATATATGCTTTAAAATGATCGCAAATGAAAAGAGAAATGATTGTCACCAAAGTCAAGCATAGTGGCTGGAATACAGCAAGAATGAATGACTGAATGAATGAATGAATGATGACTACAATAAAGACCCAGAGTTAGGTTTTCCAGATCTTATTTTGTACCTGAGCACTGGGCTTGGACACAGAGAGCCATAAGTAGGTTATTTAATTTCCCTTAAACTCAATTTCCTCATCTTTAAAATGGTCCTGATAATTCACAGGACTGCTGTAAGGCCTAAAAGTGATGATGTCAACATGCCTGGCCAGAGCAGGTGCTCCCCCGACATGACACTGCTTACTGAGGCTGCAGCCTTCAATTTGTTCTTACAATTGAACAGAATATTATATATGTCATGTGAAACTTCAGTTTTACAGTTTATCTCAACCTAAGTTGGCATTATTTTAAAGTCATAAAAACATCATAAAAACACAAATATACATGTGCTGACATTTAACTAATAAGAGTCCAGTTATGGAGTGATCCTGACCATCTGAGCGAACATGTCAGCAGGTTCATGCTACAGGATGTGGGGTCAGAAGGGTAAGGTGAGAGGCCACAGTTAGGATCATGTACAAGCTAATAATGTCATATGGCTAAAGACACACATTCCCATGGACACTGGACAATGGGCCCAGTTTTTTCCCACAAGTCAAAGGCATATACTAAAAAGCAAAGAGTGTGTATGCTGTTCCAGAGTAAGAGGCTTAATCCAAACACCACATCTTTGGTGGGAAGGGGTGTTCTCCCATTCACAGCAAGGACACAGAGCAGCCAAGGCATCGCTGGCTGGATGTGAGCATAGAGAGGCAGAGACCAGACTGAGGGGTAGTTCACTTTTTCAGAAATACATACTCTGTATATAGAGGTAAATTGATACAATGTTTGGTTGGAACTTGCTTTAAAGATACTTCAACAAGGGGAAAAATGAATAAACAAAATAAACATGTCTATCCCCTGCACCCCCCAAAAAAGACTTGACAATGTAACACGCAGTGCAATGGTTTGAATCCTAACCAACAATAAAAAGCATTTTTGATGCAATGTATTTATAGATGAAGCAATGACTATGAATTTTGATAAGAGTGATAATGGCATTGTGATTACCTAAGAAAATATCCATATTTTAGAATTGTATCTGTATACATAAAAAAAAGAAGGGGTGAAGGGACCTGAAGTGTAAGAGTTGCTTTAAAGTATTTCAGAAAAGAGAAAGGAAGGAAAGAAAGAAGAGAGAGAGCGAGAGAGAGAGAAAGAGAAGAAAGAAAGAAAGAAAGAAAGAAAGAAAGAAAGAAAGAAAGAAAGAAAGAAAGAAAGAAAGAAAGAAAAAAAAGATTGATCAAGAAGGCGTGACAATATCTTGATAATTGAATTTGGGTGGCAGGTATATTGGAGTTCACAGAAGCAGTCCCTCAACATTTCTTTTATTTAAATATTTTTCATAATACAATAAGAAAAAAATCACTTACTCTTTCTGAGCCTTGGTGCCAAGTGCTTAGAATGAATGGCAACTATTAGGTTGAGCCATATGAAACTGCCATTTTTGTAGATCAAAAACAGTTGAATATCACCATCTTTAAATGGTTGAACTCAACCCAAACCAAAGACCCTCAAAATGCCTTTCATCTCTGACATTCTGTCCATAATCTTAGACAGAGCTAAACTCTGCAAAAAGTTCAGTGTCCAAAGTTGTCAGGCAATACTCTGCAGGAATAGGTACCACACTGCCCACCTTCAACAACGACTTCTATGGTAACTGTTTTGTCAAGTGCAAAAGAAAGATGAGGTCATCACAAAGGTCATAGATGTTGCCAGCCCTGATCACTGGTCATGATGTGCTCTCCCCATGCAATTTACCTGGGAATCTCCCTTAAGCGTGTGTCACATCATTCACAGTCTATGAGGTAAAACAGGTCAGGGCCAATTCCACAAAAACACTGCTTCCTCCTAGTGCAGAGGTAGAAACCCTCAGAGACTGACATTCTGCCAGTTTCTAAATTTAGTCCTACCCTTACCTCCAAAATTAAACAAAACAGCAAATACTTTTGGTATTGTACTTCAGAATAAGGAAAGTTGTCCAATTTAACAGGGATGTGTAAACATTTCCTTTCTCATCCTTATGTCCTACCAGGCCCTTTCATGGCCTTTTCCCATTAAATTTTGTAATTTTAAATATCTTATCTAATAAGTTTATCTGTTTACCTGAACTGAGCAGATTAAATGCAGCTGAATTTCTTGGTCTGTAAGTGATTAGTGTCAGCAGTTAAAGCAGCCTAAACTTATGGGCAAGGTTTTCAGTTTCTATCCCGAGCTTGCTTCTCCGTTCCATGGTTAATAAGAGCATTCCAACCCTAGCCAGCCTCATTGTAACCTCTGGTCCTCTATGTTCAAAGCTTGGGTGAGAACATTGAAAAGCATGACTTTTATTGTTTGTAGGTGAGTACTGCCATTTTTTTGTGAAGTGCTACACATAATTAAGTGACTTCTAAAGCAAATCACTTTTACGAGTGATAACTGTTTCTATTTGTTTGGGATCAACTGTCCTTGGAGTGATTCTTACAAAGAAAAATATCCTGACACTATACATCAACCTAATGCTATGAATTGGCTAATGATAAAGGTAGCTATTCTACTTTCAAGGTTGAAACGACTGAAGTCAAAACATAACTAGACAAATGCTCATAGCTAAAGTGTGTACTGTGCATGTGTGAATTAAGGAAAAATAGATGGATACTTTAAACCCTGGGCAGTGGAAAGAAAACTCAAAAATCCAAAGAAGGCAGTTAACTACATTCTCTTTCTGTCCTCATAAGACAGTACATTATCAGATTCATGTAAGGAAAACTGAAATGGAAGCTTATAAATTAGAAATAGGATGAGACTAAGGCAAGAGAAGGGAAGGAAGACAGGAAAGAGATGCATTCTTATCTTTCCCTCCGGGTCAAAGTGATTCACATCTTCTGTTCCGGGGAAACTCAAGACTGGACTTTTGAATCAACCAATTCCCTCCGACATCAAGCAAGGAGGGCAAGGCACAGCTGCAGGTGATTTCAATTCCAGTCCTTTACAATTTCAATTTTGGAGAAGGGGCTCTCAGTGAACCCCGTGACTCCTATTTAAACAGAAGCAAATGCACTTTAGTATTTACCCTCAGAACAAGTCAGGGAAAGAGGAGAAAAAAAGGAATATGAGACAAAGTATTTATAATATCAGGAAAAAGCTTAAATCTTTGCATGAAACAAAACTATACTGCAAGGGATTGTATTTATTCTTCCACAACACTAAAGAATATATACATATATTATTAAACTTATGACAAACCGTATTTTCATTTCAGTAAAAAGCAGAATCAGGCTGTTGTTTTCAGACCTTAACAACTCATACTTTTAAAAAAATGTTACGTGCATCACCCAAAGTGAATATTCTTAAATGTTCCTTGGTAAATGTTGATGAGTACAGTGATTTAGGAGTGGTTGGACCAGGAAGAAGGCCATTTCTGTGTCTAGATTGTTTAATGATTACCTGTCCTGTCTTCCTTAAGGAGGCAGAGAGTGTTGCACAGAAGTCTACTTGTGTGGTCTCAGCAAAGGCAAATTTATAAAGATTTTGCCTTTCCAGGACATAAATTCCTGTGTATAGGGGCTGTCTCAAATACCTGTGCACTTAGTAATTGACTTGATGATGAGAATAAATGAAGATGAAAAAGAGAAATTCATTACTTACTGAAAAGTATAAAGTTTCTGTTTTAAAAGTTTTACAGAGCAGAGAGAGATTTTTCAAAAGAGACGGAGAACAGAAAGAGCTGCACCTCTTCAGCTGCTGCTCAGACGTTAGCCACGAAGGAGGCCTCCGTCACTGGAAGATTGTACACGCAAGACAAAACAATCAGAAAGGCCTCCGATTTGTTTTCATTTGAAAACTCAAAGTCAGCTTTAATTTCTGAAAGAAATGAGAGATAATGACTCAAAATATGGCAGACTAGCTTTACAAGCAGCCATTTGCCCAAAATGAATAATAATTTTAGATGATGAGTTGTAAACAACACTGATTTCATTTATTTTGCAACCAGTAATCCTGTTGAGGAGAGACAAGGCTGGCAAATTGTTTGAGCTATCCGTGATGTTTTTGGCCCTTATCTGCAAAGTGGGAGGAAATCCTGGCAGAAAGAACATAAAATGACAAGTGGATGCTGAGAATGAGCTCTATGCAGGTAGGGAGATGTGTCAGGGATCTGGCCTGGTACATGCTGGGCTTCAGATGTCTGGATTGGACTGACAGATCCAGTTGGAATCTGCTTACTTCTTAGAAATAACCAGGCTTCTAAGGGTAGCTAGGAGTTCCCTATGGGATGTACCAGTTTCAATGGCAAAAGCCATTAGCACAGGGCTGTGACCATCTTAAGATCTCCTCTTGAGAGGACACTGAGTTGCCTGACATGGCCCCCAAAAGGGCTGCCAGTTAAAATATAGAACACCCAGTTAAATTTGCATTTCAGATGAACAACTTACACTAACATACACATATACTAAAGAATTAT
Organism: Macaca thibetana thibetana; assembly: GCF_024542745.1. NCBI lineage: Eukaryota > Metazoa > Chordata > Mammalia > Primates > Cercopithecidae > Macaca > Macaca thibetana. Next base: position 49,746,579 of record NC_065582.1, on the reverse strand, counting down.
TTGTTGGTCATCTGAAATTCAAATTTAACTGGGTTTCCTTTTTCTGTTTGTTTGTTTTCTAAAACTGGCAACCCTTTTCCTAAGACAAGGAAACTTCCCACGGGGCAGGATTCAGTTGCACCACTGCTGAGGAGAGGGATGAAGCCTGCAGACAGGAGGGGAGGGGAAGGGAGGAGCATAAAACATGGGCTGAGAAACAGTGGACTTTTTCCATTAAAAGGAAAGCCATAATGTATATCCTAGTGAAGATGGCAAAACCGAGAAGAGATTTCAGATTTGGGTCAGCATTCAAGGGAGACCTAAATTGACAAGAGCAGGAATAGGGTGTGTGTGTGTGAGTGCGTGCACGCGTGTGTGCGTGTGGGCACATGTGTCTGTTCATGTTTGTGTCTTTGGAACTTCCGGGCAGCGGTGGTGCTTAAGATCAGCAGCAGACAGAATGACTAAGGTGGGAAAGTTGTTAAATGAGAAGAACAGGTGAGAAACAGGAGTACAGTCTTGTGAAGTTAATTCCTAAGTACAAGGCAGGCTGTTGTATAGGTCTAGGCTCCCCATGGGTGCCTGAGCTCCCCAGATGCCCAAGAAACCTGAGCAGAAAGGAGCCAGATGGACAGACAGACTGCCTACTTCAGAATGCGACTGCGCATATGATTCAGGGGGGTTGTAATTATTTCTCAATACCAAGGGTTCTCTTCGACCCTTCGGCTCTGATCTGCAACAGACTACTTCTAAATCCCGGAGTCTAGCGCGGGGGAGAACTCTAACTCTCCAGCTCCACTGGGATCCAGTTGCTTACTGAATGGGGTAGACAGAGAGCAGGCTGGATAGCCTGGAGATATCCTATAACTGGGGACATCTGGGATGGCGCTGGTTGGTTCTTAAGTTGGCTAGAACTGCCTCCTGGAAGATCATATACATCTTCCAATGTGCACCTCTCCCCGGAGTGTCTGGCTGCAGCAGGGTTAGGATCTATTACTGTGTTCCTTTGTCTCTTCCCTTGGCTTCCTACGCTTCCTATCCAGTTGCATCTGTTCAGTTTTTTCCCATGAGCTTGCTGCCGTCACCTTACCTTTGGCTTACTGCTTTTCCCCTTGTTCACTCGATCTCTGAATTCTTCTCTATATTTTCCTCTATCCTAAATACTGGAATAATAAAATCACAAAGGTAACGAACAATCCCTATTTTTTAAAAAAACACAAATCAAAACGAGTACAATTGTTTGTTGTAGGAGCAGGCTTTCCCGAGTGCCCCTGCAGCGGCACAACCTTCCTGGCCAGGCTGCCTTGCAGCCTGTGAGAGATGGATGGATGGTAGAGCGGGGTCAAGTCCGGGCCGTGCTGACAGTTAAGTGTGGGCCTCCAGCCAGTTAACCTCCATTCCTTCATTTTAAAAATGAAGATAACCATGCCTTCTTAACAGGACTGTTGAGAGGATTAAATAAGATGTGTATTTACACATTAAATATGATATATTTAAAGTGCTTTGGAAACTGAGCAGCATGTTCCAAATGTAAGAGGTATTATTACCTAAAAGACAAAAATATCTTATACCTAATTTTACTCTGTAGCAAACAGTGTTAAGTGATTATATATTATGGTGCTGAGAAATGGTATAACTATTTCTCTTTATAAATGTTACCCTCTCCAATATCTGGATTTGTGGCTCTTCCAAGATGCTTAATAACAGGAACTGGTGAACCCTCCATGAGGTTTTTGGGCCAATTTAAAATGCAGTGGCTGGGACACATGTAGTCCTATGAGACGGGAGACTCACTTGAGCCTGAGAGGCAGAGGCTGCAGTGAGCCAAGATCATGCCACTGTACGCCAGTCTGGGCAACAGCATGAGACCCTGTCTCCAAAATAAATAAATAAATAAATAAATAAAATATATATACACACACATATATATAATAAAATGAAATGCAGTGCTGCTGGATAGAAGATTTAAAAGAATTTTTTTAAAATCACAGTTTATCATAAACCTTCAAATGTTACAGATTACCATTTTTGGAAAAAAAGATTTTTATACAGCACAACAAAACAAAAACAGAACCCCTATTATGAAGTTCTAAGAGTGCATGTTCTTTTTCTTGGTCATAGGATCATAGAGAACTTCTGTCAGCAGGTGTTTGGGAGATGTGTAAGTTAATGACCATGTTTGCTAGGAAAACAGGGGAGACGGCTAATTAGCACAGGGAGCCTGGCTCTGGTGAAGGATGAGATGTCTGGTGTATGCAGGGTGGCAGCTGAAAGTTACTAATGCTGCCACATACCCACACTGTGCTTCTGTTACCCCAATTCTCCCAGAGGCATTATGAAAATAATAACAACACACAGCGCTTTACAGTTTATAAAGTGACTGGCTATGTAGGCACTACACACATCACCTCATTATATCCTCTTTTAAAGCCTGTGAGATCAGTTTTACTCCTGCAACTCAATTTCATAGAAGAGGAAACTGAGGTCAGAGTTGAAGATCTTGCCCAAGGTCACACAACTGTTGAGTCCAGAGCTAAATCTCAATGTGGGGTCTTGGTTCTAAATTCCACACTAGTTCAATACATCCAGCTCACACCATGTAGGCACACTGGGGATGCAGGGATCTGATATGATCTTCACATGTAGTGTGCAGAGAGGTATTGCAGAAAAAGCTGGGGATCAGCAGACCCAACTTCCTGCCTTCGCTCTGCCCCTGAAGAGCTGTGTGCCCAAAGGTGTGTCTCCTCAGCACTTTGGACCTCAGTCTTCTCATCTGATGAGTGAGAAGGTTGCAGTAGTTCAGTCATTTTCAGTTCTTTTTAGGGTCTTAAATAGTTGGCAACCACTTGAAACTCAGCTATAGACTCTTCCTTCAGAAAAATGCACATGTGATATACACATACACAAGGGATCTCACTAAGGATTTTTTTTTTTTTTTTTTTGAGACAGAGTTTTGCTCTCATCACCCAGGCTGGAGTGCAATGGTGTGATCTTGACTCACTGAAACCTCCGCCTCCCAGGTTCAAGCGATTCTCCTGCCTCAGCCTCCAGAGTAGCTGGGATTACAGGTACCTGCCACCACATCTGGCTAATTTTTGTATTTTCAGTAGAGACGGGGTTTCACCATGTTGGCCAGGCTGGTCTCAAACACCTGACCTCAAATGATCCACCCACTTTGGCCTCCCAAAGTGCTGGGATTACAGGTGTGAGCCACTGTGCCAAGCCTCAGTAAGAATTTTAATACATTCATGGATCCCAGTAAGAACTAGATGCCTTGGGCTAGTTGATTTTTAAGGTCTGCTTATACTCTAAAATTCTATCATACATCCTCTTTCTACAAGCATATTAATTTATATCTGCTTATAGTCTCATATGTATGTGTAGACTTAAGTAGTAGGACACTATTCACATTTGTAATGGAAAAATGTATGTTTTGGGAAATCTAAAGAAAAGTTTTACTGGGCTAAGGTCTGAAGTGTGGCTTTAGAAGTAGAGGATAGTGTGTCTAGAACAGTCCTGTTTAGTAGGGACAAATAGCAATTTATTTAAAAATGATGCTGGGCATGATGTCTCACGCCTGTAATCCCAGCACCTTGGGAGGCTGAGACAAGCAGATCACCTGAGGTCAGAAGTTCAAGACCAGCCTGGCCAACATGGCGAAACCCCATCTCTACTAAAAATATAAAAATTAGCCAGGTTTGGTGGCAGGGGCCTGTAATCCCAGCTACTCAGGAGGCTGAGGCAGGAGAATTGCTTGATTTATAACCGGAAGGCGGAGGTTGCGGTGAGCCGAGATGTAGTCATTGCACTCCAGCCTGGGCAACAAGAGCGAAACTCCATCTCAAAACAACTACAACAACAACAACAACAAAAAGAATTTATTATAGGCATGAATTTCATTTATCTCCTGTTTGTGCAATGACTAAAAGTGGTATATTATTAGGAATAGTCACTGATGGTGACACAGAAATAGAAGTTGGACATTTCTTGTCTGAGAAATAATACCTTAAAATGGGTTAATTTAATCCAATTAGTTTTCAGATAGAAATTATTTAATTACTAATGACTTCTAGCTTGTCAGGTTTTGCTGGGTTTTCTCATAGTCTAACCCCAATTTAGCTAATCAAGACCCTCTTTTTAAAAATGCCACTTTGCAATGATTTCAGAAACAGAAATAATTAAACACTTGAGTTACCCGAGAATAACCTTAATAGGAAATGAATAGAAACTACATGAAGAAAATTAGAGAATCTTTAAAAAAGACTTCAGTGAATGGAGATATATTTCTTATTCTTGAATGAAGAGACTGCATATTGTGAAGAAGTCAACTCTTCCCAGACCATTCTATAGATTTAATATAATTCAAATCAGCATTCCAGAGGGATTCATTTAGGAATTTAATAAAATTTTTTATAGTTATTCTGGAAAAATAAACTGGGAGGAGAAGCTAAGGAAGCTAAAGAAGGCAATATGAGATGTTAGAACCTACTGTAAAACCACAATTAATGGAATACTATGCGAGTGGTGGAAAAACCAATAGGTCAATGCAAGAGAATGACGGTCCAGAAGGAGATCTTAAGAATTCATTATCTGTTAAAAATATGGAGAAAGGAAGGATTATGAAATAAACAGACAAGAATAAGGGGGATAGCTGAAGTAAGATCTGCACCTCGCAACTATAACAAAATACATTTCTGAAGAGCATATAACTAAATGTAAAAAATGAACTCCAAAAACATTTTTAAAAGTCAGTATTTCATGATTTTGCTATAAAGTCTTTCTAAGTATAAAATAATTAGAAGTTACAAGGGAAGAGGTTAATAGTTTTCATTATATATATTTTTAAACTGCACATAAAAACCCTTAAAAACTAAGAAGCAGATTAAAAGCTATGACAAAATATTGGCATAAATGCAAATTTATAATATGTAAGTTTTTTAGAAAAAGAAATGTGCATCCTATTTTTGCAAAATGGGCAACAGGCATGAATAGAAGACAGTTTGTGAATGAAAAATATAATTTAGCCAATAATTCTAACAGATGTTCAGTCTCACTAATGATCATATAAATGCAAATTAAAAGAACAAAATATATTTTTTCACTATTATATTGCAAAAAAAAATTAAAATAACAATTCCTAAAGCTGGAAAAGATGTGGTAAGAGAGCTCATTCAGTAGGTAAGTATAAACTGATAAGATCTTTCTGGAAACCAATTATACAACACACGTTAAGATCCTAGTTCATAACTTCCAACCCAGCAATTGCTCTTCTAAGAACCTACACTATGAAAACAATCAGAAACTCCACTGAAGATAGGTTTAAAAGGATGTTCGTAAACAACAAAAGGTAAACAACTAAAATGTTCAACAATAGTTGACAGATTAAATTTTAAATAATTTATGGGAAAAAATTATGTAGGCATTAAAAGTCAAGTTTTATAAAGAATGTTAAATGACCAGAAACCTCAATAATATAAGTGAAAAAAAGTAGGATACAAAACCAAATGCTTTTGGATTTAATGCTGTCTAAATCAAGACATTATATTTGTCTCATATGCATAGAAAATAACTAGTATGCATCACTTCCAAATGATACAGAGATCACCTTGAATGGCAGGATTATGCATGATTTTAAAAACACATCAGGTGCATATTTCTTTAAATTTCTACTAAACAGACTTTTTAGGCTTATGTAAAAAGGAATTTGTTAAAGTTCACCACAGTAATTTAAAGAGATAATATACATTCAGTGGCAAACTAAATTAGCTGTGTCATCACCTGGCTTCTATTCCGGTTTCTGCCACTTGTTGGCTCTATGACCCTAAATAAGCCGTTTATCGTTCTCTAAACTTTGGTTTCTTCAGCTTAAAAATAACAACTGACAACACTTGCCATTCGGAAAGCTGCTTTGCAAACTGTAAAGTATCATATGCATATACGCTATTATTACTTGTTTTTTTGTCTGAGTTTAGAACTCCAACCTAAGTGGACCTTATAGATTAAAGCAAAAATCCACTAACCCATATCTGAAAGCCTCCATTCGGAATTATCTTAAACCCTGCACTCGTTTAGCCATATGCAGGAGCCATCTTTGGTTCAGTACACCTACATATGCCGGCCTGTAACAATTGGCTTGGCAGCCAAAAGAGGAATGATAAATTACATCCAGCGCTATGGGTGGGGCAGATGGGAGAAAGATTCAACCAAGGATGGCCTGAGCTCAGACTCCATGGGATACCTCAAGGGAGCATACATGTACCCTAAAACACTCCGTGCCTCAGTGGCAGAAGAGCCTTGTGGTGGAAAGCACACTGCTTTTACACCTGAGCTACACTGTGAGGAACACAGTTCTTTGCCAACCCTAGTTTGCTCTCCTTTTGAAGTTAAATCATTGGTTTCAAATAAATTGGGAAAGAAATAAAGAAGGTTGACTTTATTATTAGCTTGACAAAGCTAATAGCCCATACACGATACACTCCAATTATTAGCTTGACAAAGCATATAGCCCATACATGATACACTCCAAATTTGATATATTTTCTTATCAAACAAAACAAAATGACAGTGCATTTTAGCTTAGCAAGTTGCATGTTCAACGGCAGCACTGATTCATAGCCAGGGCTGTTCAATAATCAGGATTGAAGAGTGGAGTGAGGAAAGGTACACTCCTCCATTCATATTTGGCTCTTCCTTTCCTTCACTTTCTCTTCTCTATCCACAGGCACAGTGCTGAGAACAGCTATAACTTGCAGTGTATGGAGAGGGACCAGGCATTCATCTGTCAGAGAAGCTATCCAATTTTTCTGACTTTTCCAGCTATTTTCATAACACAACAGTGAGCTCAACTTATCCATCATTCATTCATCCATCTATCCATTCATGTATTCATTCATCCATCCATTCATTCTTCAAACAGCTGTGTGTGCCTGGGGGAGCCCCCCACCAACATCACTGGTGGCCTCAATATTTTCAATGAACACACATCAGCCTAAAAGTGAAGGGTGTATATCACCGGCCTGTGGCCAACCGCTGCAGGCACCATACCACTTCTAAGCCCTGTTATTTGATTATCACCAGCTTTATTGGCCACAGAGGGGAAGGGATATTATAGCTTTGTGGCTTTTCAGAGTTCGGTCCTTAGTGAACTGCCAAGCCTCAGCAGCAACTCCCAGATCACAGGATGGGGGATTTTTATGACCACATCTCAGTTCTCACCAGAAAAGGCAAAAAGGAGGAAGCAGGTGACACATTATAGGATACACAGCAATGGATAAGCCTAACAAAGCCAGTCACTGCCATTCCCCCTCTTACCTTTGTGTTCTCTTCCTCCCACGTTTCCTGTCAATTCTCCCAATATGCCCTCCCAAACTGTACTCAGAACAATTTACACAACCTCAATCTCAAAGAGAAGGAAACATAAGCTGTTTATGATATTCCGTATTACGCTTTTGAAAAATATAAATGGCTCACTGAGCTTACCCCAGTGTGAGCAACTCCTCTCAGCGATCCCTGAGACGAGGGGTGTGCGTGTGCACGTGCGTGTGTGTACACGTGTGTGAGACCAGCTAGTGCCAGTGGCACAGGGTGTGTATGCGAGTGTGCATGTGTGTGTGTTTATGAGAGAGAGAATGTTGGTGTGTGACTCCCCCGCTCACTCTGCAGAGCCTGAGAGGCTCTCCTTTCTCAGAGCAATTACTACAAATGATTTATGTGACCAGTCAAAAGGGCCTGCCAGGGTTCTTATTTCATCTCCAGAAAAAGGAACACTGCTGGAATGTTATCAGGGAGTTTGGGATTAAACTGACAGCTGCCTTTTGTTTTCCCTGTGAAAGAGCTTCTCCTTTGGACTGTGGCATTTGGTTTCTATACAGACAGCCAGAACTTAATGTAGGCAAAGACTAGCTAGACAAGGGCCACGGGAGAAGGGAAACATTTTTAAACGGGGAAGGAGAGGTTTCTTTCTTTCTTTCCCTTCTGTATTTATCTTGAGAGGATGTGCTCTTAGCCGCTGATTTTAGGAGGCAGCCTGGCTTACACGGGATTGGAATATTGTTTATTTTTTCACCGTACAGAAGCAGCCACAGCACCAAATCTTTACCCTCTGTTACCCATGCTTATTTTGCTGGAGAGAAAACAAAGGCCCCTTCCAATGTAGCTTGTGGAGATGTGACCCTGGTCCCCACCCTCTGCTAGATTGTGCACCGGCACACGTCAGTCATGGGGCATGGGGCGGGAAACAAGGCAGGATGGGAAACAGTTCATCGTAGGTACCAGCAGGAAAACTCTGTGGACCAAAACCACGGAAACCGTATGTGTTCTCACCCTCTGAGACCCAAACTCTAACAGAGCATTGTTGTTTTCATAAACCCTCAGTTGCAGGCTTGGCTGGCCACAACCCGTCCCACATGTGAGCCTCCGCCTTCCTGACTCCCACCTGGTTTGCTGTGTGAAGAAAGCACAGGGACGGTCAGTGGCTGGGCTGATTAAAGAAATGCACATTTACACCTGCACGTACACACACACACACACACACACACGGATGCTCCAGTAACGGCATAATAAAGCTTTGTAGATGAATAATGGTAAATACAAATGGAGGAACCTCTCAAGGGATCAAGAGAAGAGTTTAGTAAAGAGAGGTTGGTGGGTGGATAGTTATAAAGGGAGGCAAAATAAAGACATGGACTGTAAAATCATCCTTATAGTCTTATATTCAGACATTCTAGCTAAAAATACATTTTTTTGACTTGTGATTTCCAAATTTCATTTTTACTGATGCTTTGCCAAGAGGTGTCATGCAAACCAAAATTGATTTTTTTTTTTTTTTTAGAGACAGAGTCTGGCTCTGTCACCCAGGCTGGAGTGCAGTGGCCCCATCATAGCTTGCTGCAGCCTCAAACTCCTGGGCTCAAGTGATACTCTGGCCTCAGCCTCCTGAGTAGCTGGCACTATAGGCACACCACCACACCCAGCTACTTTTAAAATTTTTTTAGAGTTGGGGTCTAGCTATGTTGCCCAGGCTGATCTCAAATTTCTGGCCTCAAGTGATCCTCTCATCTCGGCCTCCCAAAGTGTTGGAATTACAGGCATGAAACATCATGCCTGGCCCAAAATTAATTTTTATCAAGTAACATATATCTGTACAGGTCTTCACAGCATATGATATTTTGGTGTGTTCAGAAATCAGACCACAGAGGGATCTGTGAGTGATCACAGAAGGATCCCAGAGAAGGAAACTAATATTTATGGAGGGCACATTATGTGTCAGGTACACATCTTCTAAATATTTTCCCCTTTATTCTCTACAACTCTATGAGATAGGTTTTTTACTCTCACTTTATAGTTAGGGTTATAAAAAACAAGTGAATTTAAATATTTTTTTGCCTAGTGTGGTAGACACCACTGGCTGCCTAGCTAATATTCCTTCTCTTCATTAGAATCCTGATTGTAATTGAGGAGGGATTTTCCTGCCTCCCTTGCAGCTAGGGGTGGCCATGTAGCACAGTTTTGGCCAATGAGATGTCTGTAGAAGTATGCTGGGAATTTGTGACTGGCCCTGCCCTTTTCTTCTGTTATTTTCTTCATTTTCCTCTGGCCTGGAGTGCAGATGTAAGGTCAGTAATGAAGATATCATTCTATGACCTTGAGATAACAAGCATGAGGATAAAAGCCATGCATTGGGTAGGAAGACAGAAGGAGATATGAAATAACTGACATTGCACATCAGTTACATTTCCTCTCATCTGCCTATATCTGGCTTCTTATTACATGAGGAAAATGAAACTTTTTAAAACTTACGCCACTGTTATGGAGTGCTTCTAACATATAGACAAAGCAATCTGAACTGATACCCTATTACAGGCAGAGCTGGAATTTGAACCTAAATTTAATTTACCTAAGGGCCTCCATCATCCTGTGTTTCCAGAGTGCACAAAGTCTAGAAAAGCCTTGGACAAGGGGCTGAGTGTGGGCTGGTCTCTTCAGCCCATGGCTTGGATAGTATTAATTACTTAGGCTGCTCTGGACTTAGGGTCTGGATCTCAGGTCAGAATCCAGGGAATTGGTTGGTTCTGATCTTCTGTGAATTTTAGACTACTTGCTGGTGAACCAGGGAAACCTGACTTAGGTTTCCTGGGATAGTTCTAGAATCACATTGCATTTCTTAATTCTGAAGCAGACCCACATTACTATGGAACTCCAAGTGGAAATACTCCAGAATGAAGGACTTGCCAAGTAACCTGACAATTTTATTTTGATGCACATAGACAGTGAAGGTATTTCTTAGAAATAAAGGGTCAGATCATAGATTGCAGTTAAACAGTGTGGACTGAATACATGATTATCTCCATTTCTTTTCTACTTTACCTCTCACACTCCACAAAAATGACAAAAGACAGAATTTTCTGAAAAGCAAAACTCTATATTAAGTGTCAGAGAGGAGACAAAAACATATATGAAGTGTTAACATAATTTTGGGAACTAGAAAGCAGATGAATGTGTGGTAACTAATTCAGTAGAGCAAGAAAAGCTGAAATTAAAATGTTCAGTGGAGGAAAGCCAAGGAGAAGTTAGCTAATGTATGTTAATAATCTTAAAGAGGTGCCAGGTGTGGTGGCTCACACCTATAATCCTAACACTTTGGGAGGTTGAGGAGGGAGGATCACCAGGAGTTAGAGACCAGCCTGGCAACAGAGCTAGACCCTGTCTCTAAAAAAAAACTACAAAACTAGCTGGGTGTGGTGGCATGCACCCGTAGTCCTAGCTACTCAGAAGGCTGAGGCAAGATCACTTGAACCCAGGTCAAGGCTGCAGTAAGCTATGGTTGTGTTACTGTACTCTACCCACCAGAGCAAGACTCTGTCTCAAAAAAAGAAAATCTTAAAGAGCCTAGGAATTGGAGGCACTAGGTACCTCTGATGATGAAGGTGCACATGGAGCTAACAAACAGGATGATTGGTTGAAATTCTGTACCAGAAGTTGTAGACTCTGAGACCTTCTCCCTTATCCCTCATTCTGTGCATAGTACATGGCCATCCTACTGTTCCCTCTCCACTCTAAAAGGGTTGGTGGTTTTACTCTTTGAAAAAGTAGAAACAGAGGGTTCTGGCACAGGGACACAAAGCGCAGTTGAAGTTGGGAGTGCTGTAACAGAAATGGGAATTGAGTGGAAATCTACAATTCAGTGGTGGGATAATCTTACCTCATTCCAAACCTGTCGGCACTTGGCTTCAAGAACACTGGCAGCCACTGGCAGCCAGTCTTACAACTTCTAGACAGAAGCCCAGTAGGCTCCTATCTAGGGAAATTAACCAGCCTATGAGGAATGACTAACAGATCTTGGATTCCCCACAGATGGGTTTCAGGTCAATCACCGCCACTTGAGAGTCCTTGTGAAAACACAGAGCTCTAAGATAGGTTGTTAGTATCATACTTTTCACAATGAATGTACAGGCAAGGATTACCACACATTTGAGGAAAGCCTCTAATAAAATGGAGACTGAATAAATAAATAAATGGAAGAGAGAAAGTAGAAAATAAAAGCAATAGAACATTGTTAAAAATCTTTAACATATTCTCAGAAAAGTAAAAAAAGGGAGAACCTATGAGTTAAGAATAGGATGGCATAAAAATAAACATTTAGAAAATTAAAATAAAACTCATAAATTATAAATATAGTAATAGGAATAATATTAAGTTAAAGGGTGGGAAGGTTGGGTTAAAAACATCTTTCAAAAATAGAACAAAAGTAGGAACTATGAAAAATGGAAAAGAAAAAGATAAGAAAATAGGGATTCAGTCCAAAAGGTACAAGATCCAAATAACGGGAGTTATAGAAACAGAGAAGAAAAAAGAGAGTAGAGAACATCATAAAATTATCAATGAAATCATAAAAGAAACTTTCACAGAACTGAAGGACATGAACTTTCAGATAGAAAGGCCCAGAAAATTCCCTGAACAACGGGTGCAAAAAGGGCCACAGTAGGGAACATCGCTGTGAAATTTCAGAAAGCTAAAAATAAAGGAGATCCTAAACGTTTCCAAAAGTGGGAATTAGAATGGCAGTGAACTTTTTGGTGGCAACCTTGGAAGCAAGAAGAAAATGCATGAGGTGCTTCAAAATTCCTCCTGAAAGTTATTTACAGCCTAGAATCCTCTATCTGGTCAGACATGTGAGCAGAATAATGCTATTTTCATACGTGCAAGGCCCCGAATTTTACTTCTCATGTATCCTTTCTCAGGCAGTGATCAGAGAATACATTCCATTGAAACAGGGACTACACCAAGCCAGAGAAGACTTGGAATCCATGAACCAGGTCCCCCCAGGATCAAAGTGAAGCAAAGGCTCAGGGTGCCAGCTCTGCAGCCATCCAGACAGGGACCAAAGGATGCAGGACTCCAGGAGGAAGAATCCCAGGAAGAAAGATTACCTGATTACCTGATGTTTGCAAATGTATCGAGAGAAGAGTCACTGTTCTGATGAAGATTCTGTGAATGATTTCAGGACAGGACCACAAAAAACTGAGCAAGGAAACAAGGAAACAGAGCCAGTAACTGCACAAAAAGCAAAAGTGGCAACAGAAATGTCATCAAAGCCCAACATGTGGCTTGGATGTAAACACTATTTATCTAGCTATATTACACACACACACACACACACACACACACACACACACACACACAGAGAATTATGATTTCACCAAAAGTTGTGATATATCAATAATTAGGAAGATAGAGGAAGAGGAGGCGTATCTGAGAGGCAGAAAGAGAACTGTGGGTAGGTCTCCCTTTTCCATGGTAGAAAGTAGATAGGTAGTATTTAAAACATAATAATCAAGAGATAACTGCAGAAACATGTTATTTAGAAGCACATATTCATACTAGAAGAAGTAGCTAAATATTCGTAAAACTTTGGAGAGCAGAAATCAGGATGGCAATGATGCTTTCTATAACATAAGGCCTATGCCTTACAGAACTCTGTGATCTCAAATTATGTAACTATTAGCTGGCTAAAGATACTGATTAAAAAACGAAAGAGCCAACTAGTTATCCCTGAACACCTCATCAGGCTGAAGGTGACTTGAGTGTGTTTAATTCCCTCAGGCTTTGGAAGCTATCCCGAGAGGGTTTCCTGTCACAGGAGACCATTTCAAAACTCCCAGCACTGCTTCCCACAGATCTGTGCCCAAGTTTCTCTTGATTTGTGGCTGCTGTGGAGATATGAACAAACTGCAATGAACTGTGTGGTTCAGATAATTTTTGGTACAGCTCTGATAGCTGAAAGGTGGGTAACACCCCCCTGCCCCACCAAGACTTGGTAGACAATGCTGCTAATGTAGTTTCCGGGGCACATAGTGGCTGGGAGTTTTCTGGGGACCTTCCAAATCCTACCTATATCTGAGCTTTGTGACCCTCCCTTTGGATTCTTGCCAAAATAGTCCAGCAACTGCTCTTCCTTCCCACACCCAGTAAAGAGCGTAGGGCTGGAGGAACCTGGGTGATGGAAGACAAAGGGAATTTTCTACAGAGAGTTTTATGTGCTATTTCCATGGCTGTGCTATAGAAATGAAAGAGTATCATTAGGGTTTAGAGTCTAATGAGGCAGCATTAGATAAGCCAAGGAAAAGTCACTCTATGTAAAATATAATTATCTGGAGAAGAAAAGTAAGTGTACTTGGATTTAGACCACATAAGAGCCAAAACCTAATTTTGATGAGAAACTAAAATTCTGGCTATGCAAAAGGCAGATGAGGAAGCTAGAAAGCTCGACTTATGAATGAAAGACAAATAGGTCTGTTCTGGAACTTGGTGTCCACTTAGTGTCCACAACATGGATGGTTTGTAAATTCAAGAATAAGGGGAGGTAAGATCCTGAAGTGTACTATGCTTGCTAAAAGAAACTGTTTTCAGGAATGAATCATTTCTCTTATAACAGGTAAATATGGCCTGCTGAATAATAATGGCCCACATTCATTGAGAGTTTATTATGTGCTAGACATTTTGAAGCGCTTTATAAATACTAGCTTACTTAATCCTTAAAACAATTGTATGAGATATGGACTATGACGTTTGCATGAGAGGTAAAAGTCTCTATTTTATAAAAGAAAAGACATAAAGAAATTAAGTAATTTTCTCAAGATTACAGATAATAACTGGCAGAAAGGACTTCAAATCTGGGCTCCAAAAGCCCAGGTTTAACAGATCTATCTCCATAAATTATAAAATTCATATAATGATCAGCATGCAGAGGCCTAGGCAGAATAAGATATTCTGCATTCATGGTGCATTTTTTAAAGGTACTACTACTACTACTTTGTGTTTAGTATATACTTTATATAGATTCCAGTTCAGGCTTCCAGAATTCAACTGGGACAAAGTTAAAAGTTTTAGTTCGCAACTGAAGTTTCCTCTGAAGACGAGTTTCGGAAATCAGATCCCGGCTCCCTGCCTTGCCTACAATTCATCTTAGACCTCAGGAGATAAACACCAGCTTGAGCAGTAACGCAGCAACAATACGGACGACGATGAGCATAATAAATAATACTTCTAACGCTTGAACCCTTGCGCTACCAAGAAAAAAAATAAAACACTCATTGTGTTGAATGGTAGAAATATCACAACTGTGCATATATTCACCCAGCTCCAATATAATTCCTTTAAGACTGCCAAGCTCTGAGACCTAGAAATGGTGAGTCAGTCAGAAGGGGAGGAGAGGGCGGGGGGTGGGGAGGGTGCAAAGATAAAAATAGACATGTTGATTGCATTGTTACTAATTCAGTTTAGCTCCAACAGCCCAGCCTGGTGAGTCAACAGCAGTGACAAGACACAAAAAAGAAAGAAGCAGGGTGCTCTGAGGGGCTGAGCAGAGGGGATGCAGACGGTCACATCAGTAACTTCACGCTAAAATGAGACCTGCAGCATCGAGGCTGTGGTGTGAGTTCAAAAACAAACAAGTGAAAGTGCTGAGGGATAAAATGGGCTGAAATCGATGAGCAGCAGTGCGGCGGACCCTCTGGTAAAAAGCTGCCTTTTGTAAGAATCCCCTGATTGTGGGGGATGGGGCCTGCAGATCGAGAGCTTAGAGGCCAACTTAGACCATTCAAACAGAGTATTGTTTTCTCTGGGGTATAAGGCTTACTGTGATTCCAGACATGTCGCCATGGCAGCGGTGGGGGAGGGAGAGAGGAAAGGAGGAACAGATGGGGGTCACCAAGGTCCTAATTCTCATGCAAGGCCCCCATGGCTCAGCCCTTTCTCCTTGAGAAGTCCAGTGTTGCGCTGCATCTTCTTTCAAGACACCACTGGTGTCAATCCAATTCAATTTAATAGATCTCGAGTGCCTACTAAGCGTAGGTCTTTCACTTCTAATTAACATTAGCATCTGTTAAAATACCTAACCCCTGCTTGGTTCTAGAAAACTAAAAGGGAGAAAAAGACCTAGATTCCACACTCTCAAAGTTTATCTTGTCCTATTCGCCTACTGTATGGCTATACAGGTTAAAGATACATAGCCACATGGAGGGAATATAATGAATGGATGTATGTGAATGTGCTAGTCGTTCCCAAATGCTAACTTTATATTACAATTAGAAAGAATGAGAGTCCTTTTGCATTCTTAGAGTCTACTGTGATGGTTTTCCTCCTTCTAGTTTCTAAGCCTGTGTACAACACTGCTAGATGACCCTTCTGAAACATACCTCTGCCGTGATGTTACTCCGACTACCTTCAATGGTGATCCAACACCATTAGCTTGGAAATCAAGATCTGCCATAGCTGGTTCTCATCCTACCTACCAATCTTCCTCCTCTGTTGTTCAAATGCTTCCATGTTCTTAGAAGGGTGTAATAGGTAGAATGGATGGATGGATAGATGGATGGACGATGAAACAGGCAAATAAACATCAAAAAACTCCCTTCCATCTCCATTTGTTGGCTCAGTGGTCACCATATCTCCCCTTCGAGAATAATTTTTTTTCTGTGGCTTTCATCCGTGAAAATTCTGCCAGGGTCTAGGTTATACCTCAAAATCCATATGATCCAAATGAAACCCATGATCTCCACCTTCTGTATGTCAGTGACTGGGACCACTGCCGTCGATCTGGTTTCATAAGCCGGAAACCTAGGTTCCATCCCCATTTCCAAATATTGCCAAAGCCCTTTCGCTGTCACCCCCTCCATATATATGACTTCCCTCTGTTTTCATGTCCTATCCCTCCGTTCAATGATTTTTTCAGATCAGAGGACTGAAGTCATCTCCAGATTAATCTCTTCACATCCACTCACCTCCATCAGTTTTCTATGCCGGGGTCAGGGGGATGCTTTAAAATGATCCTATCACACTCCTGCTTGAAACTCTTCAGTGACTTTCCACAGCTCTCAGTACGGTGGGCAGAATCTTACCACCAACCCTGAAGCCATCTGACCAGTATGTTTCCCAGCTTTGCCTCACCCCGCTTTCCTCTGGCTCTCTGCACTGGCCTCCTGGCAGCACACGTGCTCACTGTGTTCCTCCCAGCCTTGGGGACTCACTGTACTGCTTCTTGTAGTTATGACTTCTTGTAGCTGAAATGCTCTGCCTCAGCCCCATCCCCAGCTCATCTCATCTGCTGGTATAGTGTTTTTCAAACTTGAGGGTCTATCACAGTTGCCTGGTGGGTTTGTTAAAATGCCACAATACTGGGCGCCACTCCTGAGAATTTCTGATACTGTAGGCCTGAGGTGGGACCTGATCATTTGCAATTCTAACAAGTCCCCAGGTGATGCTGATCCTGCTAGTCCTAGAACCATGCTTGGAGAATCACTGCCCTGACTACCGTCTATTGGTTTTCCGGATCTCTGAGAAATCTTCCTTGACTGGTGCCTCCCTCACTAGGCTAGCTTAGACATGCTCATGGCTGTCTATACATTTCCTTCACAGCACCTGCCCTCATCATGGGCTGTAATTATGTGTGTGTGTGATTATTTCATTAATGTCTGTTTTTGTGGTTAAACTCCTGTGCATGTGGTTAGGCAGCATCTCTGTTTTCTGTCCCCAGTGTTTACTAAGTACTTTGCCACATAGTGTGTGCTCATAAATATTTGCTAAAGCAGGACTAATCTCTTCCATGATATTTTCTCTAATTGAGGTCCTATCACCATTCCTTCCCATGCATGACTATTTTACTTAGGAGAAGTCCATTCTCCTAAGAGTTGATACATTTTAGAGGTTCCCCAGGAATTGGAAAATCATCAAACACTACAGAATACCAATAAGAATTGGAGAAGAATTGTCAGAACAAAGGAAGTTGTTACAAAAGACACCAGTGCCTGCTATGAGGCCCACTTTCTTGTGTTGGGATGATCAAATGGGATATTATATGGAAAGAACTTAGTGTAATACCTAGAATGAAGCAAATACCCCAAAACGTTCGCTACTATTATGGATTACAGTAGCCTTCACAACCTGGGTCTTGTAGTATCAGTTCAATTTCAAATATTCTGTCCCAAGGTCATATTTCTTCACATATTTTGTCTGGAAAATCTGATACATATGGCCTGTATCAAACATTTTAATATTCATACAGCATATTATACTTGACTAAATGCAGCAAACACTTATTAAGTGCCTATTGTATGAACTCATTTGGCTGGCATCAGAGGTGCACGCAGATGAATAATGATCCGTTAGGGGAGAGAAACAAACAGCCAGCAAAAATGTAAGGCCGAATAAAATAAGCATGAAATGAAGGCAGGTATAAAACCTACAGGTATGGAAAGGATGGATAATTTCTGGCTGAAGTGGTATTTGATTGGGCCTGGAGCAGGGAGAGTGATCTTGACAAGCAAAGAAAAGAAGCAGAGCATTTCAGGCCAGTCCAGGAGGAGGGAACTTAATGGGCTGAGGCTCTGGCTCCCTGAAGTGTGTGGCTCACTCAAGAGAAAGAGAAAGAACAGTGTTCCTGCAGTGATGAGAGACATGGTGAGACAGAGAGGAAGCTGAAAGGTATTTGGAGTCAGATTATATATAATCTTGAATGTAATGCTAAGAGGCTAGTATTTTGTTCCATAGGTAGCATGGCTCCAATTGTATCCCCTGCGTGAAGCTGCTTCGATATCTTATTTTTTCTCAGGTTTGGCTTAGGGAAGACAGGTGTGATGTCTACAATCATTTGATTGGCTAGATTTGCAAGGCAGGCCTTCAGCTCACTTTTAACTTCTTCTGGGATATTTTTTCCCAATTGGACTCTACTGCCACCCGATAAGTGGTCACATGTAGTTATCACTATTTTCTAAACACCCACGTGTTCTCAGAGATATGATTATGAAAACAAGATTAGCAAAAATAGCTAAGTATAAATTGGTAGTTTCTTCACAAATGCTTGACTCAGATTTCTCTCCAATCTAATCCTACCCAGATCTGAAGACTTTCTTTAACTGACCCTGAGTGTTGATATTTTACACTTTATGACAAAAGTCCTTCCAGGACATACATGGTTCTCATTTATAGCTGTTTTCCCATGTGTTGAAGAACACACTAATTTTCTTCCGCTCTGATTCCTGTAGTATTATGATAGTATTTTGATGACTCAGGCTTTCTCATTAGGCAATGGTGCTATACTCAGCACTCCAATACCCCACCTCTCTCCAATTTCCACCCATAGTATAAAAAAGAAATTGCCTCCCTTATCCATATGACTGCCACTAAACAGAATGGTGAATATGAGACATCTTCTATGTTAGCTGTGCAAATCTCTAATATGCCATTTTTCTGATCAGGTAAAGGTCTGTCAATTGACTAACCTGTGTCAATATCATGGCAATGAAGCAACTGTGACCCGAATGTCATAGATATCTCTGCTTTTCCTTGAAAGAGACTGCTTTTAAAGAAACATGAAATTACAAAAACATCACCTTTTATCAGAATAGAACTTCTGGTTAAGTGTGTTTTAAGGTAAGGAAGAAAATTAAAGAGAAACATGAAGTATTTAATAGTTTCAAAGCTGATATTGAACTATCCTATAGCTCATTTCACTGGGAACTTAGGCTGATGAGAGAAAGTGTTTCTTCAATTGCCAACATTTTCTCTAGGTTGTTTCCTAAAATCTTTAAGAAAGATTAGTTATAGAAACTAATCTTTAGTTTATGGGAACAAAGACTTATTCTTCATTTAGATTTAGACTTAGTTATGGGAACAAATACTTATTCTTCATTTCACTAAACCAAAAATCCAACCTCAAGTTATTTACATTCTCACTTTTTGAAAATATTGAGATCATATGTAGTTTTATATTCTATCTTTTTTCACTTATTACAGTGTGGACATTTCCCTATGTTATCAAACACTCTTCTAAAATACTTCAATAGCCATGAAATATTTTTTCAGTTGAATATACCATAATGTACTTAACCAATTCTCTACTTTTGGTCATATAGGTCTTTTTTTCCAATTTTTCACCACTATAAATACTGCTATAGTGAACATCCTTATACATATATTTTTGATCACATCTCTAATTACATTCTTTTTTTTTTTTTTTTTTGAGATGGAGTCTCACTCTGTTGCCAGGCTGGAGTGCAGTGGCATGATGTCAGCTCACTGAAACCTCTGCCTCCCTGGTTCAAGCAATTCTCCTGCCTCAGCCTCCTGAGTAGCTGCGACTACAGGTGTGCACCACCATGCCCAGCTAATTTTTTGTATTTTTGGTAGAGACGGGGTTTTACCATATTGGCCAGGACGGTCTCGATCTCTTGACCTCATGATCTGCCTGCCTCGGCCTCCCAAAGTGCTGAGATTACAGGCGTGAGCCACCACACCTGGCCTCTAATTATGTACTCAGGAAAACATTTCTTTAGGTAGAATCATTAGGTCAAGGAGTTGGACTACCTTTGAGGAGCTCTCCACATATTACTAAATTATTCTATACCCATTTTTCATGTGTTCCATACTAATTTCTCAAATATCTGGTGACACAGTTTGAAATTTCCTATGAGAAAACCCATTGTCAAATTGGTTGGAAGCAGCAACTTCTATGATCTAAGTAAATCTATTGTTATCACAACAGGATGGATTATTTTTCTGCCTGTATGGAGCAGATCACCAAGTTTCCATTCATATTAATTAGATGAACTGTCTGTTACAAAGGTTGTGAAACATATGTATTAGGCCAGGGGTCCCCAGTCCCTGGGTCATGGACTGGTACCAGTCTGTGGCCTGTTAGGAACCACGTGGCACAGTAGGAGGTGAGTGGCAGGCGAGTGACCATTATCACCTGAGCTCCTCCTCCTGTCAGATCGGCAGTGGCATTAGATTCTCATAGCAGCACAAACCCTACTGTGAACTGTACATGTGAGGGATCTAGGTTGCATGCTCCTTATGAGAATCTAATGCCTGATGATCTGAGGTGGAAGAGTTTCATCCTGAAACCCTCCCCTTGGCCAACCCCTGGTCTGTGGAAAAATTGTCTTCTAGGAAACTGGTCGTTGGTGCCAAAAAGGTTGGGGACCACTGTATTAGGCAGCAAGCTAACCTAAGTAAGCAGGGCCCTGCTGCGAGGCACACCTTTCTACCATACACCACCTGAAGAACAGAAGAGGCTGAGAGCAGGAGAACATCAGGCAGGGAAGGTGGCCTGGGCATTGGTACTGGCCACTTCCAAGTTCAAAATCTGACTGTAGCATGGTAGCTGGGTAACTGATAACAACAAAATGTGCCAGGCTCATTTTTATCATTTATATAATGCGGACAATAGTGCCCATATTCAAAAGATGTGTGAGGGTTAAGTGAGATAAAATGCTTATCCCAGTGTAGGCATCCAGGAAGTACTTACTTTTTTAAATGATTAATTCCGTGCTCACAACTGCCTATGGAGTTCAGTATTTGGAGAGTTGATAAAACCAGAAACAAACCATCTATTTGGGACCAGTATTTAAATTTTGCACAGCTTTCTTAGCCCTTTCTTTTGGTAAAGCAGTTGGAAGTCAGGATAAACATCATCACCATCATCATCACCATCACCATCATCACCATCATGAGCATCAGGATCAACATCATCACCATCATCTTCACAATCACCATCATCATCATCACCATCATCATCACAATCACCATCATCATCACCATAACCATCACCATCATCACCATCACCATTACCATCATCACCATCATGAGCATCAGGATAAACATCATCACCATCATCTTCACAATCACCATCATCATCATCATCACCACCACCACCACCACCATCATCACAATCACCATCATCATCATCACCATCATCACAATCACCATCATCATCATCATCACAATCACCATCATCATCATTACCATCATCATCACAATCACTATCATCATCATCACCACCATCATCACAATCACCATCATCATCATCATCGCCACCATCATCAGGATCAACATCACCATCATCATCACAATCACCATCATCATCATCACCATCATCATCACAATCATCATCATCATCACTATTATCATCAGGATCATCATTAGCATTATCAGCGTCACCACCACCACCACCATCATCATCATCATCATCAACATTGCTATCATGTGGCAAATATGGGAGTAGAGGCCATGGAGACAATGGCTCAGTGACTGAGCTGCTGCCAAAGCTGTACCTCCTGTTCTGTGATTAGTGCTGAGTTTCTGGGGTAAGTTCTGGGTCTCAGGCCTCCTGAAATCCTCACTCTGCCCCTCTGGGCAACAGGTTTGCTAGAGGAAGAATCAGGCCTCATGCTTTTGAGTCTCAGGAGTCCCCTTATTGGCTCTAGACATATCAGCAGGGCTTCTATGCCAGGGTAAGTGTTCTCCACACTTAAGAACAGCATCTGCTCCATCAGAATTGGAGCTTTCTTTGAAACCATTCCTTCCTTTGAGTGACCACAAACAAAAAGAAAGCAGCTGCAGAGGTACACACAAACATCAAGATGTTAGTAGGATGGCTGCTTGCACTGAGCAGCACAGGCTCACTCCAGGAATCAGCTCTACATCTCAAACGCTAATCAGGGAGGAAGCCAGGAATCCCAATTTCTGTTCCAGTTAATGAATGGGAGAGAAGAATCAGAACTCTGTTTTGTTTTTCCACCAAACTGATGACATCATCTTTACTGTGCCACATGAAGCACAGCCCTGATTCTGAAGAGCAGAATAAATAGTTTGCGTAGTATGTCTCCTTAAAGTGCTCCAAAACCAGGCAGGGGCCTGGGGGTATTTACCTTGATCCTTCCTATTCAGCTGAAACTGTAGAACACATGACAGGAGGAAAAAAAACACATAGCTTTAAGATGAATGAAAAAGATCAAATATATTGGACATTGTGTGGCTTTGTCTTTGGAATCTCATTGAGTGTTAAAGAACTCATATTGCTGGCTTCTTCCTTCTTAGAAAATCAGTAAATGATTCCTCATTATGCAAGTCAGTCAAATTTTATTATTACTTGTACCTTAAGATTCTATGAATACGACCACTGTCAGGAATAGATAAGTTTCACACTGAAGGTTATGTGATGGACCACTGACAAAGGCAGAAAGAAACCCTGAACTCCAGCTGAGAACCCTGAACTGAATTGGGACTGCAGAGGCCAGCCCTCCACCTCAAAGGCAGGACCTACAACCATCCTTGCCCACCCTCCACCCCTGCGCTCTTTCATAAAGACACACAGACAGAGTACCACCGGCTGTGGCAGCCAGGACTGGAGCAACAAAGATCATGAACTGTAGCTGCTGCCTGTGTCACTTCTCTTGTGGGTCTGCAGCTTCTGTGTGTCTGCATGTGCGTATTCTTGGTACGCACATGGCATTCTTGGTCCTTGGTGTTTGCATGTGGGCTCTGCTCTGGGAAGGAGGCAGTAGAACAAGGGTGGAATTGAAGGTATCAGCAGCTTCTAAGCCTAGTGCCCTGGATCATCACTCCACCTTCCTTCACTCCGCTCTGCTGTTTCTTTGTTCCATAGCACTTACAACTGTCTAACATACTATGTGATTTACACTCATTCATGATGTTTAATGTCTGCTAGAACGTAAGCTGCACAAGGGCAGAATTTCTATTCTTTTTTATCCACTCACAGATTTAAGCACCTACAGCAGTGGCTGGCACAAAACAGGCACTCTATAAATATTTGTTTAATAAATGAATGTTTATCAGCCATTCTAATTTAGATTCTAGTTAAGCAATTGATAGGGCTGCAGGCCAAGACCTGTTCATGTGTTTGAAATATTTACCCTCACCCCCAGCCTTTAGGCTCAAAGCTGCTCCCGGTCTCCACAATGCAGCTGGCTGTCCACAAAGCAATCACTGTCACTTGGTAAAATTGAGGAGGAAGTAAAATATTTACTGAAGCAGAAATATTGGGGGTTCAGTAGCCTGGGTTGTTTTCTCTTAACATCTGATGACCACTGACACCCCAACCCCACCTTGGAATTTATTTCAGAAGGACATAAGCCAGGGTATGATTCTGATCTATGATTCAAGAATATTCAAGGTTTTTGTTATACCTGCAAATTGCTCATATTGCCACTAACTGCAATCAGAAAAGATCCTACCTTAAATGCCTTTCTATCCTCAGAATGCCTCACACATTTGTTTTCAGTAAATGTTTGAGAATGATCTTGAAAGTATGCGAGAGAACAGAGAATAAAAATAGAATCAAGCCCAAGCTGGGGATCTCTCAGCTTCTCCCAGTTGCTGAGAGGTAATAATTAGGGTAACTATATAATTTTTCACCCAAGCCAGGACAACTGGCATAAACTGGGACTGTCTTGGGACGATTATACAGATGACTCTCTTAGGTATAATCAGCTTCCATGATATTAGAAGATGGGAAAGGACTAGCAAAGATTAGTGCCTCTGACATGTTAAAAGCTCTGTGGTTTGCATCCTACTCAGTTTGCATTCAAGGGTCACAGATGTTGATCAAAATATTCATATTGCCAATTTGCACTAATTTCACTAGTTTGTAAGTATCAAGCAAGACTGTTCAATAAATGACCTAGCAAATTAATCTATTTTCCCCCATTAGTTTCTGACTTTTTAGCATGACAATACCAGACACCCTGTTAAAGAAAAGGCCCTTCAAGCTGTGTAACTGACGTGTTCGGATTCCTCCTTGGAGACGCATCTGTCTACTTACCACCCCCGCCCCAGCCCACGTACCCCTTCCATCCCAACCAGGCCTCTATTTTTCAGTTCTTGCAGTACAATCAGAATAAGTAAAAAAGGACCCCGATTTTCCAGAGGGACCATGCAGTCTGAAAAGGTATATCTTCAACATCATTAGCAGTTCATCTTCTAAAACCTCAGGGCAGCCCCTAGGCAGCCCCTCCTGCAGCACCCCGCCCCCTTCCACCGCCACCCCTCTCTTTTGGTGTCGGCTTATCAAATTAATGAAGCCTATCTAGACGGGAGGAACTTGGGGTAGAAGACAGTGGCTTAAGAGCAATTCAATGCAAGCCCCTCCCTCTTAAAAAAAAAAAGAATAATGGGAAAAAAATTAGAATTTCTTTCTCTTACAATAGGAAGAGGAAAGGGAAATGGTGTTGGGGGTGGGGTGAGGGGTGGCTGTGATTGTCTCCTAGTTCCCTGAAGGAAGAGATGTCTATTTACTTTTTCTGGCTGAACATTTGCATGTTAAAAAGGCACAGCTCCTTTGTGGGCAGGATTTATCAGGGCCACATTTTCTACTTGATAGGGCTGGGTAAGAGTGCTGGGTAAGGACTCCAGGTAAAGGATAAAGCAACTTCCTACGACCTTCCCTCTCACCTTTTTATAAGACAGTCCCCTCTATCACGCAGAGAATCTGGGAGGCCAGATTTCGTGGCCATGTGTGTTTGTGCAGCACGTTGGCGGGTGGCAGGAGGCAGAGCCCACCCTTGGCCGCAGGCAGCCATGGGCTGGGTGGTAGCTTCCTCCTGCAAGGCACAGAGCACAAGTCAGTGCCAGTAGAGCCTCCCCAGTCCCCTGTATCCGGAGAGGCAATTTGCAGCACGAGGTACAAAACACATCAACATCTCTCATCACGTCACTGACCTAAATATAGACAATGACTTCAAGGAAGAGGAGGAAAAAAAAAAGGTGCACATTCTTTTATACCTGCAAATGCTGCCGAGCTCTTCAAACAAGCACTGGCAATGAGGAACAATAGATAACCAGTCAGATGTGAAGGGAGAAGAGAGGAGGGATGGGTGTTCTAGGATGATTGCTGTGATAAGGCCATTATAGTTTCTCAGTGGAACATCAATCCTCATTTGTAACCCGGGGTCTGGATATCACTTTGGGAGCAGTTTTGTGTCCCTTGTCGGCTTTTCCATGGGAGCCCTGTGGGAGGAAGGGGGTATCTGTCGCAGATCTTCTGGCTAAACTGGGCTGGCCTCTTCACTGGCTGGGATGGGTCTCGAATTCAGAGAAGCTTTTTCCTTCCCACGTGAGAAGAGTGTGCTGTTGGTGTCTTTGTTACTGAGCAGCCTCCCCTGGCATCCACTTGAGCCATCCTGACCCCGGCCCCCACCTCAGCATCCCAGGTCAATGTCCC
Organism: Macaca thibetana thibetana; assembly: GCF_024542745.1. Lineage (NCBI taxonomy): Eukaryota > Metazoa > Chordata > Mammalia > Primates > Cercopithecidae > Macaca > Macaca thibetana. The sequence goes on along the minus strand of NC_065582.1, from coordinate 49,721,084 downwards.
TTCCACCCTGGAAAGCCGACATGGGCTGGCTTGCTTGTGTATGCCACGAGGAGTCTCAGGAAAGGGTAGTTTTCCCTCACAGTGTGAATTCAGAGTTGGGTCGAGACTTTTAAAGCTGTGTTCATAAGAGTGCTTACCTTCTTATTAACTTGGGGATTATTCACCTGCTGGGTGAACAGAGGGCCATATTAGAAGCTCTTATGAACACGAATCGCATAACTAGGGACCTTGGGAAAGATACCTGAACAAAGCATTAAGTATGGATAGACCGGTGGCTCAGCAATTAGGACACAATTGTGGACAATCAATTGCTGAGGAATTGTCACATGGCTCTTACATATTTTGAATGCTCTTCCTGTTCCCTCTGACAACTATCTGCATAAGAACAGCCTGCACAGAGGCTCCCTGAGTGTAACATAATTGCCTGCTGTTAGGGAACCAGCAAGCCTCTTCAGATTTAAGCTGTCCAGAACTCCATCATTTAGGCTGAAACACAAACCCATGCTCTTTTGTGTTAGCAAAACATCCACAAATGTAACCATCGGTTTGTTGCTTCAGAGAACACAGACTCGACCCTTGCAGACACATACTGCAGCATCACACAAAGATCCCTCTCCCTTTGGAAAAATAGAAAATAATCAAAAGAACGCCACTCTCATACAAGATAGGGAAGCTAAAGGCACCACTGAAAATGAAATACAATAAAAAACAATGGAAGAATCCCAACAAGAGTTGAGGACAAAAAGAAAGTAAGCGAGAAGTTCTAGGTAAAAATGAGTAACAACAATTCAGAAAAGGATCTGGCTAAAGCAGAGCTGTGAGTGCCCAAGGTTAATACAGAGTCTGATGTGCATGACAGGAACGTCTTGGTAGCTTCCCTGGCACAGTGACCTCTGGTACTTACTGTTCTTCTGGAAAGTGAGGAGAAATCAGAACATGGAAAATAGGGAGGTGTATGTATTCAGAAATAAAGACACCCAAAGAGTGACAGAAAAAACGGCATTAGATTTCAAATACCAGTTTAAGACGACCACAACCAGAACAGGAATCTAGCTGCTCTATGATGTGTAATAGGAATGGTTCTCAACAATGCCATTCACCAACAAAGACTGACTGCTGAGGGTTTCTGAAAAGGAGCTGTGGACTGGCTTAAGGTGAAGATGCTAAAAGATCCTGACACAGTAACAGGAATGCCTTTTTAGAACCTGTGCTTCTATTGGATTTTGGCTTCTCTACGCAGATTCCTGGAAACAGAGTCTCTGGGATCGGTGAATGCAATTAAAAATTACAAAGGACTAGAGAGGGAAAAAAAAAAAAACAGAAAATAATTTGGTCAAGAAGAAATATGCCCAGAGTCATTTTTTTTCCAATCCAATATCTTTGTTAATTAAGCATTTTTCCAATCTATGATGAGAATACTAATAATAATCTAATACTATACTACTCATTACTAATAAAACATATTTATGAAGTGGAAATATAATGTGCCTATTTCCAAAATGTGGTTATAAATGACTTACTCTAAGCCACAATTTAAAATGGTTTGAGAAATGAGTCTTTAATAAAGAACTGATGAGGATGATGACTGCTGATAATAATTCTATTTGGTAAGATTATGTGGTTTGCTATGGCAATTTGAACTGAGGTGATTGCCTCAAAAATTACTGCAAGTAACTACTATAAGGAAATTTAATTGGTGATAAATACACTGATGGTGTGTCAACTCTTGAAAAAGCGAGCCTGTGACGGAAGAATCCAGCATCATTTCATCTATGGATTCTATTCATAGTCATTACGGTGCTGCCAAGATGTTATTTGTCTGGCACACTTGCACATAGTAGGGATTTAAAAGGTGAGTGCATAAGCACCTATAATTGGTCCTCTATGTAGGTTCCTACATAAAATTATAGTTAATCATAAACCCATTAACATTTAGAAAAAAACCAATTATAACATGGCTTAGGATGGAGCTGTAATAGCGTTTGTGATAGTCAGTGACGTGGATGCTCCACATGGTCAGAAAGCCTTGATGTTAGGACACCAGGATCTAGCCTGAGCTTTTTAAAAAGAATGAAACAAAGCAAAACAAACAAATACAACCCAAACACACTACCAAAGTTCACTTTTCTTTTTAATGGTATTACTACACTAATAGGCCAGGGTGTGCTTGAGCAAAGCATTTGCTAGAACTTCTCTGTCCATCCCTTTAAACACAGAGAGCTAAGTGTCCTAGTGGACCTGTACAGATATCACATACACATTGAATCCTACTAAAAGACTAGGCATTGTCTGGAAAGTGGAACTCCACGGAATAAACAAAGCCCTGAGCATCATGGGGTTGAAAGTCTAGAGACGCCAAGCAAATTAACAAATACTTAAATACAACATAATAAATGATAAATGTTGCAATGAAAGTGTGGAGTAGGCACTTCATGGAGATGAAGGTTGAAAATGGGCAAGAGACGGCTTTGCAGAAGATGCACTTCTTTTTTTTTTTTTTTTTTTTTTTTTAAAAAAAACCCCATAGTTTTATTGTCATGAATTATGGTTTTTACTCACAAAACAAAAATATACATGGAACATTGACTTCAAGGGTTGGTTAGGAAGTGGAAATCCGGTGGCCTCTCCCATTGTCATGGTCCTGACATAGGGCTGAGAATAGGTGATTCCATGCTTGAGCCCGGGAGGTGGAAGTTGTGGTGAGCCAAGATCATGCCACTGAACTCCAGCCTGGGTGAGAGTGAGACCCTGTTGAAAGAGGAAGGAAGGAAGGAAGGAAGGAGTAAGGGAGGGAGGGAGGAAGGAAAGAAGGAAGGAAGTGCTGGGCGCGGTGGCTCACGCCTGTAATCCCAGCACTTTGGGAGGCTGAGGCGGGTGGATCACAGGGTCAGGAGATCAAGACCATCCTAGCTAACATGGTGAAACTCCGTCTCTACTAAAAACTTAAAAATTAGCCAGGTGTGGTGGCGGGCGCCTACTTGGCGCCCAGCTACTTGGGAGGCTGAGGTGGGAGAATGGCGTGAACCCAGGAGGCAGAGGTTGCAGTGAGCCAAGATCATGCCACTGCACTCCAGCCTGGGCAACAGAGCAAGACTCTGTCTCAAAAAAAAAAAAAAAAAAGGAAGGAAACAAAGAAGGAGGAAGGGGAAAAGGAAAGAAAGGAAGAAAGAGAAACGAAGGAAGGAAGGAAAGAGTAAGGGAGGGAGGGAAGAAGGAAAGAAGGAAGGAAAAAGGAAAGGAAGGAAGGAAGGAAGGAAAAAGAAAGGAAGAAAGAAAAGAAAAAAGGAAAGAAAAGGTGATTCCTGAGTTAAGCCTTAAAGGATTAAGGACTAGTAGAAGTTTATGAGTCAGATCAAGTGTGGCCAAAGCATTCCAAGTAGAGAAATAACCTGTGTGAAGCCATGAAGAGCCTGTGTTTGAGGAACTGGCATGGTAAATTGCAGAGGATGTTATGAGGAAGGGGAAAGAGATGAAGCCAGGAGGCAGATGAGGAAGCTGAACATACCAAGGGGTCTGGATTCCACTGTACAGTGACGGGCAACTCCACAGTAATTCTGCTCCTATTTATATTAGTGACTTGTATACTGGCAGAGTAAGCAGGAAGAATGACAATGACAAGAAAAATACAAATCTTACCAGGTCAGGAAAGTATTAACACCCAAATAGATTCACAAACGCTAACTGCTCTTATGCTATGCTAGGAAAATCTTGTCTATGTTATGTTATGTGAGGTTTATAACGGAGTCAAGCACCTTTAGGCTGCAAACAAGTTTTGCTAATTTTTATTGAAGTCTGCATTGGTCAAATGACATTTGGAATTTCATATACAGATCTGGGAATATAACTTTTAAGAAAGATATCAGTTATTATCAGCATGTCAGAAAGAGGATAGCCTTTGTGACCATGGGTCAGATAATCATGTTAACGTAAGGAATAGTGGAAGGAACTGGCCATGTCTGAGTTGGGAAAGAGAGCTAGAGAAATATGAAAGCTTTTGTTAGCTCTCTAGAGGTTGCCTACGAAAAAGGGTAGATTTACTCCGTGTCACAACGCAGGAACAAAGTGGAGGTTATATAGAGAGAGATTTCAGCTGAGTACAAGGAAGGACTTTCAATTCATTCTATATCCAAAAAATGAAAGTGGATAACAGGCAAGGACTCCACGGCCATCTCGTCAAAGAGTTTTGGAGGAGATTCCTCCTCTTGGCAAGAGGTTAAGCTGGAGGACCTTGACAGTCCTTTCTCCCCAAAGATTCTCCAAAATGTCAGTACATCCTGGCTATATCAGATATCTGTAATTTCAAAACAATCAATGATCCTATATAATTTATATCTCTGGAAATCTAGTTCATGTTAAAATAATCAACTATACTTTTGCACACTGTGCTAATTTTTAACGAGGATTAAAAAAAATAAGACATGATGCTATTATTTCTCCTTTCCTCAAGGAGGCATGCCACATGATCCCATGGACAATCACCGACCTCTTACGAAATTGGGGACTGATCCTAACTTGGCATTAATTAGGAAGCAGAAATCATTCAGACATAGTTATACTAGCAATGGAGGTTTATAATGTACTTTGAGGATACAAAGGATTCCTTTGAGTTATGAAACCCAAACAATAAAAGCAATATTGACAGAGTGCTTAGGGCATATTGGGTACTCCACATTCTGGCTATAAGGAGATTAGTAAAAAATGAGACATTTTCTCTTCCAAATTTGTACCAATGACACAATCATGGCCACCAAAACCCCTCAGAGAATAGAAGAGGTTTCAACTTTCCCATAATCAAAGGATAATCAATGAGGTCATGGTGAGGAGGTTTCCAATTACCTGTTGCTAAACCAGTATCAGTATCAATTTCATCCACCAGAGATCTATTTCCACCTATGATTTATCATAAAATCCTCAGGGTAAAAAATAACATTAGACTGCTGTTTTTAAACTTTCCATTATTTTTAAAAACCCAAATGAAGATCCTTGGATCTTTTTTGGGAAAAATAACACCTAAAATCTTAAAATAAAAAAATCTAAATTAAGAAAACATTTGAAGATTCACTGACACCAAGTGCCAAACTCAAACCCAAGATCCCAATAAGAGACTTTCATATTAGACTCTCTTATTGCAGTTAGTTTTCCCATATGACAAATACAACACTCTCTGTTTATTGATAAAGGCCTAGCAATATTTTCTATCCCCGACCAAGAGGGTGTGGTCTTGCTGACTCCAGTGATCAAGTTCAGAACCAGAAGAATATTTCTCACCTGACAAAGGAACCAAATATATGCACACACTGGAGCTTAACCTTAGACCCGAGCATGGGATCACCTTCTCCTGTGAGCACCCAAAGCCAAGATCCTAAGCATGTGGCCAGAAGAAAAAAAATCACTTAAACTGAACATGATATCCTGGGGAACAAAGGCCAGCACTATTCCAGGGAGTTGATCCTTCCCACTTTTTTTTTTTTTTTTTGAGACCGAGTCTTGCTCTGTCACCCAGGCTGGAGTGCAGTGCTGCGATCTCAGCTCACTGCAAGCTCCGCCTCCCAGGTTCAGGTAATTCTCCTGCCTCAGCCTCCTGAGTAGCTGGGACTACAGGCACCTGCCACCACGCCCAGCTAATTTTTTTGTATTTTTAGTAGAGATGGGGTTTCACCGTGTTAGCCAGGATGGTCTCGATCTCCTGACCTCATGATCCACCTGCCCCAGCCTCTCAAAGTGCTGGGATTAAGGTGTGAGCCATCATGTCCGGCCCCCCTTTTTTTGAGGCAGAATCTTTCTCTGTCACCGAGGCTGGAGTGCAGTGGGGCGATCTTGGCTCCCTACAACCTCCACCTCCTGTCAAGTGATTCTCATGCTGCAACCTGCTGAGTAGCTGGGATTACAGGCGTGTGCCACTATGCCCAACTATTTTTTAAATTATTATTATTATTTTTTATTTTTAGTAGAGACAGGGTTTTGAGGTGTTGCCTAGGCTGGTCTTGAAGTCCAGACCTCAGGTGATCTGCCTGCCTTGGCCTCCCAAAGTGCTGGAATTACAAACGTGAGTCACCGCACCCGGTCCCTCCCATATTTTAATAAGGATTGTTCTCCTCAAATGTGCAGGAGGCTTAAGGGAGGAGTTGGGTGTATTTACCATCCGTACCACTCATTCCTCTAGGGTGGGAAGAGAAGCTATAAAAAGTGAAGCACTGTTCATCTTTATTCACTGTTTCCTCCCAACTTCATTCTTCCCCTGTAGATGGACCTTGTGTTTCCCACACTTTCCTCTGGGATTGACCCACCAACAGGAATTGTGCCTGGTGCCTACTTACTAAATCCTCAGCCTCAAAAGTAAGGATGTACAGAAGTCATTACTTAAAAAGATTTTTTTTAAGGTGTGACCTTCATATTTAAAGTGAAATGTGCAGAAAGGCAGAGGTCCACACGATCATGTAATCTGTATAAACAAATGATCTCAATGGTTATTCGGCAGTCAGTTTAAGTATCTGATATTTGTCCACATTATCCTGCAGTGATCAGCCTGGATTATTCCTCTTAAATTTTAAAAAATAACCTTGGAAGAAGGGAGACGCATTTCCTTTATTTCTAGTTAAGAAAAACAACAGGCCAGAGAGCATAACAGTAATTTATGATTTTGTTGGTGTATTATCATCCAGTAATAAGTGCAACTTGAAACTACCAATTATCTCATGAGAGGGGTATCACCTTTTCTGTTGTGAATGACTACATCGATAAACGTAGGTTCAGCTCCCTCACTCTTCGTCATGTCACCAGCAGCTTCTCAGCAGCAGAAGTGAGCCAACCAGGGAAGCAGAGGAAAAACAAAAACAGTCAACACACAAACACGTAAGTTAGTCCAGCCTCTGGCCCGGGAACCCAGAGAGGGACAGAGAAAGATAGGGGGAGGGGCTGCGTGGAAGCGCCTGGAGCAGTCGGCAGGTCACACACACGCGGTGCTCGGCGGCAAACTCAGTTTACAAAGAGACATCTGTTCCATTACTCCAATGCATTGTGGCTAATTACATCCTGGCCCGTCTGTGAAATGACAGCCACTTATTCTCCAGTGAACCGTAAAATCTGTACATGTTCGATTTGGGGAGTGGGAGAGCAGAGGCGTGGAGGCTAGAGTGGGAGGAAGAAGGGGGGAAGCCAAGGGGAAAGAGAAAAGACAGGAGAAAACTGAGAAACAACACTTCTGGCAAGACTATCACAACCCTAGTGGAAGAAATCTGATGAGAAATACAGTGCTTCGACTCTGAGTTCGAGGCCCTAAGTTTACCATCCAAGAATTTGTTCTCACAGCTGTTGCTTTTCCTTGTTATTCAAAGGCTTCAGCACCAAGGGGCGGCCACTTGAAGGTCTCCATCATCATTAGGCAGGGGTTGTGGCTTGGGGACAAACTGACTTGCCCATTTGCTTCAGTCCCCAGGGGCTACTGATGGTGTGGGGGTGGGGGCTCTCCACCAGCTCTTTAGAAGAATGAATCACAGTATCCCTTCTCACACGGGGACCTGAATTAGCAGAAAGTCTCTTTAATAGATTGTGCTTAGGCTGGGGGGTGGGGGAGTGGGAGGAAACTGGGATCTTTAGGAGGAAAACTCAGTGAAAGAAGTGGAAAAATCAGGTTGGGGGCAGGGGGATGCTCCCCCTGCTTTCAGTTGACATTGAAACTTTATCCTAACAAAAATCCAAAATCACTTATGTAACTTGGTGACAGGTACAAGGGAAATAGAAATGGCAAATAGAGAACACTGCCATTTTGAAATGAGACTCCAATCCAGCATAGGTTTTAATAGGAAACTTATCTTCATTCCTACACAAAAGCTTTCTGTTAGAGGACTCACACAGTTCTATTGGAATCTATACTAGACACAACTGATGATATAGTGGAGTACTACTGTGGTTAAACATTGATCTTTCTTCCTCTTGCAACGATACCATACTATATTTTGTGGATCACAACTGTGGGCCTGAAAGATCTGGCAGCTCTCTGGAGGGAATAGTTACCCAGTAGCTTCTCCTTGCACCGGCCACTGGGCAGTTTAGTGGCGGTAGCAAGTAGACTGGGCCACTTCTCTATGTGGCCTGGGGATCCCGTGGATGGCCAGTGCCCTCCGTAAGACCGCGCTTCTTGAAGGTGCATCGCAGTCACTGGGAGCTGGCAAACGCAGACTCCGATTCAGAGGTCTGGGCTAGGCCTGAGCTTTGCATTTCTAATAAGTTCCAAAGTGATGCTGATGCTGATGGCTCCCTGGAGAATACCCTCCCTCACAGACACCTGCCCAATCCTCATTAGGTTGGGCTAATGTGGGGGAAGGCTGGAATATAACACAGTTCCTCTGACATGAAGCGGTGCATTTAATTGCTCTAGGAATTTTACTAATTTTGAGTCTAAATAATTTTAACGACTCTGTATCAACCACGGAGATGTCATAAAATTGATCAAAGGGTGACCACCCCTTTCTGGGAGAAGGGGGAGGGAGGGTTAAATCTAGTTAGAGATGTGAAATCTAGTTAGAATGAAATGTGAAATAAGCCCTGATTTTATGTTTACTCCAAGAAGTGAATTTTGATCAGTGCCAAGGGAAAAGTAATCTTAAAAGAGTTCTGGACTTTTGTTCATGTTCTACTAATATGTTTCCCGTTGGCTGAGGAAACAAGCAGCTCTGGAAAAAATACCACTTATAGGGAGAGGAGAACAAGACAAGGGGGATCTCCCCTCTTCTGATGTGTATTCTTGCATAGAGTTTTGGATTTAACTAGAATGAACTAAAGTTTAACTCAAGTAAATGTTTTCACTAAGAGCAGGGGCTGAAGAGAGGTGACCCCTTCATCCAGCTCAGGGATGGCCCTGGGTGTCAGCAGTGTGCATAAGCACGCTTGGTTGCATGTATGTTTATACTTCTGTCCTGAGTTAGTAGTGAATGAGTTTTAGTTTTTGCCTCAGGGCGCTTGATATTATGCGACAAATTCTAAGTGTTCAATGAACACTGTCGACTGACTAAAGACATGTGAGTTCAGCTTTCATTTATTATTTGAGGCGTCCTGAGGCTGATTTTGTTTCAGTTCTTGATATATTCCTTCCAGACTCTGAACCAATGGCTTTCTATGAACCAGAAAACAGACTAGTCCGTAACTGAGGTTAAAAGTCCATTCTGCAGTGGATCCTAATATACAGATACCCGTGATAATATTATACAGACTGGAAAAATAGTTTTAAGGCTGTAAGGAGACTAGAGAAGATCTAATTTGACTTCTCTAATTTATCAACAGGAACCTGCCCTATTTTTACTCAGTTGCCTGTGGTCATTGAGGTAGGGTGAGCTCTTTGACTTGAGAGTTTTTTATATTGCATCCTGCTGCATCTCCCCCAAAGTTTCATATAACTTTTCCAAAGAGGTCCACAATTTTCTTCATACAATGACAGAAGAGTCAAATGTTATTTTCATGAAGGAACTGATTGTGGCTCAAAGGAAGTAAAGTTAAATGCAAAGATGACGGGAAAAATTCCACCTATATAATGGAAAAGAGAATAACATTATAATTCAGGGAGCTGAGATTCAGGAATATATTTTTGATGCTTACTCATGAAGGTGGCTGGGTGAGGGGTCTGGGGACTGCACCACAGGGGGCCAATGGGACTGTGCAGGAGACAGTGGATGACACAGAACCTTATCAGGGAAGCCAGTAAAGATGGTGGATCATGTGACCCTCGGCCCTCTAGGGCTGAAATGCCAGTAAGAAGATATTGAGCCTCACCATTCTGTCTCTTCACTTTCATGGCAGTTTCCATAGATAAACCACATCATAAAGTGAACCAAAATAACAGACACATAAATAAACAGGTAAATTCACATAGGACCCCAAAGGTGTTACAGAGACCAGACACACATCTACATTTCAGCTCCTCAATCAATTTGTCTGTTTCACCTGAGTATCATCTGCCAGCTCATCAGTAAATGAAAAAAAGCTAGAAAGGGCAGTTGGGAGAAAAACATCAATGCCATAAAAATCACAGACCTCGGCAGTATAGGATTGGGGGGCAGGAGGTAGGGTGATGACAGGAAATACCCTCAGAGGGTTGTTATGAGAACTATTTCCAATTCAAAACAACAATGATGATCCTCTTTATTCAATTATCAACTTCTGCTGTCTTAATGCCATGTTTAGGGGAGGTCAAATTACCAATTAAAAATGGCATACGACAGTTCCAGCAAGCCAGTCCCAGGAGGTTAGCCAAGTGCCGGAGCCCTCCTTTGACAGAATGGCGAGGGGCCTTTTTGGCTTCCTGGCTCTTGTGCCCTTCTCTAGAGATGCAGGAATGCTGGAGAGCACGGGCCTATGTTGTTCTTGGTGGAATACAGCATCATTCACACTTACTAAGTTGCTCCTGCAACTTGGCTATTTCTCTTAGACAGTATGAGAAACTTTCAGATCTTTAATTTGCTAAAGAATTACTAACTCCGGCCAGGTGCAGTGGCTCAAGACTGTAATCCCAGCACTGTGGGAGGCCAAGGAGGGCGGATCACCTGAGGTCGGGAGTTTGAGACCAGCCTGACCAACATGGTGAAGCCCCGTCTCTACTAAAAATACAAAAAAAAAAAAAAAAAAATTAGCTGGGCATGGTGGCGGGCACCTGTAATCCCAGCTACTCGGGAGGCTGAGGTGGGAGAATTGCATGAACCTAGGAGGCAGAGCTTGTAGTGAGCCGATATTGCGCCACTGCACTCCAGCCTGAGCGACAGAGTCAGACTATGTCTCCGAAACAAAACAAAACAAAACAAAATCACTTTTACTACAAGAGCACAGTTCGGTAATCAGATAAGGCAAAGAAAGGCACTTTCTCCTACATCACAGGAATATTTTATAATACAATTATAAGGATAGGCCAGGCACTGTGGCTCATGCTTATAATCCCAGCACTGTGGGAGGCCAAGGCAGGTGGATCACCTGAGGTCAGGAGTTCGAGACCAGACTGGCCAACATGGTGAAGCCCCATCTCTACTAAAAATACAAAAATTAGCTGGGCGTGGTAGTGCACGCCTGTAATCCCAGCTACTCGGGAAGCCGAGGCAGGAGAATTGCTTGAACCTGGGAGGTGGAGGTTGCAGTGAGCCAAGATCACACCACTGCACTCCAGCCTGTGCTACACAGTGAGACTTGGTCTCAAAAAAAAAAAAAAAAAAAAAAAAAAAAAAATATATATATAGATAATAAAAATCTTTTTGGCTGGGTAAATAAGAATCATTCTGTACTGTCTGCTTAGATGGAAAGGCTGGAGGATAAGCTGGCTGGGAGATCTATTCATGTTAGATGAGGCTCCCAGCGAGGGTATGGGTACATCGGCCAAGCCTGGGTTGGGACATGTTTTCCCAGATCACCATTATAGGATGACACAAGGTAGCTGGAGGCCGCCTTGTGTGTGCTGCTCCAACAAGGCTCCCTCTGTTAATAAAGGAGATTTTTGTTTGGTCCCAAGGCTACTCTTAATTGTGATATTAGCATGTAAGTGGATCTACAGTTAATTTTTGACCAGGCACTAGATTTTTAGCTTTATTTTGGGGTTTATTTCTTTAAAAATACTGCATTTCAGCAGTATTGCCCTATCTTACAGATGATTCCCTACCCTTGAGATATTCCTTCTGTCTCGTACATTTGGAGTCTAATTTTGGGGAGGAGCATATCCATTAGATATTGCTCAATTCAACTTTTCCTTCACCCCGAGCCTCCCTGCTTTGTTTAGTTTGAGGAAAGCAAGCCACTTTTCTTAGAAAAAGGAATCTTAAGCTTAGTAAAATGCATTTCTGAGACCAAGAGATTCTGAAAGTGTTGCTGTTCAGGTCCCTGAATCAAAAATTTTTATTCCTGGTTCTTCTAAGATGCTTTTTCCATTCCTTCTCTGGTTAATTGGTTGCATTGTCCAAGTTTTCCATAGGAAAAATGGTGTTCTGCTATGTTTGGGACAAGATACTGTTCTGCATGTTCTATTTCCTTTCATCCTAGAACAGAACAACTTTTATTATTATTATTGCTACTATGAAACACGAACTGCCACTTTCAAAGTATCCCCACAGAATCAAGATGTGGTGTCCGCCTCCCTTCACTTGATTTGTAATGGTGAGGTTAACAATGGTGTCACGATTTGCTTGGCCCCTTGACATAGTGTCAGCAACATAGTTCTAAACAGATTTCTGAGATCTTCTCTTCTGACCCTCGGCTGAAGTCACTTGAAAACATTCATTCTACAAAATTCAGGTGGGTTAAGTGCCAAGCCTTAGCCAAATCCTCAGTCAAGCTTAAATGTCTTAAGAGAACTGATTTCTTGAAGCCAGGTGGCTTGCACATCTGCAAGTCTGATTCATAGACACCACTTGCCATCAAGAACACGCTGGCATCATTCCTCATCAGAGCAGCCTGTGATCCCCACACACGCCCCTCCCCACTCATCACAAGGAACAAGGTCTAGGTGAAAGATTCAGACAACAGCACCGGATCCTCTGTTGGCATCAAAAGTCCATTGCTGTCCACCATGACATAAGTCAGATCCTCTGGGAGCAAGGGGGTCGAGGGGCGAAAGTACTCTTGAAACACCACTACCAGAGTGGGGGGCTAAGGATCAATTGCTTTTGCCATGTTACCCACACCTTCTCAAATACAAATGGTCATGAACTAGCTCATCTTCTGCTATACAGCACCCCATCCAAGTCCAACAGATCTTTTTTTTTTTTTTTTAAATGGAGGGTTCTTTCGTTGGCATTCCTTTCCATCCTTCCCCAAGAGGAATCAAGTTAGGGAGCAGATATGCAGCGTGTGTGTACACCCAGCATGTGTTTTCTTGTTCCCACCCTACATTGTTTGTTGAAATAAATATGGAAATAAGGCTGAGCAAGACAGCCAAGCCAGCCAAACTGAAATAAATTCATCACTCATGGGCTCTCAAGGGATGGAAACCGTGCATTTTTTTCCTAAATGATTATTTCTGAAGCACTGAAGGAATGGCTATATCACTAATGAGGCCTGTACGCCATGACTGCTGATTATAAATGACCTGCAGAGAGACGAGGAGATAGTGGATATGAAGGGGAGATGGTGGCATGGAGGTGAGGGGAAGCAGCTGCTGTGGAGGTTGCAGCTGCTGGTGGCCAGCAGTGGGGATTACTATCCAAAAGCAACTCTCCCTGCACTTCTGACCCAGCAGTACACCCTCAGAAAAGCATAGAATTATTCTGTGTGAATTCAAGTGAGTGGAAAGGAGTCAAAAGCCCACCAAAGATAGAAAAACATCTTCTGTATAAGTCTGTATATCACCGTGACCATCTCTCTTTTCCTGTGCAAGGAAATTTTTGGCAGCATCCCAGGATCTGGAAAAGACCTGGGTGGATACTGCAATGACATATAAACCACACGAAGACACTACATGGTCCCCTGGCTTCTGGTCCCTGGGATCCTCCCTTCATAGCTATGTACTGGGCATACAGAAAAAGAAGGTGCAGATATAAGCGCAGTTCATAAGTGGGATGAGAGCTGTCCACAGAGCAGTTGGTAAATTCCAGGCCAGGTGGACAACACTGGACTTGCAAAGTAGGTATCCTAATGCTTGGACTGATCAAGCCATGACTAATCTTAACAAAACTACAAAACTTCTCAGAGCTTCGTGATTCGGTGGCACTCTTATTGCATATGATGGGCTTTAGGGAAATGCCAAATACCTCCTGGCATGCCCCAGCAAGAATCACCCAGACAGAAGCCCCCGTGCAGTGTGAGCAGCGGCTGGATGAAAAGGCCTGGCAAGGAGGATTCTCGACAAATGAAGGGATCCAGTTCCCAAGGGCAAGGGCAGGATAATGCAGTAGTTGCTTTTCAAAATGAGTGTATCATTTAACTTGAGAAAATGCACGAATTATCCTTACATCCTTATGAACAGGTGGAGGTGGGGAGGAGCTTTTGCAGCCTGTTGAACTAAGAAGCTGTGACAGGGCGTGAGATATGTCAGCAATGCTGGTGGTGCCAGAGGTTTCTGAAGGTAAGGAAGATACTGCTCTCTCTGCCATGGCGGCCAGCGAGCCTCACACATCATGAAAGGTATCCAGAAACTTCTCGATTGTTGCATGCATTGTCCTGCACATAGTTTCATGGACATAGAGTCACATGTGGCAAGAGTGAAGGCCTGGGCTCTGGCTCTTAATGCAACAAGGGCTCTGGCCATTCTAGGCTATCAGCAACTCATGTGGTCACAGTGACTGCAAAATGAACCAAGGCCTCTGGGCTATCACCCTCCATATCCTAAATGACTAAAGGGATAACAACATAGAACCAAAAGATATGTGGCTTCCAACATTATAAGAGAAGTATGGTCACCAAATTTATCAAGGCAATACTCATCCGTAGGGAGGCAAAAGGAGAAAGACATAAAGGACTAATTATAAAGGTTTACTTAGCTTACTTTCACGTTTTAGCCTTGGGGCTGTGCAAGAAAAACACATGCATTTAACTCCCTCTCTGCAGACCTTTTGGGCAACAAAGAGCCACACATCAGCAAAAAGAAAAGCAATCAAACAGCAGGCCCCAGCATTCTCATTCTTCATCACTGGGGTGAATGCCATGCCCAGCTCTTTCTCTCTCATCTTCTTCATGTAGGGTCAAGGAACAAACAGGGTTCTCAAACAATCAAACAAAGAAAAGAATTAAAAATCACCCATTTCAAGATGCAAGCGCCTTGCCTTGTTGCTTCCAACAGGGGAGCAGAGAGAATCCCACCAGATGCTGCTTCACTATCGGCGCTGACGCTTTCTAATGAATCTGACCCCTGGCTGCAGCTCTAAAAGGGTGCAGCAGTGTGTCAATGTAAACAGCTAAACCTAGTGTCATGTCAAGTGGTAACAAGGCCACTGCTGGTGTTTTACAAGCGCTGTGCACTTAGCAGATAAAAATGAGCATCCTATCGCTGGCCCCCACAAGTCACACTTATCAACAGTGAGAAGAAACAATGCTTTGTTTGATAGGTGTTGCTTGGTGCCAGTGACAGGAGGTTACATTTCTTACAGGCTGCCCATTAGCATAATGAAAAGGCAAGTAACAGCTGCATTAACAAAATCTTTTTGCATGTGTCCACGGTGAGCCGCGCAGAGCTTCCTGATGTTCCCTCTAATAAAGAGAACTAATTACCCTCCACAGTGCCACCTGGGCTAGAGACAACCAATGTCAGGAAAGGGCTTTGACAAACACATTTATTTGTCCAGGACCAAGTCCAGGGCCAGCAACCCCCATTCTTCCTGGTATCAGAGTGGAGCCAGATGCACACAAGATCAATAAAAGGTCCAGAGTTCACTGCAGGCTGGGGGCAGTACCTGCAGACAAGGCATCCCCTGGGAAGACTAGGGCTTCCTGCCTCCGCAGGGGTGATGCTTTCAGAGCCCATACGGAGTACAGATCAACCTGGGCACCGTGACCTGACATTGGGTTGAAGTTCCCATCTGAAACAAGCTGAGAGGTTTGAGGATGCCAAACAAGGAGTTTAAAAGGAAGGGAAGGTTGTTTTATTCATGCGAACATACCTGCTTTTTAATAAAAGAATTTTAAGCAGGTAACTATTTGTCGACATTATTATCCCCTGATTTTACATACAAGGAAACTAATTATGGAATGGGTAAGTGACTGTATCACATATCTAAAAACAGGAAGAGAAAAGAACTCACGTTTACTGCATTCAATGAGCATCTACTCATTACCTAGTTTAATTCTTTCCACAATCCTAGAAAGGAAGCGTTTTTATTTTTATTTTTCATTTGTTTTGAGACAGGATCTTGCTCTGCCACCCAGGCTGGAGTGCAGTGGTGCAGTCTTGGCTCACTGCAACCTCCGCCTCCTGGTTCAAGCGATTCTCATGCCTCAGCCTCCCAAGTAGCTGGAATTGTAGGTGTGCGCCACCACGCCTGGCTAATTTTTGTGTTTTTAGTAGAGATGAGGTTTCACCATGTTGGTCAGGCTCGAACTCTTGGCCTCAAGTTATCCACCTTCCTTTTTTTTTTTTTTTTTTGAGACGGAGTCTCACTCTGTTGCCAGGCTGGAGTGCAGTGGCGCCATCTTGGCTCACTGCAACCTCTGCCTCCTGGTTCAAGTGATTCTGTTGCCTCAGCCTCCCGAGTAGCTGGAATTACAGGTGCGCGCCACCACGCCTGGCTAATTCTTGTATTTCTAGTACAGACGGGGGTTTCACCATGGTGGCCAGGCTGGTCTTGAACCCCTGACTTCAGGTGATCCACCTATCACAGCCGCTCAAAGTGCTGGGATTACAGGCCCAAGTCACCGTGCCCAGCCCAGATCAGCTCCTTTTGTTAGCCGCAGATGCTTTCTCCAACCTCTTTTCCCTCTAAAGAGAAGGTAAGACTAAACTGATAACTTATGGCATCTGTTCCTCCCGAAAGCTCTACATGAACCCACCTGATAATGGGGCTTTGGCAATTACCTTATTTCTTCCAACCCAAGTCCTCAATCTACTGTGGAGCTCAGCATGCGAAGAAAGATGATGCCATCTATCTTTTGCCCAAAGGTGAGTACATACTAAGACGTGTCTACTCTCGGGTCCATGTGCTCAAATTTAAAAAAGACACCAGGCAATAACTTGATATGTCACAGTTTTAGATGTACTACCCAGTCCCAATACAGGGAATTAGAATATTTCCAAAACTCTGAACTCAAATCCCTACTTACACTACTGACAGATCTTAATTACTTACATTTAAGGACAAGGCAAAAGTAAAACCCAAAATCTGGTGAGTTAACATTCATTCCCAGTTCACCAAATGTTTTGCCAGAAAATTTACAGGATTACTTATTCATAGATGTAGGTAATTATATACAGTCGAAGTTTCTCTAGAAATGACTCCTACGGTATCTTAATTCGGAGTCTTCTAATGAAATTGCTACTATCTCCAGTTTGTTTATTTTTATGTTTTTATTTTTTTATTTTTAGACAGAGTCTTGCTCTGTTGCCCAGGATGGAGTGCAGTGGTGCAATCTCGGCTCACTGCAACCTCTGCCTCCTGGGTTCAAGCTATTCTCCTGCCTCAGCCTCCTGAGTACCTGGGACTACAGGCATGCACCACCACGCCTGGTTAATTTTTGTATTTTTAGTAGAGACGGGGTTTCACCATGTTGTCCAGGATGGTCTCGATCTCCTGACTTTGTGATCCGCCTGCCTCGGCCTCCCAAAGTGCTGGGATTTCAGGCGTGAGCCACCGCGCTCAGCTACTATCTCCAGTTTAATAACCAAATTATTACTGTCCTGTTTGGTCTGATCGTGTCCTAGTCTGGACCCCAGCTTCTGTTTCAAAAAAATGAGCATTTCCTCGCTTCCTGAGACCTTACTGTTTGGGTCTGATGAAGCAACTTCCCATGGACGGCATTGTGGCCACCGAGAGAAACCCCACCCACCAAAGGAGAAAGCTTTGCCCACAGGGCCCCCGGGAGGTGCCATTTTCATCTTCTATTGCACTGCGCTGACATTTTTAAATTATAATGACTCCATATCCCAAATGAGTCCTAAGAACATTCTGAATCAGCTAATTAATAAATCAATTGCTCTTCAGGATGGCATTTTTCAAATTCACAACTAATATGTGAGGTGCGAGTAGAGTGGAAGTCTGCAGCTGCTACACCTCTGGCTCTGGTAGGACCCAGCTAGTTCCAAAACCTCTGCTGTGCTCTGGCTGTAAGCAAAACACCTTCAAGTTTCTATGCATACTCTTTGAGTCCATTGGGATACACATTTTATCATCAGAGACAACATCTTATGCAATAATGAGTAGTTGCCTAAAGAATGAAGAACAGGAGCATCCCTACTAATCAGACACTCAGTGTCCCATATGGTGATGGTAATTGAAACATCCTTCTGGTCACACTGTTGATCTAAGATTAAAATCAATTAGATGCCACTGTTTAGATGTTGGTGGCATTCTGGTGTCTTTTTCTTGTTCGTCAGGCACAGAGATGAAGTGGGAGTTAACAATACCAAGCAAGGCATCCTACTTCACCAAGAGTGGACCACTGGTGAACTCTCAGTCCCTTAAAACCTGATGTTTTCTACAGGCTTCAGAATCACTGCCAGCATCCTGAAAATCAGTTGTGACAATTAGGCTGTCAGAGCAGTGTGTACTGCTCTTAATCATCTACTTAGTGTCTCTTTCTTGGTCATAGACTGTACCCTCCTTACCACTGCAGCCACACGGCTCCTCTTCACATGCTGTTATTGACAGTGTGGGTGGGATAGCGGGATGGTAGGCAGCTGCCCAAATTTTCTGTTCATCAGTAATGGGATGACATAAAATGAGACCACAGGACAAGACTGCAGAGAGCTTGGGGACAGGTTGAGTAAGAGGCAGAGAGCCGCTGTCCAGATGCCAGAGGGCTGAACAAAAGCCTGCCATTGGTTTAGTTCTATTCTGGCTCACACTATTCACCTTTCTTTCTTTTTGATATCATCAATATGGTTTTTCTCCTGAAGGGGACTGTCTCTCTCTCTCTCTGCCCCAACACAGCATCCCTTTTGATGAGATAATGGGTGTTGACTTGCAGTCAAATACTAAAGCCTGATGGCTCCACAAATTACTTAGACAGAATCTAATCCTGAGGGTAGGTATCAATGATGGGGTATGTGTGTGGGGAATCTCTCCTACAGAGAGGTCACACCGAAGAAGTAAGAAGATGGGAGAGAAGAAGTGAGGGTGGTGACAGAGACGGGGAAGGAACTAGACATGTGGCTGCATTAGACAGAGTACACAGAAGGGAGGCCTGATGTGGACATTGGAAAAGGTGTATCCATTAAGAATGAAAATAGAAAAGGGCTTTTTAATTTCAAGTTCTGGGTGTCTGAATCAGGTCAAATTGGCAGAGACACATAGGTAGAAACTGAAGTTAGAAAAATTAAGTAAGTGCAAGGATATCATATTTTGCTGTATAAGTTCATTTCTAAACATACAGACGTCAGAGAGTTTTGATAAATGCTCATATTCTTTTCATGATTGTACTAAGATCTCACACAGTAAATGACATCAGGTCTTAGAGTGGATTGAGACCAAGACAAAGCAGGAAGTTACTTTGAATAAAATTTTACTCATCTCAGTATTTTTGGATGTTTCCTTTATCTGAACTGAAGCACTTCATATGATGTCATCTCTTATTTTCTCTTTGGCAGTCTCCTTTATAAATCTATGGTGAATGGTATATAATAGTTTCATCGGTACCACCATCCCCTTATACTTGATATTATGATAATTCTGAAATACAAACTGAATAAATACATAGGTAGGTCATTTTCAAAATGATTTTTATTTGCTCAACAGATTGAATCTGTGCAGTAGTAAAATTACAGTTCGTTAAGTAAATCTTGAGTCAGAGTAAGGTTTAGCAGGGTAATGTTGATCTTTAACCCCTTTGTCTAGAATATGTTTTTAGGAGTGGGAGGAAATCCCAACATCTATATAAACAGAGAACTCAGAGTTTGAAATGCTCCAAGCAGACATTCTTATAGTTATTTGTGACAGCTTGACGGTGACAAAAATTTCAGGTGCTGAAATGCTTTCTCCTCGGCTTATGAATGGCTTTTTATGCAAGTCTTGATAGATCATTTTGTGCCTTCATTTTCCTACCTACAGATTGCCAGAAGCCTTGGTGACTGAACTATGGCTTATAAGAAGGTAGCACCGTACTTTATTTTTATTTTACTAGCCAGACTCCATCACCAAACTACACATTTTTGTCTGTAAGGGGAAGAGTTTAAGAAAGAAACGACCTACTAATAATAGGTTAAATATTATTTTATATTTAAAGACGTATTTTATTTTATTTTTTGAGACAGGGTCTCACTCTGTCACCCAGGCTGGAGTGCAGTGACACAATCATAGCTTACTGCAGCCTCAACCTCCCTGGACTCAGGTGATCCTCCCACCTCAGCCTCCCAAGTAGCTGGGACTATAGGTGTGCACCACCACACCAGGCTAATTTTTGTATTTTTTGTAGAGACGGGGTTCTGCCATATTGCCCAGGTTGGTCTCAAACTCCTGGGCTCAAGCAGTCCACCCACCCTGGCCTCCCAAAGTACAGGGATTACAGACATGAGCCAACGTGCCCAGACTAAATATGTATTTTAAAATAGCCATTAGTTTACATGACTTTTGGTAGCAGACAGAACTTTTCTTTACAGGCACAGTCTTCAAAATATAGCTCCATTAAAACATTTTTGCTTCTGGCCTTCTCCAGTATACTTTAAATACCTATTGCATGGCTTTATTAGGCTATCCTTTAATTTAGAAAATCAAGGTGATTCATTTTAATTTTTTGGAGGAAAATTGTGTGTTTTTCCCTGTGAGACTGTGTCACAATTCTTTGATAGCACAAAGGTGGGGAAAACCCCAAAAGTGTAATGAGACTGGATGGATCTGCTTCTTCCCACATCATTCAGTAAGATTTTCACAGTTCACACTTAGGATTTTTCTGAATCTATGAGAAGACAGGCCAGAGACAGGGTAATGGGACTCAGCTCTGACTGATTTGCAAATGGTACAAATTTCACTACTTGGCAAATCTCCCTCCCTCCATTCTTTCCTCCTTTCCTTTCTTCTTCCTTTCTCAGCTTTCTTCCCCCTCCCTCTTTCCTCCATTATTCACATTGTGTGTATATATATATATAGTGTAAAAAACAAAACAAAAACAAACAAACAAAAATATATATGTGGTTCTTTTATTCTGGGTTAGCCTAGACCCCTTTTCATCCAGAATAGTGTGGGAAGTTGGGTGCAGAGGGCAGCATGGAGAATATAAGATCACTCAGATTCAATCCGTTGAGCAAATCATAAAAATATTGTTCAAGGAGTCCTGCAAGAGTCACACGGAATCCCACAGTGCTTGTTTTACACATGTTCCCATGCATACCTGATAGTGTGTCTCTCCCTCAAACACTTGGGACAGCTCAGTTCATGGGGAGGTAACAGATAAACTGGAACACTGTTTTCTGGGCTTCTGTACAAAGCCTTTTAAATTTGATTTAGACAACTGAGAACTGATTAAGAAACAAAGTGCCACTGCTAGCACTAGGAAGTTGATTGCCCTGGTGAACAGGATCAATTAAGTACAGGAGGTAAAATCTTCAAAAATACTTTCTAGCTGTGCCCCATTGCTGATCACCAAACTCATGGTAATGGAAGAAAACATGCTTCACCTGATTATTGTGATAACTGAACACACTGCTGCTTCTATTGTTGTGAAAGGCTTGCTTGAAAAGGAAAGTTAATCTGGAGGGATGGATGACTGAGTGGCAAGCCTAGGTCACAAAGCACAGCTCTCTTCACCAGAAATCTACATGGGACTCAGGAAGAAACAGAATTCAGGATATTTTGTGTGTTTATTTGTTTATTTGGTAGTATGTTTGATCTGGGCAGGAGACTATTTTAGGGATCTCCAATCTCATCCATTTGATCTATTTTTCTTTTAAGCATGTGTGCTTAGTAAATTACATATTGTAAGCGACCCTGGGGTGTGCAATCTTATCTCTTTTAATACACTTTTCCATTCTGACAAGGAGCTTCAGTGGCTTGGAATAATCCTCTTCAATTGACAAAAGAAGCCCCCAATTTCTAAGTTTTTAAACCATTAGTGGCTGATCAGTTGCAACAAATATGCTGCCACTGCTGCTGCTGCACCTAATGATTGAATTTTAAATATTCATGATGGATGGATGTCTGTGTGTGTGCACAGAAATGACAGCATCGACGGCTGCTTCTCACCAGGGCACCGTTAAAGCTGAGGCAGAAGCTGCATATGTCAGATATTTTCTGGTTAAATATTCCAGTCATTAAAAAAATTATTCTCATATAGATCCAGAAGCATTAATGCGTGAGATATATGCATCTACAAACACAACAATGTTGAAATGAGCAGAGTCCTTTCCTCAAAAATAGCCCTTTAATGATTGAACAAAAAACAACATTGAACACACCAGCAATTCTGACAGTGGCTATTTTTGGGCATTGTGATTTTTGGTGATTTTAATTTTCTTATTTTTGTCTATCTGTACACATTATTTTTCTAAGAAGACAAAAGTTCATGAAAAATCCCAAGCAAAGCAAAATAATATCATAATAAAATGTTGACCACTAAAAAATTTTTGAGAGATATGCACTCACATCTTATATAAATAAACACAAAAGAAGAGAATAGAGTAAGTTTTGTCTAAGTTTTAGCTATGAAATAGGTGGGAAGTAAGATTGTTTTCCCTCTCAGACTAGAGAAAAGGCAAGTCAATTTCTAGAGGAAATTCAATATACAGGATATAGTGTATAGTGATCAGAAAAGGGACATGGTTTATACTATGAAATTACACCAAATGTATTCTTTGGTCATCATTTTGGGTTCAGATTATAAACAATTAAGATAAATTAGCTGAACTGAAAAATGCCCCTATTTTCAACCTGCTAGAATGAGCCCCTACGTCTTTTTGTTTCTTTCCTTTCTTGCTCTGCAATCTCTAGGTCCCCTTTTCACCGCTCTCCTTTTCTGGCAATGTTCTTCCTGACACATATATTCAAACACTATTAGATCTTACTGTTTCTTGCACTGTGCATTAACATCATCTTTTTTCAAATGGATTCCTATTTAATAGTATATATGACTATCCTGATCACAGAAAAGGAGAAAAATAATGAACAAACACAGGTATTATAGACAGCAAAACCAGACATACTTGAATTGCTCTGTAGGTGTGAATGCAAACTTAGGTTTGTGATTCTATAATAGGATTCTAGGGGTTCTCTGGACCAGAGACTAAGTGGTTAAAAGGAAAACTGTATGAACTGCTTGGCTATGATTGGTCCCTAGGAACTTCCTGTAGAAAAGGATTAGAGCAAATAACTGAAAGGAGGGTCCAGACGCTGTGTCTACAAGAAACACGGGGCAGAGACAAATGAGACAAGATCTGACCTCATAGCTGATAAACAGGTTAAACTGTGCTTCTGGGGTTGGCTCTCCCCAGTTAAGAGGTTATATCACGAGTTTGTTTACAGGAAGGAGGAATAGCAGGAATGGGTGATGATGAAGGTAAAAGGAGCCTCAGTAGGAAAGAAGAATTTTAAATGCTGAGTCTGAAAATTACTTGCATTGTAACAATATTGCAGGTGATGGCAATAGAACCCTGAAGTATACACTAGTTATTCCAAATGACATCCACTGTAACTTAACCACTCAGATTTTAATTTGTCATGTTTGCTCTATCCTATCAAAATATCCTTTTATGGTTCATTTGTGGATCAGCATGCTTCCTTGTAATGTTACATAAAATTCTCAAAGGAGATTTTTCTGTAACTGTTAACATTTTAAATAATATTTGATGCATTTATAGGAGTTACTTAGAAAATGATCTTATGAGGAAACATGGCTTGATATGCTAACTATAAATAAATATATACATAGACCTTTATACTATATAAAAAATGTGTTTCATGTCTTACATGAGATTTACAGACAAATAGCACAGGTATTGTCAGCCAACTTTTCAGTTTGCTAAAATTCTTACTTGCCTGACACTAAATTTTATTCAATTCAGTGTATTTCCCCCCCTCTACACCCTATATATTTGTAGCCAGTTGTCTTGTACCTGATATCACAATTAAAAAAAGAAAAGCAAGCAGTGTTTTATAAAATCTAAATTTCTATATCATTTTGTGTAAAATAGATGTAAACATTTAAATAAAGCAAAACAACATCCTAAAGGATAGTTTCAAGTCATTATTACTGTCTCAGCACTCCTCGTTCATCCAGTTAATCTCACTCTGCATGATTAAGGCGACCATACATCCTGATCTGCCAGCACCTTTCTGGCTTATAGCAGTTGTCCCGGTGACCTCTTTGGTTAGTGCCCCTTTTCACTCTCAAAAGTGCCCTGGTTTGGATAATAAATTAGATGGTCTTGTCCAAGGCTATTAGCCCATGAGATAAGCTAGGTTGTTATCAACATCTAGCACTGGTATAAACCTCAACCTTCTATATTCTTTTTTTTTTTTTTAGACAGGGTCTCACTGTGGTGCCCACGCTGGAGAGAAGTGGCACAATCTCGGCTCACTGCAACCTCTGCTTTCCGGGCTCAAATGATCCTCGATCCTCCCACCTCAGCCTCCCGAGTAGCTGGGACCACAGGCACATACCACCAAGCCCGGCTAATTTTTTTGTGTTTGTGGTAAAGATGGGGGTTTCACCGTGTTACTGAGGCTGGTCTCAAACTCCTGAGCTCAAGTGATTTACCCACCTCAGCCTCCCAATGTATATCTTCTTTGCTTCCAAAAGGATTGTTGAGAGTAAAGCTTTTGATGTACACATATACTCATGTTAAGACAGAAAGAGCATTATTTGCAAGATAAAAAAAAAAAGAGAGCACTCTACCAAAATGTAAGATATGGTTGACATGAGAAAATTACCCAAATTTTAAGAGAGTCCTTCCAGAGAAGTAGGAAATTATGGTACTTTTACATGAAATATCTTTGGAGTTTTAGCATTCACTACTCTGGCAACTTGGGTTCCAGAACTTCAAGTATGGTCTCCTTTCAAATACTGTCCCTCCAGGCACCTTCTCTCTGAAGGTAGCAATGGTTTTATAATCTTACAGCCTTCTTTCTGGGGTTCTTTTTTTTTTTTTTTTTGAGACGGAGTCTCGCTCTGTCGCCCAGGCTGGAGTGCAGTGGCCGGATCTCAGCTCACTGCAAGCTCCGCCTCCGGGTTTACGCCATTCTCCTGCCTCAGCCTCCCGAGTAGCTGGGACTACAGGCGCACACTGCCACGCCCGGCTAATTTTTTGTATTTTTAGTAGAGACGGGGTTTCACCGTGTTAGCCAGGATGGTCTCGATCTCCTGACCTTGTGATCCGTCCGCCTCGGCTTCCCAAAGTGCTGGGATTACAGGCGTGAGCCACTGCGCCCGGCCTCCAACTTCTTAAAGGTGTTGTTTATCTATGGTTTAGGTCAGCTACTAGTTTGCCCTGCATCTTTGACATCACAGATGTAACACGCCACCTGGACTACTTTCTTCTCCAGGGCTTTTTAAGACTCTTCAAAGGAAGGCCAGCTCCTATTGGCTCTGAAAATCCACTTTATAGTACCAGCGCCCAAGGCTGTAAGCCCTGGAGCTTGGAGAGAAATTTGGAAGAAAAGCAAGAGAAATAGCAACCAAATTATCTTCGAATGTAGAATGTCTTTGGGTTGTTTTCTCTTTTCCAACAATGACAACCAACATACAGTTCATTATTTCTGTTTTCTAAACAGAGGACAATGTTCATACTTGGCAATACGGGGCTAACATAAAGAGTAAGTGATAGGCTGGGTGGAGGCATTGGCTCAGGCCTTTAAGTGGAAAGTGGATTTTGTGTACATGGCTTTAGGACTACCCTTGAGATTACAAAAGAAATAGGAAAACATGGCTATCCTTGCAGGCTGTAATGATCCTGGCGCATAGGTATATGCGCTCACATTAAAATAATGGCCACTTGTGAACGGTTGATTGTTGGAAGAGGGTGAAGGGATGTTCCTGCCAGAAACTGACCTTAGAGATCTCTTGAATGAATAGCTGAGGGATCACTGAAAGGAAATGGAGAAGTGAAAGCTGCTCTTCTAAGTTTGTACGTGGTCTCTTTCCAAAACAAACCAACGGGTTCTAAGACCTGAGTACCTTGGGACTTGCTGCTAATTGAAATTTGAGCAGGACTGGCACCTTAGCAATCTTCACTCTGGCTCTATGTCACCGGCTAGAGTAAACACACAGAATAATACAGATGTGTAGATTCACAAATTTGGAAGTACAAACTTTGGAATTATTGAACACTTGTTCTCAATTGCTAAAGATCTTTAATCAACTATATCCTCACCATGGTACTGAACAAAGCTGGATGAAAACTTTGCGGGGCATAGCAATTTGAGGGGTAAGTTTCTTGGTTCTTTATAACCTTTCTGCAAATCAACTTATGACCATGTCACAGTCACAGAGTAAAATGTAAAAGACATAGAAAGCACCATAGGTCCAAAGAAGTGTGAAACCTATTGTTGGTAACTTTCTGTATTTCCAGTGTTCACCAAAATTCAGAAGACCGTGGGTTTTTTTTTTTTTTTTTTTTTTTTTTTTTTATTTGAGACAGAGTCTCACTCTGTCACCCAGGCTAGAGGGCAGTGGTACAATCTTGGCTCACTGCAACCTCTGCTTCCCAGGTTCAAGCGATTCTTCTACTTCAGCCTGCAGAGGAGCAGGGATTACAGGCACCTGCCATCATGTCTGGCTAATTGTTTTCATATTTTTGTAGAGACGGGGTTTCACCATGTTGGCCAGGCTGATCTCAAACTCCTGGCATCAAGTGATCCGCCCACCTCAGCCTCCCAAAGTGCTGGGATTACAGGTGTGCGCCACCGTGCCTAGCCTGGACTGTGTGCTTTTAATTGCATGGTACTTTCCATGTTTCTAGACTGTTAGTAATCCATTCCAGGAACGTCACATTTGCCAAAATGCAGCATTCTGGTTAGGTCTCTGCCTTTCTCACTGACTCAGCCATTGTGAAATGGAAAGAATGCCTTAGGTTTATCTCCTTGCTTTGTTTCCCTTTACCAGTTGGGCAATCTTGGGCAAATCTTGTATTCTCTATGATGGGCCTCAGTTCTCTTATTTATTTTCTAATTGAAAAGAAGTAATGTATGTGAAAGTGATTTATAAATAGGAACACACAGTACACACTTTGCTACTATCCTCTTGTGTTACAGACAAGACCTGACATTACAGAATGACTAGGTGACCAGAACCAGAAAGTCATTCAGTTACAGAACCCAGTCAGCCCTAGTATTCCACACATTCCACGGAACTGCACACTTCTCATTTCTGCTTCCCTTATACATACAAACTAAGGACAGGTTTCTAATCTGTATTCAAAGTTCATCCATTTCAAATGGTACCATTTAAAAAGTTGTTCCTTTCCTCAAGATAATAGTATCTGTTTCCCTTTTGAAAATGGTAAAAATCAAACTAAACTAACCTTGCTGAGGATGCTTGTAAATACATTTTCCAGGTATGGAATAAATAATCCTCGTATTCTTGAATAAACAAAGAGACAGTAGGGCAGGTGGGGGGCCTGCAGGTGTGTTTGCTGAGTTTGGCGGGGGAGGGAAACAGGAAGGATGCTTTGAGGATTATGGAGATGGCCTGGAGGTACCTAGGGGACACTCTTTAGAGGCTGGGTGATAAGAACACAAAAGCCTCTTCAGGAGGAGGCAAATGATCACTGATCATCCCCAAGCTTTATCTCCCAGAGAAGCTGAAGAGAACAGCCAAGCTGATAATAACACCTCAGTGTTATTATCACTTGCTGAGGATTTTAGGCACTGCAGTCAGAAAATCACAGGATGTTAATGGGGGAGGAAACTTCATTACCTTCCAAGGTTGGGGGAGTGGGAGTGGAGAGGGGTGTTTAAATACCAGTTCTGCTTTTTACCAGCTATGAGACCTTGGATAAATTTTTTATCCTTTCTTTCTTTTTTTCTTTTTATTGAGACAGAGTCTTGCTCTGTCTCCTAGGCTGGAGTGGAGTGGCATGATCTTGGCTCACTGCAACCTCTGCCTCCTGGGTTCAAGTGATTCTCCCACCTCAGCCTCCCAAGTAGCTGGGATTACAGGCATGCGCCATCATGCCTAGCTAATTTTTTTGTAATTTTGTAGAGACGGGGTTTCACCATGTTGGCCAGCTGGTCTTGAACTCCTGACCTCAGGTGATCCTCCCGCCTCGTCCTCCCAAAATGCTGGGATTACAGGCATGAGCCACCGTGCCTGGACAAATTTTTTATCCTTTCTATGCCTCAGTTTCTTCACCTGAAAAACGGAGGAATATAGCCTCACAGGTCATTTGAGAATTAAGTCTGATGTCCACAAAGCTTTCAGTCCAGTGCCTGGCATGTAGAAGTGTTCAAGAAATGTTGGTTGTTTTATTACCTATACAGCTTCCTCAGTTCTCAATGAGAAAATGGAGGGCCAGAGAGGTGGAGTGACTTGCTCAAATCCACAAGGTTCAAATTAATGGCAAAATGTGGACTATAAACCTAATCTTTTGGCCACTATTACAGTCAATTTCCCCCCACATTCTACGCTAATTCTGATGTCTAGTGTGCCCAGGGACAGGCATATATTGAGGGGACTGGATGTGCTCTCAGGGCCCTTCTAGGTCTACCTATCAGTGATGTTAAGTGACAGTGTTGTTCATAAAACCATCTTTCAGTGTTCTTTTTTAATGGTGAGGAACATTTTCTTGGATAGCCTCAAGCTGCAGATGTCCCACTCAATGCTGGTTTAGGCCTGGTGGCAACAGCAGAGATCACGACCACAGTCCCCAGTCCAGGAGACCTCTGTCCTGAGGGCAGTCCCACTCCGTGCCCAAGATCACTTACAGGGCTGAGTGCTAGTGTGGGAGGAAGGCCTGCTCTTTGTTGCAGAACATGGTGATGGGGACTCAGGTCATCTGGTGGCCTCTCCAGCAGCATGGTACAGCTGTGAGACACACTCCACTGCAAGGATATCCTGCTGTGCCGATGGCCCCAGCCTGGTTGTGGAATCTGAGCCTTAGACTCCTAAGGTTCATTGGGACCATTCTCAACTCCCCTCCACAGCCTCCTTCTATTTCCTAAATCAGCCATGTGCTCTCACCCAGGAGAGAGGGAAATCACGTTTGTTTAATCACTGACGTAGATCCACTTTCACTTCTAAATCAATGGATTTGAGCCTGGGGGTGGCTCTGCATCTTCGGCTCCATCTCTTACCACTAGAACTGAGCATGTTCAGATGTCTGCAGTTTCTAGAAGATTCACCAGAGGACGAATGGGGTATAGCTGGAGCAGGTGTTATATGTTAAGCAATTCTGTCCTCACTGTATTTGAATATGAACTTCATCCTATGCTACGTGCAGGTGTATAATAAATCTCAGGGTCTGACACGTTTGGAGGTCTGAGGGAATGAAGCTGCAGCAAGATGAAAAGCATTTCATGCAAAGAGATGAAACAACGTCAGAATAAAAAGTTTATCAATGTATATATTAGAGAAAAGAAATTTGTCCGAGTGAAATGGCTTCAGGGATGTTTTACAGTTAAGGTATTTTAGAAAGACCTTTCTCTATTTTTTCTCTGTTTTTCAACACATGTACTAGATTTATCATCCTAGTGGCATATCTGCATGCATTGCATAGTGTTCTTTGCTTCATATTTCCAAAGCATTTCAGTTTTTCAGGTTTAAAAATCACTGGGGAATTTATAAGGAGTGAAAAATATTCCTGAAAGGATGTTTGACTGTCCTAAAGTCTCACATTTGTATTGCTTCCTTTACCTTATGAAGTGCTTTGATATACATTATCTCATCTTCATCACGGGCATCAAAGGTTTGCTACCGTTTGGAGAGCAGGAGCCTGGTCCAGGCCTACGGAGATTACATTACAAACCCCTTCTTTCTAAGTTTTAATTTTCATATGGCAGCAAAAATTTTATGAGTCCACAGGAAAACAGAATAAAGTTATTATGAGGAAACCACTGTATGCTTCTTAAGAAAAATTCCTTATGAAAATTGTTCTATCCGAATGTAGGCTCTAGAAAACTCCCAGTCACTCTTCAAGACTGTTTGGATCCTACTCCTTCTGCTATACATGGACTCAGTCCCCTTTGTCTGGACCATCTCTCAGGACTCCAGATGCACCTGTGTTTACCAGGACCCTAGCTCATTCCACACTGCAGTGCAACTGTCTGCCTATCTCCGCAAGAGACTACAAGCTCCTGGAGAGTCATGACAATGTCTTGTCTTTATCTCCCCTGTTCCTACCCAGCACAGTGCAAGGCACTTGGTAGCTGTCCAGTATATATGGAATAAACTGAGAGAAAAGCCCACTGGAAATGAGGATCTTATGCAAAGTGTGTAGCATAAATGGGTGCCTGTTAGTGTAGTCAAAAAATATTCTTAAGCAGTAAGATGAATTTAACTTGTCATTTAGGAAGTCAAATTCAAATGGGGACAGAGGAGAGAAGTCAGGAGAGGAATCCTCCCGTTGGAAAAAGGAAAACTACAAGGACCTGCCGTGTAGAGACCTGGATGGACACAAGCAGCGACTGACTTTAACTCTCTCCTGTAGCATAAAGCAGTTTTCTGGATGGCGATACTGAGAAAGCAGAATGAGCAGGTAGCACTCAGAGAGTCAATTGCCAGTGATCAGAAAGCAAATGGTTGGCTTCATCCTGATACGTTGTACTCAGGCAGTTAAAGGTTGAAGTGAAGCCTCTCGTCCAAGTTCTGTGAAGTTGTAAAGTGCTGGAGTCGGAGCTGAAGCCACACATAAGCCCTAAAAAGCTTCTACCTTTAAGAAAATCAGCAATCGTTCACCTCTAAATTTTGTGATTCTGTGAAGAGTACAGGAGAATTATGGTGTCCCATTCTATGCACCAAAAGAAAGTACATCAAGTATAATCTTTGCTATTATTGAATAATTTGTAACTCTTAGGAGACTACAACTAATAAACCATATCTGTATGCTATTTTGTAACATTAACAGACGCTTAAGGCAACAATAAATCTAAATACACAAAGGGGAAGGCAAAACTGTCTATGTGGTTCTGAATTTTAATTGTAGGAGTAAAAAAATGATGGAAATCCGAGAAAGAAAAAGTCATGAAAACAAAACATAAAAGAAGATAATTAATTAGCATAGACACAATGAAGTTTTTGTAATTTTAAACAATAAATTCCACCCAAAGCAAATAGGAAATACAAATATCAGTGACATTAAACACCAACAAGAAAGAGGAGTGGGGAGGCAGCTTAACCTCTGCAACTGGTTTACTGCTGGCTGAGGCAGGAAGAGGTTTAAAAGAGATTAAGAAAGATAAACAATAAGCTGTCTGTTGAGCCACTCTTTATTTGGCTGTGCGCACCCAGCCAAGCGGAAGGTCTGTTTTTGAGCTAGAGGGCTCACATACATCTGACAAGCCAAGAGACTGAGGATGAGAGGGTGCTGGCTCCAGAATATGATAGAGGTCCCCTACCCCACCCCCTTCAAACCTGAAAGGAAAGTTGCCATCGCCAGATTCTGATCTGGTGACTCTGGATTTTCTTCACTGGTATATAATAAATCAACATATTGATAATAAGTTTTCTTACCTATTGTCTTTACTAAAATAGCTCTGTTGATTCTCAGAATCACAGAATTTCAGAGGTTAGACATTTAAGGTCCCCAGGTCTCCCCATTAATTAATAAGTAGCTATTTGGCCTATGACCACCTCCAGTGACAAGGACTTCATTTCCTCCCGAGGAGGTTGTTACCATCCTTGAGCACCTCTGAGTATTAGCAAAGTCTCCTTTAGATTGAGCCAAAATTTGTCTTTCTGAAATATCCACCTTTGGCCCCAAGGTAGAAAATAAATCTAAGCCATCTACAATATGAGAACCTTTCAAATAGTAGAAAATGCTATTATGTACTACTGGAGTCTTCCCTACTTCAGGCAAAATAGACCCAGTTCTTTTAACCTTCCATCATATGATTTTAAGTTTTCTCACCATTGTAGCTACTTTTTTCTGAAAATCCAGTTTCTTTCTCTCTCTCAAGTATGGCATTCAATGGACATATGCCACCTAGCGTGGTCTGAAGAGTGCGGTCACAGTGGACCATCCCCACCTTAATCTGGGTTACCATATAATTCCACCAGGCAACTGCAGACTGAAAGGAGTACTCGCTTCATTTACTGAGTATCTACAATGTGACAGGCATGACAAGCACTTTAATGTGCTGATTTTCAAACTGAGAACAACCGTATGTGTAAGTGCTACCACTATTCCTATTTTGTACCTAAGGGCACAAAGACAAAGAGAGGTTAAGTAACTTGTCTAAAGTCACACAGTACACTGATTGATTATGCACCTACTTTTGATAGATTTTGAAACTGTGAAGATCTTTTCAGATCTCCATTCCTTTCTTCAATGTACTGTATTCATTATTCCTCTCAGCCCTAGGTCATGTCCAACTTGATAAATGTGCCCTTTATAACTTTATCCAAGTCATTCATAACAATTTTGACCAGAACAGAACTATGGCTGGGTTGCCTGATGATTCTTGGCTCCGTTTTTTTTTTTTTTTTTTTTGCAATGCCAATGGAAATTATTCCATTCAGTCAAATTATGAGACTTCACTTAAAAAATGAATTCATTGTACGTTCCTTGAATGCTAAGACCATGTCACATGCTTCTGTGCATCCCACACAGCTAGTTAATACTCAGTAGAAATCACTGAAAGGAGTCCTGTGTTTGAAGCACAAAGCTATGGAGGAGAGTTGAGAGGGTGGCACTGCCTGAGGTCTTTGGGTCCCTCTCAAGTGGCGTCTCTGCTCCCACCCACTCTGTCATCACGCGGGCAGCTCTCTGTTCACATGTGCCAGTCTATGGTTTCTGCATGTCACTAACACTACAAACACATCCAGGATACAATGCCTTCAACACTGGGAATCTCAGTGGACACTCAGAAATTCAGAAAATGAACCACAGTTAAGACTGAAATTAATCACTACTGGATCTGAAGTTATCTACAATAAAGGGTTTCAAGATGAGCCGTATCTGTCTACTACGAACAAGACCGGAGTCTAGAAACCAGAGTAAAAACAGAAGTTTGAGGTATATCCCTCACCTCTGAGAATACCATCATGATTATGACTATACCAGCTCGCAGTCAATATCAAAAAGCAGCCCAAGTCCTTAAAACCACATTCAAAAGCACCTCAGGATACCAGGAGTTGCTAATATAGTCAGTCAAATCATGTCCCAGGCATGCACTTCCAGGAAAATAATGAAAAACATCTCTGATTTTACCCTATGACACCAACATTAGCAGAGGTTCTACTACCTTTTTTTTTTTTTTTTTTTTTTTTAGACAGGGTCTGGGTCTGTTGCCCAGGCTGGAGTGCAGTGGCATGATCACGGCTCACTGCAACCTCCACCTCTGGGCTAAAGCAATCCTCTTGCTGGAGTAGCATAGGCCACTATGCCTGGCTAATTTTTTTTTTTTTTTTTGCAGAGATGGGGTTTCACTATATAGCTCAGGCTGGTCTAGAACTTCTGGGCTCAAGGGATCTACCCACCTCGACCTCCCAAAGTGCTGGGATTACAGGCGTGAGCCATGGTGCCCAGCCAAGTTCTACTATATTTTATGTAGAATACCTTGTATACCTCATATAGAATACCTATTACCATTGTAATAAACAACACTGTAATTAGCTGAGAACTAAAGCTTGAATCCTGCATTGTTAAACGCATCCTCTTAAATAGTGTGTTAGCTCAGGTCTTCCAAAAAATCGACATCGAGAAGGTTCTGAACGTGTAAAGATTTTTTTTGAGGGAAACCGTCTGTGCCAGAGCAAACGAGAGAAGAGAGGCCTGAGTGCCACAGGACAGAAGGCTGGAGTGACCCGGCGAAGGCGCGGGGGCTGGAGGGGCAGCCACCAGCCTCGAGTACCCGGGGGCAGGCGCGGGCCTGTTGCTATTAGAGAAACAAAATCTAAATGTTATCAGGAGGATTTTCATTGATCAGGAAAGCAACTCGAAAACCCACAGCCTGAGTTCCCGAAGCCCCTCGCTCCCTCCCAAGCCTCAGAGGCGTGGAAACTCCGTGGGGTCGGAGTCGCTTCCACGCGGATCCTGTGGTCCCCAGCGCCCGGGAGAGGAGGCCGCGGCTTCCCACGGCGCCCCAAAGAACGTTCTTTGGCAGATAGTCCTCTGGGTTCCCAGAAAGCCCTTGAGAAAGGGGCTTCTCCTGGCCATCTTCCAGGAAGTTCTCCATGAGGCATTTCCTGCGCCCTGGAGCCCATGGAAACAGGCAGGCAGGTGCAGGAGGGCGTCCTCGCTGAGCACGAAGCTGGGACACCTGCGGCTCATCTTCCCTCTCTGATATTTTCTCTCGTCCTAGTCAAGCCAACCTTTGTTTTCTCACAAAATAAAGACAAATACGACAACCGTTTCCTTGATTCTGTTCAAACCTCAGGAGAGGCGGGCTTTGTCCACCATCCCGCACCTACTTAGGCAGGGACTGGGCCAGGTGTGACGTCATTAATCTTCCGAGCTCTGGCTCCAGCTTAGGCTGTGTGCGCACTATTATGCACGCAAGAGCACTCAGTGGAGCCTTTGGAATACATCTATGTATACATACACCTATGTATACATATACCTACAGTATGAGGTACTGTAGCTACTCTGTAAAAACACTGAGTTTGTTCAGTGTTGTTCATGGTGGACGGATACTGCTCATTTTGAAACTCTTCATCATAGATGACTTTTGATCCGGTAATGATTCATTTCCTTCTTAACTGTGGTTCATTTTCTAAATTTCTCAGTGTCCACTTAGATCTCCAGTGTTGAGGTATTGTAGGTACTCAGTGTTTTTAAACTGAGGCAGTTTTATATACATAGATGTATATATGTATATACATAAAGATATATACATCTGTATATACAAAAAGATGAGACCTTCCTTTTCCCTGGCAGACCTGAAACCACAATGCAATCCGTGCATCATTTCCCAGCCCTTGACTCTTTTTTTTTTGAGACAGAGTCTCGCTCTGTCGCCCAGGCTGGAGTGCAGTGGCGCGATCTAGGCTCACTGCAAGCTCCGCCTCCCGGGTTCACGCCATTCTCCTGCCTCAGCCTCCCCAGTAGCTGGGACTACAGGCGCCCACAACCGCGCCCGGCTAACTTTTTAGTAGAGAGGGGGTTTCACCGTGTTAGCCAGGATGGTCTCCATCTCTTGACCTCGTGATCCGCCTGCCTCGGCCTCCCAAAGTGCTAGGATTACAGGCATGAGCCACCACGCCCGGCCAGCCCTTGACTCTTGATCTTTCTGTGGTGGCCACCCTGAGACCTCGGGATCTCACTCCTGCCCAGCTGTCTTCATACCTCCTGGATCACTTCTGTCTTATTTCTCTTTCTCCTTGTTTTCTCTTTACTTGCCCTGTCTATAAATGTTGGTGTTCCCGAAGGCTCTATCCTCAACTCATTCTCTTCTCCCTGTGCACATTCTCACTGTATAATTTTATCCATCTCAGACATCCTTGGCCCCTGCTTCTTAATTTTTCTCTCTGCTCCTCCAAGCTTGTCTCACCATCTGAAATTCCAACTAGTCTACCCCAACATATCCTATCACTACTCCCTGTGTAAGGGTACTAAGATGTATGAATGTCTAACCAGCCTATGTGTGTGTATGTGTAGTCTCACAGGCCTTACAACAATTAAGCAAAATAGGTATTAGAAATTCTACATTACAGATAAGGAAATCAAACTCACAGAGGTTTAGTTAATAGCCTGAAATGGAAAGTTGGCAAAGGCGGACCTTTATTTTGAACTGAGGTCTGCTGAAATTCAAAGGCAGCCTCTCTGACTCCTGTCAGGCTCTTGCACAGCTGATTCTCCCACCTGCTGGTGGCTCCAGATACTCCTTGCTTGGTGTACCCTCCGTGGACCCAGTTACCTTTTCCAGAAACGAATCTGATTATGTCTCTCCTTTTCTATAAGCCCCTGTTGATTACACTCCAGGATTAAGACCTTACGAGCTAGTTTGGCCAGTGGTTACCAAACTCATCTGCACACTGGAATCACCTGGGGAGCCTTGAAAAATACCAATGCTGGCTGGGCACATTGGCTCACGCCTGTAATCTCAGGTATGATTACTTTGGGAAGCTGAGGGGGGTGCACCACCTGAGGTCAGGAGTTTGAGACCAGCGTGAGTAACGTGGTGAAACCCCATCTCTACTAAAAATACAAAAATTAGCTGGGCATGGTGGTGGGCACCTGTAATTCCAGCTACTAGGGATGTTGAGGCAGGGGAATCGTTTGAACCTGGGAGGCGGAGGTTGCAGTGAGCTGAGATCGCGCCACTGCACTCCAGCCTGGGCAACAAAACCGAAACTCTTGTCTCAAAAAAAAAAAAAAAAAAAAAAAAAAAAAAATTACTGATCCCTATGTCCCAGCCCCAGATATTGTGAGTTCACTGGTCAGGGATGTGGCCTGTATTTTGACATTTTTTTAAAGACCCTAGGTTACTCTAGTGGGCAAACATGTTTGGAAACCACGGAGTTAGCCACAGATGCCCCTCACATTCTGTCTGTCTTATCTCTCCAGTAACTGTCTCCCCTACTCTAAACTGGGTTTGACCATCCAGCTCGCTGTCTCGGAATTCCCTTTTTCTTGGACAAACTTGCACATCCTTTGATATTCAGCTCAAATATCTCTTCTGACCATCCATGTTGCCCTTTGTTTTTGTGACAGGCCACTCGTGCTATGCTGTAATCTTGCTGTTGACCCATTGGTCTCCCCAGACATGTGCTGGGTGAGTGGATACTTCTCCTCTTCACTATCTCTGTAGCTGCCACCCAGAACACAATGCATGGCAAAGAGGAGGCGCTCTGCAATGAACAAGTGAATTAATAAGTCAACGAATACCCATATAAGAATTGGAAAGGGCACTGGATTAGAATAGAACTAGAATAGGACTCTGGAGACCCAAATGTAGGTAGCACTGTTGAGTGGAAAAGCTTGGAATATGGAGCAGTACAGACTGAATTTGAACCCTGGCTCCAGTTATTAGCTATGGGACCCTTCTCAGGCTGTCAAAACACATAGAGTTTCACTTGCCTCTTCTACAAAATGGGAATAATAATAGAGACCAGCCTGGCCAACATGGTGAAACCCTGTCTCTACTAAAAATACAAAAATTAGCCAGGCATGGTGGCAGGCATCTGTAATCCCAGCTACTCGGGTGGCTGAGGCAGGAGAATCGCTTGAACCCAGGAGGCAGACGTTTGCAGTGAGCCAAGGTTGTGCCACTGCACTCCAGCCTGGGTGACAGAGTGAGACTCTGTTTCCATTTGTTTGTTGTGAGATTTCTGATTTCTGGCACATTACACACTTTTTCCTGTGTCTTTTTTTGTTTTGTTTTGTTTTTTAGATGGAGTTTTGCTCTTGTTGACCAGGCTGGAGTGCAATGGTGCAGTCTTGGCTCACCACAACCTCTGCCTCGGGGGTTCAAGCAGTTCTCCTGCCTCAGCCTCCTGAGTAGCTGGGGTTACAGGCACGCGCCATCACGCCTGGAAAATTTTGTATTTTTAGTAGAGACGGGGTTTCTCCATTTTGGTCAGGCTGGTCTCGAACTCCTGACCTCAGGTGATCCTCCCAAAGTGCTGGGATTAGAGGAGTGAGCCACTGTGCCCAGCCACCTTTTCTTATTTATAAAATGTGCAGAGTAACATTGTTTCTTCTTCCCTCAAAAGGAAAATGAAAGTGGTGATTGTCCAAACACTCAGAATATAAAATACTCTACAAATGTAACAAATTACAATTAGTGTGCTATATTTGTGTTTACTTCCTAATTTCTGTACTTTCACCTTTGGTGGTAATACCACAACTTTTTTTTTGTTTGTTTGTTTGTACTAAAAACCCCTGACATGTGAGGGGAATATATCCAGAAACATTCTTGATGCCAAATTTGAACACACTTTTAAGAGCAGACAAGTTTCCTGACAAAACTCAGCAAATTGTAACAAAATATTTCATTAGCGGGCACATCTTCAGGTCCATAATGATGTGACAAATACAGGACTAAAGAAATTTATAGAAGCTTGTAAAATAATATCTGCCACAAAATATAATTTTTCACCATAGGTGTCAATGACATCACTATTGTAGCAATTTCAGACATGAACTTAGTAAAATTTGTAAAATGTAAATCGTGATGAAGGATAATAACAAATGATCATTTTATGAGAGCTACTTTGAGGTGGGTGACAGGCAAGGAAGCAGAGGTTGAAGGAAGTCACAGACTCTGGGCCACGGTGTGGCTCATTCACAAACTTCCTGATGGGTGTTCCTTGTACAGGCCTCAAATTCATACTCCAGTATAATTATTTATTACTCATACTATGACTTACTTGTTGGCTTCACTTGTGATGAATAAAAATCTTGAATGGACCAGGCGCGGTGGCTCACACCTGCAATCCCAGCACTTTGGGAGGTTGAGGTGGGTGGATCACGAGGTCAGGAGATTGAGATCATCCTGGCCAACACGGTGAAACTCTGTCTCTACTAAAAATACAAAAATTAGCTGGGTGTGGTGGTGTGCGCCTGTAATCCCAGCTACTCAGGAGGCTGAGGCAGGAGAATCGCTTGAACCCGGGAGGCGGAGGTTGCAGTGAGCCAAGATCATGTCACTGCACTCCAACCTGGTGACAGAGCGAGACTCTGTCTCAAAAAAAACCAAAAAAACAAAACAAAAAAACAAAATAAAACAAAAAAATCTTGAGTGATAAATTCCTGACTACTAAAAGTCAACTACGTTCACTTACTCACTTCCTATAATTGCCATCAACATGTTTGGGAGCAAGAGGGACAATGTTATGCAGAATTCTAGGACTCTCAAGGAATCTCAAATTCTCTGACTACTAAACTGATCAGGAAAAAAGTGAAATATGGATAAAAATACATTTAGGACAACAGTAATGCAAACTTGTATCTTGATTTTTTTTTTGCCACAAAGCTTTACTTGTTATGTTCTTTCCTCTTAAATCACTCAAATATTTTATTTATAAAACGAAGCATTTGTGAAATGGAGACAAATTATAATGTTGAAATATCATTAGAGTTTTCTTCAGTTCTACCAAGTACATTTGGGCAAAATTTAAAATATCCTTTCCTCTTTAATTCTGCACATAGTGCAATTTCAAATACAGCAACTATCTTCTCTGTCTAGCTAAAAATTCAATAAAATGCTTCAGTTTTACTTGTCTAAATAGTTATTTTTTTTTCTCCTTGGAGAATCAAAATTAACCTTCAGTTGTGTTTTCTTTTAGGGGATACAATAAGGTGGAATGCTGCTTCTTGAATGGGTCAAGGGTCCAGTATCCATCAGGAAAGAGAGGAAGGTGCAGAAACAAGATGGATCCGGGTGACCGTGGGGAGAAATCATTCCTAGTCCCCACTTTTAGCTCCACAACCATCCTTCTTTCAGCTTTCATATCCCTTGTCCCTGAATTATAGAGCCCTTTGACCTCTGTA
Source organism: Macaca thibetana thibetana (assembly GCF_024542745.1). Lineage (NCBI taxonomy): Eukaryota > Metazoa > Chordata > Mammalia > Primates > Cercopithecidae > Macaca > Macaca thibetana. The sequence continues at coordinate 49,681,960 of NC_065582.1, read as the reverse complement.
AAAGGTGTTTTTGTTTTTGTTTTTTTTTCATTCTCTAACTAAACACAATAATAAATTAGGAGTCTCTATCTTTGTAGAAGTGGTCCAGGTTCTGGGCTTCTCCCTTCTTTTCATCAGCCTCTTTTTCTTCTTGTTTAGCTCTTCCCAACTTGTCCTCTTCCCCACAAAATGAACTAGGCAGTCTTAATGACTCTGCCTTAATCTCCTCCCCAAGTTTTTCTTCTTTTCTGCAGTTACGCCTTAGACATGGGCACTGAGGGGCTCCTGAGCTGGCCCTAGCCTTAGAGGGTCTGCTTGGGTCCTCCTCTGACCACTTACCTCTCTACCACCACAAGTAGTCTTCAGAGGCAAGGTGAGAGCCTATGTTCCCACCTCTAGATCATTTGGATACCCAGAGCCCCAAATTCTCTGCTTAGAGAATTTCAAGTCTGTTTTCCCAGGTTCGATTTCTGGAAGGTGGCCACACAGCTGCGTGCACCTCTAGGCCCAAATAATGGCCAAGGGGCATGTAGGTGGACCTTGGAGGTATGGCCCAGAGTGTCCCACAAGTGTAGGAAGCTCCTGAGGTACAGCACAGAGCCAGGGATGGAAAGGGAATTGGGAGGTCCAGGGAACCCAACCTGCAGAACCCCCAGGAGGCAGGGATTCTACATCAAACCAGGCCTTCCCAGTGGCTACGAAGGTATACTTGTCAAGATCAGCTGATAGGACGTATTTTACGTAACTGTTTGTTAGCTTGATGTATAACAATTAATGACGAGGCCTATGGTACACCTGCACTCTTGCCTTGGGCTCCACAAATGTGAGGGAGGGACAGGCTTGTCTCTCCTCACTCAGTGATTTTCCTGCAGGTCTTCTCCAATGCTAAGTGCACATGGATTTAGGCAGTGAATACAGAACAAAGTTTGGACCTTCAATGTGGCTGAGTGCCTATTCCTGGTAGCCAGGCCTTCTTTGCACCATCCCTCTACCTCTTCAGACTCAGTCACTGACAGAAGGCCCAGCAGTTAATTTGTAAACAAGGAAGATAAGCTGCTGTGTGTCCCCCAGAGAGGTATTCATGGAGCTTGGGGGCTCCTGGGTCAGACTCCGCCCAAGATGGAATCTATTTGCAGCAGTAACCACAGACAGGTGACCCCTTTTTTTCTTTATCGATTCTTCTCTCTTCCTCACTGTCTTGTTTCACCCCTCTTTTCTAAAGTATGTTTCAGACACAGAGGGAGAGGCTGTGATGGAAGTCGGCCAAGCAAAGACGAGGGGTGGGGGAGCAGTCGGCAATTCCAGTTTGAGGCTAATGATTTGTGTACAATTCAAGGTCAGAGAATGATATGTGAGGGTTGTGCGCCCACCCACACAAGCATACACAATTTAGTACTTTATTATATCAGCATATAGCGCTAATACATCTCATGCTGCCTTGTTCACTTGCCTTTCCAATTACAAAGAAACACAGAGGGCAGGGACCACATGTTAAGCTTCTTTTGTTCCCCACAGCACCCACCACCTTATTAGGCACATAATGGGCATTTGATAAATATGTTTTGTTAAAAGAGGCTTGCTTTAATGAAATAAAATGTGTTCTTGAAATGTTCTAAATAAAGAGAGTTTTTGTAAATGGAGTCCGATTTTAATGATACTGGGAAAGTTGCAATGGGAATACTACAATAAATCCTTTTACAAAACCGATAACCATTCCGTCTGGATTGTCATGTATTTTTTACCCTCTTGGACCTAAACCAGAAAATCTTAACCTGGGAATCAATGAATCCCCCGCAAATGTGTCCATGTTTGCTTTGGGAATGTGTATTTTTCTGGTGATATTGCTGTAGCTTTCATTGCATTCTCAAAGGGATGTGTTACTTCAAAAAGGAAAAAAAAAAGTTAAAATCCATAGGCCTAGAGGGTGCCACAGAAATGAAGCTAAGCTTGTAGGAAAGTAATTTACCAGCTTTGTTAAGTAGAAAATGATAATCAGAGTTAACATTTGTTGAGCATCTGCTACATACCAAGCTCCTGACAGTCACCATATTTAATGTTCCCTGCGAGGTAGGCACTATCATCTCATTTGGCCAATGAGGAAACTGGAGAGATTGCCCCAGGCACATAGTTGCTAAACATCAAATGTGAGATCTGAACCAAAAGCTGTTGATTCCAAATTTGGAAGTTTCTCAATAAAATGGTTTCTGTCTCTCCGGTGCCCTACCTAAAACAATAATGATGACAATGATAATAACAATTTAACTTTGAGAATATTATTATCACTGTTTCACAGATGAGAAAACTGAAGTTAAGAAATATGTATGAAATTCAAGGATAGCTGATAACGTACTGAAGACCCTGCAGCTGGTAAGTGAAGGTCCATCCCCTGGCTGAGGCCACAGCCCCACACTGTCTTCACAGCCCCTGTGGGATGGTCTAGCTGCCCCAGGACTCTTAAACAAAACTCAGTGAACTGGGTCTTTGCTCCAGCATACCATAATTATTATTCTGGAATTGAGTTCTCTTCCTTCACATTTCTCTAGAGAGAAGTCAATCTGTCAAGCATTTATAAGGCACTTATTTTGTACCTAGGGTTGTGTTAGGCACTGTGGGAAATGGGGAAACACATCTGTGGGTGTGAGTGTGTGTGTATGCATACATGTAAAACAGTCACACTTTTTAACTAAAAACTAAATGGATATTGTTTCTGACCATCTGATTACACTTAGGAGCTATTTAGGAAAACGGTGACTGTGCAATCAACTGCAAGTTGTATAAGTAACACTCCCTGTTCAATCTGCAAGGCATACTACCTACAAATTTAGCAGGAATTTAGAGACAGTACTGTTGATATTGGATATATGTGGAAGTTTGGTCATGGGATCATTCAAGATTCATTTGACATTATGAATTCATTCCATTTAGCTACTCAGCTTGATACTATGAGAATAAATTAAAATGTGAAAGTGCTGTTAGCTCTTTGAAAGATCATAACATTAAAATTCAGGTTTAATATGTAACCTAAAAGGCAGTTTTGCACAGAAGTTAAGCAAAGCGTGGGCCCTAAACTCAAAGGGCTCTGAGTTCAAATCTCTGTTCTGCCATTTACTAGATACATGCTATTAGAAAAAATTCACTTGATGTTTCTAGGCCGTAGTCTTCTCATATATAAATGGAGGTAATAATACCTTTATGACAAGCCTTGTGAAGATTAAATGAGGAAATGTGTGCAGAGTATGTGGAACAATGCTTGAAACATTGTCTTCACTTAAAAATTGTGGCATTTTGTCTTTATAACTTTGTGTCAAAAGAAATAGAATGTGCAAAAAAAAAAAATGAACTGGTAAAATTTCTCTCTAAAAATCAAAACAGGATAAAGGAGACAAATAAATTCTCCTTCTCCACGAGTGACAACACTGGTATTGAAACACAATCCTTATAGTAAAAGCTCACAGGAAAAGAATTCTAAAATAAGTCTTTTCCTGTGCATAGGTTTATCCAAATTTCCTTTTCAATTTTATTTATTGCTGTTGACGTTTAATTGCTTAAAATAATCTTCAGGAATTCACAGAAATGGGTGGGGCACTCAAGAACTGTGCTATGGTCTTTCTGCATGTCAGCATTAGAACAAATTATTTCAATCCCATATTTGTGTGGAAAGTATGGCAAAGAGAAGATAGATTGACAAGCCTGATTGGTATGTTCCAATTCTTTTGCTTCCATAGCAATTTAGTATATGGAAGTCAAACTTCTTTAAAAATCCTAGTTTTCATAAAAGAAAGGGTGAGTGCTGGCAGCAGAAGCTACACGATACTGGGGAGCTCTACTCTTTCCTCCAGTTGACAAGCAAGCGATTAGATCCATCGAGCTGTGGATCTATGTCCTCAAGGACCCAAGGAAGTCAGCTTCCAGAAGGCAATAAAATTTTTGTTTTTAATATGCAGTGTCCTTCATTGAAAATGACAAGGAGGTTGAAGTAACTTTAGGATGCTGCAGACAAGAATTCTTTATCCAGAGATAAAGGTGAAAAGACCCAAGAAGCTGGATAAGAGCTAAATAAAAATGTCTTGCCAAAATGATGCTAGAAAGTACTAATTCTCAGGCATTTGCAGAGTATTTCTCCATGATCAAAAGGCACGCAGACAAAAAATATACCAGCACCTATGTGCATGACCAACCAAATACCACCCCACCCCCGCAGCCAAACTCCAACAAAACACACATAATATTCATTAAAAAATAAATATTTATCTGAAAGATGGGATGGAGGGAAGAGTGAGGGGGAAGAGACATAGAAAGGCACTGCAATTTGTTTTACCACCTATTACCTTCTAGGAGATTAAACATTCTGAAGCTAAGAGGCCACTGCCTTAGCAATAGTAGAAAACAAAATGAGATCAGAATATTGGCTGTGATCTTGAGATGGCTTTCTTGTGCCCATTTCATTCGGTGTCAACATGTAGGCAAAATCTCATAAGGTTTAATCGCTCAGGTTTGGATTCAAATAGGCTTTGCTTTGGTTTCTAGTTCTAGTGTTTATCGTATGACCTTGAACAGACTACCTAACTTTACATGCCTGAATTTCAAGATCGTTCGAAGAATAAATGTTTCATGTCAAGGGCTTAGTACAGGTCTTGGCACATAAAGCATTCCATGAATGGTCACTATGAATATGTACCTTACTGTGGATCAGAGTTTCTCAGCTTCTGTACCATTGACACTTTTGGGCTAGATAATGCTTTGTTGTGTGGAGACTGTCCTGTACATTGCAGGATATTTAGCGCATCTCTGGTCTCTACCCACTAGGTGCCAGTAGCAGCCTCAATTCCCTGTTCCCCCAACACCATCCTACCCCGGCCCCCAAGTTGTGACAACCAAAACTATCTCCAGATGTTGCCAAATGTCCACTTGGTGACTGGGGAACAAAACATCCGAGGTTGAGAACCACTGCTTTAGATCAATCCAAGTTCTAGCAGATGAGTATAATTCCATTCTTCTTTTGATGTATATATTAATATTTTTAAGCCTTGAAATGAAAAAAAAAAATGCTTTTTAAGCATTAGAAAATGCATACTTTTCTTTTGAAAGCCTAGTAATAAATCCTATAACTATCAGGGTCTTCATTTCCTCATCTTGAGCCTTATTTCAAGGCTCCCTCTTGTTCTAAATTCTGACCTTGAAAACTCTATTCCTATCTCTTTCCTTTTTTTTTTTGGACAGGGTCTCACTCTGTCGCCCAGGTTGGAGTTCAGTGGCACAATCACAGCTAACTGTACCCTCGACCTCCTGGACTCAAGAGATCCTCCCACTTCAGCCTCCTAAGTAGCTGGGACCACAGCTGGCTATTTTTGTATCTATATCTTTCATTTCACCAAAGATTTAAAACAATCTCTCACTATGAAGAAACTTATACAAGTAATATACATTCAACAGGAAAAATTAGGAAATTCACATAAGCAAAAAAAGAAAGGAAAAGAAGTATCAATTGTGTTTCCATTAGTTAGAACTACCTAGGGCTAACATGATGATGAGTGGGTTTTCAGATGTTTTTGGAATGCATGTTTGTGTGTACATACACAAATATACATGCACTCACACAATACACACATTTTATTTCTTATGTGCTTATCATTTTTTCATGGTCTATCATTTTTTCATGGTCATTAGTTCTAGCTATCTCCAGACTTGATGCTAGACTATACATTTTTTCTCATGTACGACATTCCTCAAGAAGTAGTTCAACTCATATGTCTTTACCTACCACCTAGATAAGCCCCAAATCCACACTGTTACTCCTTTATTTCTCCACAGAAAGATAACTTTCATTAAATGTACAAATGACAATTAAGCCAACTAGAGTAAACAACTTTTGGCCAATTCAGCTCTCACTTTGCCAGGAACCAATGGCCATCCTCAGTTTTTTTTAAGATGGAGGTTTGGAAGTCAACGTTGATGCCTCTCTTCCTTTCCTGTCCCCACCCCTGCCCACGGTCACTTCCACAATCTCTTGCATTTTCTTTGGACCTATTTCCAGGGTCACATGCAGTCAGGTCCTAATTGTTTTGTTCCAGGTATGCTGTTGCCTAGCATCTCTTTTGCCAATCACTTTGATCGAGATAGTACTCTCCTCTTTTCAGAAACCTACAATGACTACTCACTGCTTCTTGTATTACAAGCTGGATCTCTCTAATGAGCTTTGAGGGGCTTCCACACTCCCCTGGGTCCTCCTCCTTGAGCTGTGTCTTCCTCAGGTTGCACTTTTTGTTCTTTATTAACCCTTCGCAACCCAGTTTCCCTACTCCCCTTTCTGATCAACAGTCCATTAAAAAGAAGGTAAAACAATGCACAGTGCCGATGTCTTTTTAAAAAGAAGAAAACCCTAGGATACTAATACAATTATCCTTCTGCTTATGGTTCAGTTATCGGTTGTAACTACTTGTTACATTAATTGGATGTATCTTTGTTACAGAGGATTAATAAATGCTTTATTTATTTATTTTAGTTTCAAAAACATGCCTTGAAATTTCACCAGATTGGGTGAAACATGTTTACAATACTAGGAAGTCAACATTAGGTGCTAATTTTTTTGTAGCAGTATTTCTCATCAAGGCACATGCATTTACCTAATCCAAAAGACAGCCAGCTTTCTCAATTAAAAGGTATACAAAGAAATAACCCTTGCATTTGATCATTGTAACTTGGACAACTTGTCACTCTATTGAATATAAACGGGAATCTGTATGCTGTTTTTATTTAAAAAAATTTTTTTTAATCCAGCTTTTAGGAGAGGATAAACTTCTTAATGGCAAGGACCATGGCTTTTACTTCCTTTGTGAGGCTCACAGTAATGGAAACACAGCTTCATGTGCAATTGGTCTTCGATAAATGTTGCTAGGTGATTCATATTTGAAGGGGAAATGGAAAGAAAAGCCTGAAGGACTTAAAGGATTTGCGTGCATGCATCTTGCTGTGAATAATACAAATGTGGAGAGAGATGACTAAGTGGACAGCATAGGGCACAGAGAGCTTTGGCCCCTGAAATATGCAGTAACAGGAAGTTACAGTGTGACTAACCGTAACCAGGTTGTGAAATGGAAAGCAGAGGAACTGGAGGATGTACTGGAAGAACTCGGGGATGCACACAGAAGTGAACTGCAGCATCAAAGATGTAATGCCTTTCCAAGGGTGAGAACTTCAGAAGGAAGGACAGCACAGGGAACAAAGGAAGAGATAGTGCCTTGAAATGAAAAGGTGATGGAAAGAATTCTTAAAGCAGAAATAAAAATCCTATCAGTAACGAGGTATGGTTTAGAGTTAAAAAAATAATCATGCAGCCGGGCACGGTGACTCATGCCTGTAATCCCAGTACTTTGGGAGGTTGAGGTGGGTGGATCACCTAAAGTCAGGAGTTTGAGACCAGTCTGGCCAACATGGAAACACCCCGTCTCTACTAAAAATACAAAAAAAAAATTAGCCAGGCATGGTGGCGGGCACCTGTAATCCCAGCTACTCAGGAGGCTGAGGCAGGGAGAATTGCTTGAACCCAGAAGGCAGACGTTGCAGTGAGCTGAGATTGTGCCACTGCACTAAAGCCTGGGAGACAGAGCAAGACTCCATCTCAAAAATAAGTAAATAAATAAATTAAATAAATAAATAATAATAAAATAATCACGCAGATATTTTGTTTCCTACTTTAAATAAAAGCAAGACTTCACATTTGAACACAGAATGTTATATTGCTTCTCTGTTATGTGGCATAGCTTTGATATCAGGTCCAGGACTGCTAAGTGAAAGAAAAGAAATTTCTGGTATGTTTGGAGCCTATGATTTCATCCCTCCTCTCACTCCAGCACAACATCTGATCTACGTATCCTCACAAATGGAGCTAGCTGCTCACCTTTGCCAGCTCAGTTCTTCCCATCCTAAGCTTCCCTGAGCCAGTATCACTTAAGCATGTTATAAAATGTCAGCCACTCATGGTCATTATGGTGTCCACAAATATGTTCACAAATTCTTGACACTCCCTTCAGAAGGGAGAACCTAATCCCCCTTCTCCTGGAGTGTGGCTGGACTTAAATTATTTTGCTTCTAATGAATGAAACAATGAAGAAATGAAGGTATGTGACTTCAATAGTATGTCATGAAATGAACTGTGGCTTCCTCCTTGGTCTCTCTTGAAGCTGAGTTAGGGGAAGGCAGCTGCCATGTCATGAGAACACTTAAGCAGCACTGAGGGGAAGTCCATGTGGTAAGGAACTGAGGCCTCCAGTCAGCAGCCATGGGAGGAAGCCACCTAGGAAGGAGAGTCTCCAGCCCCAGTCAAGCCTTCAGATGACTGCAGCCCACTTGACAGTTTTGCTATAGCATTATGGGAGAACCACCCAGCTAAGCTGCTCCTGCATTCCCTCGAAAACCATGTGAGATAATAAATGTTTGTTGTTTGAAGTGCTTATGTTTTGAGTATAAGTGGTTACACAGCAATAGATAACTAATATGGTAATTTTTCCAATAGAGCTTTTCTTTATTTTGGATTAGGTTTTAAAAGTTTTATTAAAAGGTCTTTTCATTATTTTGGAATATGTGTTTACCTGCGTTTAATATGTAAATGAATTAGATGTCATAAAATGTTCAGGCCAATTAAATCCCACCTTCTTTTTTAGCTTCTGATTTTAACAAAGAGAAATGATTTTTCTCATCTACTGAGGTACCAGAAACAATGAGGGCACTGTAAGGCCTCAAAGAGTCTAACAGGCCTCTAGGGTTAGGGGTGGGGAGTGGTTAGATTATGTCTTGAGATGTTTTCCTCATTTAAAGTCATTTAACATAAACAAAAAAGATGGCATTTTAATATTGTAGTTTAAAATATGACAAATAAGTGGTTTTTATTTTAAATAGAGGTAAATGCAGGAGGAACAATCTTGTCAGAGCCAAGATGGGTTTTTTAAAAATCACTAGTGAAACTTGCTAACAGTTGCCTTTTAAAAGAGAATAGTAATACACTTTTACCATTTTGTTTCCAGTCCTTGTCTATAAAGTTTTCACATATATATGATAATATGTTTCTTCCAAAATCTTTCTATCTTTGTATGCTCAATGCCTAGACACCACAGGCACATAAAATATGTTGAATGAATGAATGAATGAAACTGGCTTAAAGGAAAACTGAAGAAACTTACACTCTCCTAGAGGATTAAAAAAGTACAAATCACATGATATGATTAATGTTTTTAATTTACAAAAACACATACAGTACATCCTATTGGTCTGATACTATTTTAAATGCTTAACATAAATTAATACACAGAATCATCCTAATAACTCTATTGATTATCATCCCCTATCTTTCTTTCCTTTTTTTTTTTTTGAGACGGAGTCTCGCTGTCACCCAAGCTGGAGTGCAGTGGCGCGATCTTAGCTCATTGCAACCTCTGCCTCCTGGGTTCACGCCATTCTCCTGCCTCAGCCTCCCGAGTAGCTGGGATTACAGGCGCCTGCCACCACGCCTGGCTAGTTTTTTGTATTTCTAGTAGAGACAGGGTTTCACCATGTTAGCCAGGATGGTCTCGATCTGCTGACCTCATGATCTGCCTGCCTTGGCCACCCAAAGTGCTGGGATTACAGGCATGAGCCATCATGCCCAGCTGATCATCCCCATCTTCTAGATGAAAACCTAAAGTACAAAGAGGTTATATAACCCACCCAGGGTCCTGCAAGTACTGAAGTGGTAAAATCAGGATCTGAAGATCTGTTCTGGTCTCAGAGCTGACTCCTGACCTCTACACTTTGCCACCTCCCTACCAAGGCAGCTCCTTAAATGATCCTACCTAATGTCATACCTAGGCAGTTCTCAAGTCAGGAGAAGGTGGAAGTGGTGGCAGTTCTCTCCTGCAAAAACGGAGAGAACTGTGACTGCTTAGCAGTGTTTTGGGGAATCGTGTTTATTCACCAGTTTCTCTCACTAGACCGCCAATTTAACACTCTGCCAACTGTCCAATTATTCATGTTCATGTGGAGCTAAGTGGGTTCTTCTCCAGCTGCACACCTTTCTTTCTCAACATAATTAATGAGGCTCATCAAAACCCTAGAAAACAAGCCCAGCGCACCAGCCACTCTCATTGACATGTTAATAGGGGGTCAGGTGCTCCTGACCTCACCACAGGATGTTTATATGGCCCCAGGGCTGCTCACAAATGTTATATGTTGACTATAGGGTGTCATGAATAAGGGCATTCCTTTCCCAATAAGCAGCTGCACTACACACAAATGGCCATGGAAATCTCTGAAGGCGGTGAGCCACACAGATCAGGTGAATTCTAACAGCATGGGCACAAAGCTGGCTGGGTTGGCTTATCCAGAGCAGAGGGCTCCCTGGCCAGGTGGAGGGCACTGGGAAGCACTCACTCATTCCATCTAGTGTAGGATTACATGGTTTTTAAAAGGCAATGTAAAGAGTAAGAGGCTCACAAACAGAAAAAAAAAAAAAAATCACCTCTGGTCTTGCTTATTACTTTTCTGATCACAGAGCTGATTTTTGTTATTCTAACTTGCGTTGTTCAACACAGTAGCCACTAGCCACATGTGGCTGTTGAGCACTTGAAATGTGGCTGGTCCAAATTGGGCTGTGTTGTAAGCATAACAGGCACATCAGATTTCAAACACTTGGTATGAAAAAGAAAATGTATGTAAAATATACCATTAGTAATCTTCATATTGATTACATGTTAACATAATCATATTTTAAATACATTGGGTTAAATAAAAATATATTAAGATGAATGTCACCAGCTGCTTTTTACCTTTTGTAACATGGCCAACAGAAATTTAAAAATCACATGGTTTGCACTGGTGGCTTGCATTCTATTTTGATTGGACAGTGCTGCTCTAGAGTTTGGAACCTTTAAACCTGTCACTGCTTTGAGACGGAGGCAAGGGGCAAGTGTGTTTCCAAGTCTTGTCTCTGGGCTTTTTCTGCCACACTAATGAAACTCTTACTAATGGGCGATACTGAAACTAGCACTATCTACCACGAAGGCTGCAATACACTCAGATGTGAATTGCCTCATGTTCCAGGGCCTTCAATCACCCTTCTACTCGCAGGCTTTGCAGTACAGGCTCTGACTGGCCCCAGCAAGAGCACACTTTGGCACTCTGTGGCACATGTAATTCATTCTTATTGCACTGATCTAAAAGCTAGCTCTCACGCATAGTGGCTTTTAGGGAATGATCAAGTGGACCCAGGCTGCCACCGATGGCTGTGCGGTTGTGCCTGGCACAACAGTGTCCAGCAGAGGGTACACAAGGGGTTGCTGTCACACTAGGGGTGCCTGTGGGCTAGGGCAGCAGTTCATCGGCTCAGAGGCACTGCCTGAAGTGGACCGCACTCTACATCCGAGGCAATCTTTTACTTGCACCCCTAACATCCACATGGCACTGAAAGTGCTCCTAGCCTAGCAAGACCATTAAAACATCCTTTGTATGAATTGGCCAGAGCCCAGGGCAGAAAAGCAGGCCAAATAAATTCCCAAACATCTCAGATCTAAGAAGAGCAATTAGAGAATGCAGATATGCTTATAAAACCTACTCTAGGAAATCATATTAATAAATGGGAGTTATTAGTTTGGATACAATTTGGGGTCACTATTCACTACTTGCTAAATAAAATGTGTAGGTAAATTGCATAATCTCATGTATCATATTAACTAATCATGACAATGTATTGGAAATCTAACCAACATGAAAGATATTTTGATTCTCTACGTACTAGATCCGCTGCAAACCATTTGTTGTCATAAAGAGGACGAATTCTAGAGAATCTTGCCCAGGAACCAAAATATAATAGAATATCTTTGTATAGGAAAGCAGCATTTTTGTTTTTGTTTTTTTCCCCAAAGAGTATTATAACCTCTAGAAGAGCCCAGAGTTGTATGAATAGTTAATGAACGATGACATAATATACTTTAAAGCTTGGAACTCTTTAAAGCATGCTCCATAAGACTATCTTTAGAAAGGGCTCTCTTCAAATAATTGCTAAGATATGACGATGTAAATCTTTATAATAAAAATATTAAGCAAAAGGAACATATGATAGTCTGTTATTACTCTAATAAAAACAACCACTTTCATAGTGATATGAATTTACTAAAAAATAAACACCTGTAAAAACAAAAAGCCCAACTATAAAACACAGAGAAGGTATTTGTGGCTCAATGTTGCACAAATTTTTAAAAAAATAGCCATGAGCTTTGGGAGGCCGAGGTGGGCGGATCATAAGGTCAGGAGATCGAGACCATCCTGGCTAACTCGGTGAAACCCTGTCTCTACTAAAAACACAAAAAATTAGCCGGGCGTGGTGGTGGGCACCTGTAGTCCCAGCTACTCGGGAGGCTGAGGCAGGAGAATGGCGGGAACCCGGGAGGCGAAGTTTGCAGTGAGCTGAGATCGCACCACTGCACTCCAGCCTGGGCGACAAGGCGAGACTTCGTCTCAAAAAAAAGAAAAAATAGCCATGAGCTTGCTTCACACCTTTTGCAGATTGTGGGACAAGTAGTACCTCAGAAAACTGGAAATATAAAACAGAAGTATAAGGTAAATAATAGCAAAGTAAGGCCGGGCACGGTGGCTCACGCCTGTAATCCCAGCACTTTGGGAGGCCAAGGCGGGCGGATCACGAGGTCAGGAGATTGAGACTATCCTGGCTAACACGGTGAAACCCTGTCTCTACTAAAAATACCAAAAATTAGCCAGGTGTGGTGGTGGGCGCCTGTAGTCCCAGCTACTCAGGAGGCTGAGGCAGGAGAACGGTGTGAACCTGGGAGGCAGAGCTTGCAGTGAGCCGAGATCGCACCACTGCACTCAGGTGAGCAAGACTCCGTCTCAAAAAAAAAATAATAATAATAATAGCAAAGTAAATTACAGGTGTTTAAATTGCTTTTAAATATACTGTAAATGAGATTTGATTATTTACACATATATATGTGATCATCATCTTTCAGGAACTATTATACCATCCCAATATTTTAACCTTATGATCATAAATATTTGATTCATTTCCCTTTTATCTTGTCATTTATTCAAGCACCAAGTTCTGTTACTTCTTCCCTCTAAATGCCACTGTGGCCATTGTTCCTTAAATTTTAACTGCTGTGTCCAGATAGACATTCTTACTGTCTCACACTTGAAATAGTAGAAAGTCCTCTAAGTGTTCTCCCATTCAAATTTCACCTTGCTATTCCCCACCCGAACGCTTCCCTCCAGCCTGGCTATAATCCAAGTTGGCCACGGAAGGAATAACGCTTTGCCGCTAGCAGAATGCCTTTCTACTCAACCTCTATCCCTCCAACTCCTACTTTCTTGGTCTATCTTGAAGCTCAGTTGCCCTTTGGAGGCTGCTCTTGTCTTCTCCAGGCTGCACTGACCCTTGCTGTTTTCTCTGCCCCGAATCCTGAATGTAGAATTTAGTAAGATAGCACTGACTACTTGCTCCCTTGTATCACCCTTATCTCCCTGACCAGACTGCACATTACTGGACAGTCTAGATTATGCTGTTTTGGTATCTTGCTTTGGTCCATAACATCACGACTTTTAGGAGTGAATATACACAGGGAGGATATGATTGGCCATTTTACAATTTTCTACACCTGTGTCGAACCTTTAGTCTAGCAGGATCCTGTCGGGAAAAAATAAAGCTGGGCCTACTCTCTTACCTGTGAGTGCACTGGGCAAGGGCCTAGGGTGTAGCAGAATGCACCTTTAAAGGAAGGGAATCTAGGAGTCTGGAAATGGAATGAAGTTGGGCATCTGGCTGAGGAAATGCCTCCCCGAAGCTCAGGAGCACCTGGGAAAGTTGCCTGTCTGCCATCCTCGATGCAACCGAGCATCAGAACACGGAACACAGGGTTGTGGCCGACCCATGTGCCTGAGAGCAGTCTTGCTCCGAGGAGAACAGCTCAAAAGAGGCCCTACATAAGCCTTGTGTTGCCTTTAATTGTGTAGTATCCATTCCTTTGCAGTCTGTCTTTCTGTAGATCTTAAGGAAAGCAGCCTGGCACTATAAGACTGTGCCCTTAAATCCTGAGACAGAAAAATGAATAACAAACCCTCTCTTGGAGAGATGAAGAAAAATCCCACTCTTCACCACATTGGGAGTGGGGGGGAGGGAGTGCTGGAAGATGGACCACTTTGTTCTACTAAGAGAATCAACGGGACTATAACTGCCATATTTAAACATATACAAATATTTAGCAATGAAATAAACACAGGCTGCTTGAACTGCAGTGTTACCTTTTTTTTTTTTTTTTTAAGACGTATTCTCGCTCTGTCGCCAGGCTGGAATGCAGTGGTGCGATCTTGGCTCACCGCAACCTCCACCTCCTGGGTTCAAGCGATTCTCCTGCTTCAGCCTCCCAAGTAGTTGGGACTACAGGCATGTGCCACCATGCCCAGCTAATTTTTTGTATTTTTAATAGAGACGGGGTTTCACCATGTTACCCAGGATGGTCTTGATCTCCTGACCTGGTAATCTGCCTGCCTCAGCCTCCCAAAGTGCTGGGATTACAGGCGTGAGCCACTGAGCCCAGCCCTCAGTGTTATCTTACGTACTATTTCTCCATTAGAAAATGGTAGTGGTGGCCAGGTGCAGTGGCTCACGCCTGTAGTCCCAGCACTCTGGGAGGCTGAGGCAGGTGGGTCACTTGAGGTCAGAAGTTCGAGACCAGCCTGGCCAACATGGTGAAACCCCTTGTCTACTAAAAATACAAAAATTAGTTGGGCATGATGGTGTATGCCTTTAATCTCAGCTACTCAGGAGGATGAGGCTCAAGAATCGCTTGAGCCCAGGAGGCAGAGGTTGCAGTGAGCCAAGGTTTTGCCACTGTATGCCAGCCTGGGTGACAAAGTGAGGCTCTGACTCAAAAAAAAGTAAAAAAGAGAAAGAAAATGGTCGTGTTGGTGATAGTGGTTGGGAGAAAATGGTCGTGGTGGTGATAGTGGTTGGGAGATGTGGGCGGGGGAGATGTTCATTAAAATGCACATCCCCAGGCCTCATCCCAGATGTACAGATTCTGGGCCTTTGGCAGTGGAATCTGATTACCTCCATCTTGAATGCTTTCCTCAGGAGATTCTTAGGCCCATAAATGTTTCAGAACCACTGTTTGATGGGTTATCAGCTCTCTCAGTAAACAAGAATATTCTCGTTCCCTAAAACCTTTAAGGAATATTTTCATAGGAGTGCAATTAAAACCTCTTTCGGGCTGGGTGCAGTGGCTCACGCCTATAAGCCCAGTACTTTGGGAGGCCGAGGCAGGCGGATTGCCTGAGCTAAGGAGTTCGCGACCAGCCTGGGCAACACAGTGAAACCCCATCTCTACTAAAATACAAAAAACTGGCTGGGCGTGGCGGTGTGTGCCTGTAGTCCCAGATTCTCAGGAGGTTGAGGCAGGAAAATTGCTTGAACCCAGAAGGCGGAGGTTGCAGTGAGCCCAGATCGTGCCACTGCACCCCAGCCTGGGCAACAGAGTGAGACTCCATCTCAAAATTAAAACAAAAACAAAAACAAAAACATAAAAGAAAAAACCTCTTTCTTCCAGAAAGCCCATTCCTTTCCTAAAATGTTTCCTTTTCTGCTGCTTTCTCTTAGTCTCATATTTCTAAAACTCTGACAGAATATCAATTTTCAAAATAAGACAGGATGTACATGGAAATGAGGTATTTTACCCATAAGCAGGGGCACTGCATTTAAGATCCGGATTTGGGGGCCCTTCTGCTTGCTGGTTTCCCCTCAGCTGGGAAGGCCTGGATTCAGTCAGTGAGGAGTGTTCTGTCCATATTCCACCTTGCACCTGAGTGGCTAGGTACTACTGTCTTAGTCAGACTCATGAACCTGAACTGTTTTTATAGTCCTTGAAGTAAGTCGGTATTTCAAGATTCTGAAAACTACTCAATAGTTATAATCACAAAATCTTCTTCCAAAATAGCATGATGATCATGTTGACATTGTTGTCTTTTTCAATACGTGTATTTGATATATGTAAATTTTGTGTTAAGAGAGCACTTTTGGTTTTTTGAAACCCACTCCATTGAAGCCAAAAGTGTTAGAAATAATAATGTGAATTCTGCTGTAAAATTATAAATTTCAATATTGGACAATATTTGATATTCAACAGAAAGGTGTTGAAAGTCACTGAAGGAGCCTCTGGTAGAATGAACACCCACGTTAATCTTGGCTTCCTCCGATGCTCCAGTACAATCACAATACAGGAATAAAAATGACATAAACATTTAAGAACAAAGAAGATGGGAGATGGCAATAGGAATTGAGGGGTGTCAACAAAATTTTGGAAGATGAAAATCAGCTGGCTGAGTGGTAAACGACTTAGCAGCTTAGAGAAAGCTGAATCTAATCCTGCAGTAGAAGAAGCCAAAAATCAAGCAAGATGATTCAAGCTAAACAACGCTGTGAAGACTTAGGAATCAGAGGCACCTCTGAACGCCAGGGTAAATGGGAATGCAAAAAGGAAAACTGGCTGCAATCCTGTATAATTAAGAAGTGGACCAGATACCCTCCCCCAGACAAGAAGAAGGAGGGTGGATTACTCTGCAGAGATGAAACCACGGGACTCTGGAATCCTGGACCCCAGGCCTACCCACAGCAGGTTGAGGAGCCATATGAAAACAGGGAGATAAAGTGAAAGTCTACATAGAAGTTAGTAGGACGCCCCTCAACATCACCACCACTTCTTACCTCCCTACTCTTATTCAGCTCCAGAAAGCCAGCATCCAAGTTTACAACCCTCAGCCACGAGATGGAAGTCTTTTCTGTCTAGCTTAAGGGAAAACAATCTACAAACATTGACTGACCCAGTGAAATGGGCAGGTTCTAGGCGAGTCACCCTGTAACAAAGCACCGCAATTGACAAGCCCCATCTAAGCACACAGAGCAACTAACTAGCTTTATTGTGCCTCTCTCTTAAACAGATATTTGAGAAAAGCTTCTTTTATGAAAGAAAGAAAAACAAGCATATCAAAAAATATGCTTAGGATAAACAGAGACAAAGCAGGAAGCACAGGAAAGCTTAATTTCATTTATTTATTTATTTGTTTGTTTGTTTGTTTATTGAAACGGAGTCTCACTCTGTTGCCCAGACTGCAGTGCAGTGGTGCGATCTCGGCTCACTGCAACCTCTAACTCCTGGGTTCAAGCGATTCTCCTGCCTCAGCCTCCTGAGTAGCTACTGCCTGTGAACTACAGGCCTGGATCACCACACTCGGCTAATTTTTGTATTTTTAGTAGAGACGGGGTTTCACCATGTTGGCCAGGATGGTCTCAACTCAAGTGATCAGCACGCCTCAGTCTCCCAAAGTGCTGGGATTACAGGTGTGAGCCACTGCTCCTGGCCTGGAAAGCTTCATTTTAAAATGATAATTAATAGCCTTGGATTGAAAAGGATAAATTAGAGAAAAGAAAGAGCCTATGGAAATTAAAAATGTGATAAACAAAATGAAATATTTAATAATTGGGTTGGAAGATGAAGTTAAGGAAATGTCAGAGCATAGAGCAAAAGGACAAAGACATGAAAAATAGGAAAGACATGAAAATCAGAGACAATCCAGAAGGTTTAATACATAACAAACAGAAGTTCCAGAAAGTTAAAAAAGGAGAAAAAAGAAGAGAGAAATTACCAAAGAAATAAACTAAGATATATCCAAGATCTTAAGGACACACAATTCCAGATTAAAAAAAACACGCATAGTACTAGATACAGTGAATGAAAAAGAGCTACACTAAGGTGTGTCATCATGAAATTTCAGGGTAAAGAATATTAGAAAAGTTATCAGAGTGAAAAAACAGGTTACACACATACGGTGGGGAATCCAAATGGCCCTGAACTTAATAGTAGGAAAGTCAGAGGACCATGAAGAAATGCCTTTAAAATTCTAATTAAATGTGTTTTCTAAACTATAACTCTATAGGCTGGGCACAGTGGCTCACGCCTGTAATCCCAGCACTTTGGGAGGCCGAGGCGGGTGGATCACCTGAGGTCAGGACTTTCGGACCATCCTAGCCAATATGGTGAAACATTGTCTCTACTAAAAATACAAAAATTAGCTGGGTGTGATGGCATGTGCCTGTAATCCCAGCTACTCAGGAGCCTGAGGCAGAAGAATCACTTGGAACTAGGAGGCAGAGGTGGTAGTGAGCCAAGATCGAGCCACTGCACTCCAGCCTGGGCAATGGAGCGAGACTCCATCTTAAAAACACAAACAAACAAATAAACAAACACCCTATAATTCTACATCAGGTGAACTCAATCAGATGTAAGGATACAGACAGTCTCAAAAATCGCTTCCATAGAAACAATCTCCCATTGAGCCTTTTGTAAGAAACTATAAGGACTTCCACCAATTTGAGGGAATAATTCAAGAAAGAGGTGGGATCAAGAAAACAGATGACGCAACACAGAATGGTGGTGAAACGTTCCAACAATGATGGTGAAGGGTGACTGCAAGACTTCCGTTAAGCAGCAGACCAAGAAAACTGCAGGACAGAAGTGGACAGAACCAAGAGGGCAGAGAACTTCAGGAGAGAAGGAAAGATGGAGGGAGGGAGAGAGGGAAAAGAAAAGAAAATATAAGAAAAACTACATTATCTGACGTGCTTGATCATATTGAATGTTTTACAGGGTCAGAAAAGTTTAAGGATGGATCGAAAGTAGGTACAGAGACAATACATGCCCCCCACCCCGCCCAAAAGGGCAATCATAAATTCCAAGGAAAACAAAAAGTTATACAAGTAAGGAAACAAAATCATAGCATACTACATGGCTAAACTGTCAGGCACTATGCAAAAATCAGTCATGTAAACATGGACTACTTTTTAAAATCATGTTTTGTAATATAGCTAGTTACACTGAGAGGACGGGAAAGAGGAAAAGAGAAACTGTGTGTGTGGGGGGGGTTGTGTGTGTTTGTGAGGAGGTAGTGTAAGTAGCTGAACCCCCCATCTTCTGTAGAATTGAGTAATTGAAAACTTCAGAAATGCAATTTATGGAGATAAATGAGAAGACAACTTACTGCATGGAAGTGGCTGTCTTTGGCAAGCAGAAATTAAGAATGGTGTGGGTGAAACGGGACTACTGTTTCTCATCAAAAGCCCCCTAGCAGTATTTGACTTTCTGAACTATGCATGTGTATTACTTGGATAAGGTAAACTATATATATATAAAGGAAACTGAACAAAGGGGTTCCAGATTCTTTAAGGAAAATGTATCTTCCAAGAGATTTCCATGATAGCTGTGAATATTGCAGCTCTGTTCTTTCTCTGGAGATTTTATGACAAAAAAGCTTATAATAATATACCACACAGGGCACTCCACAAATTCTGGGAAAATAAAATTGAAAGGGAAAAACATTCTGTAAAATATGAGCATGTGTACTCATTATGATGCACACAGCCACATGTAGAAGACACACGTGTAAAGAATAAAGTAGCAGAGTCACCTATGATGTATCTAGTCCTAAGATTGCAAGTATGAAAAATGAACATCACATTTTGGACATGATTCCCTTTCTGCTCTTCCCCACAGGAATTGTTCTTGGGCTCTGGGCTGGCCTGTGAGCGTCCTTGACCAGCAAGTGGTCTCTGCTTTTGGTTTACTTCTTTCATAGTTGCTCCATTGTTTTTTGTTTGTCAGACACAGGGATTGTGGTTGCCTTCCTAGCAATCTCACTGTTGTTCTGCTGGTTCAAGATAATCACCTCCTATCAAAGGATTCTTTCTAGACTTGCCTTTTCAGCTCTTCTATTTGATCTCAAAAGCAGCTCTGCGTTATGTGAGCTAATGCTTTCTCCATTGGAGCTGATAATCAACTGTAATCATATTTTTGACCCAAACTTTGATAATCACCATCAAATGATTTATTGAACATCTTTATGTTTAAGACACAGTGCTAGGCACTATGCAAAAATCAGCTAAAGTGTGTGTGTAAGAGAGGAGAGAGAGAGATCCTGGCCCTTGAGAAATAACAGGATTAGGAAGGAAAAAAACCAGATGTGACCAAAGTTAAGTTCTATTTCATAACAAAACACATATTTTAAAAATTGGAGAACATGTAGTGTATATTTCAAATAGCTAGAAGTGAGAACTTGAAATGTTCCCATCACATAGAAATAATAAATCCTCAGGCCGGGCACGGTGGCTCACACCTGTAATCCCAGTACTATGGGAAGCCAAGGCAGGAAGATCACTTCAGTTTAGGGGTTGGACACTAGACTGGGCAACATAGTGAGACCTTGTCTCTACTGAAAACTAAAAAAAAAAAAAAAAAAAATTAGCCAGTTAGGGTGACCACCGCCTCTGGTCCCAGCTGCTTGGGGTATGAGGTGGGAGGATGGCTTGAACCCAGGAATTCAAAGCTGCAGTGAGCTATGACAGTGCCACTACACTCCAGTCTGGGCAACAAAGTGAGACCCTGTCTCAAAAAAAGAAAAAAAGAAAGAAAGAATAAATACAGTGATAGATGCCCTAAATACCCTGACTTGATCATTACATATTCTATGCCTGTAACAAAATATCACATGTACCCCATAAATATGTATAAATATTATGTATTAATTTTTAAAAAGTGAAGCTGGTAAGAAGAAAATTAGAGCCAATCTGGGAGTTTAGTCCATGATGAATAGAAGTTCCAGAACGTTTAAAAAAAAAAAAAAGTAGGCTGGGCGCAGTGGCTCACGCCTGTAATCCCAGCACTTTGGGAGGCTGAGGCGGGTGGATCACAAGGTCAGGAGATCGAGATCATCCTGGCTAACACGGTGAAACCCTGTCTCTACTAAAAATACAAAAAAAAAAAAAAAAAAAAAAAAAGCCGGGCGTGATGGCGGGTTCCTGTAGTCCCAGCTACTTGGGAGGCTGAAGCAGGAGAATGGCGTGAACCTGGGAGGCGGAGCTTGTAGTGAGCTGAGATGTACCACTGCACTCCAGCCTGGGTGACAGAGCGAGACTCTGTCTCAAAAAAAAAAGAAAAAAAAAGTTAAAAAAAAGCAAAGGGAATACAGAAATAATATAAGAACATATCTCTGAGAAGATTCAAAAACTTTTAATGGTAAAAATGTTATTGCTACTTTCACTGTCACTAATTTAGCTAAAATTTTCTAGGAATGAGAACATGGTAAAGGGATGAGGAGACAGAATGGAAAAGAGACTGAGTGTGGGAGGCAGGTTTTAGGACTACTCACTAAAGCAGGGATTCACAACTAATATATATCAATGAATAGCAAATAATGATATTGCCTCAATCCAAGTGGCAAATCAATTCAACTAAGAATAAAAAAAAAAAAAAGAATTAACGAAGGGTAAACTCTTTTAAACAGGGAGTTTCCCTTCCTTAAAAAAGTATTTTCGCAGAGGATAGAATTAACATACATGTACGATAGAAAGTTTACAAAATTCAGTTAAATATAAAGAGGAAAACAATAATCACTCATAATTTTTCCAGCCAGAAATAAATATCATTCCTAACATTTTAGGAATTCAGTATTTAGAATTCCTAAAATAACATTTCAGTTATTCAGTATTTTTCTACACATACTAAAAGTCACAATTTGGATTGTAACATATAAATTGTTTTACGGTCTATTTTATTCATATTATAAGGCATTTCCATATGATTAGTCATTTATTTATATCATGAATGTCATGTACATATTTATTTTTCCAAAATACTTATTTTTAGATCAAGTTTTTCACTATCATAAATAACACCATGAGCATAAACTTTCTTCAACCATCTGACCAAGAAGAACAACACGTAAATTCTGAGAAAATGGAATTACTAGATAAAACACATTCAAAATTTTGAAATATCTTTTGTTTCTATTTTTGTTTCCCTCTTTTTTGAAATATACAGGAAGTAAGCACATTTCTATTCATTTCTGAGAGAGATGGAATTTTATACAAATGTTCCAAATAAGTAAACATCTGTAGAAGACAATTTTCTTGAAATAAATGTGCCTAAAAGGCTTTGCTGCTCAAGTCATTCATTAAAACGAAATGTTGATCACGGTCATTGTGATCAACAAAGAATAAAGTGAGTTTTCACTAGCAACAGCAGAAAACGAAACTGAACTAAACCTATGTATAATTATATTTTATATCGCACCTGCAATTCGTGCTCATATTTGTGGAATGTACCCACATATAATGTAATGAACTATTCTGAGAACTATGTAAATACTGCTTCACAATCAGATAAAAACGTGAAATAAATGATATGTTTGCAGAAAGATATTCACATGTTTATACATGTATTTTGAAGCTTGTTTCAAACAGTGGTGAGTTAATATTTCATTAAAAAGCACGCTTTTACCTGATGAGTTTTTATGAGGTTAAGAAGTGATTATTCTAATGAGGACTCACAAAGGAATATTCTGTCCACACTGAAAATACTTCGAGAGACGAGAGAAGAGAGGAGGAGCACACAGATTTAATCCAGAAAAACATCACTTTGCTTCTTCAGCTGACTGAGCTCTTTCAAAACATGACCTCTGCAGCTACCAGCTTCAGTGACTCACAGCTCGTCAGGCATAAGGACCTGAAAGAAGTACCCTTAAAATCCATATTCCCACAAAGACAGGAACTTTGTCCCAAGTTGGCACATTTCGAAAGACATTTAGTGGGGGTGAGGGTGGGTGCATCACTGCACTCACATGTCTGCAGAGCCTGTGAACTGGGATTAATTATTCATCTTTGGTCTGGCTTGAAGGAAATACTCTACTGTAGCTAGTGTAAAAACAGCGAATGTAGAAGCACAATTTGTATTAACAACAGACCGACCATTCTGACAGCTTGTGATCTCATAAACCTTCTGACACACCTGGGCTACCACAAACATCCATGTATACTGCCTGTATTTCTGCCTACTTCAGAACTTAATCTGGAAGTGTATAAAATGCTGTATTTCCCCAATGGTATATATTCTTAATGAAACTAAGATAATACATAAAAGCTCACATTTCAATGATATTTTTCTACAAGCTACTGATTGCAGTCAATGTAAACCAAGTTATACTTTTATTTATCCAGATGGAATCTTTAGAGCTGGCTGGCATGTGCAGACAACAAGCCACTGTGAGGTTTGGGGGTTGTAAGGCTGAGGACAAGAATGAAGCCACAGAGCTCAGGCCTGTCTCTGCAGGCCAGCACCACCTCCAGCCCTGCAGCTCCATCAAGCTTGGAGTTTCAGGGGTGGGGTGGGGCACTCCAGGAGCTACAAGATGCAAATAACCAAGTGAGGCAAGATCTGCCTGCGTTATTTCCCACTGCTTCTAAAGTACTCAATTGTGGACACCTATCCAAGCACTAGTTAGAACCTGTTTAGACATGAGGGCCTCTAAAGCAAAGACTTTTCTGCAAATTCTCCAAGTAAAATGACTGTGTCTGCATCCTGGAAGAATTGAGGCACAGCACAGCAACTGGCAGTAAGATGATCTCTCTTGAATTCATCCATGTGGGGCAGGGGGAGTCGCTCTAATGGGCATTTCCCCACTCTCTCCTTCAGGGTAGAAAAAATGTTATACTAAAGGAGCTGTGGCTGTTTGCCACTGGTCAGGATGAAGAGAGTGAAATGCTTGTCAGTGACTATTCACTTCCCGACTGGTTGCTGCTCATTTTTTACCATGCACACCGAGAGCCCAACCTCCCATGAAGAAGGCCAGTGAGAAAGTGGAGACTTTATTTTAACACAGCACTAAGATATATTCACCATCACATTTTCCGGAAATAGAGCTGAATGAATCAGAGAGGTTTCATTGCACTCCCAAGTAAGAAGATCAAACCAGCTTCCAACTGTTGCTGGTCTAGCAGCAAGTGTTTAAACATTATGAGGTCCTACAAAAATCTACTCTCCACTTCGCTTTGAAAATCCAGAAAGCTCTCCTATATTTGAACATCAACAAGCCAAATTTCCCATTATTCATAATTCAGTAAGACAGCTGAAGGCTGCTCAGCGCCTTATAAAACGGTTATAGATAGCCCTGAATGTCCCCCGCTTCCCACCACCCAGAGCCTAGGATCATGCGAGCTGGGAGAGAAGCTACAGAGGTAGTGCCATGTTTGGTGGTGTGACCTCTGCAGCCTCCCTCCCTCAGAGTGAGAATTTTATGTAATTCTTATCTGCAGTTGGGAATAAAAGAAGTTTGATTCCTAGACATTGAAATATAAGAAAGTTTATCATGCCACCCTTTTCCATCTCTTAGGAGAAATTGAAAAAGAACCCTCCAAAACTGGCCACTATCTGAGGATGTACAGAGAGGCTTTCTGCAGGCAATTAGACCCAACTACAGTGGAAGCTCGTAGAGCATCACACATTCACAGTCTGAAATGCACCACTCGAAGTGTCTCACTTTTACACTTACCTGACCGTGGGATGGAAGTGCAGCATAAGCCATGGGCTGATTCATCACTCCTTTCTGCTTCATGAGAAGCATGCGTTTCTGGTCTTCGCTCAGGTGTGCCCTGGGGGCCTGGAGCTGTGGAGGTGGTGGCTGCTGCTGCTGCTGCTGCTGCTGCTGCTGTTGCTGTTGCTGCTGCTGTTGCTGTTGCTGGATGTATGGCATCAAGGGGTTTTTGTTGGGGTTGGCCATTGGTGGTGTCATCCTCTGACTCAGGTCTGCATTGAAATGGGTCAGGGGTTTAGTGTTGCCATAAGTAAGAATATTGTGCTGTTTGCTTAAGGAGTTTGTACCCAAGTTATTTGGCTGCTGATTGATCATATTCATGTGATTCTGAGGGAGGTAGTTATTCATTGTTGTCTTCTGCAGGTTGTTTGCCATTGGAGGCACTATAGGGTTTTGGTTGTTAAAGGCTTGGGGGTACATCATTGGGCTATTTGGTTTTTCTGCAGTAAAAGCTGCTCCATATGGACTAGAGGGAGGTCCTAAGGGAGACCAATTTGAAGTCTGATTTGAGTGTTGCTGCTGCTGCTGCTGCTGTTGCTGCTGCTGCTGCTGCTGCTGTTGCTGCTGTTGCTGCTTCTGTTGCATGAGTTTGGCCCTTTGTTGCTGCTGTGCAGCCATCTGTTTGAGCTGTTCTGCTGGAGACATGTCAGAGCTGGGCACAGCCACAGGCCCTGATGCTGAACCGGCCACTGTCACTGCTGCTGGATTCAGGAGATAACCATTTCCAGGCCGAGGTGGAGCTTGGCCTGGAGTGTGGGCTTGGTTTGGAGTTTGAGGGGACTGGACAGCACAGTTTGCTGGTGAGCTTGCAGGGTTTGGAGCTGCAGGAGTGCTGGCAACAGAAGGTAAACTAGTGGCCGTGGAGACAGTAGAAAAGGGAGGACCAGAAGAAGAAGGCCTCGCCTGGGGAGATCCCATGGAGACATGTGCGAAGGGAGAGTGAGAGGGGTCGCTCTTCACGCTCGCACTCTCCTGGGAGAGAGGGGTCTCGGTTGCTGGCTGCGAGAATTCTGGATCCTTCTTCTCTTCAAAATCTTCGTTGAACAGGTCCTGTATGTCATCCTCAGGAACCGTGTTGGCTAATTCATCTATTAATTCTTGCCACTCCTGATCATTCAGATTAATGTCTGAGAACAGCTTGTTCTGATTTGAAAGAGATGTTTCTGATGTGTCTATGCAAGTAGGGTCATCGAGAGGTTCTTGTTTGAGGTCTTTGCTCTGCAAGATGGTGAAGCTATCCTCCAGGTCACTGCAACCGTTGACAGGAAGTTTAATCTCAGGGAGCCTACCATTCTTACTTAGATCTTCTAGAAGCCCAGGAGTGTGAGTTCCACTGTTCTGCAAGGGCAAAGAAGGCTTCAGGTCAAGTTGGTGAAGAGGAGAAGCTGAAGGCAGTGGCATGTTATTGGGCAAATTGTTGATGGCTTCCATCCCCGCAGAAAGGTCCTTTCGAATTCGTTTGCTAGTTGGAGAAAAATTCCCATCACAAGCACCATTCTGCTGGTCTCCATTAAGTGGTGATCGAGTTCCTTCCAACTTCCTTTTCACAGTCTCTTGTAGCTGGAAAAGAAACAGGAAAGAGGATGACTAAAAGTCATATTTTACTCTTTAAGGATTGTGATGTGCATTGCTATGAACTAACTTTTAAGTGGTTACGACACAAAGGAAATAAGTCATACTTATAATTTCAAAATCAGGCAACACTGCAATTCAAATTGTATGGGAAAAGGTTTTATCTAAAAGCAGAGCTCACAGGGCTAAGAGATAGAAAACAAACAAAAGATTGAAGGGTGGGAAACAAAAGAAAAGAGATAGTTAATAAGGGCAATACTCCTCTCAGCAAGGAAGAACAATCTGTTATTATTTTCTTTCCTTTTTTGTTTTTGAGACGGAGTCTTGCTGTGTTGCCCAGGCTGGAGTGCAGAGGTGTTATCTTGGTTCACTGAGACCCTCACCTCCCAGGTTCAAATGATTCTCTTGCCTCAGCCTCAACAGTAGCTAGGATTACAGGCACAGGCCACCATGCCTGGCTAATTTTTGTATTTTTAGTAGAGATGGGGTTTCACCCTGTTGGCCAGGCTGGTCTGGTACTCCTGGCCTCAAGTGATCAGCCTGCCTCAGCCTTCCTAAGTGCTGGGATTACAGGTGTGAGTCACCATGAATGCTAGACATGAGACTTGGACCAAAATGTAACATACTTGAAAAATACGTTAATACCTATCCTAAATTCTTGCCACAACTTAAATGAAAACATCAAGAAATTAAATCAACATTTTAAAAAATGCTAAAATAAAAACTTCTAAGAATATGGAATTTAATACATGTACTAAATAGCATAGAATTGAAAATTAATGTTTAATGCAATCCCAAACTTCCTTTAAGTTCTTATGTGACCTCACCTTTCAACACCTTTTGATACAGTGGCTCACTCTTTTCTAAGAGCACGTTTCCATTGATTTCCACAACATCATACTCTTCTCAATTTCCTCCTTTCTCCACCAGCTCTTTCTCAATCTCTTATGTAGTCTTTCTTTCTCCTAAAGGATGGGATTCTTCAGTGTTTTGTCTTAAGCTTTCTTTCTCCTGCTGCTCACTCTGCGTCCTTGCTTAGACAACTTCTTCGATTACAACAGCTTCAAATATCTTCTCTAGGTTGACAGCCCCGAAAAATGCTCATCTTCCCAGGCTCACATAGCTGGACTGGGTACATTGTTTTGGGGTCGTCAGCCTAGAGAAGACAGCTGAAGCAGGCTCACCGGATTTAGTGCTCAGCTCCGCTAAATCCAATGTTCTCCTACTGGATATTTCATGGACATCTAAAACTCAACAGGTCTCAACACTGAGCTTATTATCCTTTGTTACCCAAACAAGATCCTCATCAGTGTTCCCTATCTCAGTATCTATCCATTTATCCAAGTCAGACACTTGAGCATTTTTCTTGAAACCTCCCACATCAACAATCACCAAGTCCTATGGATTCCACCTCCAAAATATAACTCTAATGTGCCCCCTCATCTCCTTCCTCCGTTACTGTTACTATCCTTGGCCAGGATACCATTATCTCTTACTAGATTGTTGCCGCCATCTTCTAACTGGTCTTTTATGCTTTGCCTCCATTCATTTGCTCTTTTGTCTATTTTTTTTACTGTTTTGTGTTCCCTTAATCTACTCCTTATAATGCCACATTTTCCAGAAACAAAACAAAACAAAACAAAACAAAAAAAACCACTTCCTTTCTTGTGTATAACTCTGCAACGACTTCCACCGTCTTTAGGTTAAAGTCCAAACTGACTCTTGCCAAAACCACCTGGCTCCTGCTCATCTTTCCAGGCTCACTCTTTTGCCTCTCTCTTCAGCATCTCCTCCCCTCTTCTCCCTTATCCTACGTTTTCCATAAACTCTCTTGAAACTCTTTTAGTTCCTTACAGGTGCTGATATTCTGGTTTCTCTTCAGAGCCTAGAATTCTATCACCTTTAAGGTGCTAAGCTTCCTTCTGCCTCTAGGGCATTGTCCATGTTGTTTTGTTTTCTTGGAACATCCTCCCGCTCCCTCTCCTCTTCCCCTGGGTAACAGCTGCTTATTTTTCAGGTCAGATCTTAGATTTCACTTACTCTAGGAAGTCTTCTCTTATACCCTTCCCCAGCCCAGCTATGTCAGGTGCCTTCCTTGACCAACTGTACTAGGTTGGATGTCCTGAAATGGGTCTTTCCAAGCAGTCTGTACTTTACTACCATAGCTTTTATCATGCTTTGGGGCAGCTGCTTAAGTGTCTGTTTGGTGAGCTCCAAGAAGGTAGCAACTGTGGCTGATGTGCTTACTGTGTATCCACAGGGCTGCACCCAGTCCTCGTGTTCATAGCAATGGTTAACAAACAATTGCAAACGGAATGAATCATTCTATTGCCTAATTCGTAGGGGCTACGAGAAGAGTTTAAATCCGAGCAGGAGGCAGCCCCATTGACCATAAGGAATGCCTGATTCCAGCCTCTACATTCCTGGTTTTGGAAGTGATAGATCTCTTACCCTAAAGAGTGTTATATCCACTTAACTGGACTCATTTTAAAAGTCCAGTTAAGAAAAGTCTTGCTAACTCTGTGGACTTATCAATTACAAACCTAACTCATCTGTCTGCTGCTTTCCCTTCTGCCAGAAAGGGCCAGTGCATGTGGGCATGGTAAAAGAGCTTGGCATAGAGTAGCTACTGGGGAGATGCTTGCTGAGTGACAGAGGGGTGACTGGGCTGGGTTAGAAGGGGTTTCAGTAACTTTACATAGTTGCAGGCAGAAGGCAGAATGACAGCGTAGGAGAGAGAAGGCTCAGTGGTCTTTCCACTCGGGTACTCTCTTATTCTTGGCAAGGTGCTGTGTATTACAGAACCAGTGCAAGAGAGGAGTAGGATTCCCTCTGCCCCTGACACCTGAACACTCACATGTGAAACTACCGGGCCTCTAGAGGAGCACCATGGGTAATAAAACCAATGTGGAGATGTGGTAAAGTTCAAGAAGTGTCATTTTACTGCTAGGTGCTTTCTCATAAGTAGATGATTATATTTGAAAAGTATGGCCGGGTGCAGTGGCTCACGCCTGTAATCGCAGCACTTTGGGAGGCCGAGGTGGGCAGATCACGAGGTCAGAGATTGAGACCATCCTGGCCAACATGGTGAAACCCCATCTCTACTAAAAATACAAAATTTTGCTGGGGTGGTGGCACATGCCTGTAGTCCCAGCTACTCGGGAGGCTGAGGCAGGAGAATCACTTGAACCTGGGAGGTAGAGGCTGCAGTGAGCTGAGATTGTGCCACTGCACTCCAGCCTGGTGACAGAATGAGACTCTGTCTCAAAAAAAAAAAAAAAAAAAGAAAAAGAAATAAAAGTAAACAGAGTAGAAAGGGTCCTTGAGTAAAAATCCAGTCTAACCCTTATTCCTAAATCTTATATTTTTACAATATCAGACACAGCCCATAGTCATTTGGTAGAGGCCCTCAAACTGCTGAACACAAGGCTCTAACAGGAACACATTGGAATTTGATGAAAAAAAAAAAAAAAAAAATACTGGCTCAACTCATTGTATTACATAGAAACTGCTAGAAAATGATCTTATTTATTGGACAAAGCAAGATACCATGGTTTTGATGAGAAGTATGGAAGATACTTGAACATAGCTCCAAACATAGCGGCATGGTCAAATACCACAGCTTCAGGACATAAAGGAAACGAGAGTTAGGGCTTTTAACACCTCCTGGAGTAATGTTAACCTTCAAAACATAAGCATTTGTCTTAACAATGAACTGACTTGATTTTAGAAAGTCTAAGTCCATGACTGTTCCAGGTCATGTAATGAATGGAGCAGGACAGAGAAGTAAACAAAGCTGGTCCATTTGTTTCTCTATAAAACGGTGGTGGCCAAGACCATAGAGCCAGGCAGGTCTGGCTGGGACCCCAAGTTTCACCTCCTATGGCTGAGTGGGCTGCTGGGTGAGGCAGTACAGTGAGAATTAGAGAAAGAGGAGCACTGGCTCTGGAGTTAGAATGCTTGAGTTCAAATCCAACATCACCTACCTAAGAGCTAATACATATCAATATTGTCTGGGTCTTAAGAAATGTTGGCTATGATACCTTCCATTAGAATATAAGTTACATGAAGGCAGGGATTCTTCCATTTTGTTTACTACTGGGTTTCCAGTAGCTCAGAGTAGACAATAAATACATGTTGAATAAATGAATCCCGGAAAACTTACTTAAACTCTCCTGAGCCTTGGTTTCCTTATCTGCAAAGTGGGTCAGTAATAACTAGCTCATAGAGTTACCGTGAGTCTGAGGTTAAATGAAATAATGTAGAAAGCATTTAGCCTCACACCTGATACCAGTAAACACCTACGAAGGCTTAGCTTTACCATTTTCAAAATTCAGTGATACAAATAGTTACAACTGCAGCTGAGAAGGAATGCTTACTGGATCTTCAAAACACAAATAGGTAGAATATTTCTGTTCTCTAGCCAGCAAAACCCTAATGTTTTCCAAGCATCTGGTGTAGCTTTTTAAATATGAACAACAAAAATTAAATTTGCAATTCAAGTCCAAGTCCAAGTGCTAATGCATTCATGTCCTAGATTGTAGAAGAGCAGAGGCTAGATCGTTGAGGTTTGAATCATTTTCAACATGCCACCTGATTGGAGCCTCCAAGTGTTCCCTTTCCTCCAGGGCCTAAAGTTCTCCACCGCAAGCCCCTTTAACCCAAATCTTGATTTATATATTTCATGTATCTGCAGTTTGGAATATAAGATAGACATTATTGAAGATGCTGCGCTGTGATTTTTATGTTTTGTTAAGTCCAAAATAGCAGAGCAATCTTAGCATCCCTTCTGTCTGCCTCATCATCCTTTGCTATATGGAAAGGTGGTCTGGGAGTCTGATTCTCTTTATGTTTCTCATGGGAGACAGAGGGAGGCGGAGAGGGAGACACAGAACCAGCTATGTGGCTGAGAAGGCTGATTCACAAGCTCCCTGCTCAGAGAACATGGGAATGCCTGGCTGTGCACAGAGAAATGTTCCTGTGACCCTCCTCTCCTCAGGACTCAGGGCAGTGTCTCATCCCACATAGCCTTATCTTAGGAAGTCCCTGGCCCTTCTGCCTTGCAAAGCCCGAAGCCTCTTAGTATGACTGCACCCTCGTGGAAGAATCACAGAAACTCTTTCCTGAGCATCAGCCTCCTTGCTCTTGTATTACTATTATTACACATAAATGTTTTCTCCCATTAGGTGAAGCTGTGGTGCCAGGAGCTGAAGTATGCTGTTCATCCAATGCCTACGACAATATGGGCTGCTATCATGTGTCAATTACTCTGAAGGAAACAATTCCTCTTCCATAATGGCTCCAGCGCAAGTCCCTCATTTACAGTGCAGCTTGATGGCTTGTGTTTCTGTGAAACTGGTGTGTGTGTGTGTGTGTGTGTGTGTGAGAGAGAGAGAGAGAGAGAGAGAGAGAGAGACAGACAGACAGTAAAACTGAGAGGCAGAGAGAGACAGAATGGGGAGTGGGAGGGTTGTGCATTATGTCCAAACCAGTAGTAATAAGAATAGCTGTGCCTTTGGAATTACAAAGAACTTTCACACAGGATCACATTTTATCCTCACCACAAACATGTGGGGCAGGCCATGTGCTGGCCAGATGGTTCTATAGGGAAAGGGGCAGTGTTTTGGAGGGGGTGTGGTGGGCGAGGGTGCATGACACCTACAGCAAGGAGGAGCACGGCTAACATTACCAGGCCTCTGCTGACATAGGGGCCCCCAATACTAGCAGATTCTTGAGGTGTTCCATGGGCCAGAGTGTCCATGACAAAGAGGTCTTTTATTCTTTTTAGAGGTGCTGGCTTTTAGACTTTTTAGCGGTGCTGGCAAGTCAAAGAAACTCTTACTGTCCTGTCCCTGATTTTGCATGAAGTTGGGCAGGATCACAGAGCTTGGGAATAAAGATAGTGATGCTACTATTAATAATGAAGACTCTAAGATGGAAGACATTCAATGTCCAATGTCCAACTCCAGTAAACCACCATATTCCTTCTCTCTGCTCCCAGTGATTCTAAAAGATAGGTTTTATTACAACCATCTTGCAGAGGCATCGTGGGTTAAGTAGTGTGTCTGAAATTACAGAATGCAGGGGGCTGGGCAGAAGATGGCTAAACCCAGATTCAAATTCAAACTCAGGTCTGACTCCTCCATAAGGCATACTGCACCCTCATCCAGGACTGGACGAAACACAGTCATGCCCCCATCAAAGGCATGGGTTTCTGATGCCACCTGTGATATGCTTTCTCAGACTGTGCTTTCAGGGATCTTCCTTTGTTCCAGCCTTTCCCCGCCACCCACACCCAATTAAACCTCAAGAACTATCCATTCTATGAATTTTAGTCTCATCTTCCGCCACCAATGCCACTACCTCGTTCAGAGTCTCATTTCTCTCATGAATTTCTGTAGCAGCTCCTGACCAGCGTGAGTCTCACCACCTCCAACCCATTCTCTGCATCGTGGCTGTGGTTTTCTCTATACATTGTGAATATGATCATGCCCGTCCTTCACTTTAAGCTTTTCTAAAGCTGTCCACCGTCTTCAGCATCATTCAGGTCGGGCACACAGGCCCTTCAACTGAATCCTCATCCCAGCTAAACTCTCCAGGCTTAGCCATTACCTCTAATCTTCCCCCACTTACTCCGCAACCCCACTCAACTCCAAACTCTCAGCTATACTTAATTATTTGCAGTGCCCAGGACATACCACAATTGTTTTCTCTCTTTCTGAGCCTCTGCATATTTTACACGTATCCAGCTTTTTCACCTGACCAATTCTATGTGTCCTTTACAATTCAGTTTAGACATTACCTACTCTGTAGTCTCTCTTGACAGCCATTTCCTACAACTCCTGATGTTGGTTAAGAGACCCTCCATGACATTCTAATTCATATCACAGTATAACTATTTTCCTTCATGGATGAATGAATGAATGCTAAAAAGGGCTCTCAAATAACCACAATGAGTTGGTGTAATTGATCCCCAAAGCAGGCTTTTCCAATGAAAACATTGGACTGCATAGTGTTCTCAGAATAAACGTACAATTTCTTTTGGTTAGTTTAAAATACTGAAAATGGACCATCTCCTTCTTAATATTTTTGAGGACTCTAAGGGTCCAGGGAATCCCTGATGAGAACCACTACAGAACATATGAAGTGATTTGTGGAAAAGAAAACTGAAGCTGAAATCCAGAGACTTTAAGCGACATTACCATGGCACATGTTTTCACATGTATGTAAACCCCAAACGCTGCTTATTTTCAGGCTTGAATTTTAAATTTCCATACAAAGGCTTCAAGTGGTTCTCACCCACTATAGCTTAACCCTCTTCAACCAAAAGTGTGAGTGAGCTTTCTTCACTAGCTGGTAGAGATACAACTCTTTCCCAAGGCTTGAAGATAAGAGAGAGTCTTAGCTTGCAGATGCTATAACTAATTTAGAGGCTCAAAGAGAACATTTTGGTCATTTTGATCTGTTCTGGTCAAACTAGAAGATGATTCACTGGAATCAATTATCACATGCTTATTCTCTTTCCATTCTACCAGCAGGTAATAAGCCTATGAACACATGGATGAATTTGACTTGCTTATTTAATGAATGACCCAGAATACTCATGTGTTAGATATTTTAATTAGTAGAATACGAAGAGCGCGCAAAACATTTCCAGAACTGTCTTCTAGATTTAAGTGCCCTTAGAAAGGATCTGGAGAGTTATTTTGAGGTTTGCTTTTCTTTAGTAATTTTCCAACTTTAATGTAACTAGTGACCTGAGAAGCTGTTAAAAATTTAGATTTCTTGGTCCCACCTTCATAGTTTCTAATTAAGTAGCCCCAGATTGGGACACAAGGTGGGGGCACAGGTATCTAAAGAAACTGAATAAAAACCTGATTCTTCTGCGGCTGCTGGTTTAGGATTCCCCAGCTTTTAGAAATTTTGATCTAGATTGATAATTCTGTTGGATTCCGACACTGTGAGGTTGACGGTGTGATTTTTTTTAAGTATGCATACATGTACAAACCCAATGTCACTACAAAATGTTCCTGAGTTGACTGGTGATACGATGGGGGCTCTCATAAACAGAACCAAGAAACAGTGCTCTAGTTGGGGCTTTTTGAAACCTCAGAGGATTCTGAATTCTGCAGAAGCTTGCTGGATTTCTAGAATATTTTTCATAAAAATGTATATTTTTAAAACATTTTAGGTTTCTCTGAATACAGTAATATCCCTGACCATTTCCCCCTCCACACTGTATACTTCCTTTCACTTTCATTCAGGGAACTGAGGAGTGCTCTGTGTCTGTGTGCTGGGCTCTGCGCCAGGTGCTGAAGGCTCAGCTCACTCCCCAGAGTGAAGCCCATGCCAGAAAGTGACCACATGCCAAACATACGTTGAAAAAAGTTGGATACATTTGTTTTAGAGAGATCTGTGTGCAGCGCAGACTAACAGGAAAAGAAAAAGAAAAATCTTATTACAACTCCCGAAGCCTCCCTTGGCAACCTTATAGACTCCTAACATCACTTAGAGAGAAAACAACTTTATTCTCTATGAGTAAATGAATTTGAATATGAGTTTTAAAATTATGTATATAATCTGTACATATCACATATAATATTGCCATAAGAGCCAAGTGTTTGAAACCTCTGCTTTCGACCATCCCAGATGATGCAGCTTCCCTGCACCTGGTCAGTGGGAAATGCTGGATCTCTGGAGGGGATGTCAGCCTAAGCAGTTAAAAATCTCCATTCTAAAATCCTCCAGGAAGAAAAGGATCCTCTTTAAAGGGGCCTCACCCTCTTAGTGGGCATGTGAATTAACAGCTGCAGAGCCCCAAGGGACTACGGCGGCACCGCGGACCCCCCAGCCCAGGGGGACAGAACCACTCAAAACATTTTGAGGTACTTTGAGGTTATTTTTAGAAATGACCATGATCTTTTTTCTTTCTACTATGGGTCACATTTAAAACTCTATTCCCAAAAAGTCTTGAAAGTACATAAGGCTGATGGTGCCTCTTTTCAATGTTTGGAACATGAATGCCCATCCAATTCCAGCTGTAAGTGCTAAAGCAACATCCTGATTTACTTACTCTTTAAAAACATTTTAAATCTTTTTTGGGGGTGTAGCTGAATTTTTAGGTATGTTTTTATCCTTTAATTAGGCTTAAACATATAATAAGTACCAACTGAATGCACAACAATATCTTGGGAATGGATCATAAAACATCAGGAGCAGTGGCTGATGAAGTTCTCCACATTTAGAAACTCTAAGTTCCAAGATCCCCTCAAATCTCCAAATTTCCAAATACATAAATGTTTGTACAGGCTCCTGGCTTTCTCCCAATGGAATGAATAAATTATATTTTCATCACAAGTCACATGAATCCTGTATAGTCTTTGTATCTGAAGTTACAAAGTTTTTCACAAACTCTATACATGCAGTTTAAACTGGTGTTAACAAAATTATCAACTACTCATTAAAAGCAAGACTGTTATATTTGCAAATGCTAAGGCCATATGATTTTCAAATCTAACATAGTTTTCAGTAGAATGCTCTAAACTTCTAAGTTTTTATCAGAGAAGTTGACTCACTGCTTACTAAATGTTTCAATATATTATTGTCATACAATATTCTAATTGAGAGCTAACCAGCCAGGCATTGAGCTAAGTGCTTTACATATCTTACCTTGATTAATCCTCACAATAACCTAATTGACAGGAATGGGTTCAGAGAGGACAAGTAGTTTGTCCTAGGGCACATAGCACAGCCCTACTCAGTGGTGCCTGCCTCTCAAATGTATGCTCTCACCTAATCTGCTATTTCGCATCTGATGACTTCTGTCTCAATCAAACTGCAGCAAACCTGCTTAGAAATTCTGGGAAAGTGTTTTAGACACCTGTGTCATGATGCTCTAAAGCAGATGTGTTCGTGTCTTTGAGTCAGATCTGGCTGATTCACAGAAAAGCCTTGTGCTTCCTCTACAAGGAAAGATGTCACTCTGCAAATTTAGCATGTGTTTGAGAAGTGATAATGGCTGCGGCCCTGAAAACTTCAGAAGAGAGCAAATGCGTGCATCCCAGTGGTAGCTTCCTTCACTCAGTAGCTTTCTGTAGGGAAAGCTCCACTGAGACTGGTAGTTGCCATCAGCATTCCACAATCTGAACCCTGTACTGCTCTGTTGTTTCATATACATAAATACACACACATATTACATTACATTTATTTTTAAGGACAAGAAGCAATATCCTTAGGAATATCTCCTGATAATCTCCTACTAGAAGTCATGAATACATTTTCTATTCAAACATGCTTGTATACATGACCTTACCTTACAATCTGAAATTCCTAATGGGATTTTATTTAGAGCTGTAAAGAAATGCTGGTAAAGGAGGCTGGTGAGGAAAAAGGGAAGGCTTTCCTCCCCATAAGGGAGGAGGACAGCAAATGAAAAGATCAGATCTTATCTGCATCATTCACAGCTGGAGACTTACACCAACAACACAGACCAAAGAATAGGCATGTTAGAACTAAGCGTGAGGTTTCGATTTGTTTATTTTCTGGGAGGAGGGAGGCGGGAAGGAGCAATATGTCAGGGAGGCTGAGTACTTTCTCTCCCTTGGGAAAGATTCAACCATCTTTTTATTTCATTGTTTACTTAAAATGTCCTTTCTTTTCAATAAGAAATTCTCATTTTTGTTTTCAGCCCTTCCAGAAGACTGTTTTCCTCAACAGCACTGAAGTGGTGCACCAGCTTAGCAGGATGTGAACAGCCAGGGTGCCCAGACTTGACACTGCTTTTGAATAAAATCCCAGCACATGTTTATCTCCCTTTGGAAAACAAAAGTATTGAAATAAGATCTCTTACTCTATAAAAAGCCTCCTGTTTCCCTCAAAGAGGCCAGACATTGCTCTTCCTTTCTTGTGAGCTGCAGTTTGCATAAAGCAGTACTACCAGGTAGCTAAGAGCTACCTCCTGGAAGAGAATTTCCAGTTTCTCTCATTCTCTCCCTCTTTCCTTCCCCTGGAAACACACACACACACACACACACGTCTCAGTAAGCGTGCAAACAGGACATAATTCTTGTTTCTAGACAGCATCTGATTCCCAGGCCACCATTCTCCATTTCACCACAGATTTTTACTCCAAACCTGAAGGGGCTTAGGGACTTGCCTTCTTTGACCAATTACGGAGCTGTCATTATTTGCATGTCTTTTGAGTAACTTTGTTAATAAACAGAAGCCAAGGCAGGAGGAGAGAATTTTTCTCTCCAGGATGAATCCCCCGTGGGTGAAGATACCCACAGACAGACAGGCACGTTCTCACATACAGGCAAACATGGGAGTCATTTGACCCGTTCTGAAAATGTTCAGCCAGGCGGAGGTACACACCACACATTCAGTCTGCACAGCAGAGCTCTGGCGCCTGGCGGCAGAGCTTTCATCTGTGGGGTGAAGCTGCTCGGCTTCATCCCACCAGCTGAAATTCATTTTTCAAAAGAAATTAGACCAAGGTACTGTTGTTATAGCAACAGTCAGAGTCATTTACACAGCCTCTTCCCTACAACCTCACTGACTTCTGTGGGCAGCGATTTCAATTGCGTACAGGCAGTGACCAAGGCTGAGCCCAGGTGGACCCTTTAGTGCCCCTTTAAGACGTGGCAGCCTAAAACCTCTGTGTCCAATCTGAAGCTAAAAGACAGCAAGACTTCATCGTGATCCACAGACCTCTTCCAGTCCTGAAAGTCCAGTGAGCAGTTAAGACAGGAAGAAAACCTTCCGATCCAATGTTTTCATCTCCTGAGTAGGAACTGGACACGTGACCACTGAATTTCCTGGGTCAACCAAGTACTGGCCATTTCAGAATAGGAATTTCCAGTGAAGACAGTAATGTTCACAGTGAATTCTTTAAAACATTTTTGTTTTTAGAGACCGGGTTTTGCTCTGTCACCCAGGCCTCGGCTCAAGGGATCCTCC
Organism: Macaca thibetana thibetana; assembly: GCF_024542745.1. Taxonomy (NCBI): domain Eukaryota; kingdom Metazoa; phylum Chordata; class Mammalia; order Primates; family Cercopithecidae; genus Macaca; species Macaca thibetana. The sequence goes on along the minus strand of NC_065582.1, from coordinate 49,644,001 downwards.
CACCTAAGCTTCCCAAAGTGCTGAGATTAGAGATTTAAACCATGGTGTCCAGCCTCAGCAATGAATTCTGCAGTAATTTCATAATGTTAGTCCTCCAGGACTTTATTCTTGGGGCTGCAGAATTCCCAATATAATAGCCTACTCCAACCTCTGAAAACAACAAACTCCAAAACGCCCCTTTCTTGACAAAAATGTACCTTATTACAGAATCTTTATGGCTAATAACCTTCCGGAGAAGTGCAGCAATGTAGCAGTCTACGTCCAGTCTAGGGATACACAAAGGTGGTAAATACCAGTGAAGCCAGTGCTCATGACTGATAATCAGAGACTGAATTCTGTGTCCACTTCATACGCTGAAGTTCTAACGCCCAGTATCTCAGAATGTGACTATATTTAGAGACAGAGTCTTCACAGAGGTTAAGTTAAAATGAGGTCATTAGAGTGGGTGCCAATCCGATATGACTGGTGTTCTTATAAGAAGATGACCATCCACCAGCCAAGGGGAGATGCCCATCTTAGTCTGTCTGTGCTGCTATAACAAAATAGCTGAGACTGGGCAATTTATACAGAAATTTACTTGTTCACAGCTCCGGACGTTGGAAAGTCCAAGATCAAGGCACTCGCAATGTCAGTGTTGGTGAACATCCACTGCTCATTAGACGGCACCATCTAGGTATCCTCACATGGCAGAAGGGACAGAAAGGCAAAACGGAACACTGTGTCCTCCCATGGCAAAAACGCAGAAAAGCAAAGGGAAAGGCCTAAGCTAGTTCCTTCCAGCCCTTTGGGAGGCAATAGTCCATTCATGGAGATGATGTCATCATAACTTCATCACTTCCCCAAAGGCCCCACCCTCTTACTACCACAGCAGAGATTATGTTTCAACACATGAATTCTGGAGGACAAACATTCAGACCATTGCAAGGCCTCAGAAGAAACCCTCCCATCACCTTGACTTTGGACTTCTAGCCTCCTTATGAGGGAATAAACTGCTCTTGTTGAAGCCATCCAGTGTGTGGTACTGGCAACCCTAGCAAACTAATGAAACTAATAATTTGGTTTGAACATGTCTCTGTCCTCTCAGTGTCTTAGGTGGGTTTGGCTCTCAATAGATATTTTAAAGGAATATTTTGCACAAATTTGCTCATGCTTAGATTTAACTAACTGACATCTACTGGGTGCTGGGTTCTGTATCAGCCAATAGGGACACACTACTGAACAAAAGCCAATCTCTTTCCTTCAGAATGGAGAGGAAAGAAATGCAGATGGGCAAAGACAGTGTCGTCTGCAGTAGGCATAGGCGACCACGCTGTAGAAGCACAAAGGGCCACATGCCACTCAGTCCAGATGAAGTAAGGCTTCCTGCTGGGGCTGATACACAACCCAAGAACTTAAGCATTCATAGTGAGGTGAAGAGAGCCCAGGCAGAGAGAGCACCACCTTGGGCCAGAGGAGAAGGAAGCATGGTTTTAAGTGAAAACTTGCTAAATGACAAAGATTCATTCTAAGAAATGTGTTAAGTGATTTTGTCATTGTGTGAACATCACAGAGTGTATTCACACAAACCTAATATCCTACTACACACTTGGGGTCTATTGCTGCTAGGCTACAAACCTGTACAGCACGTTACTGTACTGAATACTGTAGGCAGCTGTAACACAATGGTAATTTGTTGTGTATCTAAACATATCTAAACACAGAAAAGGTACAGTAAAAATATGAAAAATGTGGAGTTATAATCTTGTGGAACCGCCATCATATATGTGGCCTGTCATTGACGGAAATGTCGTTATGCAGCGCCTGACTGTGGTTGCGTCTGGCTTGAGCCAGGGTGTAGGGTGGAAGTGTGGAGAAACAAGCCTGCAGAAGAAAGAGCTGTATAGACCTTGTGTGCCACGGTAAGCAGTCTTGACTTTATACAGAAGGTTTCAGGAGACACTGGAGGAAAAATGGTCACTTCTGATGCTAACTTCTGATTTTGTAATGATAAAAATCAGTTATAGAGCTGGGCATGGTGGCTCATGCCTATAATCCCAGCACTTTGGGAGGCCGAGGCGGGTGGATCATGAAGTTAGGAGATCGAGACCATCCTGGCTAACACGGTGAAACCCTGTCTCTACTAAAAGTATAAAAAAATTAGCCAGGCGTGATAGCGGGCATCTGTAGTCAGAGCTACTCAGGAGGCTGAGGCAGGAGAGTGGTATGAACCCGGGAGGCGGAGCTTGCAATGAGCCGAGATAGTGCCACTGCACTCCAGCCTGGATGACAGAGCGAGACTGCATCTCAAAAAATAATAAAATCAGTTATAGCTGGTTACAAAAGGTAAAATATTCGAAGTGATCTGTATTAGTTTTCTAGGGCTGCCACAACAAAATACCACAGACTGGGTGGCTCAAACGATATACATTAATTTTCTTACAGTTCTGGAGGCTGGAAGTCCAAGATCAAGGTGTCTGCAGGGTTGGTTTCTCCTGTGCCTCTCTTCTTGGCTTACAGGTAGCCACTTTCTCACTGTGTCCTTGCACAGTCTTCCCTCTGTGAGCACTCATTCCTGGTGTCTTCCTGTGGTCCAAATTTCCTCTTCTTATATAGATAGTAGTCATCTTCAGTTACGGTCTACCCTCATTTTAACTTAAAATGCTCCATCTCCAAATACTGTCACATTTTGAGAAACTGGGGAGTAGGACTTCAGCAAATGAATCTGAGAGGACACAACTCAGCCCATTACATGATCCAATATCATTCCTGCATGGCTGGTTAAGCAAATAGACAACGCTATCCTTAATGTACGTAACAATACAACTGAAACTTGGTCTTGAGGCAAGTAGCTCAACAACTGCTACTTGGTCCAGAGCTTAACAATATGTATATTCTTATTTTCACTAATGTATTTACTTATTTTGAGATGAGGGTCTCACTCTGTTGCCCAGGTTGGCCTCAAATTCCTGGGCTCAAGTGATCCTCCTGCCTCAGCTTCCTGAGTAGCTGAGACTACGGGCGCATACCACCGTGCCCAGCATGTATATATTTTCAAAAGTGTTCATCTCCCAAATTCAGAATAAACTTCACATTCACTTCTTAACTATTAGCAAAGAAGTATAGTCAGAGATGACTCTAAGCAAAACCTCAGAGGAGGCAGAAGTTAACCTGCCATGACTTTAGGAGGCTCTGAATAGTAAGTGTTTGTTCCCTGCAGCTTAGTAAATGTCACTTTACAATGATAATCCATAATCCACCTGACTGCAGAGAGATGCACAGTGGGAAAATCGAGGCACAGAGACCAGGGCCATAATGTAACTCAGAGGAAGAACAAGGAATGATGGTCAGGATTCCTGTGCCAGCCCAGTGCCTCATGCGATAAATCACTTTGCCTAAAACAGGTTCAGAGTTTCTCAACTTTCTGTTCAAATTGTGGTGCATCGTAAATGTACTATAAAACTGTAGAGTAAAAAGTATGTATTTCAATGGTTTTATCTTTCTTACCTAGCCATCCAGATATTATTTATGCAGTTTCCATTACAATGCTATAGTTAAGTTTGCATAATATTTTCTGTAACTACCTGCTTTTGCATGGTTATAGCTCTCTAAAACTCCCCTGGGACAGAGTTTTTTTCACCTTGGTCTCAGTTGAGAAGCAATTTTTTTTTTTGGTAATAACAAATGATGAGTTTAGAGATATTTTTGAAGTTATGTGAATGTGACAGAAAGGAAGATTTTTACTGCATTGAATATTTTGTTACCTTTTGTCTAAACACCACACATCAAAAAGAGTTGAACAAAAAGGTATCAAGCAAGGCAATGTAATAGATTTCACTGAAGACTGCCCACACTGCCAGATTTGACTAAATGAGGTTTGCATTCACATGCTTATCAGTATTTAAAAATACAGTGAGTGTACACAACTGAAAATGTCAGGAACTTGAAAAGCAAAAATATGCATGTGGTGTTTTCCAGATCTCAGCAAAGCACAGTAACTAAACAAACTTAATTATGTGATCAGGTAGCAGTTCCTTAACCTCTCTAGACCTCTGTTTCCTCAATTATAAAATGAGAGGTTGGACTACATGATCTCTAAGGTTTGTTCCAGCTCTAAGAGTCCCTATTTGGACTCTGGATACAAATCAATAACTTACTTTCAAAATCACCCTGGAAGGCACTCTTAACTCTGATGGGCGGCTGAATTTGGCAGGTAGTTACTGAATAAGATCCTTATTTTACATCAGAGAGCAAGAATTCGTTACATTCTTCTGCAAAGGTTTTTTGACTTTGGTAAACATGAAAGAACAATTACACTTGAATTCTAATCACAATTATCTTTTATAAAAACGCCAGAAAACCAAGTGTTTAAATTACATGATTCATTCAAAAGAATTCGTTTCTTTTTGATGGCCCATTGGGTGTCAGGTGTTGAACTGAGTGCAGAGGATGCAAAAGATGCACAAGTCTCCTGATTTCAAAAGAATCTGCAGCCTGTTGCATGTTTTTATTTTGCTCCTAAGAGTCTACTAGAAAATGCTCCCCTTCGTGCATAACACTTGTCTGACACAGATAACAATGTTGTATCCCATTCTGGCAATCACAACTTGGCTAACTTATACAACTGTGCACTATTCTTCTTCCCTGTGAATGGTTTGGAGTAAATGGCCTTAAGTGACATCAAGGATCTGAACGTGTCAGTTTGGGTAATTAGATACTGGACCAAGTTACACATAGAAGCCGTCCACTTTTTCTGGGTGTCCACATTGCATGTATTACCTAGAATAAGCAGATGGATTGTGGACCTATCGTAAGCTTAGAGTCAGGGGCTCTGGGACCTAGAATCATGTCTCTCATGGCCAAGCTGTCTCCTCTCTGGAAGTCAGTTGACTATGCTCTGCTGCCATTTTTGCCCTGGACAGAAGCTCTAAAGTCCCCTATAGATCTAACAGCCCAGAATTTTATAATCTCTCTAGGTTTACTTGTGTATAGTTGGAAGATGAACAAACTGACATTTTAGATTTCCTTTTAACTTTATGTAAACCATACGTTTACATATTCTCTTCTAAAATATGTAACTAAGTCCTGATTTTGAAAAGAATAAGTTTGTCTATCACTATTTCTATACACTGTGTAGTAAAACCTGCTTAATTCAATTCCTGCTAATTTTGCATTTAGCTGTAACTTGGCTAAGGGCCAACTGAATATTTATCCTTATGTACAAAAAAAAGAGCTTACTGTGTAAAAGAATAGGTACAATAAAGGTTATAAGGGGAATGTTTAACCTACTTAATATAGAAATGAGTCTCAAAAACTCAAGAACTCAGACTCAAATTTAAATAAGCAATTGATACATGTATTATGAATTCTTCTCAGATATTTAAGTAGTTTCCCAAGGATGTTTATTTACTAACAGTTCAACAGTCTAGTTTGAATTACTGTTGTTACTTTTAAATATATCACATGCAGTATATATTTACTACCATACTTCAATTCACATTCTTCTCAATTCAGACAGCTGTTTGCCCAAATTAGTTTAAATTAGGGAGAGTCTATTGTATTCATAAACTTCATGTAAACAGCAGAAATGATGACTATAAAATTTGTCTTAGGTTTGTTGGAACTCTGAGCTTAACTTCGATCTGAGATTTGCAGAGAATGAACATGGAATGATTAATGGTCATTACTGATTTCTTGCAGCTGTAACTTAACAGAATATGTATACTCTAATACTGTACCCATGGTAATTATCTCATTACTATGAAGTGTCACAGAAATACATTATGTGTAGTACGCCCTGAATCACATTTAGCAATTTCTTTTTATGTTTTAAACCTGGAAGCTTACTGTTCTCTAGTAGTTGGAGGTTTGCATGGAGGTCTGGGGCTTAGCATGGGACTCCTGCACTCAAACTGGAGTTCCTTGGCAGATGTAGAACCAGCTTTGTGACTCTGATCACTCTTTTAAACTTTTCTGTACCTCAATTCCTAATTTGAAAATAGGCATATTCACATCTGACCTCTACTATACCTCATGGAAAGGATTAGTAAGATTAGGTCTATAAAACAGTTGGCCACCACGAGGAAAAGCATTAAGGAAATTACTCAGCCCTCTGCAGTGGTGACTTCTCTAACTGCATGAATGTTTAATGAACAGGTATATATAATACTCGACACGTCCATGGAGCTTTTGATGCACGTATCTCAACATCACTGAAAGAAATGCATAGCAACAATTATCAAAGACCTGGGAAGCATCAACTCACCAGCCAGAGAGGGCAGACACAGAACAGCTTAGTTTTTAACATCATACTGTTCAAGAGCAGGGGTATAGCCAAATATAGTTACCCCACAAACCCAAAGATAAGGCCTTAAACCAGGTGTGGTGGCTCACGCCTGTAATCCCAGCACTTTAGGAGGCCATGGTGGGTGGAGGTCAGGGGTTCAAAACCAGCCTGGCCAACATGGTGAAACCCATCTCTACTAAAAATACGAAAATTAGCTGGGCATGGTGGTGCATGTCTGTAATCCCAGGTGGCTGAGGAAGGAGAAATCACTTGAACCCAGGAAGTGGAGGTTGTGGTGAGCTGAGATCACCCCACTGCACTCCAGCCTAGGCCGCAGAGCGCAACACCGTCTCAAAAAGAAAAAAAAAAAAAAAAAGATAAGGCCTTAGAAATGAGAGGCATCCAGCCATACATGTGAGTCTGCCTGAATAATATATAAGCACAAAAGTTCCCTAAGAAAGTAAATGCATAGTTGGAAATGAGTCCTGTTAATTAAATGAGAGGAGTCAGCAAAGAGATAAAAAAAATTGTCTTGGTGAGAGATCAACATAAAACATCATCAAGAAAGTAGGACAAAACAAAGAAGAATAATTGTGGTCAAATTTGTAGTATCAGTTGCAGCTTTGAAATGAGAACTAAGAGACCACTAGGTTGGTAACCAAGTAATTCACTGAGAAGCTGAGCGCGGGTTCATCTATGACACTCAGCAGCCTCAACATCACCTGGGAACTTGTTAGAAATGCAAATTATCGGTCAGTCCCCAGGCTTTCTGAATCAGAAACTCTGAGGGTGGGGCCCAGAACACTGTGGTTTAATAAGCCCTCCAGATGTCTGTGATGAGTAGAATTCTTGCACAAGAAGTGTTTTCCGTCCAACAGAGCCGAGAGGATAGAAATGTTCTGCATCTGCACTCTGCAGTACTCAGTCACTAGCTGCATGTGGCTACTGAGTACTTGATATGTGGCTAGTGCTACTGAGGTACTGGTTTTTAAATTAAATTCAAATTTATTTAAATACTGAGTTATTTATTTTTAAATAAATTCAAAATAGCTACATGCAACTAGTGGCTATTATATTGGACAGCACAGTTCTAGAATAGTACTGTAAATGAATGCCAGTTTTTGGTCAGGGAACTGAGGCAAATGGAGATATTAGGAACTGAAGAATGGAGATATTAGGTGTGACTCTTCAGTATATGAAATCTTGTTGCAAGAAAGAAAAAAGGTATCATAGGTTGTATATCATGGGGTGAAGTTAAAGGTTTTTTCAGGAGAAGTAAGTTCTGAGTGGGTGTGAAGGAGAAGGAACGTCAGGAAGCAGGATTCATTGACACTAAGGAAGGAAGGACAAGTGCAAATGTGTGTTGGAAAGTCTGAGAAGTATAATACAGGCATACAGATGTATATAATTGTGGTTAAAATATTAGTAAGAGAAAATTTACCATCTTAGCCATTTTTAAGTATACAGTTCGGTGGCATTAAGTACATTCACACTGTTGTACAACCATCTCCCCACCATCCACCTCCAGAAATCTTCATCTCGCAATACTGAAACTCTGTATTCATGAAACGACTCGTCATCCTCTCCATTCCCCGGACTCTGGCAACCACGACTCCACTTTCTGTCTCTATGAATTTAACTACTCTTCGTACCTCACATAAGTGGAATCATACAATATTTATCTCTTAATGACTGGAATATTTCACTTAGCATCATGTCCTCAAGGTTCGCCTGTATTGCAGCATGTCAGAATTTCCTTTTTTTTTTTGAGATGGAGTCTTGCTCTGTCACCCAGGCTGCAGTGCAGTGGCGCGATCTTGGCTCACTGCAACCTCTGCCTTCCGGGTTCAGGTAATTCTCCTGCCTTAGCCTCCTGAGTAGCTGGGACTACAGGCGCACACCACCATGCCCAGCTGATTTTTTGTATTTTAGTAGAGACGGAGTTTCACTGTGTTGCCCAGGCTGGTTGTGAACTCCTGAGCTCAGGCAATCTGCCCGCCTTGGCCTCCCAAACTGCTGGAATTACAGGCATAAGCCACCACACCCAGTCCAGAATTTCCTTTTTAAGGCTGAAAAATATTTCATGGTATCTTGTTATGGTCTAAATGGTTGTCTCCTTGCTGAAATTCACATGCTGAAATCCTAACCCCCAAGGTGAGGGTATTAATACTAGGTAGGATGTACGGCCTTTGAAAGGTGATTAGGTCATGGCATGGATCCTTCATGAAAGGTAGTGCCCTTATCAGAGGCCCCAGAGAGCTCCCTCACTCCTTCCATCATGTGAAGACATAGTAAGAAGACAGTTGTCTATGATCCAGGCAGCAGGCCCTCTCCAGACAAGAATGTGCCAGCACCTTGATCTTGGACTTCCCAGCCCTCAGAACTGTAAGAAATAAGTTTCTGTTATTTATAAGCCATGTAATATTTGGTATTCTGTTACAGCAGCCTGGAAAGACTAAAACATATGTACATACCACACTTGGTTTATCCATTCATCCATTGCCTCCACATTTTGGCTATTGTGAATAATGCTGTAATGAATGTGGGTATACAAATATCTCTTGTAGACCTGTTTCAGTTCTGCTGGCTAACTATCCAGAAGCAGAAATATTGGATCTTATGGTAAATCTGTTTTTAATTTTTTGAGAAACTGACACACTGTTTTCCACAGTATCTGCATCATTTTACATTCCCATAGAGGTGTTTGTTTTTGAGACTATGAAGAAGGGCACATCAGTGCCATCAAAAGAATGATAAAAAAAAATGTGGGAGAGAGATATGTTGAGATGGAATGGGGAGAGGTGGAGACAAAGAAGTTTGGCTCTAATTGTCTTTCTTTTCTCAATGACCTTGACAAAAGGTTATCATCTCCAAGGAAGAACATTGCTAAGGAGGAAAAAATAAAGGCTTGAGGAGAGAAGTAAATGGTTTCGTGCAGCTAGTCCGTTAGAGGAAAACAGGAAACATTCTGACCTCTGAAGCAGAAGTATAGGCACTGTTGTGGGTCAAATTGTGTCCTCCCCTGCAAAATGATATATTGAAGTCCTAAACTTCAGTATCTCGGAATGTGACTTCATTTGGAAGTAGGATCTTTGCAGATGAAATTCATTAAGATGAGGTCATACTGGAGTAGAACAGGCAAAACCCAACACAGCTGGTATCATCTTACAAGACGACAGCCACATGAAGACATGAAGACACACAGGGAGAGTGCCGTTTGACGGTGGAGGCAGAGATTGGAGTTATGCAGCTGCAAGCTAAGGAATGCCAGAGACTGCTGACAAACTTCTTGAAACCAAGAAGAGGTAAGGAAGGATTTCTGCAGAGTCTCAGAGGAAGCATGGCCCTACTCACCCTGCTGACACCTTGATTTTTACCTTCGAGCATCCAGAACTGTGAGACAATCCATTTCTAGTGTATTAAGCCACCTAGTCTATGGTATTTCTTATGGCAGCTCTAGGAACTAATATAGCCACAGGGCATGAATCCGCAGTAGGCCAAGGTCATCCTCTGCCAAGGCCCAAATGAGTATTTCCAAATTACTGTGCATCCCACCTGTGAGCAGTATGCTTCCTGACACACAGTGATAATGTAGGTAATAAGTCAATGTAATACATATTTTGAATCAAGTCCTTACTAAAGGGTTTTCTTTCTGTCTTTTCCAGGCATAAATGAGGCATGCATATGAACACACTCAATTGTATGCTTCTAAGAACCAAGAGGGGAGAAAAAAAATCTCAGTATCCTGGGGCAGAAGTACGTGGAGTAGTTGTGTACAAGTAATGCCTTAGTGCTGTCATTATCTGGAAGTTCTGGATTTTATGTCACCTACATTTGCCCCTTAATTTTTTTTTATGGATTATAATCCTAAGTATGGCTTTTACTTCACCCATAAAAGTCAAAGACCTATCTAATTTTTAAAATTTCTAAATCTGTCTGCTTTTTTCTTTTTCTGACTTCGGTCTTTGTCCTACGTGCCGATGATTTTTGGATAACAGTAATCCAATTATTTTCCTACTTTTACATTTGAGTTTCATGGGGGAAAACACAGCATTAATGGTCTGGTGATGACTGCAAACAGATGAAGCCATCTAAGAAAAAGCTGTCTATTATGTGCTCCTGGGTGACTCTCTCAGAGGCAGGCATGCAATGGCTGTGAGAGCCAAAGAACCAAGGGGCTGTGGGGGTGTCAGAGTTGCCACTGATTTCAGTGCAAGATATGGGTTTAGGTCCCTCATAATGTCTCAACAGAAGACTATGGCGGACGCCCCTTGGAAGGGTCGCTCAGCTATTGCTGATATGGAAGCAGTGCGGATTATTTGGTTAGGCAGAATAACCTTGAACATCTGCCAAGTCAAAACACAAGTCATAAAACAAACACAAAGCTTTTCCTTGCTGCCCACTTGCTCTCTTCCTTTAAAATACTTCTTGTTTTGTTAAAATTCACCTTCATCCTAGTAAAAGAGGAGGAAATGGGTTGTGAACTGCAATTGTAAAGAAAAAACATCCAGTGATAACTACATTAAAATTTTTTTTTTTTTTACAAGAAAAGTATCCAGTAACAAATTGTTTCCCTCCTCCCTTCCCTTCCACAGCTCCTCATATATATATTTTAAAAGCATTTAGACTTTGGCTTTTTATGAAAGGCATACAGTAAAAGTATCACAGTTCCAAAATTCCAAAGCGATTTCACAATCATAATGAAATGAGGGAGGAAATGGTTTTGCGAAGGTCTTAAAAACAATCACCCCATGTTACTATGTGAAGCATCTTTATAAATTATAAAGGGCTCAGCAAAAATTAGTTCATTCATTCAACAGACACTCACCGAGCATCATTTCTACACGAGGACCTATGTAAGAAGCTAGGGATGAATAAGACACAGTCTGCCTGGTAGAGCTCACAACAGAGGGAGACAGTTATTATTATTCATTATAATGTGGCTAGGCTTCTCCTGCCCTATTCCTATCCCCAGCCCCAGGAACCTTGATTTTAATTCACAAAGCACCATATTGTGGGGAGGAAAAAAAAAAGAAAATGACCACAGTAAATCCTGTAAAGGTGGCAGGTCTCTCCAGAAATAGAGCTACACTGTGAGCTTAGACCTCCTTTAAACTAATGGCAAGGAAAGAAAAGAACACAGCAAAATGCCTAACCCAAATGTACCAAACCCGACTACAACAAATAGCTAGAACTAAATGAGAGAAATTCAAAGTTAATTGGGAGAGAAAATGATGGAGAGGACAAAAATCAATTAAAAAGGAAGATGAAACCAACTGGAATAAAGTCAAACACATCTTTCTCTTTTCCCCAGAATCGCCCCAGAGTGTCACCTGAAGAAAGACGTTACCTTCAGCTCCACTGGAGACTTTGAGGTTTCACAGACAAAGGGATCCAAGTCTGGAGTGGATAACCCAATTTCCACATATTTTGGTTTTAATTCAGATAAGCCAACTTGAATATCGAAAGTCAGGTTTTTTTTTTGTTTTTTTGTTTTTTCTGATATGATTTTATGCCTGCTTAAAACCAGTGGCTAAGGAGAAAGGGCATATACAATAAATCTAAAATCATTCAATTACCTTAAGTCAACTGGGAGGCTTATATTTACTGAAAATAGGTATTCAACTCCCATATTACAAAGACATGCAAATGACTCCCATGTTGCAAAATACTCTGGATAGTTTATTTCTCTTCTCTCTTGTTGGAGGAGCAAGGGAAAAGGCTTGAGAGGCTGATCAGGAAAATACTACATTTGTCAGTTGGCAACAGCAGCAGGTTAACACAGCCTCTTGAATTAACAGCTCACAGGAAGGGAAAAAAACCAACTCCTCTTTGGAAGCAGATTCATGCTGCAAAATTATCCAAGTTAATTTCCTTCAGTTAATTATGTCAGTTTCCTTATTAGCAAAGGGAGATGACCAAGTCTAGTCTCCATCTAATGACTCAGAATGATGAGGTCAGCTGGCCCCATCTCTATGTTTAAACCTAACTTTCAGACAGAGTCTCACAGAACCTACATGGGTAGAACTTGCCCTAACCAGTATTTAGTTCTGCTGTTAGTACTGTTTAACCAAGGATTCTCTCAGAAATGTCCGCGTAGGTTATGATTGAGATCTATTAATGGCTAAGTTACCACACAGCTTCATCTCAGAAACCTGTGTGTATGAATCCAAGGTACGAAAGCATCTAGTATCCCTTGTAAGGCTGGTGGCTGAACAGCATTGGGCGGGGGCGGGGGCAAGAGGATTCCTCTGAACCCACCATAACATGGCACCTTGTATGGAGGGGGGTTCACAGTGAACATGCCCTGACCTCCTTGTTATCTTAAGCAAAATTTTGGGGTGACGAGGGGTAGGGATGGGGACAGGAATTCCTCCGGAATCCCTCTGGAATCCGGGTCCAAGCCAGAGTAAGCCTGCTAACACAGGTGAACCAAATTTACTGCTACTCAGACTGGCCCCAACCATTTATGCACTCCTTAAAGTTATCAGCAAACAGCAAGCTTTTCTTGTGTGTGCATCCACTAAATGCCAGGCAAATTCAAGATCTTTTCTCTTAATTCCCACATCAACCATGCAAGGTAGGTTAATAAACATCATTTATACAAATGAGGAAACTGGGGCTCAGGGAGATTAAATAAATTGCCCAAGGTCACATAGCTAGTGTGAGATTTGAATTCCAAAGCCTGTGCTTTTCCGTTACAAGCCTCACCACTTGTGAATAAAATGTGTTTCTCATTTCCAAACTATTCCACAGCCTGGCTCCTGAGATAGGAAAAAAAAGGAAGGCATCCTCAGAACTGCTTTCTCCCCTCCATGGTTGGCTGGCACATAAGAAGTTACTCTCTGAAACTGGATCTCCTATAAAGGCTGTTGTTCTTTCAGCCGTTCTCAGAACATTTCTCCTACTGAGATGCTGAGTTATAACTCTACATTGGCCACCAACCCAATGCCAGCCTGATTCGGAAGAGAATGGTGTTGGCGACAGCAGGCCACCTGTGTGGGGTTATGGTAATGGCCAGTCCTATTGGTGACCACTTTCCAGGGATATCACTACTGAAGCACCAATATAAGGACACATTTCCCAGGAAACCAATCCTGCTCATAAGCATGTATGCTGTGCTCCAGGTGGCCATGGCCTCAGCACTTAAAAGTCGAGAGGGCCACCAACCACGGTTCTATTGCTACAGTTGTAAAAATTTGCACTCGGTAGCCACTGCCTTCACCCAGGTCTTTCTATTTTTCTTTATTAATAGCTTTACATTTCCTATTTTTCATAATATAAGGCTAATATTGCCTGGTTCAGAAGAGGGTTGTAGGGATTAAATAAGGTAACATAAGCAAATGTATCTACCAATGGTACTTGAAGACTTTTTGTAACTTTCCCTCCTGTTAACAATTTTATAGTGACTTGTAGGGATTTTCTAGTGAGTGTTCTTTAACCTCCTGTACAATACTATAATAAAATATAGAGATAATGCAGATATACATTTCTTAGATGACAGAACAAGGGTTCTGTGACATTGATAATGCTGACTTTTTAAACTGGAGGTTTACATAAAAACGGATTTCCAGAGTTCTGAGAACCCTAGAAAATTGTATGCAGAATTTTGTGGGTATGTGTCTTTTTCAGAAGAGAAGGTCCAAAGCTTTTCTCAGATTCTCAGTGCGGCCCATGACTCTCCAAAAGTTCAAGAACCACTTTCCTATAGGTTAGCAGTAGCAAGATTTGGTGGGTCTAGCTGTAAAGTCTTGTATTTAAGGCAGGAAAACCTTTCTCATAAGCAGCTTTGGTTTCCTTGAAGTTTGAAGCCATGTGCTCTTGCAATTCTAGGTTGTAGTAAATATATGTATGCTCTCCAAGTCCAGGGAGACATAGTTATGCTCTGCACTGAAGCCATCTAGAGGGTTGAGTTCCATTCTGAAATTATCACTCTCATCAGGTGGCAGTGCAGCAAGAGGGCAACATCAGGGGAAAGAAGGTCCCAGAAACCATGTCAAGTGAAAAGGAGGCCAGGGAGCTGAGGACATTTTGCTAGAGAAAGAGGAGAGTTGAGGAGTGGGAACACCACAGCTCCTCTTGAAAAAGTTAATGGTTTGCTATGTAGGAAGAGAATTAGATTTGATCCATGTAGCTCCAGAACATGGAACTAAGATCAATGGATGCAAGTAATGGGGAGAAAGAATTCAGCCTCTATATAAGGAGAAACTTTTAAAAAACTATTAGAGAGATTCAAAATAGAAAGGGCTGCCTTGTGAGGCTAATGAGCTTCCTGTCCCTTGAAGTTTTCATACCGAGGCTACATGTTCATCTGTCAGGGATTTGCAAAGGGGATTCTTTATTGGGTGGAAAGTAGGAGAAAATGACCTCTACGATTCCTTCTAATTCCATGATCTGTCTATTAAGGTTTTATATGTCCTATTAAAATTTATAGTCAAAGACCCATACACATCTTCCTTTACAGAATAGATACTTGAGGTGAGTCCCTTTATAAAGGGAATAATCAGACTTTCTCTTTAAGTTTTGATTTTTATTTATTTTGTTTTCTTAAAATGGGGTGCACCTATGTTCAGACGCTGTGTCTGTGTGGCCAGCACACACACCTTCCATCTGTCACCTTTTCTGAGTCTCCCCTGCCTGCTCCCTGCCTGGACTCTTGCGCTATTCTTCCACTAGCCGTGCTTCCCATCTTAGCCTCTCCAGTCTACTCTCCACCAGCATCCAGAGTCACTGTTGAAACACATTCTTCAGAGTATGTCTTTCTGCCTCAAATCCTTCTACAGACTCCCGTTTCTCTTAAAGTCAAAGTTGCCTAAGAGGCGCTGGATGGCCTGGTGTCTCCCAGCTCCTTCATACCCGTCTCCCCTCCACCACCACACTCCAGGCGGCCGTGCTGGCTTCTCTACGGGCTCTTTCCCTCCTCTGCATCTGCACCGGCGCTTCTCCCAGCTCCTTGCTGGGCTTATTGTCATCCTTCAGATTTCAGCTCACGTCTCTCCCCGGAAAGGCTGTTCTGGCCACCCTGGCTCAGTGAGCTGCACCTCCCACTTGTACTTTATCGCATCCTTCTGTTTTGTCTTCTTCACACCACTGATCACAATTTATAATCATTTTGTTTCTTTCTTTTTCCTTGGTATTGTCTTCTCCCATTTGAGTGTTGGCTCAAGGACCTAGTCTGTGTTGCTCACTAATGTGTCTGTCTCCAGTGTCTAGCAGAGAGATAAGCACACGACTGGTGGTCAGTACATGTATCTTTGGAATGAAAGAATGAAAGAATAAGTCATTACACGGACATGTCTGTCCAGCATAGTAGGTGGCTCTGGAGCTGAGTGTGACCTCATTCTTTAGAATGTAAGCAGGAATCCTTTCTGAATGCTGCCTCCGTTTACCTAGCAGAGTACTGTGCATACCGCAGGCCTGCAAGAGAATTTTGGACTGACCCCCAAGAAGCACATAAATGTAACTTAAAGCCAAATATTAGAGAAAAAACATCTTTTTCACTGGAGAGAGAAGGCCATTATTCATGTCTCTTAGTTTCCTCTATGCACAGTGGGGTTAAATCCTAAAGAGAAATACTACAGGTCCCCAAATCTAGGATAGTGTGTCTTTTTTCCTCTGAGGGCTCTCAGAAAAAATATTCTGGCAGTGAGGAACAAGAGATGCTGGAATGAGTTACTGAGGAGGTGGTAGAATCTCCTTTTCTGGAGATCTTTAAAAATAGAACAGCCATCTGGGATGATTTAGATATGGTCTTCATTGAAGAAGGGGGAGGAAGGGGGATGAAGGATCTCTCTAAGTCCCATCTCATCCTTGATTTTCTGATATTTCACTTTAAAGTTTTATTCATGGCAAATGCCTGAAAGGAGCTAGGAATTCACATTTTCTTTTTAACTCAAAGTTAAATCCCATTTTATTTTGAACTGTAATTCTGCTGAATCACTATCCTTCTCTCTTCAAATGGGCAATTTGGATGTCATAAGTTTTTTATGTAGAAAGTTTTGGATGGAACTTAACTTTCCTTCTCTCTTTCTTAGAAAGGAAAGCAAAGGGATATACGAAGGACAAGTTCAGAGGTTGGGAATGACAGGCAGAAGTGCGAATCTCTGCGTGGATTCTGCTCCTGTCACTGAGAAGAGCTGAGGGAGGCGAACAGTACATGGAAAAACAGGCCAAGACTTCATGGAATGTGGAACATCCCACAACAGGGACCTGGTGCAGCTGAACACAGGAGTTCAGCCCTAGAGGTCTAGTTTACTATTTATAACTATTGAGTCTTCATTTTTGTTTGTTCATTTGTTTTCATGGGATGAAGCTTGGTAAAGTCATGTAAATGACAAGAGGTAGACTTTTCTTCTATTTGGCTATGAAATTATGGCAGTTGAGCTGTTTCCTCCCTTTGTTTGATAAGTCAAACGAGAAGTTGCAGAGTCAAAAGAATAATAGATTTTAATACACATCAGGCTGAATCTTACTATTTTTGCTATAGAGGCCATGCTGTAAAAAAGCCTTGTTAAATTTGTTTCTCAGCACTATTTGTATGTCATAACTGTTTTTCTAACCTAAATAAACTGGTTGCGATTATCAAATACATTTATTTTTAAATGTTCATTACAAGCACTGTTGTTCATAACAAACTAACGACTAATGACTTCAGTTATTTTTTTTCCAAAGGGAACAGAGATTTCAATGACATTCACTTTTTTGCCTTTCTGTAAGTTAATGAATAATCCATATTTTAATGGAATATTGTGTTAAGTTGGAACAAAGTGTGACCAGAAGGGTCTTCACAAAACATGCTTGCAAACTGTGGCCTTGTCACTTTATATGATATTAACCAAGGACACATGCTTCTTTGTTTGCTTACTGAGCCCAGGACTGGCTGTGTATCCACACAAGCAACACTTCTGTGGATCTGTGCGGGTGTGTCTGTGCACTGGTGCTAGAAGTGGAAGCCAAATGCCAAAATCCACAGAAAGAATATTCTAAGGTAGAAATAAGAACTCCGCAAAACAAAAAGGCAGAAAAAGAATATTCTCTAAGAACTTTAGTATGAATTACATTAAGGGACGTTTATAATACAATATGCACACACCGTTGTGTTTTGGTACATCCTGTTACATAACTGTTCACTAAAGTGGCCATCAACCACCTTTCATTAGTGGAGGACACACATTTGTCCAGGGCAGACGGAGACATCTGATCCTTAATAGAGCAGAATTAAGTGTCTGCAGGGAGACTGAAATTTCTACAGAGCATGGCTCCAACTTTTCCTCCCAGGAGGCCCCAGTCCCAGTCCCGGAGTCCCCAGGATGACTGTCTGGGGTGAGTGAACTGCAGGAGTCCAGCTGGGGCCAGGGCTACACATAGGGAGATTTAATCTCTGGGATAAAGACTGGTTTGGGTTCAGCTACGTCAGACCTGAAGAACAGGCCCTTGCACACCACCTTCTCTCTGCTTTAGAATCTTCCCTTTGCTCCACTCACACCAACATGGGCAGGTGGGATCAGCTGAAAATGCCGTCTCACCAAATCCCACTGGCTGATTCCTTCTTTCTTCTGTTTTCTTTCCTCCTCATCTGCCCCCTTCTCCTGTCCACCTTACTTGCCCTGGTAGACTCCAGGGAGCCTCCAGGAGCCCTGGACAAACTCAGTGGGCCAGTGGCACATTCTCTGGAAAATCGAGGTCTGAATCTGGATCTAGCCTATCTACTGCCCCTGACACGACCTCCAACTCACATCCAGACTCCAGGTGGCTTGTGCTTAACTTCCACAATTTTCCTTTCCAGCTTCTGGTCAGTTTCCTTCCCTCTGCATGGCTGGCTGGCACATGTGAAAGCTGGTCACTTTGTTATTTACAAACTATAGTTTTCAGTCTCATACCTCTCCTGAGCTGCTCACTATTGCTCCTGTGGGGTTTTCTCACAGTCTTCTTTCACAAATTCAACACTACCATTCCCTCAGTGCAAAACAAGCATAGGGAGCTTGCTGGGGCTTGCAGAAAGAGGGAGGGGGGCTGCTGCTTCCCAAAGCCCTTCCTCTGGCACTGCCAACGTTAACGCTGATCTGTGGGGAGACTGCAATTCTAACATAATGAGATATTAATGAGCTCTGCACATGTCCCTAGCCACAACACTTCTCTCTCCCCTCCCCACCAACCCCCCTTCAGCAAATCTAGAGAGAATCAGCTCCTCCTCTGACACTACAATTCCTCCACTTCTCCCGGAGCCTGCCCTCTCCCACTCCAGCACCTAGGCTGCCCCGCTCACCTCAGGCTGCCAGTACTACAGAGCACCAAATGGGCTGGCACTGCCTTGTTTCCTGGCCTAACGGATGCTTGTTTAAACACTGGAGCTGTTTGCATTGCTGCGGCTCACTGCATGTTAAACACAGTCCTCTGAAACCCTATGCCAATCCAATAAAGGTATCAGCAGTTCAGTGTGGGGAGGCAATTACTATATGGTCCCAAGTGTGCCTTCTAAGCTCTAGGAAGGAAAATTTGATCGAACAACTAAAAGGAAAATCTGATTCGGCTCAGCATCACGTGGAGGACACAAGGCTTAACTGCAGCCAGGTCTGTGGGGGCAGAGAGAAATCAATCCAGGAGCTAGGGAGAGCAAGTGCACATTGTTAAGAGGGCTTTAAGCCAGCCTGTTAGTAATACTGTCTCCTGCGTTTGGAGAGACACCCGCCTGTGCTCCCCCTTCTGCTCCCTTCAGCGTGCTTGCTTGCTTTTTAATTCCAAGGGGTATACTTATTTATTTTTTAATGACAAACTGCCGTCCTTCTTAACACCCTCCACCTTCTTGCTCACCTTCAATTCCTTAAGCACTCATATTTAAAAAATGGCTTTTCTTGTGCAAGATCATTACCATATCAAAGGCAATGGAGAGAGAGAGCAAAAATGATAGAGGGATAACATACAGGCAGAGAGAAGAAGGCAGGCCTGCTTCAGAGAGAACGGTGGGTCCCTAACCTCAAGCTAATGATACCAGTCGATAATGCAATGGATTGGTTTTCTGCCTTAGCTAAGTCTGAAAAATCAGGGGAATTAGACACAAGATTTACATGTATTTCTCACCCAAGAAGCAGAAGTTGGAAAAGTGAATCGTTCCCTCTGTTTTTAAGTTCTGGATATGAAAAGATATGGAGCCTAAGGTTTCTTTTACTTCTCCTTCTTTTTCATTTCAAAATCAGCTCCAAAATGGCCCATCTTTCCCGAGGAAGAGTGAGAAAGCAGCAATGTATGTGTCTGGCAACACAGAGAAATGCTACCCACAATGCTCACGTGGTGCCATCCATTCACCAGGAATTTTGCCAAATCCTTGTCTATTTCCCGAGGTTCCTGGCACAGGGAACACAGCCAAGATGGAGCGGAGGGCTGCTGTCAGCATTGGCCAGCAGTAGTGCCTATCTAATGCGTGTAAGGATAGAGCTGTTCCTTCAAAGGGTTTGAGGCCAGAGTGCTTCCAGGGGTGCCGGGTAGATCCGAAATCTCATGGGATCCCCTGCACCCCAGTGCTGAGACGGGGAGGGAGCTCTGCTCATGATAGGGTGCCAGAGGGATAAGTAACACACTGAAAAGTATTCACTATAAAAGCACACTGACAGGGTCTCTAGACCAGCCCATTATGAGAGTCCCTGGAACAGTAGAGGGTCTGGCCTTGTACCCTAGACTTGACTTTGTATTTCTTACTGCACCAGCTTTAGAGAAACTCCAGCTCCCACACCCCTGGATCCAGACGATGGAAGCTCCACCAAGCAAACAGTAAGGCTCTACCCGCCCCACCCTGCAGTGGGGCACCGCACTCTGTCCACTTCCCTCTGTTACTGACTGGGACCAGTCACGAGAGCTTGTAGAGGACTGTCATCTTCAATGCCCATAACTGTTGACATCAGGTGAGGTATTATGATTTTACATATATTATACACACACAGTGTATTTGGTTCTTGTGTTCTCCTTAGTTTCTTGACTTAACATTTCATGGAACAGCCTCATTATCTCAGGCCTGGAAATATGGATAAATGCATTCTAAACCCCTTCTGAAAATTATGATAAATGCCTCGCTTGTCTTGCATATCGGGAAGCAAAGTGTTCTACTTAAGTTTTACATGTACATATTTTAAAGGGTAGTCTTTGCGTGTGTGTGTGTGTACACCTTTTAATAAAAATGTCAAAACAATTTTTAAAGATTTTAAACCTCTGTGATCAAAACCTTTCTAAAAATATTAGGGTGTTTCCTTGGCTTATTAGAAGGTAGATAATTAACTTTTTTTGATAACTCATAGTTACTGCCCTTATTAATTGGTTACAGGTCTGCTGGTTTGTCTAGGGGAAAAAAAACTACTTATTTGATTACTGGCTACCCTTATTATGAAGGAAGAGAACCTTGCAAAAAATGATAGACCAATACATTTACGAGACTCCCTATGACCCTGTTTTGATAGTACCCTGCTATATCTCCGACTGTAAAGTCTGTAGGAATGTTAGGTCTGTTCCTCAGTAAGGCATGAACTCACTCCCATCTCCACTCAGCAGAAATAGCACATTTTAATTTCTTTTCTCTTCCTAGTGTTTGACATATCACCATGGAATAAAAAAAGTGATACCAATGCCAAACTTCTTCAACCTATTATTCTCTTTTCCTCTCCCCAGACATAGAAACTCACAAAATCCCTGCGCTTCTATAATGTCATTCTAATCCAGAGATAGCGGCTAAATTATAATAAAATCACAGAAGGAAATTCTATTCCAGTGATGGAGAAATGTGGTAAAAGATACTATTTTGTTAACAGCAATTCTGAGATGATCGGAGTAGAGGCAATCACAAATGGACATGGTATTCTTCTTTTGATTGCTTCTTTGTGTGTATATTAAGAAGCTATTTTACCCTCATATATATAAAGAACTATCTCTGAAATCTTTACCTTTCATATTATTTACATAAAACTTTTCCTCCCTTTTTCTAATTTGTAATACACGAAATGTTTTCTCCATGTTATTCTGTTATCTTGAATTATGTTATCCTGGATCAAGAAATAGCATTCTATCCTTCTCACCAACATGAAACAGAAGTCATATCCTATTGTACAATTGTTAAATGATTATTAAAATCATTGGAGTCAGGTATACTACAGTGTACTTTCATCATCTGGCAGATTATGCTGAATAACAAACCAGATGTTCCATTACTTCACTCCCAACTACTACTTCTCTCCAAGAGGGGTGGGTTTGCACTTTGATATCCTACTTGCACACAGACGTAAAAATCTCTTTCTTCCCCTTAGGAAACTAGCATCTTATTATTCATTTACTACCTTCTCTGGGAAGAGCTTCCTTGATCTCATTTCAGTATTCATTTAGCTCATTACTTCCTGAGGACCAAAAATTACTAGAATGCTTTGTGAGACATAAAACCTGAGATTCCCAAATCTGCATTACTGATGATGGAAAAACCCAAATTAACAATGGAAGGAGCTGTGGTTCGGTGACCTTTCACTAAGCTTTTTTTTTTTTTTTTTCTTCAGTGTTTAGTAACACAGAGGCCTAATCAGCAAAACATGATTTCAGCTTCCTTTAGAAAAATGAGACCTTTAGAGCAAAAGGTGATTTTGAGCAAAAACTACATTTTGGACCCCTAAGCAAAACATTTAGAGAGGTTCCTTTTCCATTAACCATCCCCAGAAAGGACCTCAACCTGCAATGCGCAAGGGGTGGAGAGAGGATGAGTGAGTCCCTGTATTCTTTTTGTTTGTTTGTTTGTTTGTTGTGAGATGGAGTCTCACTCTGTCGAGCAGGCTTGAGTGCAGTGGTGCGATTTCATCTCACTGCAACCTCTGCCTCCTGGGTTCAGCTGTTTCTCCTGCCTCAGTCTCCTGAGTAGCTGGGATTACAGGCACCCCCTACCACACCCAGCTAATTTTTGTATTTTTAGTAGAGATGGGGTTTCGTCATGCTGGCCAGGCTAGTCTCGAACTCCTGATCTCAGGCAATCCACCTGCCTCGGCCTCCCAAAGTGCTGGGATTACAGGCATGAGCCACTGGATCCGGCCCCAGTCCCTGTACTCTTGATAAGATAAAGTGGCCAAAAAAACAAGGTGTTGTCCAAAAACTGAGAGTATAAAAATAAGGGTGAGAGAATGATAGAAACTGGGGCTAGTGCTCCACTTTCACCCTCACCATTGATGACATCTAATTTCAGGTAGTCACAATTGCCTTTCTTTGGAAAGGGTACCTGTCTGGTTAAGATCCAGCTGACAAGCACTTTGTTATAGTCTCTCTACTCTTCTGTATGTTTGAACATTTCTAAAATAAAAAGTTTTTTATAAAAAGTATGTTGACTGGTTCACTGGAAAAGAAGAATGTATAGAAGGCAAAAGAAGTGAAGGATGTCAGTCCAGTCAACTTGGAACTGAAAATCTTGAGCAATCTGCCAAGTCACAATGCAAAAAGAAAGAGAAAGATGGAAAAATGCCAGATGCAAGGAGGGCAGCCCATGGTCCTGCTCAAAGAACTTTTTAGGGTGATGGGAAGGTCCAGAAAAAGGAGGACATGCTGCTGTCTGCATCTTGCCCTCAACAGAGGATTCAGACAGAGCTGCATCAGCTTCAAAAACCAAACACCCATATACTGAGAAGGCATATGCTCTGTTTATTTGACCCGAAGGAAAAAGGGTTTTGCTCACGCTGTCAGACCCATGTATCTATAAACAAGTGGAAACAACAGATGTAAGGCATGGAAAGAAGTCGTGTATAGAAAGAATAAAAATAATATCTGACTGCTTGACTTTCTTTAAAGGTAGTTTAAGTCCTTTTCGGTTAAGGAAATGCCTACTATAGGGCCAGGCGCAGCAGTTCACGCCTGTAATATTAACACTTTGGGAGGCTGAGGTGGGTGGATCACCTGAGGTCAGGAGATCAAGACCATTCTGGTTAACATGATGAAACCCTGTCTCTACTAAAAATACAAAAAATTAGCCGGGCATGGTGGCAGGCACCTGTAGTCCTAGCTACTTGGGAGGCTGAGGCAGGAGAATTGCCTGAACCTGGGAGGCGGAGCTTGCAGTGAGCCGAGATAGCGCCACTGCACTCCAGCCTGGGCGACAGAGAAAGACTCGTCTCAAAAAAAAAAAAAAAAAAAAAAAAAAGAAATGCCTGCCATATTAATGACTTAGTTTATGTAATTAATTAAAACCTGCAATTTTTTTTAAACTTTGAACTTTTTTGACTTGCAGAAAAGTTGCAGCATACAAAGCTTGTATCCTTTATACCACTTCCCTCAATGCTAACCATATGCTTACATAACCATAGCATAATTATCCAGAACAGGAGATTCATATTCATACAATACTATTAATTAAACTACAGGCCTCATTAGAACTTCACCATCTTTTCCACCACTGTCATTTTCTGTTTCAGAATCCTATTCAGGATGATTCCATATTGCATTTAGTTGTTACTTCTCCATAGAGAAGTATTGCCTTCCAGGCCATAACAATTCCTCAGTCTTTCCTTGCCTTTCTTGGGCTTGACGCTTTTGAGGAGAACTGATGAAAATGATTTTGCAGAATATCCTTCAGTTTGTGTTTGTTTAATGAGTTTTTTCTTCCTCCTTCCCTCCCTCTCTCCCTTCCTTTCCTTCCTTCCTTCCTTCCATCTCTCTCTCTCTCTTTCTTTCTTTTTGTACTTTTTGTAGAGACAGGGTTTCACTGTGTAGCCCACGTTGGTCTCAAACTCCTGACTTCAAGTGATCCGACCACCTTGGCCTCCCAAAGTGCTGGGATTACAGGCATGAGCCACCACACATGGTTTGTTTAATGGTTTTTCATGACTGGAATGAGGTTATGTATCTTTAGCAAGAATACTATAAAAAGGATGTTGTGTCTTTCTTTGTATATCATGTAAAGGGGTTCATGATGTCAATATGTCTTATTATGTGATGTTTCATTTGATCACTTGGTTAGGGTGGTATATGCTGGTTTTTCCACTGCAAAGTTACTTAATTTTTCCCTTGGTAGCAAATAAGCATTTTAAGTGAGATATGCTGAGACTACGCAAATTCCGTTTCTCCTCAAATCACTGCCCACTAATTTTAGCATCAATCTGTGAATCTTGTATGTAACAGTTATTACCATGGTATTTCCCCAATGGTGATTCTGTTTTCCACTTTCCTTTTATATGTATTCTTTGGAATTCTACTTCAAGAGTTGTCCCTTCTCTCCTATTTATTCTTAAAATTATTTATATAACTATGGACTTCTGGATATTATTTTATTCTATGGGTGAAAATCCAATGCTATCATTTTTTATCTAGCTGCTCAAATTCCTCTGTCTTTGGCCATTAGGAACACCATTTATGTGGACTCCTATGTCCTTTTGACAAGCCCATATCTTTTTTCTGTGCGTTTCCTTATTTACTGGCACTTTAAGATGTTCCAGGTTTATTTTGTGCTTGCCCTGCCTGAACCCTGGAATCAACTGCTTGCCAGGGTGGCTTTGTTCCTTTTACTGGACAATGATGTTTAGAAACAAGATACAGGTGCTGAGTGAGTTTATTGCTACTGGGCTGTTGGTTTTAGGCCTTATCGACAGAGCTCAGTAATACATGTGTGTATGCTAACCCATTTATATACATACAGCTATATTTCCACATCTGTCTGTGTGTCTGTGTCTGTGTATGTGTGTGTGTATACGTACATTTCAAAACATATGAGTTACTGCTAGCCTGATTCCAATCCAACATCACAGGGTTCATGCTGGCCTTCTCCTTTCTGTATCCATAACTTTTCTCCATAAATGCGATACCTCTACTACCCTCCTTTAACTTAGAAGATAGTTATATTTAATGATAAGCTCTAAAGTCATCCATGGATTGATTTGGAAATGGATTTATTCATTTATAAAATATTAATTTGGCATGTACCATGCTGGAGGCCGTGGGCTCTGGGGTAGAACTCTGGGTGGAACACAAATGAATCTTAGCCCCTGCCCTCAGGTAGTTTATGGGCTACCAGAAAACATATCAAAAGAATACAGAGAGTAAGGACTGTTTGGAGAGACAAACAAATCGCTCTGGGAGTGTAGAGGAAGGAGAAATGTACTCCCATTGCAAAAATAAGGAAAGGCTTCATGGAGAAGCTGTGGATCTGTAAGGATGGGCAGGATATGGATCTGTAAAGATTAGGGGAAAGCACTCAAGGAAATGGGAATAGCTTGAATAAAAGCACAAAAAGGAACAGAAGTAAGGCAAGGCATGCCAAGGAAACAGAAAAGCTGTGTCTGGGGAGGAACTGGGTCCTGTGAGGGAAGCACGTGGGGGCAGCTGGGTCCCAGAGCTCAATGAACAGCTGGCTGCAGTGGAATGTGGCCTTGTCTGGTGGGCCTGGAGAGCCCCTGCAAGTTTGTGAGTAGAGAAGTGACCTGTCAGGAGTGACACAGTGGGACTCAGAGTGGAGGGGGATTTGGGGGATAGAAAAGATCTTTGGAGGAGATAAATATTTGCAAGCTACTGAAATAGTTTAGAGTATCCGACAGGGTCTGAATTGGGGCAAGGGCAAAAGGTGTGAAGAGGAGGGGATGTAAAGAGCATATGAGCATAATCAATTTTGACAACAAATTTTGTAAGAGCAAGAAGAGAGTCAAAGGTAACCTCTGGATTTCAAAAGGAGATATTAAAAACCAGAGCTAGAAACTAGGAGATAAGCAAGACGGTGGGAAAGTGTTCAATAGTCCCCCAAATGCAGAGTTGAGATAGATCACTTTCCTGTGACTATTTCAGTGCTCTGTTGTGAGTGGACAAAAAAGGAGAGAAAAATCAGACTTTATATCAAACAATGCTGTTACTTTTTAGCAGCACTGGAAGTCTTCACCAGAGGAGAAAACCATACTAAGAAGCAAAACGAAATTTCTAGATGTTAATGAAATTGAATTTATCTGTGATTGTGGTTAGCCATTGGCATTGATAATCACCACAGACAGTATTTTCTTTGAAGGTAGATAGTTAGCACTCTCTAAACTAGAAATTGCCCCCATTTTATCCATTATGACTCTGGAGCTTTTACAACAGAACCATATAACTTCAGTCACCAGGGAGTTTTAGAACACTGAAGTTAGAATGGAACCATCACTGCTACTCCATTAATGTTGTATCACTATTCAGATGCAGTTTATCGCAGGGAACAGCTTAAACTCAAATATACTAGCATCTATCCGATCATGACAACACTTCTTAGTTGGTACATAACATATGGGCAGAGGCTGTGCTTGCCGGAGACTATCTGTCTTTCAGGCTTAAGAAGCAATGGCGAGTCAACTGCTGTCGTGCCACAGTCTCTGTTTATCATGTTCTTATCTTTCTTATTAGGAAAGGAAAAGCTAAATGTGTTCATTTGTTTGCAGGGTGATAGACAACTTAATCACGTCATAGGGCAACAGAAAGGATAGAAGTGGAGGGAAAAAGAGCAAGCAACTTTTCTTCTATTCGATTGGGAAGGAGTTTGGAACTGCAGACCCATGGCTATAAGGAAGCCTGGTGTGGATGCCCAGCCTTGCCCCAAAGGGCAATAGGTCCTCGCTGAGTACTCCTGCATCCACTGCTCTCCCATCTTCCCGTTTGTAAAGGTGAGTGACTTCAAGCCTTATTTTAGGCAAAGTATCTCTCCTGCCCCAAAGGCTCTCACAGAACAAAGCTGCTACAATGGTTCCTGAAACAGACACGATTCCCACAGAATCAGAGATAATTTTCATTTCAGAAAAGAAGACAAAGACATTATTTAATTATCCTCTTCAGGACAAAAAAGTACCACGTGGAAGATGGAGGCCAACTATTTCTTCTTCAGGAGAGTCAAAAGAATCACACTCAAGAAGAGGTTCACTACAAAATCTAAGGATGCTCATGGCCAGAATGCATTTCCAGGCAGAGTTTGTGGACACTGAGTTCACAAAGGTGCGGATGAAGACTGTGCGCTGGGCTTCACTAGCACAAAGACGGGCTGATGGTGCAAAGACGAAGAGGAACAGTCCCAGCCATCAGGGAACTCAGCAGCTTAGAAGATACTAAACAGCTACTCCTCCAGGAATTAAGTTCCCTCACTACAAAGCTGCCATATTAAGAAACATCTTTATAAATTAAGGGAAGCAGGGTTGGCAGGATTGAAGGGTCAATGCAAGCACTGAAACACAGTAGCAAGGAATAGGTAGAGGCAGAAACTGTGACGTGGTAATCATCTTCTACCCGTGTGCACTGTCCCCATACCTCCCACGACACACTCTCCCCTCAGTCGCCACTTTCCCTGGTCTCTATGCTCTCAGGTACCCTCTTCTTAGTCCCTCTTTCTTACGTTTAAATGAGGAGTAACATGACACTAGACATCTGTACTTATTTATCAGTTACATGTTATGTTGGTTCCTTTGGTTCTTATGTTACCAATTGATTTCATGATTCTTTTGTTTTTAAGTTTCTAGTTAGGAAATTGAAGGCTCTGTCACTGCTATAGGCATTTCAAGCTTGGCCATTAGGCTCTGTATATTGACAGAGATGAGAAAGACTGCTATAGGTACATTTTTAGTTCTCTTAAAAAAAACGGGTAAAAGACGTGGGGTAGAAGAATTAGAAGCAATGCAGAGTCCGTGTTTTTTTCTTTCTCCTAAGGTTATGGCTCGTGTCCCAAGTTGTTGGAAAGGAACCTCTGGTTGCAGCAGGACTGACGGTACAATTTGCAAGCCCAGTGTGAAATGAAAATGCAGGGCCCCTTGATCAAAAATTATAAAGAATCTCAAGACGGCGCCAGCAGAGCGTTAAAGCAAGCCCCAAGTCCCAGGCGCTGCACAGCCTCGCTCTTCTGCAGTTCAGCTCTTCCTTTTACGTTCCTCTTCTGGCTACCTCATTTATCCTTCCGTAAACCTTCACTGATGAGAGATGTGGTAGCCCAAGCAAGTCTATCATTCTTGCAACTAAAATGAACCACACACTTAGGACACCACAGGTCTCCCACTGTCATTTCTTCCTCTTACCTTGTACCATCTAAAAATTGCAGGGATGTATTAAAATGCTTTCTACTCCATGTTATTTTAAGTAATATTTAATTAGGTTTTTATGCTTTAATATGATGTCTGATGTTCTGGATCGTATCCTCTGATTTTTTTTCTACTATACTAAAGTTCCTGACACTAGCTTAGGAGGATGGACTGCATCCCCTTCATCAGAAGCCTTTGTCTTCCTTCTGCCTAAACTTCTGTCCCAGGCTCAACAATCCTCCCGTGCAGTCTCCTTCCGTAATCTCCCCTTCTGGAGAATAAAAAGAACTTTGTAAAAGTACTTTAGAAATAAGCCGGGCACGGTGGCTCATGCCTGTAATCCCACCACTTTGGGAGGCCCAGACGGGTGGGTCACCTGAGGTCAGGAATTCGACACCAGCCTGGCCAACGTGGTGAAACGCCATCTCTACTAAAAAAAAAAAAACTACAAAAATTAGTTGGGCATGATAGCTGGTAATCCCAGCTACTCGGGAGGCTGAGGCAGGAGAATTGTTTGAACCCGGGAGGCGGAGGTTGCAGTGAGCCGAGATGGTGCCACTGTACTCCAGCCTGGGTAACAAGAGTAAAACTCCGTCTCAAAAGAAAAAAAGTACTTTAGAAATAATTTTCTGATTTGCATACTACTTTGAATAGTATTTTTGCCTGCTTTCTTTGCCCAAATTTTTGTAAGAAAAAACATCATGCAAATAAAAGGTACTCAATTCTTACTTTCACAACAGGGACAGTATCTTTCTCCTATTCTCAGATCTTCATTGCTTACCTTTTACATTAGTTCCTCGATGGTTTATAAGTTTTTGTTATCTTGATTTTTTTTTGATATCTTGTAATCTTTTTATATCACCTAATTTGAACTGGAATGGAAGGATGTCATCATGTGGGGAAAAATATTATAAAATACTTTCAAAGAAACTAAGTTTCATTGATCTCAAGATTATGCAGTACCTCAAACTAAGGTGAACAAAGTATTGCTTCGTTAACAGGGACTTGGAGTCAGTTAAGTGCTTTAATAAGTAGATAAGGCTTATTTGCAATTAGCATATTGATTGTTTACATATAAATGAGAGCTTCTAAAGTGCTTGAGGGGAGCAGGAAAATAGCTTGTTAAGAGTTTTAAATGCCCCCCTTAGAGATCATTCATCTCTATACTAATAGACACTATCTTTGAACCAAGTCTTTGCTAGTCCAAGGAGATATCAACCAAAAAGCTAAAATCACTATACATTTCAAATAAGTACAATTAATTAATGATCTTTATTTTTGGAACAATGTTACCAAAAGTCCCTTTAGAGTGGGTTCACTTGATGGACAAACAATTGAAAAGACAATCAGATACAGAACTAGTTTCACACCAGCCATGGTGATCTCTCGTATCTCCATTTTAAGGAAAACGACCAAATTTCACAAGTTTTGTTCACAGCTGACTGAACCAGGTAGAAGGACCCAACCCAAGGAAAGCCCGTGGTCTCTGTATGACACAGATGGGCTTGAAAAATGAGCTTGGTCTGTCAGCTTCTGACCCTCCCAAGTTTATCTGGAAACACAGAGAAACAGATACAGTTAGCTGTGGCAGCAGAACCTAAAAGACAGCAACACAGAAGACAGGCCAAGGGAGGGGATGAGCCACATTCGAAAGCCAAGAAACTAAGAAATTTCTATGAGGAGATAGAGATGTGGAGAGAAAGAAAGAAAGAGAAAAGAAGGAAGCAAGTAAGGAAGGAGGGAAAGAGTGGGGAAGGAAGGAAGAAAAGAAAGGGACACACACATAGCCACACAGGTAAGACAGATGATAGATGGAATCTGCGCCCCTTGGAGGGAGGGGTTCGCCCCTATATTTTCCCTGGTTGGCTCTTTCTACTCAGAGCCCGCCCATGAGCATCCTTAGAGCCAACTTCTTTGTCCTTTGAGGTAAACTGGGGCGCTGTTGTTCCTTACTCTGTAACTTGCTGTCAAGAGACTAAAACACCCAAACCATCTTCCAAATAGGAACAAGGGGTGGGGACAGGGCAGGATGGGGAGACATCCAACACGTAATGCATTTTACACTGAAAAGCCTCCTTCTCATGCACGTGAATTTGCTTAAATATTTCCAAATTTTCACCAAGACGGCACCACAAAAACGTCTTTTTCTGGGCTTCTCAAGGCCTATATCCTGAGAGTGAGTAAAGCTGGCGGGGCGGCTACGCTGTTTGGGCCTGATGCCAGCAACATGGTGGAGTCTGTCACACTCCTTTGATGTTCACAGTCAGGACAGCTTCTGCCTGCTAAATATTTATTTAATCCAATTTGGCCAATCAAACTTCAGGTGTAGTAAATGATTACAGTAACAGGCAGCTCGTAACCCAGAGAACCCTTCCGCTTCCTGAGGTCAGCCTGGGGCTTTGTTTGAAAACCAGGAGTAGCCCAGCAGGAAAGAGGCATCCCAAAGTAAAAGGATAGGGTGTGGGAGTGTGTCTGAGTGCATGGGATTATGGGTGTGACTGTGTTATGGTGAACGTGTGTGAATGTGTATATCTGAGTGTATGTGATTCAGTGTGTGACTGTGCATGAATGTGTGTGAATGAGTGTGTGAGTGCATGGGATTGTGACTGTGTGTGTTATGTGTGAATGTGTATATCTGTGAGTGTATGTGATTATGAGTGTGTGACTATGTGAATGAGTGTGTGAATGTATATGAATGTGTGTGGGACTGTGACATTGTGTGAATTTGTGTGTCAATGTGTGAACATATGAATGTGTGAATGAGTGTGTTGTGTGTGAATATGTGTATGGGTGAATGTCATGTGTGAGTATGAATGTGTGAATGTGTTTATGAATATTTGTGAGTGCGTGTCTGAGTATATGTGAATGTGTGTGTGTGATGTATTTATGAATATGTGAATGTATATGCACGTGTGAATGTAAAAGTGTGTGTGACTATGGGGGGGCGTGTGTGAGTGAACATGAATGTGCATACTTGTGAGTGTGTTGAGGAGGGAGAGAAAAGGGGGAAAAGGAGAAAAATAAAATGGAAATGAGAGGGTGTGTGAAAATGTGGCAATTCTCTTCTCAACTGGAAATAAAGATTAACATGTGCAAAAAACAACCCTGACCCGAGTTTTCAGCTGTGCATGCGGCGGTGATGTCATTCTCCATTAATCAGGAAGCAGATGCTCCTGGCTGCCTTCTCTCCCATCGCCCCCTCAGAAAGAGGGTGAGGATGTCCACGGGGCTCTTCAGCTCTTATTTCTACCCCCATCGAAAGGCCAATATGAACCATGTGGCTGTCTCCACCCCTGACTTCAAAAGCATGTGTAGTTAAGGGACTTCAGCTTTCCAAAGGAGTACTCCTCAAGGGAGTAAGGAAAAAACCAAACTCGACCACTAAAGCATTCTTCCCTAAATGTCAACGAAATCTGGTGGGTTGCTGATGTTGTTTTTCTAAACCTCTTTGCCCTAACAACACTTTATAACATACATGGAGTGCAAGATTCTCTTTTTGCAGAGAGAAAATAAACCCTAAGGCATAGAGTAATTTTCTGCTTGTTGAATCTTGTGCCTGGTTTGTTTCAACAAAGCCAGGTTTCCTTAGCATCACCTTGTCTAATCTACACAACAGGCACTTCCATGAGAGTATAACCATGTTTAGCAAAAGATATCAGTTTGCCAGCTACTTAATGTCTTGGGCAACGTACGGCTGCCAATATCCACTCAATTAGAAGGTATTAATCATCCATTTTACTGCTCTCCCCAACTGCCCATCACCCCCCTTCCTCAGCAAGGCACAGAGCACAGCCGACTTCTCATGTAATTCAGCCTTCCAGGCAGATGCAGTTACATGGCAACCATCAAGACACCTCTCTTTTTTTCCGGACTGATATTCTATTAATCCTTACAAGTTTATTAGTTCTGACTCATAACAATCCATCAGCCATAAGTGCAATAAATGATGCTTGGAAATTAATACCCACGTTTCAGCAGAGAAGGTTTTATATATTAAATTATCTTTAAAGTTATAAATAAATAACATACGTGAAATAGATTTAAGCAATAAAAATATATTCAGCAAACAATACCCAGTAAGCTTAATATTCACCAAGCTGAAGCTACTTGGGCAGTATCTTAATAAGCCCTCAACTCCCTGCCCTCCTTCTCTTCCCTGGTAAAATCATAAATCCATCACATCAAATATTGGGTTTGTTTCTTTCTTGGAAGAAAAATAGGGCTTCCTTTATCTAACACTTATCCTCAGTGTTTCAAGTGTTTCAGCTGTTCTAGGGTTTTTTTGTTGTTGTTGTTTTTGTGTTGTTTTGTTTTTTTTTGGTTTGGTTTGGTTTTTGCTTGTTGTGGGGTTTTAGATTTTAAATTTTTTATAATTTATTTTTGTGCTTTCTGCTATTTTTTTCCAGCTTCCTTAAAGCATAATCGGCATATAAAAATTGCATACATTTAAGGTGCACAATATGATGTTTTGATATATGTATACATTGCAAAATAATTATCACAAGCTCATTAACATATCCATCACCTCACATAGTTACCCTTTATTTTCTATGTGGTGAGAACTATTAAGGTCTACTCTCTTAGCAATTTCAAGTATACAATACAGTATTACTGATTGTCCTTACCATATTGTACATTAGATCCCTGGAACTTATCTATCCAGCATAACTAAAACTTTGTACCCTTCGACCAGCATCTCCTCATTTTCCCCACCTCCCAGCTTCTGATAACCATCATTCTACTCTATCTGAGTTCAACATTTTTAGATTCCACGTATAAATAACATCATGCAGTATCTGTCTTTCTCTGCTTGGCTTATTACATTTAGCATAACGTCCTCCAGCTACCCCCATGTTGTCACAAATTGTGGGATTTCGTTCTCTTTAGAGGTTGAATAATATTCCATTGTTTATACACGTGTGTACACACACACCACATATACACACGACATTTTAAAATTCATTCATCAGTTGATGGATACTTAAGCTGATTTCATATCTTGGCTATTGTGAATAATGCTGCAATTAACACAGGAGTGCAAACATCTTTTTGACATACACATTTCCTTTAGACACATATCCAGAAGCAAAGTGGGATTGCTGGATCATATGGTAGTCCTATTTTTAATTTTTTTGAGGGACCTCTATACTGTTTTTCATAATAGCTGTACCAATTTACATACTCACCAATATTGTTCTAAAAGAATTCAGAAATTTTCTGAGATACCTTCTTTTTTTGTGTGCACACACTTGTAGTTCCACCTACTTGGAAGGCCGAGGCAGGAGGATCACCTGAAGCCAAGAGTTCAAGGCTGCAGTGTGCTATGATCGCACCTGTGAATAGCCATTGCACTCCAGCCTGGGTAACATGGTGAGACCCTGTCTCTAAAAAAAAAAGTTGAAAAAAATACCTGAGATATATTTGTTTGCCCTTACCTCCTCCTCTTTATCTTTTCCCCAACTCCTCAACAAAGCCACCTAAATAGCATTTAAAAAGTGACCCCACTGAAAGAAAGTCCTGTTTAAATCACGGCTTCAGTAGAGCTTTTCAAGAACCAAAGCCATTAGAAATTCATCTTGCTCAGGGGAGGCAAGAGACTGAATTCAGGAGCCAGGAGTTTACTTTGCTACATAATGAAAACAAGGGAGAGTCAAGTTTCTACCCAGTGTCAAACAACTCTATGACATTCCATCAAAATAAGTCAGAAAACATCTGCTAATTTTTACTTTTGTTTTTCAAAAAAGAAAGGGCTCATAGTGCTATTTGCCCACCTGTCTTTCTTGCTAGCCAAATTTTCTAAAAGTTACACTCAAATTAAAAGTTTTATAGTGATACTTTTCTTTCAGTAATGAATTAAATCTGTATAATTTTATCGAATGTCACCCCTCATGGAAATGTGATTGTTGCATTGTTGTTACCTATAATGAAATCCTTTATTCTTAACCTCCTTCATAGATTCAATGCACAACAACAAAACACCACAAGATTTCATGTCACTGATGATGTAAAGTGAATTAAGGGTTAGTGGCAGAAGTCTGGTGTAGCCAATGATCTAGCAAAGGAGTTTTTTTTTTTTTTTTTTTTGAGATGGAGTCTTGCTCTGTCACCTGGGATAGACTGTGGTGGTGTGATCTCAGCTCACTGCAACCTCCGCCTCCCAGGTTCAAGGGATTCTCTTGCCTCAGCCTCCAGAGTAGCTGGGATTACAGGCACCTACCACCACACTTGGCTAATTTTTGTGTTTTTTGGTAGAGACAGAGTTTCACCACGTTGGCTAGGCTGGTCTTGAACTCCTGGCCTCAAGTGATCTGCCTGCCTCAGCCTCCCAAAGTGCTGGGATCGCAGGTATGAGCCACTGCGCCTGCCCAGCAAAGGGTATTTTTATTACCCTCAGAGGCAACGAAAGCAGAAACTCCACTTTTGGCTGTCCCTTCTCCAGTTCTGGTGGCCCTTCTCTAATGTGTGTCTTCTTCTTAGGCTTATCTGCACACAGACGTGCTTTCTGCTTATGAATTTAGGAGAGCTACATCCATAAATTACATCACACCTTTCCTGCCTACATGCGATTTCCCTAGACTTCAAAATTTTACAAACCAGACAGATCAAGATGCACAGGTTTACACTCGATGTCCTTTGCTGGATTCTGAGGCCAAAAAGACTAACACTGATTTAGTGGCTGTCTGCCAGGTGAAAGCATTGCTTTGATCCATATACCCAGTGCTCCTATTTTCCCTGCCTCCATGCCAATGTGTACATATTTACATTCCTACTAAGTCTGGGCACCAAGGGCTATGAGTGGCCCTCAAGGCAGAAAGATTTTAAAATATAAGCAATGATATATTCTGAAATTACAATAGCAAACGTTTTGAAGTGCTCTTAGTTCTTGGGTAGATGATCAATACTAGGGACTGGGAGAGAGGAAACAGCAATGCTAAGCCCTGGGCCTCAAGCGCACAGGGTATCCTACAAGTCGGGGAGACCCTACCGACCATCTAGCCTGACTCCACCAGTTCACAGAAAACGACACTAAGATCCAGAGTCATGAAGTGATTGGCTCAAGGTCACAAAGCCAGTATGAGGCAGGCTAAGGCCAGAACCTGGGCCTACTATCAGTTAGTAAGGCTTTTTACACTCATTCAAGCCACCTCTAGATCAGACAATCAGAAAACACAATGACATTCTAATACCCATACGACGTCAGCACATAACATATAATAGTGCCTGAGTGATGAGATCTGATAGGCTTGTGGGAGTGGAGTGGTGGTGGTTATGAAAGAGGGTGAACTCTTTTAATAGCCTGCTGCATTCTGAAAAAATGGCACAGTTTCATTTTGCCTCAAGGATTACATAATGGATCAAGATAAAACTCTAAATTAAAAAAAAATGGATAATTCAAGTCAATGGAGGCAATTTTTTCCCTGATACAGGTGTTTTAAAGATATGGATATTGGCCGGGTGTGGTGGCTCACGCCTGTAATCCCAGCACTTTGGGAGGCTGAGGCAGGTGGATCATGAGGTTAAGAGATCGAGACCATCCTGGCTAACACAGTGAAACCCCGTCTCTACTAAAAACACAAAAAAATTAGCCAGGCGTGGTGACCGGCGCCTGTAGTCCCAGCTACTCGGGAGGCTGAAGCAGGAGAACGGCGTGAACCCGGGAGGCAGAGCTTGCAGTGAGCCGAGATTGCGCCACTGCACTCCAGCCTGGGCGACAAAGCGAGACTCCATCTCAAAAAAAAAAAAAAAAAAAAAAAAAGAAGATATGGATATTATATGTATTGTAATTATAAAAACGAGACTAATTTTAATGTTCAACCAACAGTACTCATAGTGCCTACCCAGTGCACAATCACCTTTCAATATACACAAACCCAATTAATGCAATGTGTGGTAATCTATAGTCTTTCCCAGATGCAATTCTGCTAATAACCTTTTATAACTCTCGATGCATATATGTCTGAAGACAGCTCAGTGACCAGTCATCCTTCCCCACTCTGCGTATTGTGAAGACTGGCTTTTCATTTAAGTCTGCGGTCTACAAACAGCTTCATTTCTTCCCCTTCGTGAACACATGATACCTCTATTTGAGAAGACCTATAGCTGTATCACTGACTCTGCAGCTCTTCATTCTCTACATCTCATCTGAGGCTACCTCTTTAATGATTGTATGTACTTCTTCCTTTCACACTGCCACGGACCCTGATATTCCCATACCTCTTGTATAAACTATTATTACAAAAACCTTTTAATTATTCTCACTTCTCCTCATTCTTGACAGAGGCATCAGAATTATCACTCTAGAGTCCAACTCTAGATGTCATTAAGTTGCTCAGAAATCTTCCATGGCTCCCCACGGCTAATAGAGTCTAAGCTTCTTAGCATGATGTTCCAGGTTCTCCAAAACATGGCTCTGTCTGGTTTACTGCCTGAGGCCCAATCTTCTGGGCACTCCTTGGATTCCCGCCGTGTTTCTTTCTGCCTACTGATCTCGGTGCCTAGAATGCCCTTTCCGTTCATTCTCGTCCCCCACCTCCCCTGGTCAGCTCTCTCTGTTCTCCAAGATCCAAGCTCAAAACCCTATTCTCAACAAGGGGGTCTTTGCTGTTAAAATTTAATCTCTTCTCTCCTGTCCTTCCATAGCACCTTGTTAAATATCTCCAATGACAGCTCTCAATACATTGTTATTTGTGATTTTTCTCCATTCAACTATACATTCTGTGAGGGCCAGGATACCTCCTCTATCTCTGAACAAGGCATAGTACAGTGTTTTGTGCATAGGAGGTTCTCAATAGACACTTGTTGAAACCAGTTTTGTACCTCCACATGCCAAGTAATTTGTCAGTGCCCTAATTTTCCAGCTGCCATAGCTCTTTTGCATTGTTTCAAATTGTTTTTTAGGTGTATCCTTACAGTCTTCCTTTCTTCTCCTCTCCACTACCCCCACCACCAATACTGCTTTGTGGTTACTTCAGTTAACTCACTAGGAACAGTATTTATATTTATTATACACTTGTATTGGGGAAGCTTGTTTTCTCTACGTGTATCCTACCCAATCTATGTCATATCTGTACACTATGTAAAGATTTAACAGGGCACCTAAAGATTGATTGGAATCTGAACTCACTTCCTGGTTATGTGACTTTAAACGAAGTGCTTAATTGCTTTGAGTCTTGGTTTCCTCACCAGTAGAAAGGGATAATAATAATTCCTCAATTCTGTGATGACTACTTTGGCAATAATATGAGAAAGTCATCTGGCACAGAGAAGACATTCAATAAACAGTATGTGGTACATTTTAGACCAGGCCAAAGAAAGCTGAGAAAGGAAGAAAATTGTTCCCAAAATCTGTGCTAGCTGCTTCATGAATGAGCCCTGACACTCATCTTCAAAACCTGGCTCCTTTCTTGGGACCCCACTTGGCTTCTCCCCAGCACACTGAATTCCTGAATAATTTGATGTCTATGCCATTACTTATCCCTCTTCACATACACAATATGACGCAATACCTGGCACATACCACCCTTCACTCTAAGAGCAGACTGCAACTCACACTGCATTTTTCCATGTCCCAGCACATGGAGACATTAACACCAGGGAGTTGTTGTTCATTAAGATTCACTTGTATAACTTAGGAGTTGGTTCAATTTTCAGATTTTGTTATTAATGATATTGTCCTATAATCTATGTTAAATATAGATCACAAGTGATGCTGATGAATGGGCTGGATCTCTCATTTATGTTCGTTCAATTTACAATCATAAATTAAAATGTTCAAATGTTCTCCACCTCTACAATGTAGATTTGGTCTAGGATTTCATTATGATGACTTAGTACTCTTAGTTTTCATAAGAACATGCTGCTTTTTAAAATTTGTTTTCTCTTTTTAGACTTAGCTGTACATTATTGGCAACACATACTGCCCAGATTATGGAATTTGGTAATAAATCATGTTTTTACTATCTTTGAAAATTCTTTTCAGGGTGGAAGATTTTCTAGCCTTAGTTATATGTGTTTAATCCTGGTTTTACTACAGTATTATACAAATTCTGCAAAATGATCCATGGACTCATTCGTTGACGTGTATCAATGTAAGTTTCTGAAACAAAGTCATCAATATGCGAGACAGGTTAATGCTTTAGTTACATAGCTTTCAAGAGTACTTATGTTTATTAAGAAGTTTTCTTTTTAAGGGTCATGTTGTAGCCTAATTCTGGTGTGCAAAACTAGGATACCAAGTTAATAATCCTAATTTGTTGTTGGTGGTGGTGTTGGTGGTATTGGGAGTGGTTTTTTTCAGGGTTGGGGGAAGATTCTGGGGACAGTAAGAATGATAGTAATGACTAGACATCAACTAAAATGTACATGTATGTGTTCAAGCATGTGTTGAGTACGTATGTGTGTTTAGGGGGATGGATACATGCTAAACCTTGTTAGGAGCAAGACATACAGCGACGATCAGCCTTGGGCCTGATGGTCTAATATGCTCTTATATTTCAGCAGGATTACATATAACTGAAGGAATTACACAGTCTTCTCTTACTTCACATTAGAAACCTTTAATACCAAGCCAGGCACAAAGGCTCACACCTATAATCCCAACACTTTGGGAGGTCGAGGTGGGTGGATCACCTGAAGTCAGGAGTTCGAGACCAGCCTGGCCAACATAGTGAAACCTCATCTCTACTAAAAATACAAAACATTAGCCGGGCATGGTGGCAGGCGCCTGTGATCCCAGTTACCCCAGAGACTGAGGCAGGACAATCGCTTGAACCAGGAGGCGGAGGTTGCAGTGAACTGAGATCGCACCACTATACTCCAGCCTAGGCAACAAGAGAAAAACTCTATTTAAAAAAAAAAAAAAAAAAGCAAGCAAGCAAGAAACCTTTAATACCAGAACAAAGAGCCATAATATCGAGAACACAACCCAGAAGATTTTATTACATTAATAGCCCAGCTAAGAGATTTAGGAGTCCATGCCCACTTACAGCGTCATGTCATTAAAGCCGATGAACCCAGGGTAGACAGACACCTTGCTATTTTCTATCCTGTGCCCTGCTACAAACATGTGGCCTGGAACCACTTTGTGATTACTGCAGTAAGTTCTCTGTGATTAATGTAGACATAACACTGTCCAGAGAAACTGGAGCAGACACATCTTATCTGAGAGCCACTGCTCTATGACACGGCCAGGAGGTCACTGGGCCCCCTTTGTTTTAGGCTGTATATTACTTAAATCAGTCATCAGAAAGATGATTTAAATCAACCTTCAAGAAGATAAAATTTCATTACTATTTTTTTTTTTTTGCCAAACTATGTTCCTAGTGTCTATACTCCTAATATTAATTATAAACAACTCAGATTTATAGTTTTTCTATGATTAGGTACATTTTATATGTGTAAACTATGTAGAAACACATGTTTGAGCAGTTACATTAGAAAACTGAATTGCGATTTGGTCCTTTTATTCCCCAAAGCTAAATAAAGCCGATATCTGTGAAGTCACAAAGAGACAAACCATTTTCAGGTTGACAGGTTAATTTGGGCAACATTTTCTGCTCTGCTCTATTAGAACAGTCATCATAACTCAAAACAACTGATATCACATTTTTGCAGGATAAAATGTTTATAGAGATTATGTTTGTATTTTGAATGTTTTTCTTCAACAAAAGTCATATAATTTTAAACAAAAATGTACAATCAAAATTTATTTCATTTACATATGTGAAATGGGGGTGCTGACAAAAATTTAAAAGAATGTTTCACCTAAAATAAAAAGATTTCTCCAAAATAAAAAAACTTAAAATATAGGATTGTTTCGAACAGCGCCTCCCCCTTCTAATCATATAAGTTTGAAGATGAGAATGTTGCTTCTCATAGAAGAAATAAAGTTCATAATCTTTCCAGCATCCAGATGTAAAACAAGATATTGGTGAAGACAGCCACGATTGACAGGAAAAGAATAAAGAGGGCCCACAGTTGTTGGTGCCTGGAGACAGACTTGAGAGGGGTCACAAATGGCCAGAGGCTGGAAAAATAAAATGTCTATGATTTGAAAATAGAGAAAAGAAGTAGAGAAGAAACAGAGTATTAGAGAAGAATAAGAAGCCCATGTAATTGGAGCCCTAGGGTGGGAGGTGGGTTATGGGGGATGGACACACATGAGGTTGGTTTAGGCTTAAGAAGATAAGCTTACTGCAGCATTCCTGGAATTCCAGGGAGTGGCCAGCTCTGGATCCAAGTGATTGCATACATAATCATTTTGGCTAAAATGCGAATAGAAAGAACCAGGATGAAGAGTTTGCTTCTTGACCTGGATGTGTATCAACTTGAATTCAACGCCTACACTGAATGTACATGGATTTACCTGTTTGGAATATGTACAATGGAGATCCTCTTGCAGTAGCAGATTTTGTATGCTAAATACCACCTTCCTGATACCACGATCTGTTGATTATCCACTATAAAACATCTGGAATACAATATGGTAACTTAAGGTTGGGTTGTGTGCCCAAAGACAACTTTTTTTTTTTTTTTTTTTTTTCTGAGATGGAGTCCTGCTCTGTCACCCAGGCTGGAGTGCAATGGCGCAATCTCAGCTCACTGTAACCTCCGCCTCCCGGGTTCAAGTGGTTCTTCTGCCTCAGCCTCCCGGGTAGCTGGGACTACAGGCATGTGCCACCACACCCGACTAGTATTTTGTAATTTTAGCAGAGAGGGGATTTCACCATGTTAGCCAGGATGGTCTCAATCTCCTGACCTTGCGATCCGCCCGCCTCAGCCTCCCAAAGTGCTGGGATTACAGGCAAAGCCACTGCGCCCGGCCTAAAGACAACATTTTAAAACGGAAAATTCCACCCCCTAAACCCTCCAAAGGCAATTTCCAAGAAGTTCTGATAGAAGGTCTGTTGACTCTCCCAGACTTCCCTTTCTCCTTATTTACTTGGCCTATTAAGGAAAAATGAGCTTCTCTTCTTTTTTAAATTATAGGTTCTCAATTAAGACTGAATTATTCCAAAGCAAACAACTCTTCCTATTTGTGCGGATTCTTTGAATTATCATTTTATGTGCTTCTGATGAATTCAGATGTTTAAATGACTTCCAGCAACACACTGCTGTGACTGTCTAAAACTTTAAGAAACTTTTTTTTTTTTTTTTTTTTTTTTTAAAGATTTATCCTTATACCTGGAAGTTTCATATTTGGTATTAGGGAATAATTACTGCTGGATGCCAACATCTCTTTTAAAATAGCCAAACATTTATACTTAATATGAAAACCAAACCACAGACAAGCTGCCAGCATATTCCACAACACTGTATTCTTTCAGCTATAAAATCAAAGGTTTAATTGCATGAAAATATTCAAATATTAATAAATCATGTTAACTTTAAACTAGGTTCACAAACTTTGTTTCACTGATTTTAAGTAGCCTGACATAGGATAGATATTTAATACATTTGTCCAATGTGTATTTTTTCCCACGATTAATAAAACCAAATTAAAATTTTATTTAAATTGTCGAAATGTTTAATTCCTCCAGATCATGATTTTGCCAACGCAGTTTCATCTACCTATCCCTGTACATCATACTAAGGCATTTATTCAGGCAGTGGTTTTTAATAAGCCATTGTATGAAACAAACAAAAAAAAGGTGGAAGGTGTTGCCTGGGAACTAATAGCTGTAATAAGGAGCCAGTGGATTGCTCCTTAATAAGTGTATGCACCGCACACCTTCTCAGTCCTGATTAACTACATTCTATTTTAGCACCAGACATCTAATGAGAAAATGTTAAGTTTCCCCAAATGGTACGATGGTAGGATCAGAATGGAAAATACCGACAAACTTTGTGAACGCTATCACCACAAAATGTGAGCTTGTACAAGAATTCATCTTAGTTCCACCTTGATTTCTTTTGAATTAATCATTCAAGATACGTAACATTGGAAAACTTACTGTGTGCAAGGTGTGATGAAATCTTATATTCAGAAGCTAAAGATAATATATGCATCAGCTTCATAATAGTTTTTGAAGGTGAGATGAAGTTTATTAATTATTTCTACAAACCATCTAGGGTGATTCTCTCAGATTCAGGGAATGTGGGCATGAGCAAATTTTCATGGTTGATATGAAGGACTTACAGCTAGAACCAAATACTATTCAGTCTGTATAATGAGTCTGACAATGTAAATAATCTCAGTGCAATAATTTTTTTGTTATTATTAAGCACACAGGTATGTACAAACACAAAAAGGTGACTCCTGAATAGTCAATAAATAACTATACCAAATGTATAACTGCTAATTATGGGAATAATATAATGAATAATTATAGATTTTTTTCTAAATGCAAGTTTTCATGCCA
Source organism: Macaca thibetana thibetana (assembly GCF_024542745.1). Lineage (NCBI taxonomy): Eukaryota > Metazoa > Chordata > Mammalia > Primates > Cercopithecidae > Macaca > Macaca thibetana. The sequence continues at coordinate 49,601,369 of NC_065582.1, read as the reverse complement.
GAAAAAAATCTTATCTCCAGAAGAATAATTTGTGCATTCCTTAAACAAAAATCAAAATGAAATCTTTCCAAACAGCCCAGGTGACATCCTTGGTTTTATTCAAGTAAATAATGATTATAAAATATAAAAGCTAAAACAGAAGAACAAAACATCCTTCCTGGCCTCAGGGAGGTCATCAGTTCATTGAGGGTCAAGAAATACTACATTTCTAAAACTACCTTATATCAACCCTTGATGTTTCAAAAGGAAAACAAAAATAGCACCCAAATTTCTTCAGGCAGAGTAAGCTACACTCCTCTCTCTCTCTCTCTCTCTCTCTCTCTTTAGAAAAGCAAAGTTTGCAACATGCTATAATTAAGCTCACATCCTGACAGTAAAAACACAAAGTTTTATTCTAAATATAGAGGAAGAATCTCCACATTGCACAACCTTTCCAATTGTTGTTTTTGAACATTAGTCATTGATGTCAGTGTGTCCTTTGCATAAAAAATTCCCTTTCTGAAAATACACATACAGTAGACATGAAAATTGTACTGCTTTCAATTTTTATTCGGGGTGGAGATTTTCTTAAAATCTTTGGTAGATTTTATCCTGGCCTTGTCCTTCCTGTAAGTCTAAGTCACTATTTAAATGGCATTTTCCTTCTTGCTCTTAAAATAGCGAAGTGGTATTTGCTAAATGGACATGGACAGCTATTCACAGCCCAATTCCTAGGTCTTAGTCTTCTACACAGGCTGCCTTGATCGCCTCCAGAGATGAAACTTGTCCGTGGAAGAGAAGCTAGACACACATCTCTGCCATCAGGAACCTGGGAAATTCTGGTTTCATGTAACACTAACAATGCTGCTACAAAAATTACAATTTTCTAGCATGGCAGATTGGACTCCGTCCTACTTATTAAAAGAACTGTAGACCTGAGGGCAGTTCAATCCACACCTTGCAAAGCACCTACATGTCCCTAGCAGAAAGGAGGGCTGATTTTAATTTATGGGACTTAATTAACCTTTTAATTTAGGGGTTAGTGGTAAAGTGTTTGGGCTTTTGTATTCCTATATCTAGAATCCAGCTACCTGCTGTGATCCTGGAGCAAGTTAACCTCTCTATGCCCCAGTTTCGACAGCAGGATTCCGTCCAAAAAAATCAAAACAAAACAAAACAATAACTAGTATTATTCTCAATTAGGATCTCTAGAACACTAAAAGCTACCACTTGCTGGGCATGGTGACTCACGCCTGTAATCCCAGCACTTTGGGATGCTGGGGTGGGCAGATCACTTGAGGTCGGGAGTTCGAGACCAGCCTGACCGACATGGAGAAACCCCATCTCTACTAAAAATACAAAATTAGCCAGGTGTGGTGGCACATGCCTGCAATCTCAGCTAGTCAGGAGGCTGAGGCAGGAGAATCGCTTGAACCCGGGAGGGGTAGGTTGTAGTGGGTCAAGATCACGCCACTGCATTCCAGTCTAGGCAACAAGAGTGAAATTCTGTCTCAAAAATAAATAATAAATAAATAAGTAAATAAAAGTTACCACTCTACACTAAAAAGTCAAACGTGGAAGTTTACAAAACAAAAGTCTATGTGGAAAAAACCAACAATTTACAAAGGTAAATTAGATTTACAGGAAGCAAACACACTCCTGAGCACTTTTGCTCTACCCAAATACTTCATTTCACTGTTAAGAACAGCTGATGGGCCTTTAGGGAAAATATTTCAGCTTTCAAATAACTGCTTAGAAAAGGACTAAAAACTATATTTAACTACCTCTTGGGCAATTAGACCATGGCCATTGCCACATCTGGTATTTGCTCATCAGGAAACTGCTTCCAAGACATTTAACATTCATAGGTGTATTAGCTCATTATTAATACTCTGGAAATTCTCCACGACACTATTAACTACAGTGCAGAATTTGATGTAAGGAGGCTCCATCTTGGTTTCAATTCATGTAAGAGGATTATGAACCGAATTCCCTAAAGGATGACACTATAAATGGTCCAAACATGGATTGAATTATAGCAAAGCTCCAAAGTATAATCTATTTCTAAAAACTTCTCTTAAACCACTCAACCCTTTTCTCATACTTTATCTCTTCATATTCTCCATCCGTAATTGTTAAAATAGTAAACACTTACATGACACTATGTATAGACACATATATTAATACAATCAAACTTCACAAGATCCCTATGAGGTAGAAACTATCATCCCCATTGTACGTGTGAGAAGACCGAGGCACAGGTAGGATAGATAATACACTAGTAGTGCCAGAGTTGGGATGTGAACCCAGGCAGTCTCACTCCAGGGGTAAGCTCTTCCCTATGGCCATGCAGCCTCTATGCCTTATTGACATGCTTCTAAAATACAGAAGTGGTAGTAGAAACTGATGTACACTCTGATTAATACACCCAGCACCTCCCTCCTATCACCTTTTTCAAAGTAGACCCTCAGTAGAGGGTCCTGTAGATCAAGCCTCCATCTTGATTGCCCATTATAGTTCTTGTAAGAAAAGATAAAGTTGGCCACTTTCCATTACAGCACACAAACTAGCAACCCTTCTGGAAATGGGTAACACATTCTCCCTGGTTTGACTGTGGTAGATTCTAACCCACATGCCTTCTGTGAACAGTTGTGGTTTGACAAGCTACAAAGACATCCAGCCTGGTCTGTGTAAGTCCCCAAGTAGGGGCCCCAGAGACTTGCGGCCACCCTGCTAAGAGTCCTCCAGCCAAGCTCTGCCCGAGGGAACAGCACCACCCACACCATCAAAGCTCTGCATGCAGCTCTGAGCCAGCCCGAAGGGCTTGAAGAGGCCATTTGGTTACTAAACGGCATTTTGGTCACCTTTTCTTTCCTCCCAAGATCGTGAAGAACAACCTCATTGCCTTAATGACTCCCAACTGCTGTCTGCACGTGGGTTTCATTGTTACAATCACATTTTGCTTACTGCCAATCTCCCATTTCAGCTGTTCAAATTTTAGAAAACCAATATTTATTTCCTTAAGAAAAGATCTCAACAAGCCAAGCCTCCTTCTCTTTTTCCCTCCCTCTTTCTTTCTCCCCATCCTACCCAAACCGCAAAACCCTGTTCTTTGTAAAGGGCCTGTGCCGGGAGCTAGGAATGTGTCACACCAGGAACATCCACCATTACCCAAAGCTGTTTTCCTTGTGGCTTCTTCAGTAGCAGGCACGCTGCCTTCAGTGTTGACAGTCAGCAATTTTGAATGTGCTGACATGGAGAACAGTGACCACAGAGTCAAGGCACACTAGCAAGGAAGAGAAAACAAATGCGGAAATGCCAAGGCAATGCGGGGCCTCTGTCTTGCCCTGCTTCCGGAGGCCCACCAGTGAGGTCACAGGTTGGCCTGTGAAGGCCTGGAGGGCAGGGAGCAGAGGCAGCCTCACCTCCTTCTGCTGATTCCCTGCCATCACAACTTGGTACCCGCATTTCTATTTTGGGGGCTGCCGCATGCAGAGCTGTGGAGGAGGGAGCCATTCCCTCTAGAGCCTTAGGTCTCCCTCCTTGCAGCTGGCTCCTACCCAGAGAGCGGAAAGGGTCAGCTGTGGCTTCTCAGCAGCTCCGTGAGCTGCTCTCTCCAACACTGAACTCAACAAATGTTCTTTATATTGCTAATTTGTTTTTGTTCTTCTTCTTCTTTTTTTTTTTTTTTTTTTGTCTCCAGTAGCAGGAAAGTTTGTTAAGCAAAAAAAAAAAAAAAAAAAGATCCCAGAAAATTTCTGGGTAGCAAGTCTAGTATTAAGGGGGGCCGGGGATGAAGAAGGATGAAGTCATTAAATTAAAGCTTACGAAGGGCTATTATAGGCTGTGCGTGGTGGCTCACGCCTGTAATCCTAACACTTTGGCAGGCTGAAGCAGGCAGATCACTTGAGGTCAGGAGTTTGAGACCAGCCTGGCCGCCATGGTGAAACTCCATCTCTACTAAAAATACAAAAAACTAGCCCGGTGTAGTGGCGGGTGCCTGTGATCCCAGCTACTCCAGAGGCTGAGGCAGGAGAATCGCTCAAACCCGGGAGGCGGAGGTTGCAGTGAGCTGAGATGGTGCCATTGCACTCCAGCCTGAGGGACAAGAGCGAAACTCCACCTCAAAAAACAAACACACAAAAAGAAGGGCCATTATAATATCACTATAATGCTTTATAGGCAGACTGTGAGTTGGGGATTCTGGAATCCCTTTTTCCAGGCTCTATCTGGGTTAGATAATAGGGAGGTTATTTAGTTTGAGGTGGTTCAACGTATGAAGTGATCAGGTAGGCAGGGGGTCTCTCTGTTCAGATACATGCAGTGGGGCAGTTCGGGGACCTGGGGTTACACACGAGCAGCGACAAAAGCTAAACTTAATGCTTGGCCTCCTGCGTAAAGTAGCGCTTCTCAAACTCTGCAGTTTACAGACCACACCTGGGGTGTAAAAATCCCTACCAATCTCGGACTGTCCTCACCTGTGCCAACAGGAAAACAAAATCCCATCCACTGCAGTTTAAAGAAAAACAAAACCAAGTACATTTGGGAATAAAAATTGCAGCAGAAATGGCTAGCGGCCCACCAAAGACGTCTGCACCCTTTCAACTGTATAAATTTGATGCTGGTGAGTGGATGCCCAGCCAAAGACTGCATTTCCCAGCTCCTCTTGCTCTAGAAGGGGATATATGACTTAGTTCTTGACAAAAGACTGTGGACAGAAATGATGTGTGCCATTTCTAGGCTTGGCCCATAAACACCTGGCTTGGCCCATAAAAGTCAGCACTCCCCCAAATCACCTAGGCTATCTCTCTTTTCTCACCAACCAGCTGGAAGCAAAAGATTCCAAGATCGGCAGAGGAGCTACAAGGTGGAAGGAGCTTGCTGCCTGTCCAAAGAATGCCTGCATTTGGACTGTTGCACGACAGAGAAAAAAAAATCTTATATTTGAAGTCACTGGGGATTTCAGGGTTTCTCTATCACAAAAGTTATTTTAACCACAAAAAATCACTAAGTGATGTCAGAGGGAAATTATCAATTAGGCACAATGGCATAGATGTTAAACGTGGTACGCTATCATTTGGGTTTTTAAAAAAGCATGTGCGTACATATACACTTCTATATGCTTGAGATGTCTCTGGAAGAAATGCTAGAAAATGGTAACAGTGGATGCCTTTGGGGAAGGAAACTAGGAGACAGGAAGAAAGGGGTAGAAAGGAGATTTATCTTTCACCATATTTTGTTTTTAGTCTTTTGAATTTGTATCGTAGGCATATGTTAACCGCTCAAAAGTTACATTTAATAAAAGAACTTTGTGCGGTGGCTCGTGCCTGTAATCCTAACAATTTGGGAGGCTGAGGCAGGTGGATCACTTGAGGTCAGGAGTTTGAGACCAGACTGGCCAATATGGTGAAACTCCATCTCTACTAAAAATACAAAAATTAGCCCAGCATGGTGTCAGGTGCCTGTAATCCCAGCTAATCGGGAGGCTGAGACAGGAGGATTGCTTGAACCTGGGAGGCAGAGGCTGCAGTGAACTGAGATCACGCCACTGCACTCCGGCCTGGGCGATAGAGCGAGACTCCATCTCACAAAAAAGAAAACAAAACACAAGTTCTGAAAGCATCCAGTTTTTAGATCACCAGGAGAATGCTTATGCACACTACTATTAGTCCCCACGGCCTTTTTTGAAACCAGTGGTACAAAGTGTTGACATTTAAAAATAAATAAAAGTGTACTTTCCTTGAAAACTCAAGGGATGGGTAGCAGTAGCTGCTATTCCTACAGTGCATCAGAATTCTTGGGGTTAACTTTCTCATGCTCTTAGAGACTCTCCTTTCCTTCCAACGGCGACAGGAGGCTGATAGCAGAGAGGAGTCAGGGGTTGCTGCTTCTGTTAGATCGATTTATTCCTAAATGTAGGTACCACAAGTCAACCATGTACCTTCATAAAAAGGATTCTTGGGCATCTTTCCTGAAAATTCTAATGCAGTAGTTCTGAGGTGGGGCTAAGGAAACCAAATTGTTGGCAAGTGTCAGTTGACGCTTATGCTCAGGCACACTTGAGAAACCCTGTTCTCATTTGTCCATGTGTCCTCCCTGCCACCTTGGATAAGTTGCTTCACTTTCATATTTCGTATCCTTAGAATACAGACAATGAGATTTATGACCTAGGAAATGCAAACATGTCTGCTGAGACTAGGTGATGCCTGTGAAAATGGCTGAACCCCCTGCAAAATGACATTATAGACAAGTGCCAATTATGATTATAATTACTATTGTTCGCTTGGGCTTTGGGGATTGCTATTTTATGTTTCAAAATTCACTTTATCGAAAATACTTCATTTTAAAAAGAAAAGGTGGGGTAGAAAACATGTCTGTGTTTCCATGGAACGCCTTTGTCAGAATTTCTGCTGTGTTGCTAGGTGTTTAGCAGAGTTCGCGTCAGTGGATCTTCCACCCATGACAAGTCCAGCTGTTTCCAGAATGCACAGAGCAGGGAATAAGCCATAAGGGAAGCCCTGAATTAAGGTGAGTCCAGAGGCTGGAGCCGAGGCAGCTCAAACACAGGGAAATCCAGGCAGCAACTGGTCTATGGTAGACTGCTTTATGGAACGGGGGTGGATGCAAGAGATTCACTTTGCATAAGAAGTGTCTTTTTGTTTTTTCGAGATGGGGTCTCACTGCGTTGCCCAGGCTGGTGTCAAAACTACTAGGCTCGAGGAATCCTCCCTTCTCAGCCTTTCGAGTATCTGGGATTACAGGCACATGTCATTACCCAAATACTCTGATGTGATCATGACATAGTTTACGCATGTAACCAAATATTACCTGTATACCATAAATATATACAAAAATAAAGTATTGATAAAAAATTTTAAAAATTAAATAACAATGATAATAAAAGAAGTGATAATGATAATAATGGGAAAGAAAGCTAACATCTACTATTTTTTTAAAAGAAGGAGAAATGTCTTAAGGAGTCTTAGGCTGGCCCTGGACTGTTCTATTTGCTGCTCAGCTTGCAGGTCTAGTCTTTATCTCTGAATATTCTAAGATCTTTGGGACCAAAAGGCCATCCAACTCCAACCCCTCACTGTTACTCAGAGTCCCTGATTGCAAATTTTCTCTCCATCAATCATCCAAACATAGAGGGGAAACTAAATAGATGCTTATTCCCTGGGAAATAAACTGAGTGGGTAATAAAACTTTGGGTTGATTTGCTAAATGTTTAAAATATCTTAGGAGCAAACCTGATGTTTTCTATGGAAAACTTTAAGTTTTTTTTTTAACCTAAAAGTTTCTCTGTACAACAGATTAGGGAGAGAAGGGATAGAGCTATTCAATTTGAATCCTAAGTTTTCCAGTCATCTTTTGGAAGAAACCCCAATTTTTAAAAGGTCAGGTCCGAAAAGGATAAGGTTAACATGATCTACTGTGATTACAATTGTTTCTTTTTTCTTTTTAACAACTAACTCACATATCAAGTGCTACTTAAATTTTTCTGTTTTCATTGTTCTCAAAAAAATGAAACGCTCTGGCTGCAATTTTATTATGAAATGTGCTTAATTCCAAACGGGTCCCATGTATTGCACAGTCTCTGTAAATGGACCACCTAAAAGCCTGTGATGGGGATTTCGGGAGCTCATGCTGGCTGGTTCTCCTCCTTTTCTGAGTAGATAGGAAGACTTCCTAGGCTCTCAGGTAGTTAACTGGGAGCCATGTTACTAGTTTGGTCAATAGCCCATGAACAGAGAAAGAGCTGCTGTGAGTTCTCTGCATTCCCTTACCAGGCTGCACCAAACACGGAGGTCACGTAACATAGTGGAGCTTCTGTCAGCCTGGGCCCCTGAGTGCCTAGGTGGAGCACCGCCTCCCCACTCTTCCCCTACGAACCTGAGTTGGAAATATGGAGGGAATAGTTGCTGTACTTAAGCCAGCGGAATCAAGAAGGGAGCTAGAGGAGGGTGGATTTGTCACTGTGGCATGACCTTACCTTTTCTAATACAAAGCAACTGGTTTGAAATCTCTGAATTCTACTCAGAATACTGGACTTGCTACTTATATAATTGCTGGACAAGTCACTTAATCTTTCTGAGCTTCAGTTTTTTTGACTGTAAAATGGGAACAATAATTTCTGGCATGTCTACCATTCAGGGATATGAGAGGATCAAATGAGTTTTTCTGGAAGTGTTTTGAAATCTGTAAATCAACTCTAGATGTAAAATGCTAGCATTATTGCTGTGGATGTAGCTGGAGAAAAGGGGCTAAATTTCACTGCTTCTTTGGGGTCAGTTATTAGAATTCATTGCTTCATCATTCTTAAAAAGTCAAGCAACAGATAGATAAGGATCTATCAGTGATAGATAAGGATCATGTGAAATCAAATTCTGATACCACTTAGAGAATAATTTGTAATCTTTAAAATGTCAGGGCTAGCTGAATACTTTCAGAAGCCTCACTTCCAACAAGCAAACTCAACTATTTGCCTTTGGCATAAAAAGAAAGGAAAAATAGAGTCCCCGAATGAAAGGTTTGGCACAAAGCCCTTTATTCCTCCCACAGCCTGTCAGAGTGGGAGAGGGAGGAAGGAACAGAGAGATTGGGCATTCCAGACTCCACCCCTGCACAAAGCGACGGGGAGCGATACACATTCAGGAGAGGTCGTACCAATCTATTCTTGTGTTTCTCTCACAGAGAAAACAGATTTCTCCATACAGGAAAGGAGAAAGAGCAGAAATGGCCCCCACACAGATCTAGAAGTAGGGCAAGGGCCTGTGCTCCCTGCTGTCCCTGACAAAAGGTCGAGACACTCTGCTTCGAACCCAGGAGAAGGGCTTCCTGACCCTTAGAACAGATGACACCAATCCACACACACTGATTTGCTAGCGGTCCATTTTCACCCAGCTGCTTAGCTTGTTAGATACTAATAGTTGGCTTTTTTTGCACACTTACTAAATGTCAAGAAGTGACATTTTATATCTCAAGGAACTGATGCATAGCAAGGCTGAGCAACTTGTCCAAGGTCACACAGCTGGAATGTGACAGAAAAAGGAGTTAGGCCCAGTGTACTTTCAGATGCGGTGGACTTAACCACTCCATTTCTAAGGAAGAAACAGAAAAAGGGAAGGGGAAGGAAAATGGGAGCAATTCTGTCACTTACTAGATACCTTGTAATGGGCTTTAGCCACATTAACTCTCTTAATTCTGATGCCTATTCTAACACGATTGGCATTCTTACTCCATTTTACAGGTGAGGAAGCAGAGGCTCAGAGAGGTTGATTAATTTGCCCAAAGTCACAAAGCCAAAATGCAGCAAGTTAGGAATCAAATCCAACCAGACTCTGCTAGACAAAAGTGGAAAAGTTTGTGGCTGAAAATAAGCATGAGTTTGGGGAAGAAAACAAAATATATTAAGAAGGCAGAGGAAACAAAGACCACAGGAAGTAGTGAGAAGCTGGCACTTCTGGGTCCTGAGAGAAACAACCCATCTAAATACAGGATAATGCCTGTTGGTAGAGTTCCCTTTATCACAGAGCCTTAGTGTTTACAGTGTTATAAAGTTGGTGAATCCAGTGTTTGGACCAAACAAAGAGAGTCCTACACATCAAGCAAATCTTTTTATACTCAACAAACGGAGAGTTACTATGAAAGCAGTCAACTGCTTTTTCTTTGGCTGTCTTTACATCTTCTCACCCTAAATTATTATGATCATATACTTCCACATTTCCAAAACTTATGAATCACCAAATGATTATCAGTTGTTTCGTTGTTATTTTGCATCATTTGCTAGTCCACAGCTAAAATGTTCCCCCAACCTTAAGCTAGATAGGAGCAATGCAATTATGACACAGGAGCAAAAGAAGCTCATTAACATATCCGTGACTGACACGGAAGATCATTAATTAGGCATTCTGAGCATAAGTATATATGTATAAATTAGCATCTATTCACCATTTAAACTGTAAGAGATTTTTCATATCTGAATATTAACTATGTTGGAAAATTACTAAGTTTTCCTGAGTGAATTCCACAAACAATACCCATCCTTGATAACAAAAATAAAATGAAGATAAAGGATTCTATGAGCTGAACTGGACACAGTGGAGTCTAATGACGTTATCACTCTTTATTTATGAATGTCTTCATTTATCCATTTCCTCTTTTTGTGTTTCTGGCTACCCTCCTTGCTGGGTGTTTCATGTGGACCATCTTCTATGCAGAATGCTTACATGAGGTACTCCTGCTGACATTCCAGAGATGCTGTACCTCTCTCGGTATTCTGTCACCATTCATTCATTTATTCTTTCAATAAATATTTATTGGGTGTAACCTAAGTTCGAAATACAATGTGGAGGATACCTACATGAATATGGAGGATACCTACATGAATATGGCAGAGTTTCTATTCTCCAGAATTCATAGTCTAGCAGGAAATATGAGACAGATAGTGCACTCATAAAGCTAAAAGGTTAGGTGTACAGTTACAACTGCCAGAGCCCAAACCCTACTCAGAGGAGGAATAGACTTCTTCCAGGGGAAGACTGGGAAATGCTCCACGAGAGAGGTGGCATTGAAGCAAGACATTAGTGATCGCTAGAAGAAGCAGATCTGGTAAATTTGGGGCATGTCAAGGGAGTCACTTACGCAAGAAACCAGAGCCAGATTGATGTCTGTCTTCACATTCAGGTCTTGAATTGTGAGCTACGTCTCTAGCCCATAGAACTCCACCCCCATTTTGTTTTAATGAGTCTGAAGTACTTATCCTTTTTCAGGCCTTTGGAAAACTAATATCAGGACCAAAATGATAATAATACTCTATTGTCCTTCACACATAGGACAATGATACTAATTACTTCGTAGAGCTTGTGCTTGCATTGTTATTCTTGCAATAGTCTTGGACTCTTGCCAGCACATCTATTGTTCTTTGTTGATTTTTCTTGCCACCAGTGGTGTACTTTTGTAAAATGGCTATCCTGGGTGAGGGCTGGGATTTGCAGTTCTGAGACCATTTTTTCTAGGTGGAGCTCACTAGTCTGTGTCGAGACTGAATCAAAGAGCTTGGTCTTTTGGTCACCAGACTATAACCACCTGCTCTCATCAACCACATTAGTTTAACTGATATATCTTTTCTGGAGAAAGAACTAAAGCATTTTAATGAAATCTCCTAGATGAAGAAAGGCCATTAACTGAGTAGCTTGTAAGTGGGGTAAAATCTCAGAGCTCCCACAGTTCTTGACGTCTACCTGTAGAAACCAGGTAGCCCATAGATCAGTGCGTTCAAGGAACAGGCAATGGAGCGTAGACCTTTCCCGACTGTCTTGATTCTGCATCCATGGATTTCAGACTATGGGGGCTTTCAGGCAGAAATCCTCATTCTGAGGCTTCCATAGCACATTAGTTCTTAAAACGCCTTGGAAAGGCTTCAGGACATATCTGCTTCATAATGTGTACTGCTCTATGGCAGGAAAGAAGGCTGCTATCAAGGTGAGATTTCAGGTGTGCTCATAGAATTAAAAAAAAAAAAACAAAACCAAAAACCAAAAACTGGCCAGCTGCAGTTTCAATGAGCGTGTGAGCCTTTTCCGCCTCAGTGATTGGCAGGTATTGAAGTTTCCAGGGCACTCTGGGTCCTGAAGGAAGTGAACAGCTTACCTATAGTGGACTAATCTGGGAAAACATTAACTGTATTGAGGAAAGAACTATCTAGGATCATGACTGCTGATTTCTTCCATGCTGCTAGTGAAATATAAATGTATCTTTTGTTTGAGGGGCAGATTTATGTATAACAAGTATAAATATTCAATTTTTCTAATGCAAGTAGAACTTTTTAAGGTCATTAGTACCCATGATTAAAAGGGTAAGGAAATTCTTGACTTTTAGATCATTATAGGAGATAACAATGAATTCATTAATTAAAAAACTATTCACTAGGATCATGTTCTATACTCTACCCTGTGCCTGGCATGTCATAGACGCAGACAAATTGAAAAGCAGAGACTATGGTTTAGTTGGAGAGAACCACAGAGATCCAAGTACATGCTTGTCCTAGAAATTCAGAGGAAGGGAAAGCTTATGATGGTTTGAGGTCACTCCAAAAACCCTACACTGGGGGAGGAAGATATGGAGCTGGGTTTTACAGAAAACGAGAGAGTTACATGATCTTCGTGACAAAGGACATAGCTTGAATCTTGGAAGTACACAGAGAATAAGAATCTTGCTTTGATCATTTCAATAGAAAATTCTCAAATTTAATTGTGTCAAAGAAGGAATATGAACATTCTGTCCTGTGCACTCTGCTGAAATGTGTCTGTTTTAAAAGATAATTGGCTTCGGCGTTGCATTTGCCCCTTCTCCCTCACTACCTTTTAAAATTGGACAAAGCTCTTCCCATGGTAGTCTTCAGACAAAAACAGAATCCTGGATTGTATGCTGGAGCTCCTCTGCTATACCAAGGGTAGCTTGGTAAAGCTTCACAGAAAGAGATGTTCTGAGCCCAACCTATGGAGACACGTTCCAATTTAGGCTGTGGAATGAAAATTACAGGGCAGCCACAGAGGCAAGTTTAAAATTAGGACAAACTTCTCTTTGGGTCTCTTAAGCCTCAAAGAGTTAGATGATGAGGCAAAGGAAAATGGGGGAAAAAATTAACAGCAGGAACTTGAAAAGCAAAATCCCCAGACTTCTGTTCCTTCCCAGGGTCCTCCTGACATCCTCAGCTTTTCTGCACATCTGAAAATCAGCAGAAAGAGCGGAGTCCCACAGCTGCTTCCTAGATGCCACTGCTTTAGTTTGGACCTGTGAGGAAATCCTGGTGGTAAATAGGTCAGGATAATCCTGGCCAAGAAAGAAGGAAGAGAAAAAAAAAAAAATGAGGAGAACATTCTTTAGCCCAAGTCCTTTCCCTCAAGTCTCTGTCCACCAGTAACCCAGATGACTTTATTTCAAAAGGAGCCACAGGTGTCAGTCAGCCTCAGGCCAGACACAGGAGATATCTCTGTTGGGCGCATGGAGTCTTCTCAGATGTGCTTACGTCCCTGGGTCCAGTCAAGCAACAGATCTGGGTTTGCAGGTAACGATCAACTCTCGACTGCACTACCAGCTAACAAGCACTAGCCATCCTCCCTGAAGAGGTGGCCTCTCTGGGGGAACAACGTGGGGCTCTAAGCTCCGTTTTCTTCTTGCCTCTGCAATTTTGCCTGTTTCTCAAAGCTACTAAAAACATCACCTGCAGTTATCTTCTTCTGAGACTATTTTGACTAGATGCTTTTGTTTGTTAAGAGTTTGAACTCCTTTGAGGAATTCAATGATCATGAAACAGAGAACACATTACTCCTACTTTTCCACAAAAAGGGGTGTTTTCACCTGAACACCAGATGTTTTCAAAAAGCTCAAGGGTATACACACTCGACTACCCACCAACACCTTCCATTAGATTATCCTGGAGTCGAAACAGAATGGGGGAGGACCCAGTCAATTCCATCATCCTCACAAGGTCCCACAATGAGCCTGTTGTGGACCCCCTCTTTTTGGAACTCATTTGTTAGATTCACTTCCTGGGGACAGACTGTTTTAGATGTGCCTGGATTTCTAGTTCCACATTCCTATGAGCCAGAAAGTAGAATACAATAAAATGTAGAAGAATGGCTGTTTTCACGTGTGACTTCCTTACTGATGATCTGAAGAGCATTTACAAAGTTTGTTAAAGGAAATGCCATATTTGGTTATGTCACTCTTTGGAAAAAAGTTTTCAATAAACAGGAAGTAAAATGAGTCTCCAAATAAAGTGTAAATACATTCCTAACTTAATGCATCATGAGAACTAAGACACAAAGTCTGGCACAGTGGCTCACACTTGTAATCCCAACACTTTGGGAGGTTGAGGCAGGTGGATCACTTGAGCTCAGGAGTTCGAGACCAGCCTGGGAAACATGGCAAAACTCTATCTCTATAAAAAATACAAAAAGTTAGGTGTGCGTGGCGGCATGTGCCTGTTGTCCCAGCTACTTGAGAGGCTGGAGGCTCAGGTGGGAGGATTGCTTGAGCCCAAGAGGTCAAGGCTGCAGTGAGCCAAGATCATGCCACTGCATTCCAGCCTGGGCAACAGGGTGAGACCCTGTTTAAAAAAAAAAAAAGTCAGACACTTTAGAGGGTTATGGCTTATCTAAAGTGGTGATGTTAAACCTCAAACTTTCTCTGTCCGGAGAGTTAATAAATCAACTCATCACATCAGTGGGCCTTTCTCAATAGGTGTTGCCATTTAGCCTACAAAACACACTTTGTCAGAACTATTTCAGCTCAAGTTAGAGCATAACTAGTTAGACAACTTGATCTCATTGAAATATTTGGTGCCTGCTGATATGTTCACACAAATTCACCAGATCTTGATTATGTTCTGGCAATTAAAGCTATTAAGTCAGTAGATAGACAGCAGGTTATTTCATTGCTGGTAGAAAAAGCCAGCTTTCTTTTCTCCTCTTTTTATGTGACAGCACTGTAATTAGCCTTAATCAAATACTATTTGTGTTAGGTGCTGTAACTTTGCTTTCTTAGCCAGGAAACTCTGCCAATCTAGGAAAAGTAGAAATACAACTCTGGTCAAAAAGCAAGAAAGATAGGGATAGGGTATATGAGAACTCTCTGTGCTATCTTTGCAACTTCTCTGTAAATCTAAAACTGTTCTAAAATTCAAACTTTAATTTTAAAAAACCAAGAAAAAGAGAGGAAGAGAGGAATGAGAGAGAGAGAGCGGCTGTTGAAAGTGAGGCTTCAACTGCAGCAGCATACCATGTAAAAGCAAGCTTTTAGAAGTAGTCAGTTGCTTCAGAAAATATGGTTCCCTCTGGAAATTCCAGGTTAATTTCTCTTGTTACATGGGGGAATACCTTGGTGCTTCTTTTTTTCACCACTGCAAATAAGTTTGTAATGGAGACTACAGCTAGGTGAAGGGAACGGCAATAACCATGAATAAAACTGATTTTTTTTTTTTACAGTTCATCCAAACTTCAAGTTTATTTTTCTGTGTTTGAAACCCACCATTTCTTTTAACATCCCTGGAAGGAAGAGCTCTTCAAATCGTTTTGGGAATGAAGTTAGTGAAGAGGTGAGGCAGGGTTTCTCAAACTTTAATGTGCATACAAGTTGGGTGCAGTGGCTCATCTCTGTAGTCCCAGCTACTCAGGAGGCTAAGGCAGGAGGATAGCCTGAGGCCATGAGTTCAAGACTAGCCTGAGCAACACAGTGAGACCCCTTTGTCTTAACTAACTAAATAAATACACATACAGACAAATCTCCTAGGGATCTTGTGAAATAACACATTTTGATTTGGGAGGTCTAGAATGGTCCCCAAGATTGTGTTTGTAGAAATCTCCTATTTGATGCCAAAGCTACTGGTCCACAGACCAGTAGCGAGGGTACAAGAACTAGTAATTAAGTAAGTGCAATTGGCCAGAAGAAGAACCATGGTATCTTGTTTACATGGTCGACAATGAAACATTGGTATGAAGCAGTTGCCAATAAACAGATATTCACTTTCTATTTTCCTTGGCCAATAATCCCTTGTGTCAAATTTTCGAAATGCATTGGTAAAATGGCATTATACCTTGGGTCAGACTATTAGCTCAGAGAATCCCAATAATAGAAGTAACTATTCTTGTTCAAAGTGCCCCAGCCATGATGGGGAGGCATTGGAGACAATTATAAAAGCAGTAATCTGATCTTTATTTATTATTTGGACTCTATGTTTCCTCATACCTCAAATTCTGTATCTGTACAATATTAGCAACTAGAACTAGTAATATTTTGAGGTCAAGGAAGAAACGTCACGTAACTCTTAGAGCCTCCCGGAGGTAGTCTGTCATTTTAAGAGATGATGATGGCTACGTTCCACAGGAGACAACCCTGCCATATGGCTGACATTCACTTGACAACAATATGATTCATTTCACTCCATCCAAAATGGTAAGACTAGGTCATTCATGACTGAATAACTGAAAAACATATTTTTACAGGCATGAGCCACCGCACCCACTGAAAACCATATTTTTAAAAATGCCATTTGACCCAGCAATACCATTGCTGAGTATATACCCAAAGGAATATAAATCATTCTATGAAGACACATGCACACATATGTTTACTGCAGCACTATGTACAATAGCAAAGAAATGGAACCAATCCAAATGCCCATCAATGATAGACGGGATAAAGAAAATGTGGTACATATACACCATGGGATACTATGCAATCATAAAAAGGAATGAGATCATGTCCTTTGCAGGGACATGGATGAAGCTGGAAGCCATCATCCTCAGCAAATCAACACAGAAACAGAAAACCAAACACCACATGTTCTCACTCGTAAGTGGGAGTTGAACAATGAGAACACACAGACACAAAGAGGGGAACAACACACACCAGGGCCTGTTGGGGGGTGGCGGGTGAAGGGAGGGAACTTAGAGGACGGGTCCATAAGTGCAGCAAATCACCATGGCTCATGTATACCTATGTAATAAACCTGCACTTTCTGCACATGTGTCCATTTATTTTTAGAATAAAGATAAACAAAAATTTCTTTAAAAACCATAATTTTTACAATTTGTGGTAACTGCCACAAATGCCACGTCTAGTTCTCCACCAGGTTTTTTGCCGCTTTATACAATGTTTGAATTCCAAACAATGATTCTTTTACTTTATTTATTTATTTATTTATAATTTTATTTTATGTTTTATTGATACACGAGATGTACTTCTACTTATTTTAGATTTCGTCCATATCTTGATTAATGCAACTCAATTAGGCTTTAAATCCAGTGGTATGCTGGCAAATAGCTAACAACTAGCTCTCCAGGAAAAGTAAAAAAAGAAAGAGAAGTCTTGTTATGTACCTTTGGTCAATTTTGATGGTGTAAATACTCCCAGCATGGCCAATTTCAAGTACCAACTTGGCTTTACTGAATATAAAATTAGGAAGAAATGTACATAATCATAAGTCTGCTCCAGTACATAACAGCAAGTGACCCCAAAGACACAAAACATTGTTGTTTTAATAATTAAGTTACAAAAATCTAGCAGGGGTAAAAGTATTCTACCATTCCAAGACAGCTTGTCTCTTAAATTGCTTTCACTTTGTTACTGAAAAGTAGAAGTCCATGAGTGTTTTTATAAACCCAAAATAACTCCCTGTTAGTTTTTTTTTTTTTTTTTTTAATGACAGTCTCATGATCTGTGTAATTACCACAGAATTTTATAAGCCATTTGGATTTTCATGACACAAACATACTGAAAGTTTGGAATTCTGTATGAACTTAAGAGCTGAACCGTTTCATTTTTGTTTTTTCCTGCTATTATAAGCTCTTCCTTCCATAAGTATAAAGCATGGCTCAGGCAGCCTCTGTGGCCATAACAATCTGCAGAAAAGACTAAAACATCACCATGTTTTACAACGTTCCCTGCAACTGCCTTTGAGAATAATGGCAGCTTAATATCTTCACGTCCTCTCCTATATCTGAACTGCTTTGCTTCAAAGCTGTCTTATGTTAAAAAAGACAACGGAATGAGAAAACTGCAGTTTTAGCCAAAACGTTCTAACAAAGGTGTGCTTTTTGCAACTTAACATATATAACTGTTTCTATCATTTCTTTATTTTATTTTAATCTATCTGAGATTCTTTATTAAACTGTGTTTTTTATATTTTTAGTCACAAGTACACCTGCTTATTACCAGTGAGGTTCTTTTTTATTTTATTTTTAGAGAAAAGAGAGTCTTGCTATGTTGTCCCGGCTAGCCAAGAACCCCTGGGCTCAAGGGATCCTCCCGTGTAGCTGGGACTATAGGCACACACCACCACTGCCAGCTCCACTGAGGTTCTCATAAGAACACAAAAGCACAGAAGGCTACAGCTCACAGGACTGGGGGAAGGGAGGGCACTGGTGAAAAACTATCTGGCCAAGAAACATAATTAAGTTGAAGAAAAACATTTGCATCATAACTATACTTATGTCTTTTTCCATCAGCAAAAGCCAAAACCAAGCAAACAAAAAGCCACCACCACTCACCCACCACCTCGAACGCAAATGATTTTGGCAGTGCAGTCAACACGAAAAAATAACTGCTTGAAACAAACCAAGAAAAAATTGCTTCCAATCAAGTCTTCCTCCTTGCTTTCACCGTATTCACTTTCATACCATTTGAAATATGTATCATGTGTACCTGTTAACTCTTCGAAAATGAATCTTTTAAAGTCTTCCAATTTTTTGAACTTTTCTTCAAATTCATTTTAACCCAGCACCCCACTTATGATGAACGCGTTAGGTTATAACACATGCAGAACACGGCGCAGTACACCCCCTGCCATTCTCCAGATGTTAGGAACTAGAAACATGCAAGGATTTTTCATGTTAGAAAAATGGTGGAGTCAGCTCATCAAAGGTAAAACAGGCAGAATATGTCCCTGCCTTTGCCTTTCCTAAGATGCATTTACATTCACTTGGTTTGTCTCTAGTTTGACAGGATTATTAATAGGATGGGCTTACCACTCATGTATATGAATCTGTTAGCCACAGAAAAGCCTTTTACTATCTTATGTGTTCCTGACCGATGCCTGATGACTACCAGCGGATCTTCACAGTAACCAGAGGTGTGGGCTAGTGATCAGTCACTCACAGAGTAAGAATGCTAACATTATTGTCACTAAATTGGAGTCCAGCATTATTTTAACAAATTTTTTTACATCAATGAGAAGTCTTTGGTTAACAGGCTTTAAGAATGACAAAAATACCCATCATGAAAGGAAAAAGTGTTCACAACACTGCATCTTCTTGAATGACTATGATACAGCGCTCCTGACTTGCCACGAATCAAGTGCACTAGCCCTCCTGGATACAAGCTGAGGCTACATCAAGAATTAAAAAAGAGACATGAAGAATAAAGATCTATCTGAGGGATATAGACACGAACACGGATATGCATGTAGACACAGATATATTCTGGTAAATAAAAGAATATTCATACCATTTTTAACAATTGTGAAGAAATTTAATTATACTTAAAGTGAGGATCAAAATCGAAAAAAGTCCTAATATTAGAAGCAACAACACAGCAACAATGGAAAAGAGAGGCTCTTTTTTTCTCTGAGGGGCACTTCATAAATATTTGGGAATTCCTCACTGCTAAGTAAAAAGAGGAGAAGCAGATGATGAAAAGGAGGAGTTATAGGTGTTCGATGAAGGCAGTCACCCCCTCAAAATTCACAGCTCTTCCCCGAGGCCACCTTTCTGTCTCTTCATTGGTGCCCTTCCTGAGGGTAGCATTTGGGAAACAGGGGAAGGAAGAGGGATTGAGAATCAAGCTGGCATTAAAATACAATCTTACCCTATTTCCCTGCAGCCTGCAGTAGTCCCCTTTTGAAAAATAATGTGGAAAAAATATTGTTAGTTTTCTTTTTAAGGGGGACACACACACACACACACACACACACACACACACACACACACACATACACACACACACATTCTATTCTTCATCCCTGGCAGTTTCCCAAATGAGATCTGCCATCATGAGGCTGCGTACATAAGGTGGTGAGAGAGTGTGCCTCTCCTGCCAGGCCTGAAGAGTTCTTGAGGGCATCTAAAACTGAAAGCTTTTAGCAAAACACAGATGCAAGCAAATTACAAAATCACAGTGTCTGCAGGACTGGATTCTGGTTGGCACAGGTTTGGAACTGATTTTGTCAAATGCCCGGGCAAAGAGGAAACAGCCTCCCTGCCTCTCGGCCAGCCCTGTGCTGCATTCAGATCTCACTCTGTTGTTTTCTTGCCATACTTGTATTTAAAGTCAACTTCTATTTCCCAAAAAGACACCTCCACAGATACACACCCCAGGCTCCACATGACTTTCAAGTCACGTTAGGGCGTCTATCCTTCCTCAAGATTCTGTGAAAAGTGAGACCCTGTCTCAAAAAAAAAAAAAAAAAAAAAAGAAAGAAAGAAAGAAAGAAAGAAAGAAAGAAAGAAAGAAAGAAAGAAAGAAAGAAAGAAAGAAAGAAAAAGAAAAGCCAGGCACAGTGGCTCATGCCTGTAATCCCAGCACTTTGGGAGGCCAAGGCGGGTGGATCACCTGAGGTCAGGAGTTCAAGACCAGCCTGGCCAACATGGTGAAACCCCGTCTCTATTAAAAATACAAAAATTAGCCTAGCGTGGGGGCACATGCCTATAGTCTCAGCTACTGGGGAGGCTGAGGCCTGAGAATCACTTGAATCTGGGAGACAGACATTGCAGTGAGCCAAGATTGTGCCACTACACTCCAGCCTGGGCAACAGAGTAAGGCTCTGTCTTAAAAAAAAAAAAAAAAAAAAAAAAAAAGAATCTGTGAAGTGTACACCAGAGCCCATACAAGGTTTATTTGCAATTGAAGTTAAACAACACTAGGGACTCAATTTGACCCCCATTACCCGGCTGCTTTATCTCATTGCCTCAGTTTCTCCTTGGGTCAAGAAGGTTACTAATAACCCTTGGCAAGTCAGCGGGCAGAACCATTCTTACAGTAGTAACAGTTTGATGATTACATAGTGCTTGTTATGGGCCAGACTTTCTCTCAGTGCTGTTTCTGTATTAATTTACTTAATCCTCACAAACGCCCTGAGGTGGGTTCTGTTAGCCCCATTTTACAGATGAGGACCCTAAGGAGGTCAAGTACTCTGCCACCTTGAGAGGAAGAATAGGCTTGAAATCCTGTAGTTCCACTCCAGAAGCCAGCTCATAACTACCATCTCTGAGTAAGAACTTTTTCAGCAGACATGACCATTTAAGTGCCCTCATTTGCACACACTTTAGTGGTTGCGGGAGTACAGACAGCAAATCCCACCGCTGATGTCTGGAGGACAGAGGAGGCTGTATCCTACCAGCATTTTCCAGTCCCAGGGTAGCAAGCAGAGCAGCGTGCTACCCCAAACCTACCTGGAAGCACTCAAGTGACTACAGCCAGACCCGACAGAAAACAAAAGCAGAGCAAGAGAAACAGAAGTAGAGGGTGCCGGCCCTTCCATTCCAGCCAGGGTAGGAAGGGATGGAGACGGAGCAAAGCCAGCCAGCCAGTGAATTGGAGACCTCAGGTGAATGGTCCAGGAACCCAACACTGATCTTGATAACCTGTAGAGGAAGGAGCTTGCTGAGTGGAAGGGAGGACAGGTTTGCAGTCTCCTTCTCCCCTTTGCAGACCCTCCACTGCATACCAGATAATGATGGGCTGACCAGGATTTGTAACGCACTCCCACCATCCCCACCACAGAATAGGTAGGTAGGTAGGTAGACAGACAGAGAGGCACGGCGCGGGAAGAGAGAGAGATTGATTTAAAATACTCAAGATGGAACCAGTCACTCCTCACTTCACCCCTGCTCCCTTCTGCTTCCCCACATTTTTGCATCAGAAAATTATGCTTGGAGAAATGAACACACACCCTCTCTCTCTCTCTTTCTTCTTTCAGCACATTCTTTTGTCAAGGACCTTTATAAGCATGCAGAATTTCCACATTTGATCATTTACAGCAAACTTTCCATTTGGGTATTAAAATGTAGACATATGAAAAGCTCCCTGACACCACTTCTCCTGGCAATAGTAACATATTTATGTAAAAGAATTCACAATACAGATTTTATGTTAATATTCCTTAATCTTTACTTCTTGCATTTCAACTTAACCTCCCTCATAGGAAACAGCTTCCAGACTCCCCTTCAAATATTCACAGGGCCTATTGTAGATGAGAAAAGCAAGCTCTACATAAACACATCCCTCCCCGACCACCTCCTCAACCTCGCTGCCACCATAAACACTGGCAGCCCTGACTGTACCGGCGATTCCGCACCACCGACTCACAAAGAAGTGTTTCCAAGGTGAAGCACCTGATGGAGTAGACACATGTTAAGTAACATATTGGAGTTCCTAAAATTTTGATAGAAATATAAATAAACCAAGTTTTCAGACCTTGATCTGCCACTGACATCTCACCTTGGGCAATATTCAACAGCATTTGATGAAGATTTTTTTATTAACTACTGGGTATGAGATCAGTGGGTTATGAAAGATACAGTCCCTGCCTTCCAGGGATTTGCCATCTAGTGAAAAAGATAGACATAGAAACATGAGCCGCAATCAAAACGAAGTACAACTACTGTCAGAGAAGTCTGCAAATGAGTGTTGTGGAAATGCAAGGAATCAATAATTAAATTGAACTGAGAGGATTAGAGCAGGCTTCATGGACAAGGCAGCATTTGAGCAGAGCATTGGGTGAAATTAGTTAGATTTTGATAGGTGGAGAAGATGAGCAAGAAAACACGAGCAAAAGCTGGAAGTAGGAAATGCGTGGCAGCACACACAGGCAGGAGAGTAGCCAGGGGAATTGAAGCACAGTCTGTGGGGGACTGTGGTGACAGGGAGGTAGATGGTGGCTCTGAAATCATGGTAGGGACTCTGGACTTACTGTGCAGGCAGTGCAGATCCACCCAGGGTCTTAAGAGGAAAATGGAGCATGGGTTTTAAAAATGGATCAGAGAATCAAGAGATTAGTAAGCAGAAGGTGGTTAGGAGGACACCCAAGCAGTTTAGGTAACAGATGATGAGGAAAGTCATTTAATTTCAGGGCCTTAGCATCATCTCCTTTTCTCCAAATGAGGGAACAAGGTCAGTTAGAGAATCAACAGGCCTAAGTATCTTGAGGCTGACTTAGGGGCTCACTCTCCTGAGGTTCTAATGGCATCTGGTACATGATCTTCATCACAGCAACTCCCACTGAATTTTCACCGTTCATTTTCATGTCTGTCTTTTTACCATTAAAAGTGCCTTGTAAGCAGGGCCTATGGCTTTTCATTGTTTCCAGAGGCCTAGAAGAGCACCCAGCATATGGCAGTCAGTCAAACATCCCAATCATGCTACTCTATTCATTTTGATTTCCAGATAAAGATATGGAATCACCCATAATCACAGATAAGAAAATAAAAATCCGTATTTCCTGTCTCTACTGTTAACTAGTTCTATCTTAGAACAAGAAAGCCTTAGAATTATGATATGTGTCCACGTATTCAGGACTGAGGGGTTAGTTTCACAGTCTCTTCATATCCCAGTTTTCCTTTCTAGCTCTCAAAAAGTGGAACAACCACCAGCTTCCAATCTCTTTGAGTTATCTCCTCTAATTACTAACTCTTCTCACTGTACCTTCTGAGCTACCTAAACTGCACTGCAACTACGACTCATCGCCAATCTCCCAGGCCCCTCTCAATCAACTCTCATTTGGTGATTGTGGACCAAACTACAGAAAGTGTCCAAAGGACTCTCTTTATCTCTAGCTCTACAGATTCTCTTTTTCAAATGTCAACTTCCCTCAAATTCTTGGCTGCATATCAGGTACAACTATATTTAATGATACTGGTATCTGAATGAACACAACAGAATCTAGAGAATAAACCCTCAGTATCCATGAACTCCCAAATTCAGAAATACAATAGCATATAATTTGCCTTGTGCTTCATAATATAAATATGACTGAAAATGTAAGGGATCTCTTCAACCCCTAATGACTTATTTCCCTCTTAAGGAGTGATTTCGCATTAGTCATATTTTTCTCTGAAATAATTTAAAAATTTTTTTCTTATTTTCGTATGGTAAATTCATTCATGGCCTTGACCTAACCACCCTTTAATCTGGTCAATACTTCCATTTTTCGGGTTAGGTAGAATTACTTTCTTAGTCGTCTTCACTTCCATCTCTGACACTAGCACTTGACTTTCTTTGGGGAGCCATTTCTAAAGAAGTTGCCTTAAAAAAAAAAATCACAGTGTGAGCATTCCCTGGTCCAGACTTGGAATGGACCTTTCTCAAGGTCCTCTGAAATTGGGAGCAGTGGGCGTGGCTCATTCACTAGCAGACCCACTTGCTCTCGGAACCCATTTTAGCTTGTAAATTCAAGATTCAATTTTATGCTTTGGCAAAACTACAGATTTCTTTCTATCTCACACTTGGGGTTCTTTTAAATACACAAAATGCTTTTCTTTTTAAAAAATTTCCAACTTTTATTTTAAGTTCAGGGGTACATATGCAGGATGTACAGGTTTGTTACATAGGTAAATGTGTGCCATGGTGGTTTGTTGCACAGATCATCCCGTCACCCAGGTATTAAGCCCAGTATCCATTAGCTATTCTTCCTAATCCTCTCCCTCCTTCTCCCACCACCCTCCACAAAATGTTAAATCTGCAAATACCAGGTGTCTATTAAGGAACCAAATAAATCTTGCCCTTCAAAGTGGTAGCCACATTGGGCAACATTTCTAAGGTTTATTATAAAAATATATCTAATCATTTGTTCAAAATATTTTTGAAGTTCAACTTTGAAATGACCATCATAACCAGTTTACAAGCCTTATCAAAAAACAGAGCCCATGACTTTATAGTCACATTTTGTTTTTGACTCAGAGATGCATCACTCCATGTGATCAACAACCGCCTTAGCCGCCAGACTTGGCTCCCTATGCTTTTTTCACTTCCTACGAAGTCAATCCACTGAAACAGTTGCCACCAAATAACAGTAATAGCAAAAGTGTGCTAAAATGAGAGAAGGTTTTGGGAAGATGGCAATGTTCCATATCATAATTGTGATGGTGATTATACAAATATATACATTTATCTAAACTCACAGAAGTATGCAGTGAAAATTAGTGAATTTTACTTTATGTAAATTATACCTCAACTAAAAATTTTTAATTGTGAATTCTAAAGACAATTTGCAAAGAAGAATTATCCATATCTTAAGAATGAAAATAAATGTATGAAGCTTTTGATAATTCTAAAGGAGTAAAATTATAACAATCATTTGGATTAGCTAGAGAACTATACACTCATAAACAAAATATGACACAGAATACATTTCCTAGATTATGCACCAAAAATACCAGGTCTTTCATTTTCTCTTTCAGATAAATATACTACCTGGATTCTCTTTCAGTAAGATTGTGTTTCTGATGGGTTCATTGAGCCATTTACATTTTATCTTGGATTTGTGACCACTGATATTCAGCTGTTGGATGACTACTTAGAGTAAGAATCCAGTGTTTAGCCATAAATCAAGCTACTTGGCTCATTCAGGTGTTTCATCCTTCTTCTCAGCATTACTGTAATCATGCTATGATCAACTAAGTTAAGTGAGCTAGTCATAGGCCAGGCCATGGGTCACTAGTATTGGGCTTTAAAAGAGTTCTCTAAAACCAGCAGGATTTCTCCAAGTCATTTCAAACCTCAGGAGCTTTGTTTTGGCTGCAGTGCATGAATAGCAAGGGCAGGCTGAATTCGCTTTCTCTACTTCAGTCTGTTGTTTTGGTCACTTGCAGGCCAAATTCAAAACAGTGCTGAATTTATCGGCGAAGATTAAAACACTGGAAAGTCATTACTGATTTGTTTGGATGGGTCTACATCGTAAAGGTTAAGTGTAAAAAGTGTAGGTTCTGGGCCACAGACTCTTGGAAACCTCCTTGTTTCATTGAGCAGTTATTACTGGAACAGAGCCTTGGCATCACCCCCACACGGAGCTATATATTCAAGTCAGGCCCCAGTCAGGATATTTCTTGGTCAAAGGATAAATTAGGTCTCCTGAAATAGTCCTGATAGGCCACCAACATCTGTGAATACCACAAGTTCACACTTGCAATCAAAATCACTAATTCTCAAAAAACAAAACAAAACAAACAAACAAACAAACAAAAAACAGCTCAGAGGATGGGATGCTGCCACGATTGTCTCTCCCTTGTAGACAAAGAATGGTCAAAAACCATTTGCTTTCAATCCAAACTGCTTTGATAAATCTTGCTGAAGCAAGAAAAAGAGCCATGTTTTGCAGAGATGATAGAATTACCTTTCACCATTACATCAGAACAAAAACCTCCAAGAAAGGCAAAATTTCTCATTCTCCCATCTAACTACATTCACAGGCAAGTCCCTAAAATTCAAAGCCAAATTACATACAAGTATTTTACATAGCTTTTTTTGCATCTAGAACATCTATTAATTCAAAATGTGGTTGATCAATTAACGTCCTACAATGTTCCTTTAAAACCAAACCAACTAAAAATCAATTTATTCTTACATTTAATTGAACTTAATAAGTGTCTGTTACATGAGTACTATGTTAACCACTATTATAGATTTTGGAGAAATATAAGGCATGATATCATTCCTTAATGTACTTGTAATTTCATTGAGAAAGGCAATGTACACATTAAACAGCTAGTTGAGTGAATCTGGCAATATCCTAAACATTGCCGGGCTTCCATTTCCTCACTTGTAAAATGAAGGAATCAAAAGAGATGATTCTTGAGACTCTTCTAGGTCTCAAGTTCTATAAACCTTTCAATGCCTACTTAGAAAACAATCCAATATAATATATGGTGAAGTCCAGATAATATATGGTCAAGTCCATATATTATATTGTATTTATTGATAAATAATCAATACAATAGGAGGTCAGAGGAGAGAGATCAATTTTGAGGTGGCAAAGGTTTTCGGGAAAAAGAAACTTCAGCTTGGACTTGAAGGACGGGTAGAATGTGAAGGGGGCAGGGAGGCGGTCACTGTTTACTGAGAGTGCAGAGGGCTTGTGCAGGGGGACTGGAAACATTCTTGATTAGGGGCAGGGAAGATGAGTTTGTATTTGTCTCCGTGGATAAAGGGATTATATGTTGTCAAGTGGTGGATTTAAGTAGGGGAAGTGATATGACGACTTGGTGACATGATCCTATTAACCTGAAAGTCAGATCACACCATTCTCTTCTCAGAACCATCCAGCAGCATCCCCTCTCTCTCAGATAAAAGCCAAAGTCCTTGCAAGGGCCTGCAAGGCTCTGCAGCGTCTGCCCCTTCCACCACTATCAACTGTCACCTTATCTCCTCCTCTCCCACACCAGCCTCCTCAGACTCTTCTTCATATACCAGGCATGCTTCAAGCATTTTCACATGTGTTTCCTCTGCCTAGACTGCTCTTCCCTCAAGTATCTCCATGTTTGGCTACTCCTTCATGTCATTGGTCAAATGTCACTTTCTCAGTGAAGCCTTCCCTATCACCATATCTAAAATTGCAGCCTACCCTTTCCATACACACAGGTCACACACATGAGCACGCATGTACACATGCAAACACACACACCCCATATACCTCCTTATCTCCCTTCCCTGTTCTACTTTTTTCATTACATCTACCATATTCTACCATGTGATATGATTTATTTACTTTGTAAAATGTCTCTATCCACTGCCCTCTTCCCTTGGGTAGTGTAAACTCCATGAGGAAAGGGGGTTTTGTCTGCTTTATTCACTGCCGTATTTCCCGAGCCTAGAACAGTGTCTGGCCTAGAATAGGGGCCCAGGAACTATTTGTCCGGTGAATGAAGGCATGAATATAATGAAAAAGGTGTGAGGTCATTAACCTCACAGATTGAACTGCAAAGTGGAGGGCCCAGAGGTTATGAAAACTCGGACTAAAGGAAGGCAACGGGAAGAAAAAAGGAGCTGACTAGGAAAGACTTCATCAAGAAATAACAACCAGGGGCTGTGAACTATCTCAGTATTCAGGCCTGGATTAAAGGAAACATATTCACCATGGCAATTAGAATGTTAGGGGCAAAAGAGGAACTGAAAGTGTACTGAAAATAAAATGATGCTTAGTTTTATAAACAAATATCAGTCAGATTTAACTTCAGTTGTTTCCAAACATAATTGATTGCTATTTTCTTCCTGCTTACATTTCTGAGAATGGCTAAAAGGAAACTAAAAAAGAAGGAAGTGGGAAATGTATAACGTGCCATACTTTCCTTTTAAGGCAACTTCAGCCTGAATGCTGGGCAAAGCCTCCCATATTTCACAATTTGTTCTCTATCAGCTCTCAGGAACACAAAATACAGGAAAGACAGATCCTGTTCTTCTGGGGTTTTTTTCTTTTCTTCTTCTCTTCATTATTTTTTCTCCTCCCCCAAAACAGTAATCAGAGCAGATGACAAGAAATCTTTTTAACATCAGCCTTGGTGTAATAAGCATCTTGGAAATGGAAAAAGAAAGAGGGCATGTGATGAAGTCTTTACCAGTCTGTGCAGATGTTAAGGCTTTACTAGAGCCATAGCAAGAAAATACTATTTATGTGAGCTTAATATCTTATTCAGACATTTCTTTAGAAATTATGAAGGCATAGTACATTAACATCCAGTCATCCAATATTACTTAGAATTGTAGGTGATATCTTCAGGAAAGAAAAGGTGGAGGGTCTTATTTCCTGATCGAAGAAATCTCAAGTACAGTTGAGAAGCTATATGTGGTTACTATGTATGTAAGATATGAGCTTTAAAAGCAAGTCCTACATTTCCGCAACTTCAAATTTTACTATTACCTCTTTTAAAAAAAATTCAGTATGCTTTAGAGGCATTTGCTTAATTAAGTTTGATTCTATACTTATTTTTCTGCCTTTTAAAATACATACCCAATTAAAACTAAATCAGTGGTTCTCAACTAGGGTGATTTTCTTCCCTCCAGGGCACATCTGGCAATGTCTGGAGATATTTTAGTTTTCACAACTGTGGGGAGAAGACGGTGTCACATCCATTAAACAGAAGCCAGGTACTATGGTCTGAATGGCTGTATTCCCGCAAAATTCGTATGTTAAAACCTGATCATCAACGTACCATATTAGAAGGTGGGGCTTTTAGGAAGGGAATTAGGCCATAAGGGCAGAACCCCATGAATGGGATTAGTGCCCTTATAAGAGTTCCTGGCGAGCTGCTTTGGCCCTTCCACCAGGAGAGATACAGCAAGAAGGCACCATCTAGGAAACCAGGAAACAGGCCCTCACCAGACACTGAATCTTGATCTTGGACCTCTCAGCCTCCAGAACTGTGAAATAAATTTCTGTTGTTTATAAACTACCTAGTTAATGGTATTTTGTCACAGCAGCCCAAATGGACTAGGGATGCTGCTGAACATCCCAGAGTGCGCAGGACAGCCCCCACCACAGAGAAGAATCTAATTTAAAATGCTGATAGTGCCATGGGTGAGAAACTCTGGCCTAAATCATCTCTGATAGAGATCCCCAAATTATGATAAAGCAATAACCATTTTAGTCCAAGTGTGTGCTTCACATAAGACTAAGGAGTAGAAGAGTGGAGCTCTGCAAATTGCATTGTTTAAAAATGCAGTCAGACCCTACTTTGGAACATTCTGCCCTTATTGGTAATACTGATTATGAACATATAGATTAAGTCTCCAGATAAGAATTAAAAGGATGTTCTGGCCGGGTGCGGTGGCTCACACCTGTAATCCCAGCACTTTGGGAGGCCAAGGCGGGTGGATCATCTGAGGTCAGGAGTTCGAGACCAGCCCAGCCAACATGGTGAAACTCTGTCTCTACTAAAAATACAAAACTCAGCTGGGTGTGGTGGCGGATGCCTGTAATCCCAGCTACTCAGGAGGCTGATGCAGGAGAATTGCTGGAACCCGGGAGGCGGAGACTGCGGTGAGCCAAGACCTCGCCACTGCACTCCAGCCTGGGTGACAGAGTGAAACTCCCTATCAAAAACAAAACAACAAAAAAAGGATCTTCTATGCTCTTTTCTGTTCCTACGCAGAAATTAAGGGAAATTCATCAGAGAATCAGTGAACACCAAAGCTGAAAGGGACTGCAGAAGGTAGCACAATGGATCCTCTCACTTCACTGATGGGAGGGGAAGTGGTGCAGACTGAGGTCCACAGTCTTGCTTCCAGGCCCCAGCTGGTCAGTTTCAGAGCTTGGATTAGGATTCACTCCACCCCTCAGGTCTGTGCTCCTTCTCCTTGACTTGGAAGCAGATGTGAAAAATGGAGTCCAAGAAGGTTACAAAAAAAAGTCTTTGGACCAAAGTCTCCCTCTTGATTTCAGCCTCAAAGGAAGTGAGCTAATGTGGAGATACATGGCGCTCCTGGCTCCCCATCCTTGGGTGTGGTGAGCCTCCCAAGCACAGGAGGATTCTCTATCCCAAGGCCCAGATCGCATTAGCCAAGACCTCTCCAGGAGGCCTGTTGGAGTGAGCAGAGAAGAGCCTCAACAGGTGGCAAGTGGTCTCAAGTGCCACTTCTCTCTGAAAGGAAAGTCCTGCAAAAATGAAGATCTACAAATGCTTTAAAAACGAGTGGCAGAAGATGGCCTCTCTGCCCTTTCTCCACCTGGGTAAGGGGCAGTTGACCCTCACTATGTCTTCCAAATGCCTCCCATGACTTCCCAGCATCAACCACATTAAAAAAAAAAAGAGGAGAGCACACAACTACGCTACGCATTCACAACATTCTCTTCCTCTGGGGGCTCCAATCTGGGCCCTGGCAGGTTATCAAAGAGCCTTGGGTCTCTTTGTCCCCCATCCCCAATCTGTCTTGGTGGCTCTCTTTGGCCCTCCCATGGATGACACTCCCCCCCACCAGTGACCTTGCCAGTCAGTCTGCCCACCTGGCCTCCCCACAGAACTGGCTATATAGTAGGAAACGGATTTGCCACTTCTCCATTTCCAGATGGCACTGAAACAAGTACACATCCTCCTTTCACTTTCAAAGAGCTCTATGACTAGTTACCTTAGAGAAACTGACAGAACCAAGCAACAAGCCTGCTCATGTGGCACTAATAAAATCATAATATCGGCCACTACTTATGAAGCATCTTGTATGTGTCCAGCTCTGTATTAGGTGTTATACCTGCGTTATCTGCAAGCCTTTCATCAATCCTGCAAGGAAAGTATTATTTTTACTACCATTGTAAAGGTGAGAGAACTAAGGATTAGAATGATTTGAGACCACAGAACCTGTAAATAAAATTTTAAACGTTTTGGTCTAAGTTGCCTTTCTCTTCAACATGCTAGAAATGAGTCTAGACTTACCTGGCTCATAGCTCCCTCTTTAGCTCTTTTACATGGCCTTCATTTAAACATGCCTTCTTACATGTTTCTGCTTGGAGGCGGAGCTTGTCCATCCACCCCTCAATAGACACCACTGCCTCCCAGACCCATATGCCCCTGTCTGCTGAGGTCCTTCTATACTGTCCACATGTTCCCTAGTTGCTGCTTTAGCTCTATTCAGGCCCAGTCACTAACAGTTGGGTTAGTGGTTGCTACGGTCTGAATGTGTCCCCTGAAAAATTCAGGTGTTGCCAATGTGACAGTATTAAGAGGTAACGGGGCTTTTAAGAGGCCATGAAAGCTACTCCCTCATGAATAGCAGTAAGGCCCTTATAAAAGAGGCTTCCCACAGTGTTCAGTTAGCTTGATTGTCTACCTCTCTGCCATATGAGGACACAGTGTTCCTCCCCTTTAGAGGATGTGGCATCAAGGTACCATCTTGGAGGCAGAGAGTAGCCTTCCCCAAACATCTGAACCTGCTGGTGCCATCATCTTGGACTTCCCAGCCTCCAGAACTGTGAGAAAACAAATTTCTGTTCTTGATAAATTACCCAGTCCTGGGTATGTTGTTATAGAAGCACAAAATGCACTAAGGCAGTGGTTCCCTGGAACAACTGCCAATAGTAAGTAGGAATATCCCATTGTCCCACCCAGGGTCTGGGTGAGTATGGACAGTCTCAGGGCTTGACTGAGCACTGAGCCATTTTCTCTCTGGATTATCTTACTGTTTGGCTGGCCTGCTACAGAGCTTCTGGGATCTGGGCTCTCCCTTTATGCATTCAGCGTCTTCCAGAGGCCGAGTCCAGCCCTGACCCCAGCTACCTGTCTGGAGACCCTAGTTCAGACAAGCCTCTTTATCTTGGGGCTTGAGGCCTGGCTTCTGGGATCTCTTACCTCATCTGGAAGGATCCTTTGGGCTTTACAACAAAGCCTGGGTCCACTATGAGAATCAGTTGTCACCATCTACCCTGATCCCTGAGAGAAATTCCCTTCCCCCACCCTCTGCATACATACCTCCTTTGACCATTACTATGGCCTTATTTTGACTTGATTTTTTTCCCCAGTCTCTGAAGCTTTGTGAGAGCTCTGGCTAAGACATCATCTCCCTAGCCTCCATTCCTGGTTTAGACCCAGGCTTGATTTACTTATTTACGTGGAGTCCAAACATACCAAAAATCTAATGCCCTGGGCTACCCTGATTGTAGTCTGCTCACCCTCTAGATCCCGGTTAACTTAGAAAGACTCATAAAGGTGCTTTTAGTCTAATGATAGAGTTAAGTCATCCAAATCAAGAGTCCCTAGACTCCTGGGGGATTCATTGTCCATTCAACAAATACCACTGAGTGTCTACCATGTAGTCAGTACTGATGGTGGCATTTGGTGGATTCAGCAGTGAACATGACAGCCTCTCAAGGAACTCATATTCTGCTGCAGGAAGACAGGCAATACATGAATAAACAAATAATAATAATAATAATAATAATAATAATAATAAAACTATTGGTGGTCAGCCTCACTCAGAGAAGTAAAATAGGATACTGCGGTAGAGAATTGCGTAGCCAGAGAATACTACTCTCTGTTGATTTTAAGCTAAAATCTGAATTACAAGAAGCGTTCCAGGCAAAAGCTCTGGGTTGGGAACAGAAAGAATGCCAATGTTGTTTTTGAAAACAATCTTTTATTTTAGAAATAGTATATTAGTTTCCTAGAGCTGCCATAACAAAATACCACAGACTGGCTAGCTTAGACAACAGGCATTTATTTTCTCAGAGTTCTGGAGTCTGGAAGCCCAAGATCAAGGTCCTGGCAAGGTTGGGTTCTTCTGAGGGCTCTCTCCTTGGCTTGCAGACAGCTGCCTTCTTGCTGCCTCTTCACATGGCCATCTCTCTGTGCACAGGCACCCCAGTGTTTCTTTTCTTTTAAGGACACCAGTCACTTTGGCTTAGCGCCCTACCCTAATGGCCTCATTTTAACTTAATCACCTCTTTAAAGCCCTTATATGCAAATATGGTTCTATTCTGAGGTACTAGGGCTTTAGAATTCAACATATGAACATTGTGGGCAGGGGTGAGGAACAGTTCAGCCCATGATAAATAGTTTTAGATGTAAAGAAAATTTGCAAAGATAGTACAGAAAGTTCCCATATATCCTGTACCTAGTTTTTCCTATTATTAACATCTTATATTAGCACAGTACATTTGTCACAGCTAATGAACCAATATTGACACATTATTATTAACTAAAATTCATACTTTACTTAGATTTTCTTCATTTTTACCTAATGTCTCTTCTGTGTTTTAGGATCTCATCCAAGATACCAACATTACATTTAGTCATTATGTTTCATTAGGCTCCTCTTGGCAGGGACAGTTCCTCAGGCTTTCCTTGTTATAGATAACCAGTTTGGAGAGGATGGGCCAGCTATTTGGAGACTGACAAGCTTGTAGAATGTCTCAGCTGTGATTTGTCTGATGTTTTTCTCATGGCTAGACCCGTGTTATAGATTTTCAGGAAGAAGACCAGAGATAAAGTGCCATTCTCATCACGTCATATCAAGGATGCATGATATCAACATGATTTATCACGACTGATGTGAAGCTTCATCATCTGGCTCAGGGAGTATTTGCGATTTTCCTCATTGTAAAGTGACTCCTTCGCCCCCCCCCCCTCCTTTTTCTACTGTACTCTTCAAAAGGAAGTCACTATGTGCAGATCTATTCAAAGAGTGGGAAATTATGCTCCACTTCCTTGACGGTGGAGATTCTACACAAATTATTTGAAATTCTTCTGTGTGATAGATTTGTCTTTTTCCACATTGATTTTTTTCCATCATTTATTTATACCAGTGTAGATTCATGGATGTTTATTTTATACTTTTAGTTATAATCCCATGCTACTTTATTTATTTTGCTCAGATTGTCCCAGCTTCAACCTTAAGCACTTGTTCAGTTGGCTCCCGTGCCCTTTTGACATACCCCTATTATTATGGGAGCTTTTTTGAATACTTCCTTAACTCTTGCTGTTACAAGATTCTTCAGGCTCCTATATTTCCCACCCCAGTCCTACGATCAGCCATTTCTTCAAGAAGCTATGGTTGTTTTTACTGGAGAATGGTATTAGAAACCAAGGTCCAGGTCCCACATGTGTTCACTGTTCCTGTGGTGTAATTCCTAGGCCCTTTCAACTGACAGAGCAAGGGCATATATGTGTGAATGCTAACCTACGTATATATACATATCTATAATATTGATGTATATGCATACATCTGTATCTATATTAAGCTAAACATGAGTTCATACTGATGTTTGCAACTCTAATACATCACCACATAGACCACTCTAGTCTACTCTCCTTGCTTCACTGTAACCTCCACTTCAATAGTGAGAAACCTGCCTCCCACCATCTACTTATTTAATCATTCAATTCCAATATATCATATGTTGTTTCAGAAGTGTTTATCTGCACCTCCCCTAGGAAAAAAACTATCAATCAGAGCACAATGCTTACATACAACTGCTTTTGCCTTCAGTTTTGCAGTCTCTACGCATTTTCAAAGTTACTTAGGTCAGCATCTTTATTGCCCGATTCCTTCAGTGAGGTAATTTCACATATTCGTGATAGTTAGATTCTTTTGTCACAGTCTGCATTCCTTCTTGGGATCCTCTGACCTCCTAAATATTTTGTTTAAATTTCCACACATAAAGGTACATTCTTTGTGCTGTAAAACTCCATTGATTTTGACATATGTAGTGTCACGTGTTCACCTTTATGGTGTTATACAGAGTCTATCCACCACCCTAAAAAATCTCTGCGCTTCACCTATTCTACCCTCCTTTCCTCCCAAATCCCTGGTAACCACTGATCTGTTTACCATCTCCAAAGTTTTGCTTTTTACAGAATGTCCTAAAAATAGAATCATACAATATACAGCCTTTTCAGAACAGCTAGAATACCTATGTTATAAAAGAGAGGTAATCATCAACAGGTTAAATGTTGCTGAGTGGTAAATAAATACAGAAAAGTGACTTCAAGTTGATTATCTCCTATCCAAGAGGCTTGGGACCAGAAAGGCTTTGAATTTTTTTTTTTTTTTTTTTTTTTTTTTTTTTTTTTGATTTTGGAATATTTGCCTTATACTTTGCTGGTTGAGCATCTGAAATCCAAAAAATATCCGAAACCCAAAATGTTCCAGTGAGCATTTCCTTTGAGCTTCATGTCAACACTCAAGAAATTTCAGATAGTGGAGCATTTCAGATTCCAGATTTTTGGATTTGGGGTGCTCGATCTGTGCTAGATTTGGTAACATGGAAAACAGTACTAGAGGAGGGTGAAGATGTAAAATATCATTTAGAAAGTGAAAAAGCAAACACACTAGGGAAGGCAGAGTAAGTGTGCTCGGCAATGGAGTATCCACTTGAGAATCCATTGTCAAGAGTTTCAAGAGGGAATGGTCAGCACCCCCGTGTGTTTTACTCCAGTGATGTCCAGCTGCTGCGATGCAGGGACACAGTAGCTGGGTAGATGGATTTACACAGGGCTTGGACTTTGCCAGTCAAGTTTAATGGAGGATAAGATGGGAGAGAATGTAATGAGTAGACATACAGATGCAATTATAATAATGGAGATCTGAGTTGGTTTAAGAGGGAAATAATGTATCAGGAAAACACGGTGGGGTTCGCAGATGGGAGGAGTTTTGATAAAGTCAAGAAGTGGGAACCAGAACAGGAGGTGGCAGTGGAGTAGTGGGCTATTTGAAGGTAAGATCAGTTATTGCTATTGACAGGTCAACAGTGTGGCCTTGAGAATAGATGGTTCACATGGGGTGGAGGAGAATATATTGCAAGTGAGGAGATCAAGAAGCCACAAAGCCATGAAAATAGATGGATGGTGATATCATCAAATATATTGACAGGGGCTGGGATGGAAAGAAAAGGATAGTAACCAAGGTTCTAAAATTAACTGTGAATGGGGAGGAGTAGCCAGAGGATTCATACATATTTTAACAAGCATGGATACCAATTTCTGTGTTCCTCTTGCTTTGTATGAAAAAGTCAACATACCTAATTTCCTGACACGATTAGGCATCCACTTATTACAGCATAACCTACACAAAAGAGGATCACAAGACAAGGTTAAATACTTCGCTTCTGCTCTTTCAAATATACTATTTAGATAGTGTATCAGAGTTCTCTAAAAAAAACAGAACCAACATGAGATTTATTTTAAGGAATTGGCTCATGCGACTGTGGGGGCTGGCAAGTCTGAAATTTGTAGGGCAGGAAAACTCAGGCAGGATTTTATGCTGCAATCTTGAGACAGAATTTCTTTAGTTTTTGCTCTTGAGGCCTTCAGCTGATTGGATCAGACCCACCCAGATATCCCTGGGTAATCTCCTTTATTTCAAGTGAACCGGTTAGTGATGTTAACCACATTACAAAATACCTTCACAGCAACACCTAGTTAGTGTTCGGTAAGTAACTGAGCAGTATAGCTCCATCAAGTTGACACATAAGGCTAACCATCACAGATGGTATAAATGGAACAGCAAACACAGAACAAGACAGCTGTTGCAGCTTTCTGCAATTTAATATGGCAAATATAGATTCTGGCAGTTTTTGATTAGAGGACATTCATTATGACATGGAAACACCACTAGATGATATTTTTCTATACACAAAAGTCAGCTTTTCTTTAGCATAGTAAGACATCCTCAAAGACTATCTCTGAAAGTTTTAAAAACAGGCCAAACTAACAAGAGTTTTCAAAGTTTCCTACAAGGTGACAGGTATTAGTACAGCACAAGCCAAGTCTAGAAGTAATAAAGTTGATCTTTCTTACAGGCAACTATTTTAGTTTTCAATGCCAATGACTCAAGAGTGAGGGCAGGAACATAACCCCAGACACAGAAGGGAAACCTGGTCATGACCATGGAGCACAGTATGCTCAAATCTTAAAGATCTTCAAATCATAAAGTACCTCACATGTTGGCCAATAAGCAGAAGGATTATGACAACACTCTATGCAACAACTGAAGTCTCACTGCATACAACAAAAGGTCAGTGCCTTTAGGTGTCCATATTTATTTCCTTGAGCTAAAATAGATTGTGAGCAACACTGAAACATCCCCAACTAACCTGTGAATCACTTAAACCAGCTGTTTATGTCATTTAGCTAAGCAGCCCCAAACAAGGAATGCATATATACAAAGATTAAGATTCTGTGCTGTTTAGAGATTGCCCTGAGAAGGGAGCTGCCCATGGAAAGGCTCGTTCAGAGGCACTACACGCATGGCCATATTTGCCCTAGCCTGTGGGGAATTAGCTAGAGTTCTACCATGTGCTATAGACACCAGGAAGAGTTTAAGCAAACCACACTAAAAGAGGCAACAAAGATCTCCACTGAGACCCTAACAGCAATTTCATTAAACACATTTTGGAATGCAATCTCTTCAAGAGTGGCTATGGAAACAGACCAGATCTCTTTGCTGTCTCTGAGGCCATGCCTCATCCTTCTTTTCTCAGCTTCATTCCTGCTGGCTTCCCAAGTTCATTAGGAGCATCCTCTTTTGCAAATATCTAGCCCTCATTATGTTTCTTCCAGCTCTGTGGAAAGCAGGGTCAGGATAAGCAGAAGAGCAGACCAGCACGTGCTTTCTGCCACCCATGGCTCTCATTGTTTCCTGTGGACTGATAAATACAAACTGGTTTTTTTCCAAGTTTCGTTGTGGACAGGGTCATCCCTTGTCATCAGAGTGCTGTCACACGCAGTAGTCATTTGTTTATTCTTCTCCTTTCAGCTGTCCTCTTCCTCCTTCTATTATGTTTTTGCTTGGGCTGAGTATAACACTTCCTTAGCATACATCAGGGACAGACATATTTGCCAAGATCCAAGGATAGAGCATTTTGGAAGAAAGCCGAGAAAATGGTGTAGCCACTGAATTTCTACTTCTTTTTATTTAAAAGAAATACTTTTAGTCATTATCAGGATTAAATACACACAAAACTGATTAGTTCAGGTTGTTATTCATTATTCTCCCACTTCTTGTTTCTAAAAAATCTGCATTACAAACAACCCTCCAGGATCTTATTCCAATCAACCTATCTCAAGTCTTTCAATTAATATTCCTAATATAACCACTACATCGTTCGACTTACTTTTTTTTTTTTTAAGCAATGAAAACCAATGCCAATGAATCATAAATCTCTACAAAAATAGAGGCCAAAGAAGTGAACCAGAGAGCAAACTTGACATTGGAAAGCAAGAGCCTCCCTTGCCTTCTCCTGTTCACTAAAGCCAGTGGCTCTGGTTAACGCAGGAAACACAGTAAATACACAGTAAATTGTACACACAAAGCAGCCATCGGCAATTTGCCTGGGGGGGTTGGATAGCATGTGGCTGATAGGTCTCAGGAGATGAGGAACAAACAGCCATGATGGATTAAGTGATTGCTATTGGCTGTGTGCTTGCCCTGAATATTTCACCATGGACAGTAATCAATTACCAGAGACCAGTAATGATACCACTCAAATGCACTTAGCACTTCTGCACTATCAACCTGAGGGCTGCCGACCTGCCACTTAGAAAAGGTTTGGGCTGTATGAGAAGCGATCTGTGAGCTAGCCACTGTTCCCACTGTAGACCAGGCAGAAAAGCAGGCTGCTTTTTCTTCATGTTAAAAAGATAAATGGATAAATTAGCCACTCACCTGCCCTACATTAAGGTTTATTTTAAAACAAGCAATATTCTCCCTCTCCCTCACTCCCAGAGGGAGGACAGTTTATAAATATTTTGGCATCATACGACGTCTCCTGGACAGCAGTTTTTTGAGAGCAAACAGCCTCAAAGAAAATGACTGGGCAGAGGCCATGGTAAGGCAGAAAAACAGGTGTCTATTGTTTCCAAATACTGCCAGTCACCATAGCGTTGGGTTGTTATGATGTCACGTCTCATCTTTTTGTTCTGTGGTGGGAACGTATGTCCAGAATGCCTCAATCTGTATGCCATTCTTTATGGTGTCCATGAGAAGTTGAAAAAGAAAAATCAGCCTGTGTTTCTAGCATGTCAAAATATAAATCTGTTTCATCTCTTCTTGGGGCGTGGCATCTTTGTTCTCCCTGCGGTCATCTCCATTTAGAAAGATGATACTGTGTGGGAGTTCTCGGCATGAATCACAGAGCTGTCAGTACGTGGAGTCTGGTGCACCTTCCCGCCTGGACACTTTGTTTAGCACAAGTCTTTTATGAAACAGTGGACTATGGCCGGGCCCCGTGGCTCACACCTGTAATCCCAGCACTTTGGGAGGCTGAGGCGGGTGGACCACCTGAGGTCAGGAGTTCGAGACCAGCCTGGCCAACATGATGAAACTTCATCTCTATTAAAAATACAAAAAAATTAGCCAAGCGTGGTGGCGGGTGCCTGTAATCCCAGCTACTTGGGAAGCTGAGGCAGGAGAATCGCTTGAACTCAGGAGGTGGAGGCTGCAGTGAGCTGAGATCATGCCACTGCACTCCAGCCTGGGTAACACAGCAAAACTCCATCGAAGCAAGGAAGAAAGGAAGGAAGGAAGGAAGGAAGGAGGGAAGGAGGGAGGGAGGGAGGGAGAGAGGGAAAGAAGGAAGGAAGGAAGGAAGGAAGGAAGGAAGGAAGGAAGGAAGGAAGGAAGGAAGGAAGGACAGTATAATCCTAGCACTTTGGGAGGCCAAGGCGGGTGGATCACCTGAGGTCAGGAGTTCGAGACCAGCCTGGCCAACATGGCGAAACCCCGTCTCTACTAAAAATACAAAAATTAGCCGGGCCTGGTGGCACGTGACTGTAATCCCAGCTACTCGGGAGGCTGAGGCAGGAGAATCACTGGAACCTGGGAGGCAGGGGCTGCAGTGAGCCGAGATCGCGCCACTGCACTCCAGCCTGGGCAACAGAGCGAGACTCAGTCTCAAAAAAAAAAAAAAAAACAGTGACCTGTCCTACCATTACGACTCTGAAGGACCTTTAGGCTTAACAATAATGGGAACTAATTGAAAAGGGGGAAACGCCTTAGAAGAGTTGTCCCACACTTAATCCTTGAGGTGTATTTTTTTGCTGGGTTTTAATAGTTTTTCCAGACAAGCAAAAATTCCCGTTTCATGAGCTGGAGAGCACAGAAAAGTCTAAGTTCATTAAAGGCTCCCATCCAACTGCCATTTACAGATCACTTCAGTTCTTTAGTTGTCCCATCATAAACTTATACAAAACAGGGACAGGAAGGGGCAAAAGAGAGCATTTAAGAGAGTAGAAATATTTGCATCTTGACTGGGGTGGTGG
Organism: Macaca thibetana thibetana; assembly: GCF_024542745.1. Classification (NCBI taxonomy): domain Eukaryota; kingdom Metazoa; phylum Chordata; class Mammalia; order Primates; family Cercopithecidae; genus Macaca; species Macaca thibetana. The sequence continues at coordinate 49,561,158 of NC_065582.1, read as the reverse complement.
TTACAAGGGTGTATGCATTTGTCAAAACTCAAACTGTGTACTTAAAATTGGTGCGTTTGTTGTATGTAAACTTCATCTCAATAAAATTGAGGTAAAACACTCTAGACTAACAAGCAGCTCCCAACTGACAAGCAAGATCACTGGCTGAGGAAGTGAGATGGACGTGTCCTTATCTTACCCCTGTTAAACAGGGGGCAATCACTTTCAAATAGCACACATTCCTCAAGGAATCACCCTGCTCCACCCCTCCTCAGCATCGCTGATGGAAGTAACTGCTCACTGTTGAACCTGCTGCTTCTCTTGATTCCTCGCAGAGGCAGCTGCTGGCTACGGACTTACTAAATTGCAAGTCGCCTCAGTTGGCAGAACTGCCCCTCCTCGATGATTTATAAACTCTGTCCATCGAGAGCACACTCCAGAGACAGGGCTCTGGACGGGACAGAAGCAAGAATCTTGGCCAAGGATACAAAGCTCCCAGAACTACCACAGGCATTGTCCGCCAATAAAATACCACTGTGAATGGACTCATTCATGTCCCATTAACAAAAATGTTCCTAATAATAGGTGCCACCTTACTTATACCACAAGGGCACTGTGAGAATTAATGAAATAATGAGGTCTCTGGAGCACTTGCCCAGAGAGGCGGCCAGGAAAATCAGAACCATCGGCCTCCCCTGCGGCAGCATCTAAGGATGAAACACGCCCGACGGCTTCTGCTGCCGTCTGCCTGATCTCCCTCTTACCTGCATCATGCACATCTGGACGAAGTTTTTGTTGAACTTGTCACTAAATGTGTCTAACCCTTCGGCTCAGCCATCTTCAGTGTGGGATGCTATGATTCACGGTCCATGAGTCATGGAGCCCACAGGAATCACGGTGAAGCCCAGAAATGCTGCCTGCTTCCTATCCCACATGCATCACCAAGCCATTGGTGAAAAGCTTCCTCCTGTTTGTCTCACTACCTAGGTGTTTTTGTCAGGCTACCCTTCTTCACTGAAAGCCAAGGCCTTTAAAGGATTGGATAGCAGCAGGGAACACGTGAATATGTTCATGCCATAGCCAGTAATTTAACAATTTTATTCATCCAGTCTCTGCCCTTAGTACCACTGCTCACCCCTGCACCCCCCCCCCACACACACACAGAGAGAGAGAGAGAGAGAGAGAGAGAGAGAGAGAGATTCACTTCCAGAATAATTTAAATATTTTAAATATTAAGTATCTTTAAAGTATATCGTCGGGTAAAAGAAAAAAAATCAGGACTGTAAGAAAAGAAATAGGATGGAATCAGAAGAAATTGTTTTGTTTCAACAAAGTAATCTTGATTTTTTTCACTTTTCACACTTTTCAGAGTCTGAAGTATTGCTGACTACAACTTCTACAGAGTTATACAGGCAACCTCACTATAGAGAAATCTTTATATTTACTTGAGAGGCTTAAAATAACATGTAAGAAAATAAACCCTGGTCAGCTGGGTGCGGTGGGTCACGCCTGTAATCCCTGCACCTTGGGAGGCCGAGGCAGGCGAATCACGAGGTCAGGAGATCGAGACCATCCTGGCTAACACGGTGAAACCCCGTCTCTACTAAAAATACAAAAAAATTAGCCAGGCGTGGTGGCGGGCGCCTGGAGTCCCACCTACTTGGGAGGCTGCGGCAGGAGAATGGTGTGAACCCGAGAGGCGGAGCTTGCAATAAGCCGAGATCTGTGCCATTGCACTCCAGCCTGGGTGACACAGCCAGAATCCGTCTCAAAAAAAATAAGTAAAAAAAAATAAACCCTCATCACCACACTATTTCTAATAATCATGAATCAACATGTGCTGAAAAGATGTTTAATAAGAATAGTATTTACAAACTTTAAATGGTAATACTAATATCATTTAATACATATTTCCAACATAAATCTTGTTCTTGAAAACATTATTATTGAAGGTTAAAAAGTTATTTCTGTGCCAATACACTTTCTTTTGAAATAAATTGTTTTACTGAGGTAAAATTTACATATAAAGTCCACCAGGTCAGGCGCAGTGGCTCACACCTATAATCTCAGAGCTTTGGGAGACTGAAGCAGGGGGATCATTGAGCCCAGGAGGTCAAGGCTGCAGTGAGCCATGATCACGCCACCATACTTCAGCCTGGGTGACCCTGTCTCAAAAAAACAACAGCAAACCACCTATTTTAAGTATATAATTCAAAAAAAATTTCAAGTGTACAATTCAACATATTTGAGAGCTTTGCAATCATCACCACAATCCAGTTTGAGGACACTTCCATCACTCCAAAAATGTCTCATCATGCCTGTTTGGATTAATTTCCACTCCCACAACCAATACAAAGCAGCCCCGGATCAACTTTGTGTCTCCACAAATCGGCCTTTTCTAGACATTTCACGTAATTGGAATCATATAAATGTAGTCTTTTGTATCTGTATTCTTTTTAACTAGCATAGTTTTGGGGGGTATCCATCTTGCAGCAGGCATCAAGTTCCTTATAACTGCTGTGAAGTACTCCATCGTATGGCTGTATCATATTTTATTTACTAGTTGATGGACAACTTGGCTTGTTTCCAGTTTTTAGCTAAGAATGATTCTGTTATGAACATTTGTGTATGTTTCTGTGTGGCTCTATTTTCATTTCTCCTGGGTAGATTCCTAAGAGTGTCATGGCCTCAGAGTAGCATGGCTGATCCACATGGTAAGTTTTTTCTTAGAGTTTAAAGAAGTTGTCACATTTTTCTCCCAAAACGGCTGTGCCATTTTACACTCCCACCAGTAATGTATGAGAATTTCAGATTCCACACTTTTACCTATAATTGTTATTGTGTGTCTTTTTTTGTTTTTGTTTTTTGAGACGGAGTCTCACTCTGTTGCAAGGCTGGAGTGCAGTGGTACAATCTCAGCTCACTGCAGCCTACACCGCCTGGGTTCAAGTGATCCTCCTGCCTCAGCCTCCCAAGTAGCTAGGACTACAGGCGTGCACCACCATGCCCAGCTAATTTTTTGTATTTTTAGTAGAGGTGGGATTTCACCATGTTGGCCAGGATGGTCTTGATCTCTTGACCTTATGATCTCCCCACGTTGGCCTCCCAATGTGCTGGGATTTGGCCGGGAGCCACTGCACCCAGCCAAAATTAAGAACTTTTGAGGATCAGAAGAGAAGATTAAGAAAAGGAAAAGATAAGAAAAAAAGAATCATACAGGGAGAAAAATGTTTGCAAATTATATATCTGATAAAGGACTTTTATCCAGAATGTATCTATGTAATATTTGTGTGTATGTATGTATGCCTATTTTTTTTTTTTTTTTTTTTTTTTTTTTTTTTGAGACAGAGTCTCACTCTGTCACCCAGGCTGGAGTGCAGGGGTGCCATCTTGGCTCACTGCTACCTCCACCTCTTGGGTTCAAGCGATTCTCCTGCCTCAGCCTCCCGAGCAGCTGAGATTACAAGGGTGTGCCGCCGTACCTGGTTAATTTTTGTATTTTTAATAGAGACGGGGTTTCATCCTGTTGGCCAGGCTGGTCTCAAACTCCTGACTTCAAGCGATCTGCCCGCCTCAGCCTCCCAAAGTGCTAGGATTACAGGCATGAGCCACTGTGCCCGACTGTATATGTCTATATTTTAAACACTCTTGCAGCTAAATATTAGAATATAAACAATTCAATTAGAAATGAGCAAAAGATTTAAATAACATTTCACCGAAACAGATAAATGTGAAGTATGTGCTCAGTATTACTAGTTATGGGAATGTGAATTAAAATCCAAGGGGACACCATTTCACACCACTGGAATGGCTGTATTTAAAAAGACACAAAATAGGCTAGGTGTGGTGGCTCATGCCTGTAATCCCAGCACTTTGGGAGGCCAAGGAGGGTGGATTGCCTGAGGTTGGGAGTTTGAGACCAGTCTGGCCAACAGGATGAAACCCCATCTCTATCTAAAAATACAAAAAATTAGCTGGGTGTGGTGGCAGGCGCCTGTAATCCCAGCTACTCAGGAGGCTGAGGCAGGAGAATCGCTTGAATCTGGGAGGTGGAGGTTGCAGTGAGCTGAGATCATGCCACTGCACTCCAGCCTGGGAAATAAGAGCAAAATTCTGTCTCAAAAAAAAAAAAAGTTTTTAATTTTGATAAAGTTCAACTTACCGATTTTTCTCGTATAGATTATACTTTTGGTGGTGTATCTAAGAATTCTTTGCTAAAACCCAGGTAACAAAGACTTTCTTCTATGATTTTAGATGTTTCATAGTTTTAACTTTTACACTGAGGCCAAATATACATTTTGAATTAATTTTTGTGTTTCGTGTGACATGGGGGTCTACCTCTTTGTAATGTGAATATCCAATTGTTCCAGGAACATCTGATGAAAGACAATAGTTTTCTCCATTGTATTGTCTTGGCGCCTTTGCTGAAAACCAACTGACCATAATATAAGCATTTATTTCTGGACTCTCAAAATTCTGTTTCATTCATCTATATGATTATCCTTGCACCAATACCACAGTGCCTTCAATACTTTCACTTTATACTACATTTTAAAATGTGACAGAGTAGAGCAACTCCTCCACTCTTGTTCAGATTTTGCACAACAGTTTTAACTATAGCTCCATTGCATTTCCACATAAATTTGAGGCCCAGCTTGTCAATTTCTACAAAAAATCTAGTTGGTATTTTACAGAAATTGTGTTGAATTTACAGATCAGTTTGGGGAAAACATCCATCTTGACAATATTGAATCTTCCAATCCATGAACTGGAATGTCTCCCCATTTACTAAGATCTTTTATTTCTCTCAGTCATATTTTATAGTTTTCAGTGTATAATATAGTTTTACACTTCTATTGCTAACTTAGTCTTAAGTCTTTCTTTTTCAATATTATTGGTAATGGAATTGGGTTCTTAATTTAACTTTCAGATTGCTTGTTCTTTATAATAGAAATGCAGCCAGGTGCAGTGGCTCGTGTCTGTAATCACAGTACTTTGAGAGGCTGAGGCAGGAGGATTGCTTGAGGCCAGGAATTTGAGACCATCCTGGGCAACAGAGCAAGACCCCATCTCTAAAAAGAAAAAAGTAGTTGGGCATGGTGGTACGTGCCTGCAGTTCTAGCTACTTGGAAGACTGAGGTGGGAGAATCACTTGAGCTCAGGAGTTTGAGGTTACTGTGAACTATTATTGTGCCCCTGCACTCCAGCCTGGGCAACAGAGAGACACCCAGTCTCTAAAATGAATGAATGAATGAATGAATGAATGAATGGAAATGGAACGTTTTTGTATATTAATCTTGTATTTTGCAATTTTGTTAAATTCACTTATTAGTTTTAATTGTTGTTAGTGGTGCTGGTGGTGGGGTGTGTGTGTGTGTGTGTGTGTGTGTGTATGTGTATTCCTTACAATTTTATACATACAGGATCAAGTCACCTCTGAAGAAACTTTCCGTTTTTGATTCCTTTATTTTTGCCTTATTGCATTGTCTAGAACTTCTAGTATAATGTTAAATGTAAGTGGCAAGAATAAAGACCCTTTCCTTTTTCCTTGCCTTAGTGGGAAACCATATCATCTTTCTTTTTTTTTTTTTTTTGAGACGGAATCTTGCTCTGTCGCCCAGGCTGGAGTGCAGTGGCCGGATCTCAGCTCACTGCAAGTTCCGCCTCCCGGATTCAGTCCATTCTCCTGCCTCAGCCTCCCGAGTAGCTGGGACTACAGGCGCCCGCCACCTCGTCCGGCTAGTTTTTTTGTATTTTTTAGTAGAGACAGGGTTTCACCATGTTAGCCAGGATGGTCTCGATCTCCTGACCTCGTGATCCGCCCGTCTCGGCCTCCCAAAGTGCTGGGATTACAGGCTTGAGACACCGCGCCCGGCCAATCTTTCATCATTATATATGATGTTAACTGTGGGGTTTTTTATAGATGTCCTTTATCAGGTTGAGGAAGTTTTCTTCTATTCCTACTTGTTGAAGTTTTTATCACAGATGGGTGTTGGGTTTTGTCAAATGATTTTTCTTTGTCTATTGAAACGATAACGTGGTTTTTGCCCATTAGTCTATTAATACATTATGTTACATTGATTAATTTTCAGATGTTAACCAACTTTACATTAATGGGATGAATCCCACTTGATCATGTTGCATAATCTTTTTTACATTTCAGGATTCAATTTGCTAATATTTTGTTAAGGATTTGTGCATCTATGCTCATAAGGACATTCTTGTAATATCATTGTCTGGCATTAGTATCCTGAGTTCAGAAGTGTTCCCTTCTCTATTTTCAGAACAGCTTAATGAAGGATTTATATATATATGATGCAATCCACAAGTGAAGCCATCTGGGCCTGTGCTTTTTGGTGTGGGAAGATTTTTGAATACTAATTTAATTTCCTTACTTATTATAGTTCTATCCGTTCTATTTCTTCTTGAGTCAGTTTTGGTGATGTGTATCTTTTAGGAATTTGTGATTTAATTTATCTGATTAGTTGGTGTGAGGTTGCTCACAATACTACCATATAGTTATTTTAAATTCTGTTGGATCAGTAGTGTGGCTCATTTTTCATTCGTGATTTGCTAAATTGTGTCTTTTGCTTTGTTTTGTTTTTGTCAGTCTAGCTATGACTTTCGGTTTCACTGATTTTCTCTGTTGTTTTTGTCTTTTCTATTTTATTGATTTCTGCTCTAATCTTTATTATTTCCTTCTGCTTGCTTTGAGTTTCATTTGCTTTTGTTTTCTTTAGTTGCATATAGTGGAAACTTAAGTTATTTACTTGAGACCATTTTTCTTTCTTGAAATAGGAATAAAAGCTATACATTTCCATCTAAGCACTGCGTTAGCTGTATCCCACAATTTTTAATATGTTGTGTTTTCATTTTCATTGAGTTCAAAATATTATCAGATTTTTTCTTTGACTCATGGGTTATTCAGAAGTGTTGTCCAATTCCAAATATTTCTATTATTGATTTATTATTTAATTACATTGTAGTTGGAGAACATATTTCATATGATTTCTTTTAAATTCATTGACACTTGTTTAATGGCCTAGCACACAGTATTTTCTGGAGACTATTCCCTGTGCATTTGAAAAGAATGTATATTCTGCAATTGTTAAATGGATTGTTCTATGTATATCACTTAGGCTAAGTTGGTTAACAGTGTTGTTCCAGTGTTCTATAGCATTGGTGATTAGAGGAAGCCTGCTTTCTAGTTATCCTATCAACTAGTGAGAGCGGGGTATTGAAATATTTGACTAGTGTTATTGAATTATTGTCTATTTCTTCCTTCAGTTCTGTATGTTTCTGTTTCACATTTGAGGCTCTGTACTTAGTTGAATATATTAATAAATATATAGTTGGTGTATATTCTTGATTCATTGATCCTTTAATTATTATGAAATATTAATAATTATGAAATATCCCTCTTTGGCTCTAGTAATAGTTCTTAAAATATATTTTTGTAGATGTTAATGATTAGTATTTGCATAGCAAATCATTTTTTACTTTTATATTAATATGTTTTGAGTGAAAAGTAATGTTTCTATGGACAGTATACAGTTGTATCGTGTGTGTGTGTGTGTGTGTGTGTGTGTGTGTGTGTGTGTGTGTTTTAGTCCAGTCTGACAATGCCTGCCTTTTCATTGGCGTGGTTAGACCATTCACATTAAGTATATTATTGGGCCGGGCACGGTGGCTCATGCCTGTAATGCCAGCACTTTGGGAGGCCGAGGCAAGTGGATCACAACGTCACGAGATCGAGACCATCCTGACTGATATGGTGAAACCCCGTGTCTACTAAAAATACGAAAATTAGCCAGGTGTGGTGGCATGTGCCTGTAATCCCAGCTACTTGGGAGGCTGAGGCAGGAGAATCGCTTGAACCAGGAAGTCAGAGGTTGCAGTGAGCCGAGATCGCACCACTGCACTCCAGCCTGGTGACAGAGCAAGACCCCGTCTCAAAAAAAAAAAAAAAAAAAATTTATATATATATATTTGATATAGTTGGGATTTTAAAAGGTCATTTTGGTATTTTTCTATGTAACATTTTTTTGTTGTTCCGCCTCTTTTACTGCTTTCTTTTGTGTTAAATACATATTTTCTGGTTATCAGTTTAATTCCTTTAATTCCATTTTACTAATTTTTGAGTTATTTTCTTCGTGGTTACTTTGAAAGTTATAATATGCACCTTAACTTATCATAATCTATTACAGATTAACACGAACTTAGTTTCAGTAAAATATAGAAAATGTGCTCCAACAGAGCTCCATTTCCTCCCACCTTTTTTGTGCTGTTACTGTGATATGTATGTCAGATACATCTACATTTGCTATCAACTCAATAGTAGAGTGTTAAAATTATTGCTTTATATCATTTCATGTCTTTTAAAGAAGGTATAAAAATAAGATAAATATAATTATATAGTCACTTATATTAACCCACATATTTACCATTTCCAGTGCTCTCCATTTCTTCCTGTGGATTCTAGTTATCTGGAGTCATCTTTTTAGCTTTAAGGATTTCCTTTAGTATTTATTGTAAGAAAGGCATGTTAACAGCAATTTTTCTGTTTGTTTTGTTTTGTTTTTTAAATTGGGGGATGTCTTAATTTTTCCTTAAGTTTTGGCAGGATAGTTCGGTTAGGTACAGAAGGTACAGAACTCTTAGCTGATATCTTTTTCTTTTAGTATTCTGTCATTCTTTTTTTTCTTTAAATGAGAAGCCAGCCATTCATCAGACTGATGCTCCCTATATGTGATAAGCCATTTTTCTCTTGGTGCTGTCAATATCTTCTCTATGAACAATCCGACTATGATGTATCTCGATATTAATCCTACACAGAGTTAGTTCTGTTTGTTGGGTGTGTATATTAAGGAATTTGGGAAGTGTTTGACTATGTTTCTTCAAATATTTTCCGGCTCCTTTCTCTGTCTTCTCATTCTAGGATTCCCATTATATGTATGTTAGCATGCTTGATATTGTTTCACAAGTCTCTCAGGCTCTGCTTATTTTTCAATCCTTTACTCCTTTGTTCTTCAAATTTGATAATTTCTATTGATCTATCACGTTAGCTGATGGTTTCTTCTGTCTTGCTGAATATGCTCTTGGACCACCTAATGATGTTTAAAGTTTCAATTCTTGTACTTTTGACTCCAGAATTTGGTCCTTTTAAATTTTTTAAGAATAGATTTCTGTCTTATTAAGATTCTCTATTGATTCATATTTGATTGAGTCATTATTGTTACATTTTCCTTTAATGCTTTAAACATGGTTTCTTCTAGATCTTGTCCCAAGCTGGTCTGCCTTTCCTCAACCTTTCAAAGTCTTTTTATACTTGTTTTATAAATAATGTTGAACACATTTATAACAGTTTTGACGTCTTTGTCTGAAAGTGCAACATCTGGGGACACTCAGATTCTATTGACTTCCCTTATTTCTGAGTATGGGTTACACTCTTCTCTTTCTTTGCATAGCTCATAATGTTTTGTTGAAAATGGACATTAAAGATGATACAATGTAGCAATTCTGGATTCTGGTATATTTCCCCTGAAGGCTGTTGTTTCTGGTTTTGTTTATTTCTTTAGTAACTGGCCTGGATTGATTCTGTGAATTCTGTCTCCCTGGCAGTATGAGGTCACTGATGTCTCAGCCTTTAAAAAAAAAATTCTTGTTTTCATTTTTAATCCTGGCTTCCTATTTGTCATCCCTGTTTCTGCATGGCTTAATGGCTGGCCAATGATTGGACACAGATTGTGATCAAACACCTTGAGCCAGGAAGACTTCCATCCTCTGCCCATGGATCTATCTGTGGGTAGAGGTGCACACTCAAAGTTCAGGCCATTTTCAAGTGGATATCAGCCTATGCTTTCCACTAGACTCTTCCTCATCTCTTCTATGCATGTGCTCAGCCTCAAGACTGGATAGGAGTGTGTAGATTGCTTGGGCTTTCTTTGTTGTCTACTGCATATGTGGGCAGCCTCATCTGAGGATATGCTTACTCCCACCACAGCTGCAACCTCAGGAAAATAGAGCCCACTGGCCAGCCCCAACCCACTGCCACCAAGATCATTATGGCCACTGACAATGCCACTAGTCATAAGCACTGTCCACCATTCCAAATTGAATGGGCCTTTGACAGCAGCAGCAACCTGCCAGTACTTACGGACTGTGGTCCTCTACTCCTAGAATCTCCATGATGACTGAACTGCATGAGGAATGGATGCAACCCTAGGCAACAATTCCACAGATTCCCACTGTTCTAACAAAAGTTCAGCAGTTTTTCTAGTATAAATGCTTTTATGATTGTCGTATGCCTTATTCAATTTCCAAAGCACTGACGTGATTGTTTTTGTTCATTTTGTTCAGCCTTATATTTGCTTTCTTAAGGAGATTTGTTGACTTCCTTACTTGGCTATAGCTGGAAGTCCCACCCAACATTTATTTTTAAATGCTGGGGATACTACAGAGAGGCTTGGCACTCTAGATTATTGATATCCCATCCAATGTAACTTTTAGAGTGTTAAATGTCATGCAGTTCTTTGTAGGTCTGATAAAATGTTTGTCTTTTTGAGTGCATAAGAACCAACTTGAAATTATGGATTATTTTCTTATAAGGGAATAAAAATACAACCGATAAATTAAAGATTTAAGTTAAGCCATTTGGGGCCTCAGTTCTGGATATACATTAAGAACTCAGTAAATGATCCACGATTCATAGATGTGGATTACCAGGTACATTTAGGGGAGAAATGTGCTTTTCCCCCGATTTCTATCATATTTCTGCCCACTATGTTTCACCAAACATGTATACCAAGTGTCACATGAAGAATATGATTAAGGACCATTTTTTTAAAGTCTCTCCCCCAAAACATCCAGTTATAACTAATTTTACTTTTTGGAATGATCTTCCTTTTGAAAGTCACAATGGGTTTTTCAGTTAATCTCAGGAAAGCGTCTGGTTGAGATGTTGCTAAGGTTGAACAGCAATACCATTTGATTAATATATTAAAACTGTCATGGTCATCTTCATTTACCTCAGTAAAGACTTCATTACTTTCAATGGCTCTTTATTGCTATCTGACTAAAATTATGAGATAAAAAGAGCCAGCAAAGCAGTAGAAGATCCATAACCTCTATTCCCCTATCCGTGAAGAAAAAAAACAACACAGCACTTCCTATGGCATGATTCAACTTGGGAATAAAAAGAGCTTTGCCAACATCAACTAAAATTCACCACAGCTGGTGAAGTTAAAAATCAATACTAGCCCCTTAAAGGCACATAAACCTATTTGCCTGAGATGATGTAACAAATTGTTTCAACAACCAGAAAAATGGCTCAGAATGACCTTTAATCACCACAGCCCGGTCTCCCTTTACTTACATCAAAACCAAACTATAGGGCCAGTTACCCAAACCTTTATCTCAGCCCACTTCTCCTTGAGAATTTTCCTCCTAAAGGAGAAGAATGGCGGTGGGGAAGGGGACAAAGATTGGCTCAATGATCTAGCTGTATTAATAACACCCTCAACTGAAAAAGAACAAAAAGAGTTGGCCTTGGCTGGGTGCAGTGGCTCACACCTGTAATCCCAGCACTTTGGGAGGCCGAGGTGGGCAGATCACCTGAGGTTGGGAGTTCAAGACCAGCCTGACCCACATGGAGAAACCCCATCTCTACGAAAAATACAAAATTAGCCAGGCTGGGTGGCACATGCCTGTAATCCCAGCTACTCGGGAAGGCTGAAGCAGGAGAATCGCTTGAACCTGGGAGGCAGAGGTTGTGGTGAGCCAAAATCGCACCATTGCACTCCAGCCTGGGCAACAAGAGCAAAATGCTATCTCAAAAAAAAAAAAAGAAAGAAAAAAAAAGAAGAGATTTGGCCTTTTTTTGCCTTTAAATGCAATGCAAGTATGATCAAAGAACCAAATATCAAATAAACTATCAAAACATAGATTGATTTTGCTGTTTCAGCCTGGAATGGAATAGATGTGTGTTAAATTTGCAACATACTACTCCAATTTTCTCCATGAGCAGTTGCAGTTTTAGCCACCATCAGTTCTTGCCATGTTAAAACACATTTGCAGAGTTTCTTCTCTATAATGAAACCAGTTTGAAGGCTCCAAATTGCTTTCTTATGGGAGATGTTATCCTATATATCCTGATAACTGTTATAATATTCATTTAAGGAAGGTAGGGAGCAGGTATTATAATTCCAGTAAAAGAAGAGCCAAGAGCTTAAAAGATACCCCCAAGAGGTCTCAGAGTTAGTAAGTCAGAGAGTGAGAAAAAGTCAAAGTTGTTGGAATCGGCACAGACCTGTGTTTAAGACACTGAGCTGGCCCTGTCCTAGGTCACCACTTATATAAGGAACAGCTCAAAATTAGAAGGAACAAAAGGCCAGAGAAATACTCTGCCTGTCTGCATGTCCATACACACAGGCATCCATCAAAGGTTTTATTTTGTGTATTAACTAACCCAACAATATTTCCCAATATATCCAGATGATTCTATAAAAACTGTAATGAGTCTATCCACAGGTACTGTAACTTGTTGTTTGGATAATGAAATCTATCTGTACTTCACAAAAGTTTATCACTATTTAATCATATCCTTGGCTTAACAAATACTGCCAGTCTATACTGGGAGGCTTTTTCCTTTTTCCTTTACAAAAAAACAAACCAGGTTCACACTGAGACTACTATGCCTTTTTCAAAGAAACATGGAAAGATGAAAATAATGATAATTATTGAAATGAAATGAAAATAATGATAAAGATAATGTTCAAATGAACACTATTATTTTAAAATTAATTTTTAATTCATAAATTAAAAGTGTGTTTATTTATGATGTGCACCATGTTTTGAAATATGTAAACACTATGCAATGGCTAAATGGAGCTAATTAACATATGCATTACCTCATATACTTATCTTTTTTTTGTGTAGAGAACACTTAAAATCTATTCTTAGCCATTTTCATGTATACAATACATTGTTAACTATAGTCACCACGTTGTACAATAGATCTCTTGAACTTATTCCTTTTGTCTAATTGAAAATTTTGTATCTTTTGACCAACATCTCCCACCCCCTCCCACCATACTCCCAACTCCTGGTAACCATCATTCTACTCTTTGCTTCTAGGAGTTCAACTTTTTTAGATTCTCTATTTAAGAGATCATGCACATTTGTCTTCCTGTGTCTGGCTTCTTATTTTTTTCTCTACCTGATGTCTGCCCTGTTTAATTTATAATTACATTTTGAATAGATTTAAAGTCTGAAAGTTATTTCCATTGAGGTCTGAAGTGGAAGCAAAAGCAGAAAACACAAATATGACTTTTAATAAGTCACAATGGGAAAGAGTAAAACTGGTCAACTTTCTATCAAATTTATTTTCATGGTACATTTGTAAATGTTCAGAAGACAATAACGCCTTTAAATTCCACCATACTATAGGTTCTAAATACTAGCCTTATAATTGGAAGATCTAGGACTTGTCATCATTAATTACTTATTATGCAGCAACCCCCCACTGCCTAACACGGTATCATTTATGTGGCTGCCCTCAAGGATAATATGCCCTGGAGCAGAGTCACAATATTCTCATACCACAGAAAACAAAACAATATAGTGGCAAGTACCACTTGATTTGTTTACTAGGTATACCCAATCCAAGTTGGCAGAAAGGAAACTTGTGCATATTAAAATTCATTGTCCACTTACACAGCGATCCTTGTACTGCAGAATTTCCAAGGGACCTACTTTACCAGCAGCAGTGGTTCCCCAGATAGGCACTGGCAGGGTCTGTTGGAACCATGTCCACTATGGTGGCAGGAAATTAATGGCAAGGACAAGCACCCAGCTCCAAAGTCAGACTATTTGGATGTCCAGAAGCCTGAGGCTTTTAAAACAATTCAACTTGGTGGATGTTTCAATTTACCACTTCTTTCTCAAAATTCCTCTCTGAAAATTTCTATGAAGATTTAGGGTTCTAGAGCTGGAAGGAATTTGGCATGGGAGTTAATCAGTATCATGAACTGTTGATGGCACGAGGACTTGACCTCCTGCCCCCAGGCCAGTTCTGCTTTTACTACACCACTGGGTTGGGGTACATTTGGAAGTGAGAGCAGCATTGCTTCTTTGTAAACATGGATTGGGTCTGGGTTACCTAGTGGAAAATTCTAGAGGGAGCTCTCAGACACCAGATATACTGGGAGAAAAGTACCTAGTTAAAGAGAAACACAAGACACTCCTTGGGCATAAGGGGAAAAGAAGTAAATAGTATTAAGGGGTAATAGGCTACGGGACAGTGCAGGAAAGACAAGCAGACATGAGAATCCTGGCATGTCAGGGGCCAAGGGTGATGTCCTTGGGGCCAATATGATTCAACTCAAATAGCTGAGAAGGACTGCAAGAAAGACAGTGTCCTAGCTCACTGGCTTTGTCACGAAGGGTTAACACTGGACAATTTTCTTTTTCTGTGCTTTCATGTATCCCATTTTAAAGTAAGGAGAATAACATTTTGCCAGCAATATCTTCCCAAGGGAACCGAGATACTAACATGTAACCCTGAAAGAGTCTTGAAAGAGCGCCAGATTCAAGTCCTAGCTCAGCTAGAACTCTGTGTCCTAGGAAACATCCCCAAACATCCTCTAAGCTCAGTTTCCATATCTTTGACAATAAAGGATTGGGCTCCTTGAATTAAGTCTGCCCCAGGTATATGATTTCCATCCGTGAAGTGCTTTAAGTTCCCACAAGGAAAGTTTCTGTGTAAATTACAAATGGCTTTAAGAGCCCTATCAACTCAACCTTCCTCCCATTCCTGCTCTCCACACAAGCAAGAGAATCACTTAAAAAGCATTGTAAGCTATAGGTAATGGGAAGAAAAGGAGAGAGACTGCACACAGGCACTTTAGAGTAAAGCTCCACCAAGCCCTTAATGCTTTACTTTGCACAAGACAGAATGTGGATTAGCATGTTTATTTCAGAAGCCTTTCTGAACACCATACCTGGCTATTTAAATTCACAAGGCATTTGTTGTCACACTTTGTCTCTTATTAACAATGGCACAGAAGGCACTGGCAGTTCTCTCAAGATTCTCACCCCAGAATATTGGTGGATGGGTGTGCTACTGAACAGCACGGTTTCTTTACTTATTATGAATGTGCTAGGGAAGGACCATTTCCCCCCACACCCCTAGCACCCAGTATTTTTAACTAAAAACTGTTACTTCAAGAACGTAATTCCCAGATCCATACAGGGGCACTGTCAGTTTTAAAGGCATCGTATCTTGTTTCCTCACTTTGAAGCTCATAAGAAACCCTAACTTCTGAGCTTCTACTTCACCTAAATGATCTCAAATTCCTTGAATCACAAAACCAGTAAGAAAGGGAGGGGCTTCGGGAGTGGGCGGGGGAGAGTAGTGAGGACAGAAGGAAAGAAAGAAAATGGGATGAACAGTTGCTGAGTGCAACGGGCTGCGAGTGTGTGACACAAGCTACCCACCGCAGACAAAGAACGCCATGAGACTCGCAGGGAGACAATGAAGGCTCCGGGAAAAACGCAGTGCTCACAGAGCTGGTGAGGGAGCGGCGCAGCCCCCTTCACAGACCTGCTCTCCCTGCCAGCCCAGGGCTCCCAGCAGCTGCTCCCCAGTGGAGAGACACATGGTCATTTCCTAGCCGAAAGGAGGGCTACCGTTTTCCTTAGTTTTTTTTTTTTTTTAAAACATAAGAAATAACTCCTCCCTATCATCACATTCCCCAGATATAGCTGTATTTTCAACTATCAGAAGCCAAACAGAATGATTTTGGTTTCCTTAAGAGTTTAGAAATTCTTGTCAAACAAAATAATCAGGAGGAAAACAAAAGTTCAGCAAAGTACCTAAAATCTGTACTTCTTCAAAAACCCCGGTAGAAAACATTTTGGTTAAGTGTGCTGGGGTGCTGGTGAACGTGGAGGACAGGGGCTTTGAACAATGCAGTGGTTTAACTCAGTGGTGTTGCTACCCTTTGTCCTGGTTAGTTTAAATGGTTAAGACAATGCAGTGGGCTAGGATTTTTCCTGTTTCACCTCTCCTCTTTCCCAGAAACTATCTAGAGCAGGTTGATTCACTAGAGATTCCTAATCCTCCTTGGCAGAAAGAGAAATATGGATTTGACAAATAATACGCATAAAATATTTCTTAACCTGGAAACATTAGGGGGAAATAATCGATTCAGAAGAACTGAAGTAAAAAACTAAAACATAGAAAAGTGCTGCTGCCAGGCAGCCGCCCTCCAGTGTTGGAAACATGATCGCCACAGGATTAGATCTGTTTAAAACCACTCTCTGTTTACAAACAAAGCACTTACTAAATAACGCCCCAGGTAATGGATGATGACAGGAATAGGGCTTGCTCTTTTAAATAACAACAGATTGGAAAAATATTTCAATACCAACAGACAACAAATTAAAATGAAACACCTTTTCTAACTGGAAAAATGCAGATCTAGCTGGGAAAATTGATTTCCACCCATCCTCCATCCTCCCAAAAGAAGATTAGAAAGAGAAAACTGAAAATCATACATCCTGGAGATAACTTTGCTAATGAGCGCCATAAATATTCACAGGGAGCTAGGCTCCTATTTCATAGGTTTTTGAAAAAAATATTCTAATATGCACACGTGAGTCAAACAGTCTGCAGTAAAATGCATTTAATGTTTAATTGTTTTAATACACTATAAGAGGGAGTAAAGCCTTGTCACTCACCAGATGAAATCTGATCTCTCTCAAATCATCTCACCCAACAATGTTAAAGACATTACTGCTGTGACATAATTCAACCTCAAGACATCTTATGGGAAACACAGGTCAGTTTTAAAGCACCAGGTGGATAAACAGACATTCATTATTCAGTCTCCTGACCTTGAATTTTGGGGGTTCTATAGTCATCTTTTGCTTGGAGGCTACCACTTGAGATATCGTGTGCCATGCAAGGGCTTTCCAGATTTAAGTGGACTTTCTCGAGTAAGATGACTCTTCTTTTATGAGAACACATAAGATGCCAAAAAATATGCTTCTGTCTTATTCCTAATTCTAGGGGGCCAATAGAAAAGGAGTGGAACAGGGAGGGGTCTATGGCACTCCCCTCTCCTGGTTGGTATTAGAGTGAGCAAGAAGTGAATTAGGAAACAGGCTGGGTGTGGTGGCTCACCCCTGCAATCCCAGCACTTTGGGAAGCCAAGAGGGGTGGATCACTTGAGGCTGAGCCTAATGAACACGGTGAAACCCTGACTCTACTAAAAATATAAAAACTAGCCAGGCATGGTAGTGGGTGCCTATAATCCCAGCTACTCTGAAGGCTGAGGCAGGAGAATCACTGGAACCTGGGAGACGGAGGTTGCAGTGAGCCAAGATGGGGCCACTGCACTCCAGCCTGGGTGACAGAGTGAGACTATCTTTAAAAAAAAAAAAAAAAAAAAAAAAAAAAAAAATTGAAAAAGTGAATTAGGAGACATTTGAAGACCCCTGGGCAGAGCAGAGAAAAAGGTGGTTAGCATATTTTCTCACTCAACTGAAATACGTCTGTTAACCTCTAAAGTTCAAACAATTGCAAGGCTAACTGCATACAGCCATAACTGGAGATGAATTGAAATTGATATTCTATATTCTTCTATCAAATAAAAATAATAAAAAATAATAACAATAATAGCAAAGACTTACATAGAGGTTACCCACTGCCAGGCACTAATCCAAGTACTTGGATATATTGACTTATTTAATCTTCCCATCAACCCCTTGACGTAGGTGCCATATACAAATGAATATAAACTTGGTTGTGTTTAAAGAACAAAAAGCTTCATAAGCTTTTTGGTAAAATAAGCTTTGGTGGTAAAATAGGATGGAGGTAGGTGATAGTTTTGAAAAGGAATCTGAGTCCACATATCCTATAACATAGGATGTTGCCCTATATATTGTTGGGGCAATATATGAAGAAAACATACAAGGATATCTTATCGGCATTTTAAAAAATAGCCTTGTTCATAAATTTCCACTGAAGAGAATACTAATCTTTGTAGAGAGAAAAGTAAGGATCTAAAAGAGATTAGAGAAAACAAGAGGATGCGTGATAAAAAGTGAAAAGACCTCACAGCGGCTAAAAATTTATCACCAACTTGAGGAAAATTGCATTCTAAGAGCCTAAAACCTAAAACGAAACAAAACACTGGGCTGGTCCCTTCTTGGAAATGATAATCTTTATTACAGCTTTTCCTTCCTGGGATTCTTCCTAATGTTAATTCCTAGTAGCTAAAATAATAATAAGGGAATGGAAAATGAGGCGAAAGGAGATGTTTCTGTATTCCATTATATTTCAGTAAAGGGAGGGCAGTGGGGAGGGAATGCCTCAGAGATCTAGAAAGAAAGAGGAAAAAGAAATGGCAAAAACAGGTTTCTGTATCTGTTTCTTTTACCTTCTCACCCATTTGGAACAAAAGGGAGGTGGTCGGGGGAAGATCAGGTTATATTCCAAAGCCACCAGCCACTGGATGGCCTGTGAAAACCAAGCTGATCCCATTCTTCCCTCCACAGCTAACTGAGAGAGGCAGGGAAAGCGACCAGCCTTACCGGGCTCCAATTCTTGACCCTGTGCCTTCTCCTACACCATGCTGAAGAAGCCACTGACTTTCATCCACCAGAACTGCATCTCTGCTCTTGCACGGAAACCTCCTGCCATTTTAAGGACACGGCCCTGTAGGTCACCTTAATCTAGTAACTCACAGTCATTTATTTGGCTCTACTGTCAAAGAGAATTTTTCATCAGTAAGAAATGGCATTGTTGGGCGGCGTTAAGTCAATTTATACTGCTGAGAAAAGAGATTCCAAACGTCTAGGATTAATATTTGTGATATTTACCCTAGGCTAGTCCCAGAGTTAGAATATTTTTTAGGCCGGGCACAGTGGCTCATGCCTGTAATCCCAGCACTTTGGGAGGCCAAGGTGGGCGGACCACCTGAGGTCAGGAGTTCGAGACCAGCTTGGCCTACATGGTGAAACCCCGTCTCTACTAAAATATTAAAAAATTAGCTAGGCGTTGTGACGCAAGCCTATAATCCCAGCTACTCGGGAGGCTGAGGCAGGAGAATCACTTGTACCCGGGAGGCGGAGGTTGCAGTGAGCCCAGATCGTGCCACTACACTCCAGTCTGGGCAAGAAGAGCGAAACTCAGTCTCTATTTTAAAAAAAAAAATTTTTTTTTTTAAATATTTTTCCATGGTGTTTATAGATTTCTGACCTTTTAGAATCCTATCACATGGTGAGGATCAAGCATTTTCTGACCAAACACTTTTTCAAATAAAGTAGGTTTATCAGGAACACAGTTTACAGCCTATCATTCCCTTTTGACACTGGTCCCTGAAGGAACTACGAAGTAACTGTGAGCTGGTAAGCGATGAAAAAGCAAATGACCGGTCTTACTCTCTTTTTTTCTCTCACAAGTTAAAAGCCTGCCTTTATATTGATTTTCAGATGCTGAATATACATAGTTCATCTTCCAGATAATGTGTCTTACTCCAATAAACAAATAAAATTTATGAGAATGGAAAAAAAGAGATGAATTTCTATCTGTAAACAACCTTTATACACGCGCACACACAAACTAACCTGATCTGCAATTGACTCTTGCGATAAAAGACACTTCTGTCAGGCACTGACCTGGCAGCCTTCACAGGGATGTGGATCCATGTGTATTATTTCCCCACCACAAAAACTCTTCACCAATTAATTTGACAGAAAAGGGACCACAAAATTATTCATAAATTATAATTTGGATATTTGGCTTAATCTTAAAACCTTTGAATATCTAAAAGGGTCATCTTTCCCAAATTCCAGTACCTTTTAAACTGTGATTTAATGTTACAGTTAATCCCTGTGAGTTTGAGTTCTTAATATAATACCATGATAGATACCCAACATATAGTATGTATTTGCACTACTGTACACATGCTTAAATCTGACAATACCTGATGCTGAGACAAAACATCAGCCTGTGCCTGTTGTTACATGTAATGTGCATTTCGGTCCCTAGAATTTTGGTTTACTAAATGGGAATTGCCAGGAAGGCAGAGAGTGGTCAAATTTACAAACCAACAAGCCCCAGGCTCCCACGGGCCTCGTGTTGCACGTGAGGTGTCCGTTGTCTTTTAATTTTCTATGGGACAAGCTTTCCCGCTGCCCTCCCATTCACAGATGTTCCCAATCCTGACCCACTTTCCCTAGTCTGTACCACAGTCCAGTGGAGAATGCACTCTCTCAGCCTTTGTCCGTGGGCAATCTTATTCTTAGCAAGAGATCTTTTCCTGTAATTTTTTTTTGTCCTCCATTAACCATGCTGACCAATGTTTAAGAATCATTACATTAGTTGGTTCTTCTACTCAACTGGAACATGCTATAATAATATTTTAAACATCACTTCACTAAATTCTCTCTAAATCAAGGAAACTATTCTGAGCAACCCAGGCACAAGATTTAATTGTATTGATTTAATTCAACAAATACATAAAGAGTACCTGCTATGCACCAGGAACTATTCTAGGAGTCAAAGATACAGAAGTGAATAAAGAGACAAAAATCCCTGTCCTTAAGGAGCTGACATCTGAGATGCTTGCCTAGTTTCATAAGAATTTGGGAAGGTACTTAGATTCACAGGAATTTTATCAGTTCAAGCTAAACTCATTTGGGATAGAACGTATCTTCTCATAATATCATTAATTAGACATCCTAGGACTGGGCTTACCACTGGTTTAGCAAATGGCTGGATGGCATAGAAAATTAAGCGAATTTGGTTATCCACAGAAACTGTTTTCAACTTAGACTGTGTGGAAATAGGCATTGCTTTTGTTGAGTGCCTCCACATCCTAAAAATTTTGTTTTCCCTTGCAAAGAGGTAATTTTACCCTTACATATATGAGAGTACCATCAAATCTATCACATAAAGTGAAGGAACAAAGAGAAACCTCATTCTTCATTCTCTACTATGCTTCACTTAAAAAAAATTAATGTGCACCACAAATATGAGGGCACTGGTTAGTTCTAGACTTTATTGAAATGGGCTCGTTTTACTTGATCCTAACCTGCATATCTGGCATTCAGCAGAAGGAACAAATTTAAATCAGATGTTTAGACTGGGGTGATTGGAAATTTGTACCACTGTTAAGTACCCCTATACACACACACATATTTATGTTTGTGCCATATGGTGTTTTTTAAATGTCAGCATTCATTCAAAGTGAATATGTAACTATATGCATATTTGCTAGTATAGTCATATTTGCTTTTCAATTCCTTCTCTTCATCGGGGTAGATCAGTTTAAACAATTTAAAAATTAGAACCAAGAAGTTTTATTTAAAGAAATGCTATTTAAGTGCATTGCTAACTAGAACTAAGTCAATAAATGTTGCCCAAGAATAAGTTTTTAAGGTATTTACTTGAACTTACTTTGTTGAGTATGTTCACATACTTATAACAGTTTCATAAGATCTGCTCATGTTAGGAAAAATCCTTTAAGATCAGTGAAAACAAAAGAAATGCCAAAATATTTGGAATGGGGGTACATTTGATAAAAATATCAAGCTATTTCTAACTTGAATTAAAGGAAATGAATGAAATAATGATCCCATTAAACAGTATATACGAGGCCAGGCGCAGTGGTTCAAGGCTGTAATCCCAGCACTTTGGGAGGCCGAGGTGGGCGGATCAGTTGAGGTCAGGAGTTCAAGACCAGCCTGGCCAACAAGGCAAAACCCCATCTCTATTCAAAAAGTAGCCAGGCATGGTGGCAAGTGCCTACAATCCCAGTTAACTTAGGAGACTGAGGCAGAAGAATCGCTTGAACCCGGGAGACGGAGGTAGCAGTAAGCCAAGATTGCACTATTGCACTCTAGCCTGGGTGACAGGGCTAGACTCTGTCTCCCCCCGCCAAAAAAAAAAAAAAAAAAAAAAAAAATATATATATATATATATGAATGAGACAAATAGGCCTTAAAAACTTTACTTTGATGACTTTACCAAACAGAGAAAAGACATTGATCGGTTTTCTTGTTTTTATAGTAGGTTGAGGAGTGGCTCAGGTGAACTAATGGCCCTAATTATTTTTACTATTGCTTCAGGTTTGGCTAAATACATCTAACCTCTCTGCCTGTTTGTGCACTGTAGTTTCTGTATATACAGAGGACAGGTGTTTTAGTATACTAAGCACTTTTCTAAAGTGCAATTAATGATTCATTCTCATATTTAATCCACTTTAAACTTTCCACTACTGAAAAAAAGGAGAAAAGGGAGGAAAAACTTTTTTATGGAGAATTACAATGGAAATTTCTTCCTGCCTAAATTATTAAAAGTTCCAAATCAGTAAGTCTAAGTTAATTTTTATCATACATTACAGAAGTGATCTAAATCTCAAAAAAAAGTCTATAGATGTTTTAGGCAATTACCTATTATGCAATGCCTCTTCAAATTAGCCATATTTTATTGCAAGGAAGGGGTCTTTAAAATAGAAAGTTTTGAAAATCAGAGAATTCTTGCAAGTTTGGCAACCCAAAAAATTTTATTTTGGAGCTATTCAATGAGGAAAAGAAAAGAATTAATATTGTGTAGAGTGAAAAACAAGTTTTGCTTGTGAAATTTAAGCTTTGGTTTGGTTTCTGTGAGGTAGAAAATAACCTGTTATATTTTATGTGTCAGAGGACGTAAATCATGAATGTTATAGGCTGTAGGTGACAGACATACCTGGAAGGTCAACGAGACTCAAGATCTCTGTTGTCTCAGCATGCTCCCTCTTCCCAGCCTCCTGCATGCAATCAGTCGTCCAGTCCATCAGTTCTTTCTTCCTCTTGTCTACAGTTCTCAGTTTCCTCCCATTCACTTTACTCCTGTCCAAGGCCAGCACTTAGGACTTCACACTTGTAAAGTGACCACCACATCAGCTTCCTGCTTTCATTCTCTCATGAACTTTACCACCAAATAAAATGTTTCTAAGTTCCATGTTGGGCACTTGTTTAACACCCTTTCTAGAGACTGCTTTGCTTAATAATTTAAAATCTGTACCTTTATATGCAGCCAGTCAAGTTTCCCCAGGATCTGGCCCTAACCACCTCTTGAGGTCTAGGTTCTACTCCTCTCCTTCATCCTGAGTCCAATTATGCAGATACCCAATGAGATAACTGCCCTGGTACCATCCCATAGGGGGCACTGAAACACCACTAATCAATTAGAAATATAGTGCCAGTTAACTCAGGTTTCTACCCTCAAACTCCTTACTCATTGGCAAAATGTAAACAAGAGCCATTCCCATAAAAGCACATGATATACCCTGAGCAAAGAGATCAAGTGCCGGCATCCACGGAAATGACCTCTATCTATGCTGAGTACGACTAATCGTATCCAATTATGAGTGCTTCTTTAAAAATTGTAAAAATGAAAGACAAGTCCAAATAGGTTAAAATGTCATGTTGCATTCACAGCATATAACAGACATCTTATTTTGAAGGTAAAGAAAGAACTATTTGGGTATACCTATTTTATTAATAGAAAACCATTCTTTCCTTTACTCTCCCACTAGAAAATGTCAAATTTTTAAGAAGTCAATTGATTAGCTCGCCAGGGGCACACATGCATCTCAGTCCGCCTTCACCCTTGCCGTCTTGTCTCCCTACAGTCCATGAACACAGCCTGCCATTCTTCCCCTTGCCTATGCATATGCCATTTCTTCCTCTGGAGTATCTTCCTTACTTGTCCCTCAGCCACCTGCAATCCTAACTGTTCTTTAAGATGCAAGTGATTTTCTACATTTTTCCATAACATCCTCCTCACTCTCACTAGCTGTAAGTAGTCGCTCTGTTACCGCAAATCCTATGTTATCTCTCGCATGATACCATACTGTCTTTTGTGCCTGTTTTTCTTTTTCAAGAAAAAATATACACCCACCTCATGCCAAACTTTTTTTCTGAGTCTTATTTGCATTTTTCCATGTATTCTTCAAAATAACCTTTGACACTATTTTCCCATTTTCTACATGAATAAACTGAGCTTTATGGAAATTAGATTACTTGCTTAAAGTCAAACCACCAAGAAAAAGCCTGATTCAGATCTAAGGGTGTCCATTTCTGCATCATGAGCTCCGACCATAATGCCACAGGGCTTCAGTCTTACTTGCCCATCCCCAGTGGGCAAGTTACTTGAGGACAAGCACTGTGTTTTGGGTATCTAGGTGCCTCTCCACAGTCCCCAACAGAGAACCCTTCTGGACCATAACAGATACTCAGCAAAGCTATATAAAGGATGGTGCTGAGATTCTTTGGACCTTCTGATAGGAATGTGGTATGGATCCCACTATACTTTCAGTTGTTCTGAAAGTACTTGAGAATGGGATGAGGCTTCCTTCAGTGGTATGGGCAAAGCCAATCTTTGCAGGAGCAACATTACAGATGCTCCACAATGTGGGACCACCTTTCTGTGATCTCCTAAATTGGCCTTATATATTTCACAACTTTTACATCTTTTCTAGTCAACTTCTTTCTAAATTCTTCTAAAGGGCTCATCATCTAACACTGTTCTGACTTCCCAACACTAGAGTAAAGCAATAAAGCAATGCCATATGCTCATTTGTTAAGCAGCTTGACATAAATATCCAACCAACCAGAGAGTAGAGAAATTAAAATGACAAAGCACAATAAATGATGAAAAAATATGGATGTCCAAAAGTCGAATGTAGACATAATGTAAAATGAGACGACTCATCAAAGTAGGAGGGGCTGAAAAGATTAGTTACATGTTTATTATTGCAAAAACTAGGAACCGCCTAAATGCCCAAAAGAAAGAGGCTGCTTAACTAAACAATGGTGTGTCCAAACAATGGAATACCACAGACATCAGAAATTAGTCATTCGACAAATATTCACTGAATGCCTCAGGTACATGACATAAATAAAAAAGAAATGATGCCTGCCTTCATGATGCTTAGAGTCTAAATGATGATACAGAAGAATATATAATGACAAAAACAATTTTACATTGCTGAGTGATGTGGTAGGTTACAATAGAGTAAATCTGTGTGAATTAGTTTTTTGTTGTTGCTGTTGCTCATAACTTGAAGATATATTTGTTCTCTGTTCATACCTTGCCTTGAAGATGTTTAAGTTCAGTATTAATGTCATAGGAAGTAGTAAACTTCAATCACTCCCTTCCTTAGGGACACTAGAATACCAAAAAGTCTAAAATACTGAACGACCTAATTCTATGTGTAGAAGAAGAATGGAAAAGCTGGCATTATTTTATAAAAGTAGACATCCAAGTAAGTTGGTCTGGCAATATTAAATTTTATAGAAGAAAGTAAAGTTGTACATTCAAATTAAAAGTGAAAAGTACTTCAAAATTCAAAAAATTTAAAAAGTAATTAAAAATGTAAAGTGAGAATGAGGCAAATACAAATCAAATAAAGATTAGTTTGAATCCCAATTGAAACCAATTTTCAGATAGCTCTTTGAAATATTTGTATATATTCCTTGTAAGCATACATTATTTTAAAGCATGAATTAAGTCTTCCACTGACCAATTACAACATTGAAGTACTGTCTACCAATGCACTTTTAAAAAGAAAAAAGTCAGAGAAAGAAAAGCAAAGTTAAGTACATAAAGAAAAAAGAGAACGAAATTTAAAATCATGAAACATCAATAAAAAGGAGGTCTTTCACTCTGGGTTACCCTGTCTTGCATAAGTCCTGAAGACTTAACTAACTAGCAAGAACAGAAGCTCTATAATTTCTTAAGCTAAACAATAATAACCTGTAAAATTTATAATATTCAAACTTCTTACTCTTCAAATTCTTAATTTTTAGAAATGGAGAGAAACTTCCTTAAATTGATGAAGAACATCTAAAAAAAACTATCATTAAAATAGTTATTGTTGAAAGACCAAATGCTTTCTCCCTAATACCAGGAACAAGGCAAGGATGTCGGTTCTCACTCCTGTTATTCAACAAAGTGTTGGAAGTGCTAGCCAGGGCAATAAGGCAGGAAAAGAAAATTAAAAGTATACACATGGGCCAGGTGTGGTGGCTCACACCTGTAATCCCAGCACTTTGGGAGGCCGAGGTGCATGGATCACTCGGGGTTAGGAGTTTGAGACCAGCCTAGCCAACATGGTGAAACCCCATCTCAACTAAAATACAAAAATTAGCCACATGTGTTGGCACACGCCTGTAATCTCAGCTACTCAGGAAGCTGAGGCATGAGAATTGCTTTAACCCAGGAGGCAGCAATTGTAGTGAGCCCAGATTGTGCCACTGCACTCCAGCCTGGGCAACAGAGCAAGACTCCGTCTAAAAAAAAATACATAAAAATAAAAGTATACGGATGAAAAAGGATTGCTTCCTGTTTATGAATGACATGATTGTGTAAATGGAAAATCCCAAGAGAGCTTTAAAAAAAAAAGGACCTCCTAAAACTAGTGAGTCCAGCAAGATAACAGGATACAAGATTAGCATACAAAATATAATTTATATTTCTATGTCCTAGCAATAAATATGTGAGCACCAAAGTTGAGAATAGAATATCATTTATACTTACTAAAAGATGAAATATTTAGGTACAGGACTTATGTGCTGAAAACTAAAAAATTCTGATGAAAAGATCAAAGAAGATCTAAATAAATGGAGAGGCATACTACATTAATGGATTGGAAGACAACATAGTAAAATGTGAATTTTCCTTAACTTGACACACAAGTTTGAAACAGTTCTTATCAAAATCCCAGCAATAGTTTTTGTAGATAAAGACAAATATTCTAAAATGTGTATGAAAATGCAAAGAGACTGAAATAATGGAAACAATTTTGAAAAAAAAGAATAAAGTAGAAAGCATCAGTATACCTGATTTCAAGACTTACTACTGTATATAGTTATGGTAATCAACACCGTGGGGTACTAGTGAAGAGACAAATACCAGATCAATGAAACAGAATAGAGAACCCAGAAATAGATCTACATAACACAAATATGTTCAATTTATTTTTGACAAAGTTGCAAAAGCAATTTCATGGAGGAAGGACAGACTTTTCAACAAATGGGCTAGAGCAACTAAACATTCATTGGCAAAACAAATGAAAAACAAAACCAAACCAAAAATACCCACCTTTACCTAAACCTCACACCTTATACAAAAACTATCTCAAAATGGATCACAAACTTAAATGTAAAATGTAAAACTATAAAGATTTTAGAAAAAAAAGTAAGAGAAAATCTTTGGGAGCTAGAGCTAGCAAAGAACTCTTAAAGTCAACACCAAAAGCGTAACGAGTCAAGGACAATTTGATAAGTTTTGTTCTGTGAAAAATCTTTTGTTCTGTGACAGATTCTCTTAAGAGAATGAAAAAGCAATCACATGTTGGGAGAAAATATTTGCAAACCATGTATCTAACAAGGATTTCTATCTAGATTGTATGAAGAATTCTCAAAACACAGCAGTAAGAAAACATTCCAATTAGAATATGGGCAAAAGACTTGAACAGACATTTCATTGAAGATTACATACAGATGGCACATAAGCACACGAAAAGATGTTCAACATCATTAGCCACCAGGGAAATGCAAATTAAGGCCACAATGAGACATCACTATACACTTAGCAGAATGGCTAAAATAAAAAAACAGTGACACTACCAAATACTGGCAAAGATTTAGAGAAATGGACCATTCGTACATTTCTGGTAGAAAAGTAAAATAATACAGCCCCTATTGAAAATAAGCAGTTTCTTTAAAAACTAAACATGTAACTACCATATGACCAAGCAGTTGTACTCCTGGATGTTTATCCCCCAAAAATAAAAATTATATCCATAGAAAACCCTGTATATTATTGCTCATGTCAGCTTTATTCATAAATAACCAAAACCTATAAAAAAACCCAAATTATCTTTCAAAGGATGAATGCTTAAACAAAGTATTGTATATCTATATTACGGCATACTACTCAGCAATAAAAAAGAATGAACTATTGATACACACAACAGAGAATCATGCTGAGCAGGAAAAAAAGAAAAACCTATCCCAAAAGGATACAGTATGTGATTCTGTTTATACAACCTTCTTGAAATGACAAAACTGTAAAAATGAGTATCTAGTGGTTAAGAAAGGGGGCTGGAGGAAAAATAGGTGTAGCTATAACAGGGCAATATGAGAGATTCTAGTGGTTAGGGAAATGTTCTGTATCTTGATTGTATCAATGTTAATACCTGGTTGTTATACTGTACTATAGTTTTTCAAAATATTACCATTGGGGGGAATTGGGCTAAGAATACATGAGATCTGTCTGTATCATGCCTTATAACTGCATGTGAATCTACAGTTATCTCAAAATAAAAAGGTGAATTTTAAAAATTAAAAAAAAGAGAAATGAATAAGCTAGATTATTAGTGCTCGTTAGAGTCAGGTTAATTTTCTACTAAGCCTAACTGGGCTTCTACAGACAACTGCTGGTGTAGGTATCTGCAATTCAAATAACCTAAAATTTTAATTTGAGAACTACTCAGATTCTAATTTAAACCTCTGGGTGCTCCCCTTTTTTATGTGGCAGCTTCTGCTGGTATATCTAACCGCACAAAGCCAAACAAATGTATAACACATAATTAAAAAAAAAAACCCTTTACACAACAGTGTCAAAGTGGAAAATAAATGTGCGAATATTAGAAGCAAATATACATGTATCGACTCATGGAAAGATCAAACAAAAGTATAAACTAGTATTTTTGTAGCAGTGAAAGAGCAAATGCTTTAAAGAAGAAAACAAACTTGTTTATCTTAATATATTAATAATGTCACTACATGGAAGGAATAGGAAAAAGCAAAGGACAGTTATTTGGTCCTGAGTTACAAACTCCAAGCAAATATTAATCAAAATATTCTGTCAACTTTTCTGCATTTCTTTGTGGAAGGTAAAGTCCAATAGGTGCTTGTAGCCATGCTTACTTTTTTTCCATTCATTCATTAATTCATCCACAAGAATTTGTGGAAGTCTATTATCAGGTACTTTGCACTTAGAGAGGCAAGAAGATAAAATAGAAATGGTTTCTGCTAATCATGTTTTTATGATTTTATGTTTTAAATAAATGGGCTTAGTTTAATGTTTCGTACATAATGTTTTGGGACACAGTGTTTTTAACTTATTATAACTTACGTAACTAATCCCTTAATGCGGGGGCACATATATGTTTTCTCAACTTTTCATGATTATAATTAACACAGAGCAGTCATAACTGACAATAAACTAGAAATTAAAAAGACAAGAAA
Organism: Macaca thibetana thibetana; assembly: GCF_024542745.1. Classification (NCBI taxonomy): domain Eukaryota; kingdom Metazoa; phylum Chordata; class Mammalia; order Primates; family Cercopithecidae; genus Macaca; species Macaca thibetana. The sequence continues at coordinate 49,531,869 of NC_065582.1, read as the reverse complement.
AATGAAAAAATTACTTAAAATAAATGAAGTCTTACAAAACCTCTCAATTCAAATTGCTAATATGTGCAAAATTTGTAACTGAAGAATAATTTTTTTCTCTTTTCCAAATTGTTGTTTAAACCTCAACCTCTTGACGAACTTGGGTTCTAATTGTTTTCTGTTCACTAATCTTTTAGGTTGACTGTGCCCTCTGCCCACACTGAACTACTTTCAGTTCCCCTAACTGATCACACTCTTTTTTCAGGGATTTCAATATGTTTTTTCAGTTTAGAAAACTCTCCCTACCCAACACTGACAAAATCCTAACAAATCTTTGGGCTTCAAAGACACTTTTTATGTAAAACCTTTCAGGGCCCTCAGAAGCCTGAGTGAAGTATACCTTAGTCACCCTGTAATTAATTATTTCACCGTATTACAATGATCTGTTTACTCGTCTGTCTTCCCCACTGGAACCAAAGCTCTTTGACAATGTTTTGTTCACTATTTATCCTCAGCACTGAGAAAACAGCCTGACCCATGGCAGATGCTACTCTATAAATACCTAATGAGTGAGGAATGAATGCATGAACAAATAGACTCTGAAACCTCTGGCCTAGGAAAATGGGCAGTCCCTCATTCACCCAGATGACTGGGTCTTGCTTATGAACATGGCCAATAACATAAGGCAGCTCTCCGAAATATATGTTAGAGCCTCAATCTTTCCACTGCTATACAAGCTAGGAACTTAAGCACCTTTCCAGAAAACAACACCTCATCTGAGAGGTGTCTCCTGAGAGGAAGCACTGAAGTCCTTTTCAGCAAAGACCGCAAGGTCCTTGAAAAGATACATCGTGTAACTTCAGTGTACAACGAGCAGCTGGGAGTGTTTTGGGTGAAGTTGGCATAAAAGGGTGCCTTTAATACAATATTTAGGTAAGTTGATCTGGCTGCCTAATTTATCTGAAGAAATATTAAAGCCCTAGGTACTGTGAGAATTTCTTAGCACTAAAGTTGGTCCTTATGTTTCCATCTTTCTCAGTATTGAGATTACAAATCTTGGAACACCAGTTCAGAGGGAGCTTAGTAGTCTTCCCTTCAACAAAGGCCTTAAGACACAGGACGTATGCCTGTTTTCTCAAGTCTCATTTCAGAAGATTCTTCCCACTGCAAACACCAATGCTATTTTTTTTCCCTCCTGACCTTTGTCAACTGTGTTGCTGTACTGTGTTTGGAAGTATTACAATGGTCATTACCTGCCCTGTTTATTCAGTGTTAAGTATTAACAAGGCCTGTGCTATCTCAGCTGCTGTCATATTTCTCCAGGAAAGAATTGCCTATGTAAATGTCCTAATGCAAACAGAAGACTCTTTTTCTAGGTGGGGGTGGCAGAAGACTTGGAGACAACTGAAAGGATGGAAGAAAACAGTAGATATTTTAAAAGAACAGTTTTCAGAAACACATGAAATAATTGCACCATGAAATCTAATTTGAGGCTGATTTTTTTGTTTGTTTTTGGTTTGTGCATTTGGTCAGTTCTGGCCTGGTATTTGCTCATATTGAGGCTATAAAGCACATATTTCTGGATTTATTTATAATGACTTCAAATAGTTTGGTATTAAGCAAAAGTGTATAAATATATTACAGAATAAAGAGAAAAAATAACCCTTGGCATCAAACTCTCTTTGTTTAGGGTTTACATGTGTGGTTTCTTGTGTGGAACAGCTATGTCAGAGTGGGTGGGATCCTGTTTCTGAGGGAATGGCAGAGTGCTGACAATATTTTCTTGAGCACAAAGAAGGGTGAAGAGTCTTATTAAAACTCCTATCAGATACTGCTTGTTGGACAGTGAAATTGCAAAACTTGCAAAGAGGAGGGCCAAACACCATGCAGAACAGATCAAATACAAATTAAAAAATTGACTTGGGCCGGGCGCGGTGGCTCAAGCCTGTAATCCCAGCACTTTGGGAGGCCGAGACGGGCGGATCACGAGGTCAGGAGATCGAGACCATCCTGACGAACACGGTGAAACCCCGTCTCTACTAAAAAATACAAAAAACTAGCCGGGCGAGGTGGCGGGCGCCTGTAGTCCCAGCTACTCGGGAGGCTGAGGCAGGAGAATGGCATGAACCCGGGAGGTGGAGCTTGCAGTGAGCTGAGATCCGGCCACTGCACTCCAGCCTGGGTGACAGAGCGAGACTCCGTCTCAAAAAAAAAAAAAAAAAAAAAATTGACTTGGGGAAGAAAAATCTTTCACTAGAGTCAGCTTTTCTGTAGAAATTGGCCTATTCTCATAAATTTACCTAAGTTTGTGCTTGGGTCAGATGACAAAGCAAAATTCCATCCTCTGATAGTTGCAAAAAACTGCCAGTGAAACAAACTGAAGCCAAATACATACTTCCTAGACGACAACCGATCCAGAGAAACACAGGTGTAGGTCACTTTCTCACTTCGAAAGTACCCAAGGAGTTACAGAGAGATGAAAATAGACAATATGTGGAGAAGAGAAGACTGCTTCTCTTCTGTAGGTACAGCCATGTGAAATAAAACAACTGTGCCTGCTGGGACTTACAAAAATGTGTGTTATTTAGGAGAACGGGCTTAGGAAGTTACACTTGCAAGCTCTGAATTCCAGTTTAACCATTCCATAACTGTGTGAGCTTAGATAAGTTACTTAACTATTTTTAATTTTCTACTTTTTAGAAGTGAGTATGGATTACTTAAGTAATAGAAATTAGGGTTGGAAAAAAAGAATAATTTGCTGGAAGTACTTTAGCAGCATAACCTTTATGTAAGAACAAATATCATCATTCATTTACACACCTAATGTGTGCCAGGCATTTTGAATACACTATTCCAATCTTTATACATCCCTGCAAGGTTAATACTATTATTCCCAATTTATAAGGTTCAACGTAGCTAAGTAATTAGACCCACGTCTTGAAGCTGATAAGTGGCAAAAATATCTACCCCTATTCCTTACCTCATTTTTTTTTCTTATTTTTAAAACAATGACCCAAGAATTTCTCTTCCCTCTCTGATTCCTTTTTCTCCAATCCTACTCAGGTCATAACTGCATTGGGAATCTCATTTTCTCTTCTTTATCCAGTTTAACATTCCTGAATCTACTCACCAACTTCCCTTCTTCCCCCACTTCCTGGTGCCACTGATTCCAATCCTTCTTCCGGTTTTGTTTGGCTTGAGTCCTGTCCTGAATCCCACTGCCCCATCAGGTCCACCCCCACTCCATCAGCACTGTCATCAAAATGACAGTGAATACCTATTAGCACTTTTCTACGTGTCAGGTGCCTTATGAGATGGATATTATTATTATTCCCATTTTAGAGATGTGGGAACTGGGACACCAAAAGGTAACACAGCCTACCAGGAGCACAGAAGTAGCAGAGATGGAGTGCTAACCTCAACAGTCTGGCTCCAGGGTTCTTGGTCCAGCCCTACACTAGACTGCGCCACAGCCCTGGAGGGACCCAAAGGAAGTTCCAAATTCCAGCAAATGAGTGTGAGCATGAGAGGGGAGGACCTGTTTCAAACAGGGGTAAATAAATTCTATGATGTTTGAAACCAAATTGCTTCCCTTTTATTGTAAATAAAATGTAAATGTATACTTTTAAAATCACTATGGGTAAAATTTTTTTTAGTGGGTTAGCCTAGGAACACTGTTTTTATGGGAACATAAATTCTGAGTTCCCCCCCAAAAAACTATTGGAACAGCCTGTTCATAAATTGAAGACTTCCTTTATTTCTGTTTGGGGTAAAGTTAAAGTGAGGGAAATCGGAAAAAGGAGGAAAGTCAAGGCTTCTCATTCTCTGCAGATACAATTCCTGCACAGTAGAATGCAATCTGGATAATACGTCCCAACTTCCTAAGTGTGCTAAAAATAAATGTAAATGGTTCATTAGAGCTAATCTGGCAGCCAAAAGTGAATATTAATAACACAGAAGATCAATAAGATGCCCAGCAAAGAACAATGGATTAACTTGGTTCTAGAAATAGCAAAATGTGTGTAGGCCAGACAAGAAGCAATGGGACGGGAGGCACAGTCAGAAGAAAAATTCATCTCTTCTTTATAAGGTTCAAGAAATTGAGAATAGACAAAATATGCCCATCTCTTTTTCCCTCTGCCCACTAAATAAGCAGTTTAATCAATTTTTACCTTTCCTTCCTTGTCTTCATCTGTCACTACTAACTCAATAGAAGAATGTATAACCCTAGTTCAAATACAGGTCAAGATGGCTATTATAAATATTATGAGCTTATGCCGTGACTTTCTCTCTCAGTTCTTATGTTGTGTGCTCTATTCAAGTAAGGGATAGCACAGAGTAGTTTTTACCCAAAGCATATTCAGTGAAGAAAGAGGTTCCATGGTCAAATAAATCTGAGAAATGCTGCATGATAATCCCCCGTGTAAGATATTGAAGGCTCTGAGACATCTTGCAGGAAAGACACCTGTATAACATATGGAACTCAGGTTTTCCCAAGCCTTTTGACCATATAATCCTTTTTACTTAACCCCTATTCACATCTTTGTGCAGAATGATACCAAGAACTCTGGATCAGGAAGAGGGCAAATCAAGTTCCCATCTTATTTTCCTGTGTGATTTAAAGAAGTTGCCCAGCTTCTCTGGACTTCAATTTCCTGAGAGAGACGGACCACACAATAGCTAGAGGTTCTGTCCAGCCATGCAGCTCTGAGGGCATTTTCAACCTATGTGCTTCCACGGCCATCATCAATGCACATGGAAGCTGAGGTCTGTGGATGCACTCTTGGCGAGTGAGCATGTGCCCTCCTGCTAAGCCCACCTCAGAAGTGACTTCCATCACCCAGGAGCAGCCTAGACAATGGATCTTTTACACATCTTCACATTCAGTCCTTTATGCCCAAGCTAAGTACTCACATTGCAAAGGCTATTTGTCAGGGGGATATGTGGAGGGAGGGAATTTGCAGAGAATTGTTAAAACAAGCTTATATTTGTTCTTTCAAATATTTGCTGGCATTCAAACATGGCTTTTAAAAAAGTTTCTTGTGCTTTTTCATTTAAATATGCAAGTTTAATAAACATAATTCACCCAAAACAGAGAAATGAAGCAAATTCTTACAACTGATTCTTTAGGTCTACATTCTTAGGCCACATTCTAAGATGTTGTCACTTGAAATGCTGTTAATTCTGACATTTTAACTTTTTCTTTGGGAAAAATTATCATAAGCCAAAAGATTGTCCCTAATATTGAAAATATGTAACTTTCACACAGTTTCACAAAATTCTTCACCTTTTACTTTTATTTACTAATTACTCTCCTTTAAAACTGTAGAAAGTACTACCTCTCTACAAATTGAAACTGATTTTTTACTTTCTTGTTTTTATAGTAAGAACATCCTCTCTACAAGTTGAAACTGACTTTTTACTTTCTTGTTCTTATAGCAAGAGCATATTAATGATACAACAGCAATAGCTAACACTCATCTACATGCCTAGTATGTGACAGACATTATTCTAAGCAATGTATATGTGTGTGTATTAATCTTAACCTTACAGGTTAGATACTATTATTATCCAATTTTCAAGATGTGCAAACTGAGGCACAGACAGAATAAGTAACTTGCCAAGGTCACACACCAGTAGTAAGTAGCAGAGTCAAGATTGATTTATTGACTTTTTATTTAAATTTTTTCTTTAAGAGACAGAGTCTTACTCCATCACCCAGGCTGGAGTGCAGTGGTGCTATCACAGCTCACTGCAGCCTCAAACTCCTAGGCTCAAACATCTCCCCTTCTCAGCCTCTGGAGTAGCTGGGACTATAGGTGCACGTCACTGTGCCTGGCTAATTTTTAAATTTTTAACAGAGATGAAGGCCTCACTTTGTTGCCCAGACTGGTCTTGAACACCTGGCTTCTGGCAATCTTCCCACCTTGACTCCCCAAAGTGCTGGATTACAGGCGTGTGCTGGGATTACAGGTGTGTGTTGGGATTACGGGCATAAGCCACCAAGCTTGGCCCAGAGTCAAGATTTGATTCCAGCAATCTTTGCTCTTAATCACTATGCTATTCAACCTCTTGCTTAAATTTGTAAAACAATAGAACCACCACCAAAAAATATATATAAATAGCTGAGGGAGAGATACAATTTGGAGTTAATGAAGCCCATGATATAACTAAAGAAAAGGGAATACCTAACCTCTTGGTTCCACTTAGATCAAGGGTGAAAGGCCTGACTTACACCACGAAAAACACTGGTTAGAGACATGAAAACACGTCTTCTCTCTTCAATGCCATGAGATTGGCTCACCTGAGTAGGCTACAGAATCTTCTTCCCAAATGCTTAATAACAAAAGTGAGAGAACCATCCAAAATATTCTGAAAAAATCTCACAGAAGTTAGGATGGGCTAAATTAACCATCCTCAGCCCTGTTACTCTTTCCTAAGAGTACTCCATGACTATTTTTCCAAATTATTCAAAACATGTTTCCTAATGTGTTAATGGGGGAGCATGAGGAAGCAAAGACAGATTAAAAAGACTCAAGAGATATAACAACCACTGTGATGTATGGACTTTGTCGGGATCCTGATTGACACAAACCTACTTGGAAAAGGCTGTTTTGGGTCAAATGAGTTAATTTGATTATGGGTTAGGTATTAGATGATACTAATATTCTTAAGCTTGATAATAGCATCATCGTTATATGAGAACTCTCCATTTTTCTGAGAAATAACCTAAAGTAAATAAGGGTGAAATGACCTGCCTGAGATTTTTACTTTGACAAAAAAGAGGGAGATGATAAATGAAGTGAGTATGGCAAAATCTTGGTACTCACTGTATCTGAGTAATGATATATGAGGGGTCATTCTCTTTGTTTTTGCATATATTTGACAATTTTCATGATAGAGTATCTTGATAAAGAATATGGAAAGGTTTCTCTCCTGATGAAAATAATTATGATAGATAAAATTATTTTAAAAACTGCTAGAGAAATGCCAAATACACACCTGGGTACATAGTTCACTTCCCCTAAGACTGAGGCCAGGAAAAAGAATAAGAATTAAAGGGAAGAGCACAGGGCAACCTGCACCAGAGACAGGCAGGAAGAAAAGAGAAACACAGCCATGGTGCCAACATTGTTTCAGGGAGATTTTACAACACTAGCTGTCAGCTCTAGATATACTGTTGCTGCTTTCAACTTCATCTAGAAGTGTCCTTCTACCCAACGCTCTCAACCCCGATTGAAAAATACTAAATAAAATGAGTCTCGGATCTCTGCCCACCTTATGTGTTTTGGTGTTTCAAAACCTCTCCCACAGATTGGCTCTCAGTCCTTAGGGGTACATGGTTTCATTACTGAGGTGTGCCTGTGTGCATGAATGTGCGGGTTTGTGTGCATGGGCAGCTCCTCCCTGATCACTGTGGCTATAATGTCATAATGCACATCCTTGTCTTTTACTCATTGGGTTATACCTTAATAAAACTAACAGCAAAATTTGTTTGTTATTCCAGGTGTGCTTAACATACATCGATCTTCAAGACAACGAATATCCCTCAATGATTAGGAACCTCGATTTTTTTCCAAGAAAATAACCACATAACTAAATTATTATACTCTCCCTAAGTGCCTTTATTAGAGACTCATCAAAACATATGTGTGTGTGTGTGTGTGTGTATAAACACATATATACATTTTTAAATTTTTATTTTATTTACTTATCTATTTTTTTGAGACGGAGTCTCACTCTGTGGCCCAGGCTGGAGTGCAGTTGCATGATCTTGGCTCACTGCAACCTCCGCCTTCCAGATTCAAGTGATTCTCATGCCTCACCCTCCCAAGTAGCTGGGATTACAGGCATGGACCACCACACCTGGCTAAGTTTTGTATTTTAGTACAGACAGGATTTCACCATGTTGGCCAGGCTGGTCTCAAACTCCTGACCTCAAGTGATCCACCTGCCTCAGCCTCCCAAAGTGCCGGGATTACAGGCCTGAGCCACCACATCTGGCCAAAACATATATTAAAATGCAAATAAAAACCTTTATGACAGAAACAAACATTGAAAAAATTAGTTGCTTGGACTCAACAAATACTGTTTTCTAGCCTCCTCTTTCACCCTACACAAAGACAGCCACCGATATATTTTGTTGCTAAAAATGCACTAGCTTTTTGCTTTCGATTACACTCTATGTTAAATTTTGCATCCCAGTTTTCTCATCTAACATTAAAATATGGGCATTTTTTCCTGTTCTAATTCTGCATAACCACCCATTAGTGGCTGGAGAATATCCTGTCAAGTACAGACAGTAAAGTTTTGTAAATTTTCCTCTACTATTGAACATTAGATCGTTGCCATTTGTTTAATATTATAAAATAGATAATGCTTTATATGTGCAATACTTTCTTATATAATTATGTGTGTTTCCATAGTACCGATCCTTAGATCATAATTAAAAACTAAATTAAAAACAGTACCTAGTAGTTTACCTTAGCACAAGAAAGAAAAATAGCAGGAAAAAAAAAAAAAAGGTTCTGTTGAGCAGTGAGTTTGCACTGGCTGAGCCCAATGTCCCAACTCCATTATCTGTGATTCACATGGCGTGCTTGAAGAAAAATATCCCTGTCTTGTTGCTTCTTGGTAGCCCATGGCATTATCCTTTATCTAACCCTAGTTACATCTCTGGGATGTTTCTTGCTCCAGTTGTTTTACTCACGGTCTAACAATGTGAATTTGCAGTCCTGACTGTTCTCTTTAGAATTTCATCACTTCTTTGCTTCCGTTGCAGTTTGCTTGCACCTCTAATGCAGCATTTCCTTCACCTTCCCCCGTGGTATACTTAGTTGTTTGCACTCTGTCTGCCGAGATGCTTTAACTCGCCTTGTAATTGCCTATAGTGCCTGGGATTGTGCTCTGCACAGAAGAACACCATCAGGCCATTAGTGGATTTTCATCAAATTATTAACATCACTCTGTTCTTGAGCAGGTTAGTTCCCTTCATATTGTCCTCTGCCCTACCCAGTGCTTACAAACACCTCTCTCGTTCACGTCTACAAATTTAATGAATGTGTTGTTTATATCCTTTCCCAGATAATTAATGAAGATGTTAAATAAGACCATGCTGAACATAGCTCCCCACCCTCGTCCAGATTCAATACATTGTCATTTATCATTACACTTTCAGTCCTTCAGGCAGTTTTCAATCAATTTGACACATTCAACTCAATTTGAATTCATTTTCTGAACTAGATTTCATGAGACCTGCTATCAATTCTTCCATTAACGTCTGGATGTATTTAGATATAATAATATATCTAGCGTATTCTTTTTGTCCACTGTTTTCCAATTTTCAAAACAAAAAATCGATTAAGTTGGTCTAACATGAAAAAGCTTTATAGATTTATGCTGTTTGTAGCTCCTGGCTCTAATACCTCATAGATGTTCATATATTTACCCTCTCAAATGTTCTAGTATTTGTTAGCAATGTAGTTTTCCTAATTCACTTATTTATCCAACAAATGTTTATGGAATACTTATTATGGGCAAGTATTATGTTTGGAATAGGTTTAAGACTAATTCTATTTAGAAATTAATTATTCAGGGGCTCTTGTTCTGTGAAGTGTACAGGACATTATCTCTCCTAAACTATTTTTCATTTTATTTTTACTATACATTAGCAACACTGGAGCATAGATGAAGCAGGAAGAAGACAGAAAGCATGTGTGGCTTCTAACTGGTAGCTCTGATAAAGAGGTTCCTAGGGCAAGAATTCTGAAAAAAAGTGGCTAAAATAAGACAAGAGAATGAATCTGAGATATCTCTGCCAACGATACTCTGAACAAGTGAGAACTGGATATGCAGTCTTTACTCCAGTGTCTGTCTGTCTGTTTCTCTCTCTGTCTCTTTCCTCCCCATCTCTCTCCTCTCTCTCTCTTTCGCATTATTCTTCATGATTCCAAAGGAGAGCTACCATATTTTGACGAATTCATTATTACTTCCATTAACACTGGCTAACACATCATCTAAGACCTTGCCTATTTACTTGTTTTCTTCTTTTTTTAATGAAACGGGTCTTCATTACTGTTTAATTATCCTTATTTATCTTCTTAAAGGCCAGTTTTAAAAAGCAGTTCCAAAGCTCAGCAATTTTGCCATCAATAGCTCAGTCATTTGAGCATAATCATTAAGCTTATCTCCCTATTCATTTAATGCTAGGCCTCTTTTATCTCTGGTATGCCTTCCTTTCTCTTCTTTATTATGTTTGTATTATTACCCTTTGCACCACGGATCGCCATAAATACTTCTTGGTTGTAACTCTGGAACCTCTTTGATGATTCATGCTCTTCTGTGAGAGTCCTATAGACAGACTTCATTTACTTTCAGCTTTCTCCTTTTTTTCCTTCTATTGTTGCACAGTTGTCATTGTCACTTTTAGACTGCGTCTGGTTTTTCCAATGATGTCCAGTCTTTGAGGTGAAACCGCTGACCCTAAGTAAAGCACCTGCCCCAATTTTGCAAGGTGAGAAGTGCTGCAGAACACAGGACCCAGCTAAATGGTCAGAGACTGCCCAGGTATACCTGCTCTCAGCCCAAGGGGACAGGTACCATCTTCTCAGTCATCAGTAAAACCAAACCCTGCTCAGCACAGGGTAGCAGCAACACCGCTTCCACTAGAGAAAAGGGAAATGATCCTTACTGCTGAGATTCCCACCTCAAAATAGTACACTTGGCCACTTCCAGCAATGGTTCCTCCCTTGAACACTTCCACTGTGATTAGAAACCTGTTTTCCCACTTATCAGTTATGCCTCAAAGACCACAAACTAAGAGAAATACTGAATTCTCTCTCTTTCTGGGTGATATCCACGCTCACATTTGGATTTAAGTACATCCACTCCTTCTTTTTGTATTCCTTTCTTATTTGTGTGGTAACTGAATTTGTGACTGTTAACTGTTATTGCTGGATTACTTACCGACTAATTTTCACCTTGTATTGTAGCACAAAACTAAATTTTTTAAAGTAGGGAAAATTTTGAGAAAAATATTTCATTAGGGATAAACTATAGAAAAAGAGGGCTTATTACTATATTAGTAAGCATAATACTATTTGTAAATATTACATCTATCATTTCAATCTTATGTGTCTTCTAAAAAGACTGAAACAAGTCACCCATAATTATTACATAAATGCCACTTTTAATATCAGCTTAGGAAATATGTATATTTTTCTTTCAAAACTACCATAAGCAAAGATGCTAACTTACTTTGTTTTTTAAAATTCATACAAAATAAACCTATCCAAAGCTTTTGGCCACATACCCATATTTTAACCAATGATACTGTAGATAGTTGGAGGACGATTCTGCTTGGTCTGACAAAATAAGATGATGAAGATAAAATAAGTTGTTTTTTTTTCCCTCCTCTGTCTGAGTGACAGCCACTCACACATCCATACTATTTTCATTTGGGAGTGCATTTAACATTCTGTGAGTAGGAAGAAACGAAAAGGATGAGGTAAGGATCTTGTTTTTCCCCAATCACACATTTCTCTTTGCCCATCCTGGTTTCTTTGTGTCTTATTTCCCTTCCAATTAATTTATACTCCTTCAGTTCTGGTGCTGATGCGGTCCATGGTTCATTTCACTCCTCCCCTCCCATTTTCAGGATTAACTGCATTCTTCATCTTTAAACGCCCCACCAACCACACATCAGTGCCATGACTTAATGGCAGCTTCCTTGGAGACAAGGGATTAGATTATTTTAAAATTACAATCACCTATTGATAAACTACCACATAAGGTACTGGACAACACACACTAGCTTTGGCAGGGGGCTTGCCCTAAATTGTTCAGCACTTACCAGGGGAAAGTCTTACCTGCCCAGGGTGAAGATCAATGCCACAGGAAGACAAAATTCAGTTTTATTTACTGGATAGAGGAAAACAAGGGCCAGGCTCCCAACAGCTATCTCAAGGCACGTCATCCTCACCTCCATCCACCTCCTCCCACCTTTTCCTTTTTGTCCCATGTTTTTGTTTTTCTTTTCTACCTGGTTTTGCTTCTGTATTTCCTGACAACTCGAGATTCCTTTACCTCATCTCACTTCTTTCCCTTCAACTCCCTAGGCATTTCACCTCCTCCCTCCCCTTTTGGCTCTCCATCCCAGTCTCCCAGCCTGCGGAGATATAAGCACACATTTCCAAATGCTGCCAACTAAGTGCTCCAGGGATAGGGAGTTCTGAGGCTACCCCCCACCACTGGGCAAGCCTCATAACAGAGGAGACATTTTAAACCCCAGGGATGGTAAAAATCATCATCATTATTACCTCTCCAGGCACTGCTGTGTTAAGCAGAGATGAGGCTCCCACCTTTGATAATGAGAAACTCAGAAATTACAGAGGTTGGTAACACAGCATCAGCATATAATACCATCTGAAAAACCTGGGCTCCAGTTATCTTGTGATAGGCAGCGACAGCAGAGATTAAAACCCGCCAGCAAACAGCTGCAGACTGTACTGATGCTGTGCTCCCGCACTAAATTACCACAGTCACACCCCTGTCCTCCGATATTGCCACTAGTTAGGACTACTCTCCTTAGTCCCACTATATTAGAAAAAAATTTGAAGGGGCATTTAAAGCAAATTCAGGTACAAATAGATTAACAACAAAGAAAACGCCATCATTATTCTTCCAATGCTTACTCATTCTATGATTTAAATATTTATTCTTCAAATAACAGCCAGTGTATGTCCATACGAAATCATCAGAACATTGGACCTTCGGCTCTCCTCTGAGGGTCAAAGCTGAGATTTTGTGTGTATAATATTATTATAGAAAGAATAAATATTTAAAAATGGACTAAGTAATTTTTTCTTATAGACTGCTGTAGAGAACAAAAAGTTTCATATGGCTTCCAACTCAGAGGAAGTTTGTGACTGGATGTGAGGAGACTACAAAGTTATTAGAGGATAGACAACAAACCCTATGAGCCTGTCACATCTCCTTCACTGAAATTTTGCTATATTAAATTTTGATTCAAATAAGTAATCCATCAGCAAAGGTTTTGCAATATTGGTTATACAAAGATCTTCAATGACTGACATTTGTTGAAGTGGGATTTAAGTTAAATTTTATAATAACCCTGTAGTGGCATGGAAACTTTTATCCATACATTTTAAACTTTCATGGGGTTAGTCATCATGATATTTTGGGAATGACAAGATTACCTTCATCAAAAACTTCCTTCTACTATTTCTGCCTGCCAAGGTGCATCTGAAAAATGTCTTCTTTCACAGAGATTTTCCTTCTCTCCCAGCTGAGAGTGATCTCTCTGTACTCTGAGCTACGCTCAAATTCTCCTACGTTTCTATTTCCAGCCTTGCCTTCTCCCTCAGCCCCAACTCTTACTGGAAGCAACTTTTTCAGCAACTGGAACTAACTTGCAGTCTCTGTCTGCCTTGGCTGACTAGCCAACGGTCTTAATAAATAGCAGTCACTAAATAAATAAAAATTTTTCCAAAGAAAATATGAAACTTGGATCTGAACTCTACTTGGCCTCAAATTTACCTGTCTGTGCACATTTCATTTTCCCACCCACTAAACAGTATTCCTATAGCTCTGGTTGTATCCATGTAGATTTAGATTGATGGTTCTAGAATCGCAGAATTGGAAATGGTCGGAGATATAATTTAGTTCAACCTACTCATTTTCAAAGACAAGGCAAGGGAAGCTAAAAGAGGTTAAGTGCCCTTTTATCACAGTTAGTGATAAAATTCAGGCAAAATTGAAAGTGGCTGCTCCGGCCTATCTTTGTAGTGGATGACCTGTCTTAGAATTTGTTGAACCTCTAGCATTGAATGTAGACTGATTTTAACCTGAATGAAAACTTCAGACTTGAAAGTATTCTGCTTTCAAGGAATGAAATTATTAATTGGTTTTAGTAAACCAGATATTTAAAATCATTTTACTTCCATTGAGTTCCTCATCAAGTTTAAGCATTGGGTACTGTACTTCAACTATTAAAACTGTAAGTTATCTGAAAATAATTTTTATTACACATTATATAATACTGAAAGTGTTAGACTCACATCCACATCGATGGTACAAATGGGTAAATTGGTACAAACTTTCTGAAGGGCATTTGGCAGTATGTTACCAAAGACTTAATAGTTGAACCCTCTTCATCCTGTCAATGTCACTTCTAAAGATTTATTCTGAGGAAAACTTTTACTAGACATCTAGGAATATGGTCAATTTTTATTGTTCTGCCTTTACACTTTTTGATAAATTCCAAAGTTCCTTAAAATGAATTTATGTCATTTCTACCATTGGAAAAACCTCTCATTGTTTGTTAAAAAAAAAAAAAAAAAGTGAGAGAATGGAACTGGCTGCTTATCCTTCAATATCATTTTTGGCTCTTGTGCACTGGTTGATTTTTTTCTTTCTGGTCAAAAGTTTATAGAAAGGGAGAAACTGTGTTTCCTGGGGAAAGCCACCAGCTTCTAACCATGAATGCGTGTTCAGAGCATAAGTTTGTGTTGGAATTTCCAAAAAGCATACATGAATAAGGCTCTAGCTGAACATCCTCTTCCTATATGGATTGCACATAATCAATAGACCTAGAAGCACTTATTGAACATATTCTATGAACATCACTGCACTAAGAGCTATTAGAAACAAACAGCAGGGGCTTTTCCATGCCGTTTATAATGATGCCCTGTGGCAATGACATAAACACATGAAAAGATGATCATGAATAGAGGCTGTAATTAAGTTCCAAACACAAAATGTAGGTATCTAGAAAAGGAAGAAGCTCATGCAAAACCTGAGTGGTGAGGAAAGGCTTTGCAGAGAAGGGCTCAGCCTTGAACAAAGATGGAGCAAGAAGAGGTATGGTATGGGAAAGAATGGTTTTACTGGGTTTGAGTGGTAGAATACTGAAAAACAAAGATCAGAAGGAGAGGCTGGGCAGGCCCAGCCTGAGGAGCACCTCAACTCCTGAATGACATTTGATTTGCCTCACTGGATGTCTATTTTGTGTTAAATGCTCCACAAGGCCTTATGGCACAGTGGTTAAGAGCACTGAGTTCTAGAATCAGAGTACCTGGATTCAAACCAACTCTGATGCTTACTAGCTCTGTGATCTTGGATAAGTCACCTAAGCTTTCAGTTTCCACATATATAAAATGAGGATAACAACAGTAATCACCACACAGGGTTATCGGGAGGATTAAGTATGCATATGTAAAGATTGAATAAATGTTCAAATGTTGGCATGGCACTGGGCATACAATGGAATAATGTCTGCTTGCATTAAGCAGTGCTATGAGACTTTTTTAAAGTGTGAAATTCTTATTTTAAAATTTTTGTGAGGTCTATAAAAGAATGTGCCCGCCTTTGGAAATACAATGGCCTGAACATAAATGAGTTATTTTTTGATGACTTACCACCTTGCAGTGGGTCTCAGAGTCATCATTACATACACCTTTCTCACAGTGTGGACCAATAATAATAATAACAACTACAACAACAACAACAGCTTTGTATAGCACCCAAGGGTTTACAGAAGGCTTCTATCTCATTCACAAGAATTCCATGAGGTACGCCAGACAAGAATCAGGATAGAGGCAAGACGAGGACCCAGGGTTTCTGCGTTCTTGTCTAGGATTCTTTATAGCTTACAAAGTAGCCTATGGAAGAGACAGGCCAAATACAAACTGATCCTTAGACTCAACCTGGAAGTTAATTCCTCATAAATGAACATCTGATGTGAGATAGCCTGGTTGTGATTTGACTTAGACAGAAATGGAGTGGATTAAGAAATTTAAACTCTTAATAAACCATTGAAGCTACGATGTCCAATTTTCACAAATACCTTGAAAAGGAGATGGAGTGGGAAGAGGTATGGTATGAGAAAGAAAGGTTTTACTGGGTTCAAGTGGCAGAATACTGAAAAACAAGGATCAGAAGGAAAGGTTGGGCGGGCCCAACCTGAGGAGCACCTCAACTCCCAAATGACATCTGATCGCCTCACTGGATGTCTATTTTGTGCTAGATGCTCCACAAGGCCATATAGCACAGAGCTTAAGAGCACTGAGATCTGGAATCAGAGTACCTGGATTTAAACCAAGTCTGATGCTTACTAGCTCTATGAAGACATCTGTGATTTTCAGTATTCGACGATTCAGTAACTGAATTTTTGTCTTGCTTTGGATTTGAAGGGAAGGTAACAAAGAAGGTATTGCTATTATTTGCTTGTAGTTTGAATCCCTGCTTGTCTAATTCCAGGAAGTTCCATTTGATAATATACAACCAAATCAAATAACATATTATGGAGGTTATACATGGGTAGAGGCAGGCAAAGCAACATCTACAAACCCCACTGGGAAAGAGTTACCAGACACAAGCTAAAAATGTATTTAGTTGTCCAACAATATGAGCCAAGGAAGTTCGCTTTTTGAGATGAAGTCTTGCTCTGCTGCCCAGGCTGGAGTGCAGTGGCATGACCTCAGCTCACCACAACCTCCGCCTCCCAGGTTCAAGCAGTTCTCCTGCCTTACCCTCCTGAGTAGCTGGGATTACAGGTGCCCGCCACCACGCCTGGCTCATTTTTTTGTATTTTTAGTAGAGACAGGGTTTCACCATGTTGGCAAGGCTAGTTTCGAACTCCCGACCTCGAGTGATACGCCCGCCTCGGTCTCCAAAAGTGCTGGGATTACAGGCGTGAGTCACCACGTCCGGCCAAGCCAAGGAAATTCTAATGTGAAACCCTGAAAAACACAATGTTCATGTTCCAAATATATGAAATCAACGGAGTCCTTTCCAAATCAAATATCCGAACACAGGACCCAGGTTTTCCTCCTTGTTTTATCCAATAGTATAATTACTGCAATCATCACTTAATAAAATATAGCTTTTAAGAGACAAACCATGTCCTTACCTTTAGGGAATATATGTAAAAATCTTTCCATTAAAATGCTAACATTGCCGGGCCCAGTGGCTCACGCCTGTAATCCCAACACTTTGGGAGGCTGAGGCGGGTGGATCACGAGGTCAGGAGATCGAGACCATCCTGGCTAACACAGTGAAACCCCGTCTCTACTAAAAATACATAAAATTAGCTGGGCATGGTGGCACGCCAGCTACCCAGGAGGCTGAGACAGGAGAATCACTTGAACCTGGGAGGCGGAGGTTGCAGTGAGCCAAGATCGCACCACTGCACTCCCGCCTGGGCAACAGAGGGAGACTCCGTCTCAAAAAACAAAAAACAAAAAGCTAACATTAATAAAGTTTAGCACCAAATTGCTCTACCTGAGGTTGAAGGGTAATGTTTTAGTTTAATTCCCTTTAGAACACACTGTCTACTTTTTGGTTAGAGTTCTATCCTGACGTATTTCTTACTGGGGAGTTCATAGAAGAACAAACAGCATAGTTGAGAATGAATTGAGATGAATTCAAACTAGAAACAAAGCATATCCACAAAAGGGAACATATTATATAAAAAGTAAGGATTGGGACCGATTCCTTTTCTAAATGACTGGCCACTGTACTACAGCCTTTTTCCGTTGTCAACAGTACTTCTGCTGTTAACTGAGCTTATACACAGTGTCAGTCAAGGTTTTCATTGAATAACAAGTGTGTGTGACTTCTAATGCACGTGAGGCCCATTCTGACGCAGTATGTATTAAAATGAGCCAAGGGAACGTCTACCAGTGGTCCCTGTCATTGCCTGCCTCACTGCTTTCCTGGATACATTTGCCTCAGGTGGACACAGCAGTTGGGGAGAGGGATGTAAAGCGAGACCTCCGTCACCCAACACGCAGGAACATGAGTATTTACTGGCTCCATCTTCACTGTCAGAGAATACTACAGGGAGGATGAAACAGCTACTGCGATTAAAAACCTGCTCCCTTGAAAACAGCCATGCCGCTGCTGTGTCATACAATGACCCTTTCAAGATGGGTGCTGAGCTACATCAGCACCTCTCCTGCAACTTCTTTGATGGCTCAGTGTAGACTGTACGATGTGCCAGAGAGTCCAAGCACGGCTCCAGCAGGAATCTCCTGGAGCAGAAGGCTCAGGAGAGGATGAGAAGAACAGCTGCCTATTTTCTACCTCAACTACAGCCAATTTTGTGCTCCAGCCCTCCTTCCATTCCAAGTGGCATATCCTTTCTTCCTCTGTCCCTCTATTTAACAGTCAAGACAAGAATAATTTACTGAAAAATTGTTAAGTTTTGAAAATAACCATGCCTTCTTTCACTTCTTTTCCCAAAAGTTGGTCTCCTAGAGCCGATCTCTAGAATCAAACTCTTGGTGTGCATTTTAGAAAACACCTTGAAGATGACGATGGCTCAGAAGCACACTATGGTACATGCTGCTGTTATGGTCAGTGCTCTGTGCTCTTCAGTCCCACTTTCCAATACTGAAACTTGCTTCAACACAAGAATTTATATCACACTGATATTGTCACAAGTTCCAAGGATCCCAGCTGACGTCGCTGTGGCCCTGCTTGGGGGAAATAGAAGTAAAAGACCTTATATTAATTCACTGGTATCTTTTAGTCCACTGACGATTGTGTAACACAATTCAATAGATTACTGGGAAAGTGAGGCACTAAGAACCCTGATGTTTTGGTTCCCAGAAAATCTGAAACTCAGGACTATGTATAGGGAAGCACTATAAATGACTCTGACCCTCTGCTTGAAAAAAAAAAAAAAAAAAAACAGCAACAAAACAAAACAAAACAAAAAACAAACTAAGAAGTGATCAAGAAGTTCCTTGGGTTAGGTTTTAACATGAATCCTTAACACATTATTATCTTTCCTCCCTAAAACTGGAGTTTGCACTTTAAAGAGAGATTTCAATAAATTAATGCATTAGCTACAAAGAAACGGACTCAATTTAAATGACTAAGCAAGTGACCTGAATATTATTTCCTTTAAATAGCCTGAGCAACATGAAAAGAAAATACAAAAAGGAATCTGAGTAATGCCCTATGTCTACAAGATTCCATCTAAGTAGAGCATGTCTCCCACGATGTGACTCACAGGAGGCCTGCAGCTTCAGTTTTGAACAAACAAATGCACATCTTCACTCAGCACACAGCTAACTAGTGTTAGTTATACAGCTAACTAGTTATGCAGGCTATCCATATTTACATAATCAGAAACACATTGCTTTCAATAAGACAAGGCCCAGTGCGTTACGTGTGACCCTAAGGTACATGTATTTCAACGCATGTCAAACTGTACTTTTCAGAAAATCATTTTGTTTAACAAACTCTCAGCAGGCACCCTGATTAGACATAATCTATAAGGGCCCTTTGTTTCGAGCTGCACTGCTCTGCTGTATGGGGCTCTCTTTGTGGTGATAATTGGTCTGGCTGTCCATTCCACCCATCAGGTGATAGAAAACTATCAATCAGCCTAAATGCAATGTGAGAGAAGTCTCTTTAGCCAATTAGTCAGTAATGAGAACATTAGCCACGATATCTTCTGCAGAGGGCACCTTAGCCATTCCACTAGTCTGAGAAGATGACAGTCCCTGTGTGATTAATAAAGATCACAGGATACTTCAGAAATTCTACATGGGTGAAGAAGAGAGTCAGAAAGAAATGCACTTGGAAGAGCTGACTGTTTCTACTGTTGCCAAGTGCTTTACGCAAAAACATTCCAAAACCGCAGAACCACAGAACTTCAGAGCTGGAAGGGACCCTGAAGATAAATTGATCCCACACCCGCATTTTACAGATAAGGCAGGGAGTGAAATGAATTGTCCAAGGTCACCCAGCTGGCTGGCAATGGCGCACTTCTTGTGGCTCCGAAGAAAAATATTTGGACTGATAAAAGCAAACAAAAAACGCAGCACATCAGTATGAAGAGATCCTCCACAGTTTCTGATATTTTTATAGGCGTGTCTTTTTTCTCTACTGGTGGTGAGCGTTATGTTTTCCTTCCCTGACTTCCTAGGGCCAAACATGATAACTGTATGTCCTGAGGAAGTATCACACATATTTAGAGCAATGGCTCCTAAGCCAGATTGCCTGGGTCCATAATGCCAGCTCTGCTACTTACTACATGTGTGACTTTAGACAAGTACTGAATACCTTGTACCTCAGTTTCCTCATCTGTAAAAGAGGATAATAGTCCCTACCTCCCACGGTTATGACAACGATTAAGAGTTAGTCTACATAAGACATGGAACAGAGGCTAGCACTTGCAAGCTCGGCTATTATTATTCATGAAGGTGCTCGTGAAATGACAGCCGCAACGACAGGGCAACTTCTGCATATACAGGAATAACACTAAGATAAATTCAGGCCTGGGCGCGGTGGCTCATGCCTGTAATCCCAGCACTTTGGGAGGCTGAGGCAGGCGGATCACGAGGTCAGGAGATAGAGACCTGGCT
The DNA here is from genome assembly GCF_024542745.1 of Macaca thibetana thibetana. Taxonomy (NCBI): domain Eukaryota; kingdom Metazoa; phylum Chordata; class Mammalia; order Primates; family Cercopithecidae; genus Macaca; species Macaca thibetana. Next base: position 49,511,491 of record NC_065582.1, on the reverse strand, counting down.
AACACGGTTAAAGCCTCATCTCTACTAAAAATACAAAAAATTAGCCAGGTGTGGTGGCATGCACCTGTAATCCCAGCTACTCAGGAGGCTGAGGCAGGAGAATCCCTTGAACCCAGGAGGTGGAGGTTGCAGTGAGCGGAGATCGCACCACCGCACTCCAACCTGGGCGACAGAGCAAGACTCCATCTCAAACAAAAAAAATAAATAAACTGAAATAAAATAAAATAAAGGCGGCCGGGCGCGGTGGCTCAAGCCTGTAATCCCAGCACTTTGGGAGGCCGAGACGGGCGGATCACGAGGTCAGGAGATCGAGACCATCCTGGCTAACATGGTGAAACCCCGTCTCTACTAAAAAATACAAAAAACTAGCCGGGCGAGGTGGCGGACGCCTGTAGTCCCAGCTACTCAGGAGGCTGAGGCAGGAGAATGGCGTAAACCCGGGAGGCAGAGCTTGCAGTGAGCCGAGATCCGGCCACTGCACTCCAGCCTGGGCGACAGAGCGAGACTCCGTCTCAAAATAAAAAAAAATAAAAAAAAAAATAAAGGCAAATTAAACAAAATGCCCTAACTTTCTTGGGATGAAGACTAAGGGAATCATGGAAAGAGGAGTAAATTCAAAGGGGAGAACCACGCCAGCCTCACAGAAATTTCAGGAAGCATCACTGAAGCTTTGGATGACAGTCCTATCATGTCCCAACCTGTCTGCTGGACTGCTCCCTGTTAGGGTCACCTGGGCACGTTCTAGTGGAAATCCATGGGCCCACTAACTCCCACAGCCCACAGCCCTGGAACCATGCTCCAGGTGACCACACTTGGTGATCTTTATCCTTGTGTCATGAGTGGCCTGAAAGCTAAACATGCCTTGATCAGAAGCATTACCATTCTCTGAGTCACCAGGCCCCTAACCTTGAAGATGATGTCCCCTCTCCCAGAGGCTTTCGTTATCTGCTCCTCTTCTTGACCCCCACAGCACTGTAGGCACAGCCCACCCACCCCAACTGTGCTGGTGACACGGCATTGCCACTGCTTGTCTCATTCTATCTCTGTATTTCATATTGCCCTGCAGTGCTGCCTGAATGCAAGGCCAGGCATGCATTTGACAAAGAGGTCACTTCAGTGGATTGTCCAGAGTAACACACAGCAAACAACAAGAGCTACCCTGATATGGGTGCTAGTGCACTGCTGTAAAATGCCTGGGATTTTCCTTTTACCTTTTAGGAGCAAAGATACTCTATTATCACCACTATCAACCTCTTCTCTTATCCCCACCCCTCAAGAAATAAATGGAAACACACAGGAAGTTCAAAGGCCAACTCATTTGCTACTGCTGGAACGGGCAAACAACGCACACTCACAGAAACTAAACAAGTGAAGAAGAAAAATGGAGTGCACGAAGACACGGGGGCACAGACTGGTGAGACCAGAATGCAGTCAACAACAGAGGGGTTAGCGTCGAAAAGGCCCAGGAAAGGAGTGGGGTGCTACCAACTTCTGACTTTTTTCCTTTATAGGTATTTACTTATATCTGGAATCACAGACACAGGGAGAAGTGGTAGAGATTACTTGTATCTGGAATCAGAGACACACAAGTGGGAGAGAGAGCATCTAACAAGATCCTCGAAGGCAGGAATGTTTTCCCATTTTCATTTCTATTCCATTGTAGTGTTGAGGGCAGCTCCAATCATCTGAAAGAGTGAATGGCTATTGGGTGGGAGGCAAAGGGAAACAAAGAAATATACCATGAACTCCTTAAAACTTGCCTAAACTCCAGAGAGGGAGGTACTCACCAAGTGCAGTCTTCAAAAACTATGCGGGATTCACAAACAGAACTCATCTCTAGGTAGAGGACAAGGGTCCCTCCCACCTGAACATCCACAAGTAATGCAACTCTCCCTCTCCTACACAAGGCTTATATGGTTGATATCCACCAATCTGTCCATCCCTCCTTCCTCCAGCCCTTGGGCGCCACACTATAATATTATATTCAACAGAAATTAGAAATTTCAAAGCACACCCCTTCAAAAAAATCAACAATACAGGGTACAGTGATGAACAAAAGGACATCATTATTTTTATTTTGTGGAAAATGCAAATGTTAAATTACACACCCAGTAATTGCCATATTTATGTCTTTCTGACTGACCTTATCTTGCCAGAGTAGGAGAATCAGTGTCAAGAATAAACTCTTTGCCGATTTAAATAGGATGCAAATATATATATTATGCATAATAATGGTCTCCTTTCACTTATTACATAAACATAAAATATTACCCTCCTTCTATTCTTGAGACGTTATGACAATCTGAGCTAATACATCTAATTCAGCTCAAGTCCCTGAAAGAACAGAACTACAATTACTATTTAGTGAGTGTCTGATCCATTCTGCTTGTCTCTGAAATACAGTCTATGAAGCTTTCATGGAGGACACCAAGGAATCATTTTGTCGTATGACACACTGTGAACATTTTTAAAACGCTTAGATTCCCAACATTTAAAATAAGTTTTTATTTTTTTGTATGTAGATGGGAGTTATTTGATGTCCAATAATATGCATTTCTATACAAATGCATACAGAGGTATCCGAATTTTTGAGAGGTAAATTACACATTCTGTGAGTGGGTCTTGAAGCAACAACTTGAATGAGAATGGTTATATACATACCACTGGATAAATATGCCTTTGCTAGCTCAGGCTTCATGGAGTAGGCCAGAGATAGGAAGGTAAAGAAGGAAGAAAGAGAATAGAGAGTGGAAGAGAGGCCAGGCATGGCGGCTCACCTCTATAATACCAGCACTTTGAGAGGCAGAGGTGGGTGGATTGCTTGAGGTCAGGAGTTTGAGACCAGCCTGGCCAACAGGGCAAAACCCCGTCTCTACTAAAAATACAAAAATTAGCTGGGCTTGGTGGCGCACGCCTGTAATCTCAGCTGCTCAGGAGGCTGAGGCAGACGAGGTTGAACCTGTGAGGCAGAGATTGCAATGAGCCGAGATCATGCCACGCCAGCCTGGGCGACCAAGTGAGACAGTGCCTCAAAAAAAAAGGGGGGTCGGTGCAGACAGAGTGGAAGAGAAGGGAAGAGAGGGCAAGGCAGGCAGGAGGATCAACTATTCCAAACTGAAGAACTGGAATTAAATCCTTCCAACAACTGGAGGAGTGATCTTACCTCTAGCACTGTTTAACATGGGGAAAATATTTTTTTAAATAGTCGAGACAATGATAAATACAAGGAAAAAACACACCTCTGGATTTAAATGGAAGGTGCAATTCCTTCATCCAGAGAGCCTATTTCATGCGAAACCTTTTAGTAGAAAAGTTCTTAGTAAGACTATATGGGTAGCAATCTCTTGTTCAAGAGATAAAAATAAAACAGCTAACCTTTACTAAGATCTTACTAGGTATAAGGTACTACTGGAAACACATTAACTCATTTAACCTTCACAAACCTCCTGTGAAGTAGGAAGTATTATTATCCACATTTTACTAATAAGAAGTAAGTAATGAACCCAAATTATACAGCCAGGAAATGGCAGAGCTGGGATTCAAACCCAAGTATCCAACTCCCAACCCAGTAGTCAGCCATTTCGTTAGTGAATGAGTGGATGTATGAATAAGTGAATGAATGCAAAAACTATGCTCGCTGTTTGTAACTTGTGGCTTTAAAGGCTGCTGGCAGAGCTTTTCTGTACCACAAAGGACAGCCTTATGAACAAACCACGGCTTAAAAAAACCATGCCTCACAGTTGTCCATCCCCTAAACACACCCCACTCTGAGGGAGAGCCTCCCTTTCAAAAGTGGCAAAGTTGGCTGGGCACAGTGGCTCATGCCTGTAATCCCAGCACTTTGGGAGGCCGAGATGGGCGGATCACGAGGTCAGGAGATCGAGACCATCCTGGCTAACATGGTGAAACCCCCTCTCTACTAAAAATACAAAAAATTAGCTGGGCGTGGCGGCAGGTGCCTGTTGTCCCAGCTACTCGAGAGGCTGAGGCAGAAGAATCACTTGAACCCCAGAGGTGGAGGTTACAGTGAGCCACGATCACACCACTGCACTCCAGCCGGGGTGACAGAGAGAGATTCCGTCTCAGAAAAAAAAAAAAAGTGGCAAAGTTAAAAGTAAGGTTGATGTCTCATTTATCTGATCCAGTCACGCAGAGACCATGTGACAAGACAGTGCGGCGGGGATTTGGCTACGGGATGAAAATGCGTAAAGGACTATGGAGCTTCCTGTGGGTCCCATGTTGCTTACTGTTGGAGGAGAGAGACCCGCCTTGGTGCCCTGGCGACATTCCAGTCCAGGCACAAACTTTACATGAAGTTTGAAGCTTCAGTTAGTGGCAGGGTCTCCAAGATGCTGGGTGAGTCTTATAATTCAAGTCTCAGAGGCATTTAGACTTGAGTGGTGGAATGCCCTTACAGACTCAGTGACCACACTGCCCAAGCCAGGAGCAAGGACCCAAATCTGATTTTTTTTTAAAAAAACCAAAAAACAGGTCTACCTATAGGGACAAAGAGACAAGCCATTCAAATTCAGGACTGTTCCCAGATGCACTATAGCACTAAGGACATGACAAATGGAACATGACCTGCGTATTTTATGAATGGATCTCTCCCTTCCCCTCTGCTTCTCACCCGTCTTCTCTCTTTATTTCTCAAGTCTTCACTTATGGATGCAGAATAGGAGACACTTAGGTCTGCTCAATCTATCTAGACTCACTTACCTACGGCTCTATTCACCTCTTAGATCCCAAACCTAATTCCTTTCCTCATCCAGTTTCAATCTGTTTTCCTATATTTGAAGAAAGTGCTGTTTTGAAAGCCCTGATTTTTACTTTATAGGAATGCCGAGAAACAGGCTCCGGGAAAGCAATACTGTAGCATTTTCCAAGCAGTCATCATCTGGGGGATTCATGACCTTCCAAAAATTTCTGTTGGTTTCTGACATTCAACTTCTTCCCTTCCTCAAATTCTCCATATCCCCACATTCTGCCACATATTTTTAGGCAAGTATCTGAGCTACTAAAGAATTTAAAAATGAGAAAAGTGAAAGTGGCCAACAGCCACAATAAAATTTTTCTTTAAAAATGGCAGCACTGTCCCTGGAAGAGCTTACACGCGTACACGCAGTATATTTCAATCCTACCAACCGTGCCCACCTAGATTCAGCTCTTGGGACTATTCTAACTAAGACAACACTCTCCATCAGTTTAAAACAGTCCATTGTGACAGAAAAGTACCTTGAAAATCAGTGAAGACTCATACATAGAATCAATTTCCCCTCTGGAGAAAATCAGCAAATATAAATTCATTAGGGTAGTTAATTTTTCCATGTAAATAGCAATTGACATCACTGTTAATACCAGGAAAAATCAGCAGTGTCTTTTAATGAAAAGATTATAAATCTAAAGCGATGAGAGTCGAGTTCTAACTGTGCTCCTGATAAAAAGGGAATAAATAATCCCCGTTCCTTTTTCATGGAGATGTTTTAAGAATAAACAAGACAAATAGGTAAAAATACTTTCAGTTCTCCTGAATAAGGCACTACGTTATCCCAAAACAGTTCTGTAAGAAAGAAAAAAAAAAGATTGGTGTGTTCTCAGCAGTTTCAATGAGGGCTTTGGGCCCTAGATGTTTCAAAAGCAGAAAACTGTTAACACTGGAGATATATTGTCAAAATACATTTCCCTTTGGTTAAGAAAAGGAGAGAGGGAGGGTTTAAAGGGTGGAGTGGAATGGAATTGTCATCAAAGCATTGTTAATATGAACTGAATGATATTACAATGGCAATGCTTCAACATGGGGAATGAAAATTGTTTTGTATTATTGTGGATTGACAATATGACAATCGTTCATTGAAAGTGGATGACAGCTGTAGCATTATAGCTCTGTGCACAACACAAGATGAATGAGTGTTACAAGTTCTTCCAGAATGGGCCCTTATTTCACAAGAGTCCATATCATCCCAAAATAAATACACGCCAGTTTTTCACTATCTCAGCAAATTTAGCATCTCTTTACAAACCAATGTGCTACCAGCGGCCTCAAAGTGCCTGTGTCATGTCCCTGCTTAGTGGATTTGCAGCAGCTGTGAAATGTCAAGTCAAAATGCCATGGAAGATCTATACAACGCCTCGGCAGAAGAAAGGGCAAGAAATGGTAACATGCTTATGCCTGGACATATGTGAACTGACGTCAAACTGTCTCCCGATCCACAGGAGCACTGTTTCTGAATTTCTCTCTTGGCACCAGGCTCATTCCACCACAGACATATGAGAGTCATTTGTGTGCCTCTTATATCAAACTACTCACCTAAAAGAAGTAACACCATGTAAGCTACTTGAAATTAACACACTTCAGAGGCCAGAGATATTTACATATCTCCTTATGTGCAACAAAAGTCATGCCTGCTTACTTAATCAAAAAAAAAAAGAAAGAAAGAAAAATCAAAGAAAAAAGGCACAAAAACTACTCATCACCACAGAGAGAAAGAGATAAGCCTTGTTCACATTCACATATTAGTGTTTTTCTTCCCAGTTTTAATGTATTTCTAAAAAACAGAATCTGGGCCAGGCACAGTGGCTCACGCCTGTAATCCAGCACTTTGGGAGGCCAAGACAGGTGGATCACCTGAGGTCAGGAGTTCAAGACCAGCCTGGCCAACATGAGGAAATCCTGCCTCTACTAAGAATACAAAAATTACATGAGAATAGTGGCAGGTGCCTGTAATCCCAGCTACTTGGGAGGCTGAGGCAGGAGAATTGCTTGAACTCAGGAGGTGGAGGCTGCAGTGAGCTGAAATCATGCCACTGCACTCCAGCCTAGGTGACAGAGCAAGACTCCATCTCAAAAAAAAAAAAAAAAAAAAAAAAAAAAGAATTTGCTGTATATTCTGTTCTGGTGCCTGTTTTTTGTTTTTTGTTTTTTGTTTTGTAGCATTCAATGTATTGGGACATTTTTTTCAATCTAAAATATTCTTCTAAAATATAATTTTAAAGATTATATGTATTCCATTTTCTCTATATACCATAACTTACACAGCTAATCTCCTGTGGTTGGACATTTATGCTCCTTGCAGCTTTTCACTATAAAAAATAACTCAGCTACTATATAATGTTTCCACACTTTCTGACTAATGTCTTAGAAAAAAATTTATAAAACCTGTACTGATTTCCTATGATCCTGACTATGACAACACTCAAAGTAAACCTGGGGGCAGCCCTTGGATAGGGGCCTCGAGCCTCACTGACCCATCAGAAGAGCCTCTGAAGTATTGGTAAGAGCAGTTGAAGAGCTATAAACAATGGGCAAGTTCTCCATCTTATACTTAGAGAAAATAGAACCACTTATCCCTTAATTGCTGTGGCCTAGTCTTCCAGGGTTAGGCAAAGTAACATGTTTTGGTGCATGAGAAAAAGAATAATATATGCAAGAGAGAGGAATTGCGTGAATATTCTCTATGCTTCCAAAGTCAATATGAAATATAAACGCCCTCTAAAAACCCTGAGTGAATAATAAAACACGAGAGTTATTTATGCTATTGTCTAAATATTTCTAAATATCTTTCAGGCACATAGTAGAGCTGTACTTCCTGGCTCTTGTGATGGTTAGATAGGATCATGTTACTAGTTCTGATAAGTAAGTTGTGAGCAGAGTGATGGGGACCATTTCTGGGCAGGGACATTAAATTGCTGATGTTAGACCCTGTGGAGCTCTTTCTCCTTCAGCATAACCACTAGTGTGAGATCATGGCTGGTTTTGTGAGAACGGGTCCCTGTGTAGCAATGATAAGCAGAATCTCTTCTCCCCACCAACCCACAATAAACATGAGCAAGAACTATATCTTTTTGCTTTAAACCATTAAGATTTAGGGGTTCCTTGTTACTGTACCATCACCTAGGCTCTCTTGACTGATAAATAAGATTTAATTGAACTTCTTTGTGATCTCATTATCTAATTTAAAATATTCACAGAAAACTTCATTCTTCTCTACACATACGGTTTGAAAACCTGGTGAATTATAGACATAATCTTTCAGGTTTTCTGGGCTTCGTTATGTAACAATTCAACAGGTATTTCTTCAGTGCCTACTGGCTGCAAGACAGTTACATTAAGTGAGAAATACAAATACTGGGAAATACAAAGATGAGGAAGACACAGCTCTGGGCCTGAATCACTTAAGATAAAGTAGGGAGAATCCGGTTTCATATTTTCTACAAAGGAGGAATTTAGGGTTGGCAACTGGGTTGCAAACGGCACGGGGGGGGGGGGACTGCATTGAAGCTGTGTTTGCATAGTAAATGCAATCTATATATATTATATATTTATTTGAGGCAATTTTGCAGAGAGGCTCGTGTGAAATATAGGAGAGTGGCTAAACACCTCCTCTGAGCTGCTGTTGGTTCTACCAAGGCAACAGTAAAGACAACTCTAAGTAGAAGATGGAAAGTTCTGAAGGAGAGGTCGGAAAAAAGTGGCCACGGTGTTTCGAAGGACTGGAAGATGCAGTCTGAGAGACTGGGAAAGGGTTTCAGTGAAGAAACTGCATTTGAGATAGGTTTTTGAGGCCAAGATTTCCACAGGGCGAGATTAGGGGAGAAGCAGTCTGGAAGCAGGGTGCAGTCTAAGCAAAGGCATAGGGGGACAAAGCAGAGGACTGATCAGGTATCCAGGGCGATGTCATAGCTAGTCCCTAGACAGACTGTTGGGCAAGTGCTGATTTGAGGGGAACGCACCAAGGGACTTAAAGGGATTTGTGCTTGGCTGGCTGAGTTAGGAAATTCAGGGCAGCGGAGGTGGGTGTGAAGCAGGGATTTCAAGGCAGAGAATTATACACCAGGAAGAAGAGAAGCAAGAGGAGCTGGTCCTGGCAGGTTTACTTGGCGGAATTGCAGCGCCCGTATCTGAATAATGAAGTTGGTGAAACCGAGAGGGCTGCAACCCAGAGATGAAGGCGCAGAGCCAGGACGTGGCTCACGCTGCGCTTCCAGCTCCAAACTCTCAGCACAGGGCTGAGCACAAAATAGAAGAGCGATGAATGAATAATACCTAATAATATCCCGACTGGCCGGCCAACTGCAGGACAAGTCAGTTTTTCAGGACTTGCCGGCCAGTCCTTTATTTTTAAACTTCTTTGCCCGCTCTTGGAGCTTGAGTTTGTTATTTACACCTTCCCCTCCAAAATGGGCACAGCAGAAGATGGAGGCGCTGCTCAGATCTGAGCATTTGGCTACCTGTAAATAGCTCTGGTTTAGCTTGGAGGAGACTGAAATTAAATGAAATGAAGTTTGAAGACTGTGTATGAATTTTAGCTTTTAATACTGTAAGTGAGCGCTGGCGGCACTGACCATCTTTAACTTCATGATACTAGGAAAAAGACTCTTCAACAAAAAGAAAAACATTCCAGTTCTCATCATTTGGTAAGGCTTTTCCCCAGGAATGCCCTTTTGCTTAATCTGACCCTACATACTTTCCTTTAAGAAGACATTTTAGGGCCGGGCGCGGTGGCTCAAGCCTGTAATCCCAGCACTTTGGGAGGCCGAGACGGGTGGATCACGAGGTCAGGAGATCGAGACCATCCTGGCTAACACCGTGAAACCCCGTCTCTACTAAAAATACAAAAAACTAGCCGGGCGAGGTGGCGGGCGCCTGTAGTCCCAGCTACTCACTCCGGAGGCTGAGGCAGGAGAATGGCATAAACCCGGGAGGCGGAGCTTGCAGTGAGCTGAGATCCGGCCACTGTACTCCAGCCCGGGCTACAGAGCAAGACTCCGTCTCAAAAAAAAAAAAAAAAAAAAAAAGAAGACATTTTAGTTTTGGTTCAAACAAACACAAAAGTTAGTGTAAATACTGGGAAAAAGCAGGTGGAGTGGGAGACTAATGATCACTTTTCTGTGTGATCCTGAGTGAGTGGACGGGATTTCTGGCCCAATAGTAGGGCAATATTTCAAGAATGAAAGGAAAATTTCTTGAGGGAAATGGACAGTTTAAGGATGAATATCATTCTTTTGATATCTTCCCAAAACATGTGCAAATTCAGCAAGAGGTTACAGGAAACCTCAATACCCTTGATTCAGAAATAAACACAGGTTATTTTTTCAAAAGGCATACAAGTGACCAAATAATAAAGCCATCTCCAAAAGGTCAGGAGAAATTTATTGGGAACCTACTGGCATAGAACTGAGGAAAGTCTCCTTGTAACTGGGCTTCACATAGTTGCAAAAACAGTAGGTGCCTTCACTATGTTTATTACCAAAGATAGCAAATGTTTTCCATGAAAACTTAACCGGAATCTGTTTTGTCCTAAGGTCAGATCTACAAAGCCATAATTACCCAGGTAACTTGGGTCTGATGTTGCCTAAAATATCCAGGTAATTACAGGAGAAAGGTCATTTCCTCTGTATAATCTCAACTATACCACTGGCTGTCTATACTGGCAGTTATCCAGTTAAGAACAGCCTTTCACATTTCACTTTGTGCTTGCTTAGACCCTGCGAAGACCGAAAATCTTAACGAGTTTTTAAAAATCCCCTTTATAAATATTCCCCTTCCCTTGCCCCATTCCCTAGGATGATCTGATGACTTCCTCACAAGACGATATACGAAATCCTCTTTGCTAATTTTTACATTCAAAGGAAATGCATTCTGGAAAGAATACTGTGAGACAGAAATGAAACAAGAAAGGTGAAGAGGAAGAATGAACAGGGGTGCCAAGATCTGCAAAACTGTGGGGATTAAAAGATTCATAGCGAGAGAGAAAGAAAAAGAGAGAGGAGCAAAGCAGATATGCAGGTCAACAGACGTCTTATTCAGAGTTTGAGCTTTGTCAACACAGGCAGTTTGGGGGCAGAAAGAAGCGCATCTGCTGGTCTGTGATTGCACAAGAGAAGCTACCACTCCTTTTCTTCACAAAGAAAAAAAATGGCATTTATCTCAAGTACAGCAAGGCATATTAGGATTCACCTCCCCCATTCTTTCTTCCCTCTTCCTCCTACCATCTCCCTCGCCGCCTCCCTTTCCTGTTGGAAGAGAAAAGGTGGGAGGGAGAGGAGGACCCACCGGTCACAGACAACGCTGTGGGATTCTCTTTCTTCAGCTTTTACCAGCCTATGGGGGTCAGGATGCTATTGGTTCAGCTTTATGTGTGATATGGTGCCTCTCACTTAGCAACAGCGAGCAGGAGAGGCAGGAAGCAACGCCACCTGGCTCAGCAAGTGTGCGGATGGTTTAAAACGAGCCACTCACTCACAGGGAGAACAGAGGAGGAGGGAAGAGAGAGCAGGCTGAGCTTAATATATTGTACTATTAAGAGCAAGGCTTAATCAGGGTGTTAACAACAACCAACAGGCAGGCTATGGGGGAAGAGCAAAGACCGGACAGGAGTTATTTTTAATGAGTATCTACGTATACATCATGCACGTTGCCTTCATTTTTTTTTAAAGGACAAACAACACTGTGCTGCCTGGATGGTGGGTGGGGAGAAAGACGGTTATCCAGGCAAAAAATAAGAGATAAGATGCATCTAAAACTCTACAGTGAGTTTACTCGGTTTTACTTTGTTTTCACACCAGGGTGTTACTAGAAAAGAAAAAGTAAAATTGGGTGTACTTGAAAAAGCAATTGGCTACGTAATCACAGGATTTTTTTTTAAATTAGTCAACACAGTAGCTATTTCTAAATCTTAAATTCCATTTTAGCATTTGAAAATTAACTTTCTGGAGTGGAAAGTGGCAAAAGAGAAGTACATCTCTGCTAGAAAGATTTTTTTTTTTTCCCTTTGCCTCCTTTGTGGTAAAAGAGAAATTTCTAAGAAGGATGCTGATAGAGTTCTGAAAGCTCACACTGCCTGAATATAACAGGGCTCAGTGCCAATAACAACAAGGAAATGTATTCTGCTACTGCATATTCTTTCATTTCTCTTAATAGAATTTTCCTTCCCCTCTATTCTAGGTCTTCCCACCAAACTTTAGAAGGATTATCTCACCTACTTATCCATCCCAACCCACCCCACTCCATAACATCTAAGAGTCTAGCCTTACACCCTAAAATATAAATGGGAAAGCATCCTTCTTTCGTTTGTGGAGAAAAAATGGGAGTCAACTTGGGTCTTTCATTGGAGTCAACTGTTGCCCTAAAGACAAAGCCCAACACTCTGGAGGGCACAGATGGGCCTCTGTCTGCCCTTCTAAACCAGACCCAATTAACCCCTTAGGCTCTGAGGAGTAAAAGCCACTGACTACAGTGACACCTACTGCTCGGGGTACAGCTGTACATCCTCGCACCACCTCCTAGGTTCTCCAAAGCAGCCATTTGTTCCACTGCCATGGGTTCCACTGAACACATTTCTCTCTGCTCTGGGCTAACACCTGGAGAAAGAAATTTTCAGCCCCCTCATTCTAAGGATAGCCTCTGAACCTATAAATCAGGACCTTCTATAGGCAGGAGTCCTCACCTATGGGGATACAACACGCTCTCAATCTATAAAGTGACCAACTCTCGCAGTGAGTCTATACAAGAAAGGCAGAAAACAGAGTCTGAGAAGAGCCCACGCCTCCTTCAGAATCACTACCTTGAAATTACTTGTTAATCCTGTTTGATAACCAGTGAAGTTATCCTGGAAAAAACGAAACTTTTACTCTGTATCCACTGAATTTTGCTCTACAGAGAAAAATATGATATGAAGCACTAGTACAATCTAGAAACTCCATTTCCAGTTTATACGATAGCATGTTAGTTAATCTATTCCTTCTACTCTATGCATTAAGTCAGATGCCAGAAATTCCCTCCCATTGAGAAGGAAATCCATTTAATTATGGAATTCAAAGTTATACTTCTCTGAAGTCATAGCAGAAATTCCTATATGTTGAGGACAATATCTGTAAGTCAAGGAAGGGCAAGAAATAAAATCATTAACGGAACCCTTGACTTACCCTAAAATAGACACTGAGTTTAAAACCATCTTAAAGGTGCCAAGAACAGAAACTCAGATGATTATAAAATTAATGGTTCAGGCCAGTCACAATGGCTCACACCTGTAATCCCAGCACTTTGGGAGGCTCAGGTGGGTGGATCACCTGAGGTCAGGAGTTCAAGACCAACCTGGCCAACATGGTGAAACTAAAAATACAAAATAATTAGCCAGGCATGGTGGCACATGCCTGTAATCCCAGCTAGTTGGGAGGCTGAGACAGGAGAATCGCCTGAACCCGCGAGGTGGAGGTTGCAGTGAGCCAAGATCGAGCCACTGCACTCCAGCCTGGGTGACAGAGACGAGACTCAGTCTCAAAAAAAAAAAAAAAAATTAAATTAAATTAATGGTTCAGGAGGTACAGCTGACATTTCATTTTTGACAAAGAATATCTAACAAATCTTCACCAAGATAGGTACACATTGAACAGAACACAAGTAATGCTGAAAATTTAAATATCACCCTTCTTTCTGGATGCTTGAAGTGTTATGCAAATATTTTGCTTTTTATTCCCAAACATTCCACTTGAAATAACTGGATGTTACATTGTGCTATTCTCATTTTCCCAAGAGGAGCTCAGCAGTTCGTCCAACGTCACAGAGCAAGCTGGTGGAGGGGCCGGGGTAAGAGTCAGACTTCCTAATTTAAAGCCCTTGACTTAGCCACTGGGCCACCAGAACCAGGCAATTCTCTCTGAAGCCCTGTAAGGACTATCTCCGACCTCTTACTGATACCTCACCCCTGTGTGTGAATTTGTGTTACTGTCTCAGAGTTGCAATAGCCCTATTTACATTCTTCTTTAAGTTTCTTACTTTGTGACCTCATTTATCAGTTGCTTTCATGAAATGGGTTAAGGAAAAAAAATGAGAATGTGGGAGGCTTAAGTAAAACCTACGAAATGCCCAGAAATGATTCACACATAAGTTAAATAAAAGGCTAAATTTACCCACCTATACCTACCTAACTCTAATGTTTTAGCACTAAAATGAGTATTAAGTGAAAGGATACTCAGAAAAGCAGCTGTACTGGCTCTCCACTGAGACACAGATCCACAAGGTGGAGCCACTGCGGGGTAGCCAGCTACATAATCAATTAATAGCACAACAGGGATATTTTCATTCTTTTCCATAGAATTTCCCACTGGCAGAACACACCTGAACACACATCTGTGTGGGGCGTGCAAAGTGTAGCTCTGTGGCTCTGCCATGGATCACCTAGACCCCAAGTAGGAATCTGTTCAGTGGGGTGTGGGTGTTCCAAATGGCATCCTTAAATGTCCCTCAAAAAACTCATATATTTCTTTCTTTCTTTCTTTTTTGAGATGGAGTCTCACTTTATTATCCAGGCTGGAGTGCAGTGGTGTGATCTCGGCTCACTGTAAACTCTGCCTCCTACGTTCAAGTGATTTTCCTGCCTCAGCCTCCTGAGTAGCTGGGATTACAGGCACGCACCACCACATCCGGCTAATTTTTTATTTTTAGTAGAGATGGAGTTTCACCATGTTGCCTAGGCTGGTCTTGAACTCCTGACCTTAGGTGATCCACCTATCTTGCCCTCCCAAAGTCCTGGGATTACAGGCGTAAGCCACCATGCCTGGCCAAAAAACCCATATATTTCTATTTGATGAGAAGCTCCTTCCCTCAAAATATTCTTATATCTGCAACTATTTCCTCCTAACAGGGAAAGTAAGTGGTGATACATTTGTCTCCATGAATCAGTTCTTTTCCAGACACAGTTTTAACATAAAGTCCAATATCCAGTATCACCCTAACAGACAGCACTTATGAGGGATATAGAGCTGAAAGAGGCCCGCAGAACCCTCCTCATTCAAAACCTAAAAGTTGTATTAAGTCAATCATGAAGAGAGACAAATACACCATGGGCAGTTACACATTCCTCAGACGATAATATGAACGGCAGCCACCAACAACTGGTGCTCCTGGTTTCGTGTTGGATAGGCTGTTTGGAAACGTGTCTCTCCAAACAGCCCCTTCCAGTATTCTTCATGTCTTCCACAGCAGCAGCATTCTCTCAACACCAACCTGGAAATGGGGGGCGCTCTGACTACTCCCCTTCATCTTCTTCAGTGACTCAGCATGACCCTTGGACTATTACTTTGGAATGTCTCACATCTGGCTTTCCCATTCCCATCCGAATTAGGTAATTCTGTTTGGAAGCATACCACTTTACACCAGTATTACTGCAGGGGCCACATTCCCAGATCCTGGCTTTTCTCCTCTGGGCCATCTGGCTTGGAGATATCTTAACTTAATCATGTCAGATCTAAAGAACTCTGCCACAACATGGTCCATGCAATTCTACTTTTATAAACAAAACCAAACATGGCAACATACAGCGTGCGCATATTTATTTTAAAATTTTTGACTGAATATATCAGGGGCCAGCAAATCTTTTTTTCTGTAAAGAGCCATTTAGTATATTTTAGGTTCTGAGGGCCAAAGGACAAAATCGAGGCTCTTATGTAGGGAGAAAACACGTTTCCACAAATTTTTGGTTGGCAAAATTCAAAACTTTATTTCTGGACACTAAAATTTGAATTTTGTTCAACTTTCACATGCCATGAAACACGACCATTATTTTGAAAATCTTTTCAACCATTTAAATATGCAAAAATCACTCTTAGCACATGGGCCATACAAAACAGGGGGCAGGCTGGGGTTTTGTCTCATGAGTCAGAATATACGTCAAGTGGTTAAAACTGTGGTTAGGTCTAAGAATAATAAGTAGAACAAAAGATAGGGTTTTTTCTACTTCACTTTTAAATTAAGACATGTCTGTATTTTATTACAGACATGTATTACTTTTATGTTCTGAAAAACAGTAACATGGCCGGGCGCAGTGGCTCACGCCTATAATCCCAGCACTTTGGGAGGACGAGACAGGCAGATCACCTGAGGTCAGGAATTCAAGACCAGCCTGGTCAACATGGTAAAACCCCATTTCTGCTAAAAATACAAAAATTAGCCGGGCATGGGATGCATGCCTGTAATCCCAGCGACCCAGGAGGCTGAGGCAGGAGAATCACTGGAACACGGGAAGAAGAGGCTGCAGTGAGCCAAGATTGCGCCACTGCACTCCAACCTGGGCAACAGAGGGAGACTCCGTCTCAAAAAAAAAAAAAAAAGAAAAGAAAAGAAAAAAGAAAAAAATTAACATAAGACTTGATTGACTGGTTTGTTGATTAAGATAAAGATCTCTTTAGAGCTTTCAGTTTCCTCCATATTCTTCCCATTTAACTTAGTTTCTATGAGGATAGCGGTCTCTTCATTATCTGCCTAAGATGCCTTGCACCTCTCCTGTTTTCACATGTTTGTTGCCTGGCAAAATCACACTCATATTTCAAGGCTTATTTCTTATTTCCTAACTTTCTCCTGCAAGACTTCCACATCTATGACAGTATGGGGAAATCTTCAGTCATCTGATCATCACTTGTCAGTTAATTTAGTGTGTTTAATCTCATCTCCTAATTAGTATATGAGCTCCCCACAGGCAGGGACCACCTTAGAATCTTCAGTGCCCTCCAAGGCACCAAGCACAACGATGAGTCCCCACCTCTGTCTTCCACAAATACTGGACAGCTATTGATTTGGTCAACCTATGCTAAAACACAACTGTAGAATATTTTTTAAAGTATACTAGAATCAGTAGATGAAAGAAAGAAATTTTGTCTTCATTTTTAAAAATATTTCTTAACTTTTAGAACTGTCCAACAATGAAATATGCTGCCTCTTGAAATAACAAATTTCCTGACACTAAAAAGTATTCAAAACACAAGTGTCTGACCATCTGTCAGGGATTCTGTAGAAGGAATTCCTGTATTATTTAGGTCAGACCACACGGCCTCTAAAGTCCCTTCTCACTCAAGAATCTGTTATTCTGATGAACTCTATTCCCCTACCCCAAATATCTCATTTATTTCTTAAAATTAGGTGATTCAAAGTAACAGGGGTGACAAGTTCACAACACAGATAATAATAATTTAAAAAACCTACTTTTTTGTCATTTTTTGAAATTCTATGGGTATATGAAGATGGTGTTAATTAGTTTGTTTTAAGCAGGCTTGGTATGTATGATAAACCACCAGCACTAACCTGAAGAAAAAAAATCCCAGAGCAGTGTGAATTTTTTTGCCCCTTATTTAGAAAGATCCCTGTAGATGGTTTGCTTATTGTTTTTGTTTATTTGTTTGCTTATTCTTTTTACCAGATTACTGGGTTGCTGTCACTAATCAGCTGCCTGGACAACATGTAAATCATAAATACATCTATATTTTGCTTATCTTGAATCTGGCTTTATAGAACCTTCAGAATTCTGCAAACACCCCAGATTGAAAAGGAGCTTAGAAACAGATATTTTACTACCTCTTGGGAGGTAAAAATATAGCTCCTTGAGCACTCAGCTACAAGTAAACATGACTACAAAAAGCCAAAGTACAAAATTACACATCATGAGTTATTTCATCAAGTATATCTACTCAGTACCTACCATGGGCAGTCAGGCAGTGCTCTAAGTACCAGAGACAGATGGTGACCAAAGACCCAGACCCTAACTCAAGGATTTACACTGGTCACCAAATGAAGGGTCAGTTAGTAGCTCTTTTTTTTTTAAAAAAAAAAAAAAAAAAAAAGGTAAGAAATACATTGACTGACTTGCAGTACCTATAAAAGACAGAGATTTTTATTCAAAAACCTAGAAATGGAGAACTGATGATAGGAGAGAAAACAGCAAAAAGAGAAGTACATGGAAAGAAGAGAAAGGGGAAAATGAGGCAAGATGAGAATCAGCTGCATCAACAGGGGTGTGTGGCATTAGAAGTAAGGGCTGGGAGCCCCAGACACTGACAGAGAAGAAAGGATGGCTGAGATGTTCCCAGAGGCTAATACTGGGAAGCACTGGGGCGCCAGCTCCATGTGTGTATGCAGTCCTCCATGCGGCATGGCTCCTGCTGCAGGGGGAATTCGCTTTACCAAATTAACTGGTGTTCAGAGTAAGAAATAACCTCTCTACATCCCAGTTTCCCAAGTACTTTCTAAGGGTGTCATGACATATGTTCTAAAAAGCACCTATTTCAAGGCCTGGCACACAGCATGCCCTCAGCTAATCTTAGTTTTCTTTTCTTTTCTCTCTTTTTTTTTTTTTTTTTAAGACAGAGTCTTGCTCTTGTCGCCCAGGATGGAGTGCAATGGCGCGATCTTGGCTCACCGTAACCTCCGCCTCCCGGGTTCAAGCGATTCTCCTGCCTCAGCCTTAGTTTTCTTTTTGTATTTTCCTTGAGTCATTAAGGAAAGGTTCTGGCGGGGCGCGGTGACTCACGCCTATAATCCCAGCACTTAGGGAGGCTGAGAGGGGTGGATCACCTGAGGTCAGGAGTTCAAGACGAGCCTGGCCAACATAGTGAAACCCCATCTCTACTAAAAAAATACCAAAAAATTAGCCAGGAGTGGTGGTGGGCGCCTGTAGTCTCAGCTCCTTGGGAGGCTAAGGCAGGAGAATCGCTTGAACCTGGAAGACAGAGGTCCCAACAAGCTGAGATGCGCCACTGCACTCCAGCCTCAGCAACAGAGCAAGACTGTCTCAAAAAAAAAAAAAAAGGTTCTATCCCACCCTAAGTCTTCTGATCATAAAAACAAATCAGGAGTTACAATAATAGCTTATGATTATTGAGTGCTTACTGAGTGCAGGCACTAAGCCAGGAACATTAAATGAATTATCCTGACAGTCCTATTACATGGGGTCTATTTTGGGGCAAAAAAAAAAAAATAAAGATTAGAAAAGTTTACTAACTTCCCTAGATCAGAAGGATAATAAATAACAAAGTCAGGATTTAAACCCAACCAGTGCCTAGCCTGAGCAATGAAACAAGACCCCTGTCTCTATGAAAAATTTAAAAATTAGCCAGGTGTGATGGCACACATCTGTAGTCTCAGCTATTTGGGCGGTTAATGTGGGAGGATCGCTTGAGCTCAGAAGTTCAAGGCTGCAATGAGCTATGACAGCATTCCAGCTTGGGCAACAGAATGAGACCTTGTCTCTATTATATATATATATAATGTGTATATATATATATATATTTCCCCAAAAGACTAATATGGACTCCAGGAGTATTTGCCAGAAGATTTTTTTTCTGAAATTACAGAAAGAAGACAAAACATTTTTGTCTTAAATCTTTTCTGTTTTACCAGCATTAAAACAGAAGAAACCTAAGAACAGACCCTTGGTCAGCAAAAGAATGTCCTAAGGTGATGGCTAAGATAATATTTTATCAATCTTTAAGAGAAACGTAATATTCCGCATAGTTGAATATCCAGATAACTTGAAGTTTATCGCTGAAGTAAAAGGCACTTTTATGGTAATCTTTCTAAAACATTAGATATTTATATCCCTATATTCTTAAACAGAAAATACCATATTCTTGATGGTTTATTATGAGATCATCGTTATGAATATTAGTAGTAATAATGGGCTGCAATTCAATTATCTTTGGGTTGGGGAGGTATTAAACTCAATAGGGCTTTTTGATCTTGCATTCAAGGACCCCAAATACCATGTCTTCCAGGTCTCCATGTCTGCTTTTTGTATTTCTTTTTTTCCTATTCTCTGCTATTTTTGTCCTTGTTGCTTTCACCCTGCTTCCAGTCTTCTTCCTCATTTTACACATGGTTGGCTTATGGATGATCTCAAAGTGGCTCCATGCCTTGCCAGGGTTAAATGTGAAGGCCCCCACCACCACCACCACCTTTCTCTGTGTTGTGGGGGTTTTTTTCAACTCACTTCCAGGTTCCAGATGACTGAGGTTGATGGAAGACCTCCGATTAAATGTACAGTTACTCTGTCTCTTTTTAAAAATGCTTTTTTTTAAAAAATGAATGTAGATTACTGAAGAAGTTTTATTTTATTCATTTGAGAAGTTAAAATGTACCATGCCCTCTCAAAATTAAATATTAACAAATAATGGAAATGGAAGGAAAAAAATTGCATGATTCTTTCAAAAAGTAAAATAGATCCATGTTTCCCCTTTAGAACACTTTGTCTTTGAAGCCCTTCAAGCTCAGAGTACTTTTTTTTTTAGAGGTGGGGCTCACTATGTTGCCCAGGCTGGTCTCAAACTCCTGGGCTCAAGCAATCCTCCCACCTCAGCCTCCCAATGTGCTAGGATTACAGGCATGAGCCACCGTGCCCAGCCCCAAGTTTAGGGTATTTTTTAAAATGACTAATTTAAATTTCTTTGCTAAGAAAAGAGAACCTAACATTTAATGTAATTTTTTCATTATTCCTGCTAAATAGATATTAGCTATAAAATGAACAATCATATATATTATATATAATAAAATTATATTGTTAGATATATGTGTATATATATGGCATTATTGTTCATCTGTATTTTCTTAGTATTTGTATCCTGCCTCAGTTATTTCATGTTCTCATGTTTCAAAATAGTGTCTAACTCACCATGTTCTAGCTTTCTGGTATTCCCACTATTTTAATCCACTACCATTTTGTTTCATTAGTCTCCTATTTGAGCATTTAGTTTGTTTTATAATTTTTTTCCTATTCTTCTGAATTAATCCTTTTGGTCGAAACAAGGACTTTCATGTTATTGGCCCAATAAGAAATCCAAACACAGAACAGAGAATAAAGGAAGAAAAAGAAAAAGAGAATCAATAGGAGACAAATGAAAGAAGAGTCTGGGACTATGTTTTCTCCTGAGAAGATGGCATCTGCTATATAAAACGCTGGTAATTGCATCTGTTCTTCTGCATACGCTGAACAACACTGTGATTCAGGTGAAGATTGTTTTTTTCGATGTAATTTCACTTATTGCCTAGATTATTTAAATGCAGAGCAGAATCAGAATGCAGTGCTTTCTAGAACAACTCTCATTATTTCTACTGGAGCGTTACTTTCCTTTTAAAAAATCTGTCTAAAAGAAGCAAAGAAACAGGTACCTTTATATTACCAAAAGCTTTAGGGCAACTTTAAGCTTGAGGAAGAAAAGAAAACCCTGTTCTTACTCATTGTAATATCCCTAGCAGAGTCACAGGAGCATACCAGGCAAAATCAACACAGTCACAAGGCAAAGTGGGGATTCAGTGAACACTTCTGAGAGGAATGCCTGCTGGCAGGGAGGGTGTTCCTTTCCCAGAAGGAAGTCACTTCTTTTTACTGTACACAGACTTATGGATGGAAAAGTTTCGAACATCTGATAACACCCAGTTCCTTAGGAATGTGCTCAGGAACAGCTGCTGACTGACGATGATTTAGGTCAAAGGTGAAAAGAAATGCTCTGACATCCTCATTATCTGATTATTAAGGAGATTTTAAAAATACTTATTATTTAAAAAACTCATAAAAGAAATGCATAAAGAAATGGCTGAATGTTCAAGAAAGGAATTACCACATCTAGGCCAGCAGATAGTCTGATATAGGTCAAATTTCATAAATTTGTATTAGCATATTCCTCACTGAAAGGAGGCTGGGGTGAAAACTGACCTATATAATTTTAAGTGTGTCTACAAGAGCTAAAGACCAAGATAAGATATAGGAAAAAATTAAAGGATTTGTTAGTTTTGCAGAAATTGTCAGAGTTTCTATAGCATTATAATGGCAAAATCAAATATGCATCTTTTTCAAAAAGAAAAGCAAAAGGCATCTAAAGCATTGGCAAAAATGTTTTCCACCAACAAAATAATTATTATATATGAAAGTCAAAAGACCCCAAATTTTTGATATGATGTGATATATATGATAGAATATCAATTTTTTATTTCTATTAATAAAGATCTAGAAAAGTTTAGCTGGGGTTTGCAAGGACATCAAAACAAAGGAGCAATAGAGCCATTAGAAGTTACAAGCCTAGGCTGGGCGCAGTGGCTCATGCCTGTAATCCCAGCACTTTGGGAGGCCGAGGCGGGTGGATCACCTGAGGTCAGGAGTTCGGGACCAGCCTGGCCAAAATGGTGAAACCCCATCTCTACTAAAAATACAAAAATTAGCCGAGTGTGGTGGCGGGCGCCTGTAATCCCAGCTACTTGGGAGGCTGAGGCAGGAGAATTGCTTGAACCCGGGAGGCAGAGGTTGCAGTGTGCTGAGATCATGCCATTGCACTCCAGCCTGGGCGACAGAGTAAGACTTCGTCTCAAAAAAAAAAAAAAAAAAAAAGAAAAGAAAAGAAAAAAAAAGTCACAAGCCTGAAATCAAAGTCAGGCCTGTGAACCAAAATGAGCTAACTTCTCTTAATTTAACCCCCAGTACGCTTCCCCTGATACAGCTCAGTAACACAGATCTGAAAAACATTGTAAGAATTTCTTTGAACAGGGCATTAGCTCTTTGAACAGGGCATGGCCAGTCACAGTAAATGCATAGAATGCCATTTCAAAGACAGACACTAAATTAAAAGGAAACTTAACAGTCTTGCTTATTTTACGGATTTCTCCTACAAAGAGTGTCAGACCCTTTATTAATGTTATAAAACAGTGTTTGAATAACCATTGCCTAAGTAAAATGTCACTATTATAAATGATATTCTGATGCCCTCAAATATTCTAGAATTCATTTAAATACACGTATTGAATATTTTGTTATTCATATAAAAGTAAAATGTTTGACCTCTTCCTAATTACAGTATTAATGCAATAATCAGCGTGACCACATATAAGTGGAAATCTACATACATACGCCATTGGCTCTCAGTCACAGGGCCCAGGTTCTAGCTGAAATTCAGCAGAGCATCATCTGTTCAGTTAAATAGGAAGGGAGAAGCAGCAACTGGGGCCCCAGAAATCTTTGTTTTCATTCCAAGTAACCACAAAGAAATATGATGGCTCAGGTTTTATATGGTCAGGAGTGACAAAAAGGCACGCACGTTTGATGTGGACTTCTACATGGTCCCCACAAGCAGAATTGGATTGTCAAGTCTCTACTCATCTTCTATGTTTCCTGTTCCCTCAGCCACCAGCAGCAAATCCTAGAGCCATATTTCATTTTTCAGTGAACACCCTGGGAACAGTCACTGCTTTTTACCGGAATTGGACTCAAAAGAAAACACAGTCCTTAAGTAAGTTAAACAGTTCAGTGCACCAAGGAGATTTATCATAGAGAGATATCTGCCTAATGAAAGTAACCCCCTACCTACGATATGGGAGACTGCATTCACTCTCTAGTCAAAAACCATACTGCCTCTGTTACAGGAAGAAGACAGCAATCTAGCACCTCTAAGACTGGCAGGAAACAAAATGCTGTTCTTAGAAGGTCTGGTATGAAAGAATTCTGAAGGATTTCTATAATCAAAACAATGATCAAAGTTCACCATGATGCAAGAGTTCCAGTACGTCAACTCAAGGCAAGTAACAAGACCAAGTTTACATGCAATTACTAAAATACAACCTTGGCCAGTAAAAATTTGTGTCAACCTAGATATAGCTTTCACCCATTTAATGAAAAATAAGAAAATATGATGTTCAGAATGGAAATGGTCTTCATGAGGAAGGCTGTTGCTTCTCTCAGAAGCGGTCACCTTAGTCCAAAGCTTGTTACTTAGACTTCATTTGGTGTTGGCAGAAATTACCACTAACTGGCAAGAGGAACCGAGAAGAGAATGACAATATGGTGCCTGTATATGCAACTGCCACAGAGCCCAGTGTTTTGACATTGTTACTGAAACAAACTCAACTATTTATGAGAGCTACATTGAATCAGACAGTTGGTGTGGCAGAAAAAAACATCTGTTTCTGAAGTCTTTTTGTCTAGAAAGTCACTAAGAAAGGAGGAGAAAGCACTGCAACCCCCAACACAAATACCTCCAAAAAAACCATAAACAGCGTTGCCAAGTGGGAACAGATACCTCACGCCCCCATCATAACAACACACAGCAGACTTGGTTACCCGGGAGCCTCAGATGACACATCACTGTGGACAGCAATCTCTCTTCTGGATAGTTCAAAGTTTCCCTCCTCACACACTGAAAAAGGTTTTTTTAAAACTTGTTTTTAATAACATACCTTCAGACCTGTTTGCCTTCTTAAGCTGAGAACATGGACAAAATTAAACTTTTTTCTGGATCTCTGGATCATGAAAATCAGAAAATTTAACAGGCAGTGGTGAACTGTCTCCCACACCATCACGGTTCCAGGACCAGCAGCACTGGCATCCCCTTGACAGAACTGCAAATAGTGTACTCAGACCCCTCCCCAGACCTATTAAATCAGATATCCTTGAGGCAGCGCCAAGCTATCTATGTTTAAGCAAGCTCACGAGATGATTGTGAAGGAGGCTAAAGAACCAGTGTCATCTACTAAATGACTCTACATTGCTGTGCTCTGAGAGTTTTCTGTTTGCTTTCAATGGGTTTTCCATCTATTCGCTATTATTACTAATTTCCGCCCACCATGTAGCTGGCTTTGTCAGTCCTTCTCTCTTCTGATTTGCTGTATCTAATCTGCTATAAGCTTAGAAATCAGTTGTTAAAATCACGTATACAATACAAATAGGTAGGATGAAACGAGTAAAGAACTGCTTAGGAATGGGAAAAGCGCTGCTATGAGGAAAGTGCATAGTTCTAGGACATAGATTTTGAGTATCTATTTTGGTTATGTAGAAGTCTTTTCCACCTATTTCCTCAACTGCACAGTACTTCCTTGAGTTTACTCATCAGAAGAGGTTGTTGGATACTGAATTCTGGTCGATAAACATGTTTCTGTAGTTTACAAGTGAGTAACTGCAACATTTATCTTAACATTTTTAATATAAAGTATTACCACTCATTAAATATTTGCTATGTGCCAGGCACCGTGCTAAACATTTTATATACATTATTTACTTAGCTTCTCACAACATGATGCGAGTATTATTAGCCCCATTCTAGATGAGAAAACAGAGGTAATTTGCTATTGAGTAACCCGCTTAAGATCATAGGGCTATTTAGAAGCATGGCCAGAACTCAAGTTTGCTGGATTTCAAAGCCAAACAATTTTACTTATTTTTATTAATATCTCTTGACCATGCAGGAAAGAGGCAGTGAGGCCTGAACTCAAAACTTAGAAGAGAGAGAGAGAAACAGAGACACAGAGAGAGGGGGAGTGAAAGCCACAGAGAGAGAAAACGAATCTCAAGAGGAGGATAGGGCTGTAATAAGTGATCAGTATTTAAAGAGGCATAGATAGATCCTTCCTAGGAAAAATCAGGAAGACAAGTGACTCAAGTCATGCCATTCTGTCTGGAAAGCCAAAGCCTGCCAGTGTCCCTGGTAAGAGAGGTCCCCTGTCCTCCTCTCACACACTCACTGTGGACCCCTATCAGCACTATCTCCGCTTCCTACCTGGTCCCCATTATGGGTAGCCTTAAAGGATTTCCCAGTCTACTTCCCACAGGGGCCTATATTCCCTTTTATAGTTTGCTTTGGGGTCTTTACAGTTATTATTTAAGCTTGTTTAAAACATACATCATCTTCTTATTTGCAGACATCATGAAGTTAGAATCTTCCAGCAGAAGACTGAAATACTGTAACTGACAGTAACTGACCATCTGGAACACTATAAATGTCTTCTTTACTTCTTACTTTGTTTATTTGTTTGCTTGCTTGCTTTTTAAAAAAAGTAAAAGGAAAGATTTCAAGTTGCTTTCTTTTAGCTCAAGATTTTGCTAAATATACAGTAGCACTATGAGGCATTGTGTGGTGCTCTCTAGAACACTGAATATACAAACAGATGCTACAGGTGGATATAAAATAAGTCACACTAGGCATGCTGAAAGAGGTTATTTAAGAATGTGCTCATCAAGCATCAAGACGGACCCTGTATCTTCTTAGGCCCCTTCTCCTCCTTAGAACTGCTGGGAAAACTCCATTTCTTACATCATCCCCATTTCTCACTAGGGAAAATCAGAAGCAAACTTTGTATTTTAATAATTTCATTCTAATCCATATTTAATCACATAAATGGGCCTCTGCTTTCTAAATTTCAAACAATCCCCTTTGATTTGGTTCTTTGAAGAATCTATGGTCACTGGGGAGGTATTTCAGAAAAAAAATGTATTCTATAAAGTACCTATAGCAATGACTGAATTGAGAGGTAAATCCAATTATTTCATAAGCGAGGTATCGTAGCATTCTGACATAACACTCATGCCGGGGAAATGTACGCAGGACACTTGAAGCCTTTTGTGTCTTGATAAGATGAAATGTAAAGGGAATACAAGTATCCACAGCCTTCTCAATTGGTGGCATATAAAAGTGCTTTACTAATTTGTAAATGTTTCTATTGTTTACGTAGTTGGGTTAGAGGGTGGCTTTCTGCTTTTCCACACTTCCAGAACTAGTTTTTTGGGCTGATTCCTCCATGAAAGGTAAAAGGTAACCATCCAACTTGGGCTTCTAGCTCCCAGCAGATCAATAAGGAACAAAACTTGAGTCCCTTTTGACTCTGCTGTGGCCTGGTCCTCTTTGGAAAACAATATTTAACAGTAGAATGTATTCATCAGCTCAGTCTGTCCCTCAAGGAGAACACACTTTCCTTCTCTGTCCACCTATCAGAAAATCACCACTTCTTCTCTCTCCTGACCTTCATCCCTCCTCGCCTTACCGAAAACAACAGAACAACAACTGTGCCCTGAAACTGAAGGGAGGCTTTTAAGTTTCGTTTCTTAAAGCTCTCTTCTAATGACTAAAAGGTCTTCTCAAGGCCCTTTTCAAATTGATGGAAGTCTCCAAAGATTCCAAACTTTCCATCTCCTGAAAATGAAGATTCTTTCACCCAAATTACCAAATCACTGTTTAACTCAAAAACAGAGATGACATTTTTCTAATCACCACCTGTCAGTCTGGATTGAGGTCATGTCTGCCTTTTCACGGACATGTAAAGCCACTTGTGGGGTAAAAGTCGTATCCATGAAGTTGTCTCTACCATTAAATGCCAAGACCTAGTAGCAAAACAGAAGTACAAACTTGCTTTTCTACAGAGTAAAACCCAAAAGCCACTGTGTGAAGTTATAGATAGTGGGAGATGTGAAAGTATACATTAAATTAACATTGAACACTCAGTTGTATTTGGACTTATGGTTTGCTTCTTTTTCCCCCGAGAAAAATTCCATCAAGGTAGAAGCCCATGTCTCTAGTATTAATTTTATAGAAGCGGAAGGAAAAGAAGTAATTATTGTACATATCAGCCGGCTC